>NC_081420.1:118651285-119251285 GCF_949786415.1 Peromyscus eremicus
AGCTGCAGCAAGAGCACATTTATGTTGTTGAAGAATGGGCAGGACTCCAGGAAAGTGAGACGAGTCATACTGCAACTGAGCTCGCTGCTGCTGCTGCTGCTGCTGCTGCTGCTCCTGCTGCTGCTGCTGCTGCTGCTGGAGAGTTGCTTGACTGGAGACATCCTGCTGCATGTCACACTTGTCCACAGAAGCATGTGTTTGTTCACACTCACACACTGAAGAATGTGTTGATTGACATGAACCCCAGGCTCCAGCTCTCAGAATCTCGTATCACTTTTGTGGCCTCATGGTTTAACTTTTACACAAATTCTGCATTCAACTGGTGGTGGCTCCCAGAATCTCCTGAAGGGCACAGAATGCAAAGGATTTTTGTTGAGGTCAAAAGTAAGATATGCATTTTGTGGTCTCCCTTTTGGATGATGAGGAATATCGCCTTAGAATCATAACTTAGGTGTTCCATGATGTGTCAAAAGCCCGAGAATACAGATTTTATAAATTTTCCCAACAAAATTAACATGTGCCTGGTAATGCCTTTATGTTTTTTTTTTAGAATATGAAAATTTATCACTGTATTTCCACTGTCAAAATTTATGATCTTGGTCTTTCCTTCTTGCCTTTATACAGGGCCAAAAGGGACACATTGGCTACTTTGACAACCTTAAAGTGGACTCCAGGAAATCACCTACAGCATGACCTTTTCCACCAAATCCAGCAACCAGAACCTCATCGATTTCCTCAATGAAGTTCAAGCAGCCATCACTGGGCACGGAAGCTGTGATCTTCTTGCCCTTCTTGAGGAGCCGCACCCTGACACACTTCCTGTCAGCAGATTTGGCTTCAACCCCCTTTTCCAGCACAATTCCCTTCGCACCAGAGGCACCTCCAAACAGACTGGCCTTCAGGACTGTGCTCAAGTGGGCTTTCTTGTACTGTTTATCACGCCACTTCCGGTCCCGTCGGTGACTGTGGAGCGGAACTGAGACCACGACACTTGCCCATCTTGCGGGCGCCACAGGCCTGAAAGCCCTTTATGTTCTTCATTATTTCTCCCTCAAACTATTTCGGCTGCGAAATGGGTGCAAGTACTTTTTATTGTTTTGTTGTTTGTTTGTTTGTTTGTTTGTTTGTTTGAGACAGGGTTTCTCTGTGTAGCCTTGGCTGTCCTGGAACTCGCTCTGTAGACCAGGCTGGCCTCGAACTCACAGAGATCCACCTGTGTCTGCCTCCCCAGTGCTGGGATTAAAGGTGTGTGCCACCACCGCCTGGTGCTAGTTCTTCATTTAAATTATTTTGAGCAGTAACTCTTCCAAAAACTGCATCACAATAAGAACTGCTTATCACCTGGCCGTGGTAATAACACGCCTTTAGTCCCAGCACTCGGAGGCAGAGGCAGGTGGATCTCTTGAGTTTGAAGCCAGCCTGGTCTACAAATCAAGTTCCAGGACAGCCAGGGCTACACAGAGAAACCCTGTCTTGAAAAAAAAAGGGGGGCGGGGGTGGAGAAAGAAAGAAAAAAGAAGAACAAAAAAAAAAAAAAAAAAAAAAGAAGTGCTTATCCTTTTCAATTTCAATTTATTTCATGCCGTAGTCATAGCAGAACTTCTGTGAGACTCCCTTAGGTACCCTGTGGACCCACTGAGGGAGTTAACTTTGTTGAACAGAGAAACAGTTTGATTCCAGTCAGGGTTAGATGTTTAATTACAACTTTGCAGTTTCCTTCCCTTTACTAAGGGATGGTATAGGATTCCCAGATGTAAATTAATTTTAATTTTCCTTGTCATTCTTTATTCCTCTGGCAACTCAAGGCTCTTGCCAAATATCTGTCCGGATCTTCTGGCCCAGTTTTCCTGGCAATGCAAAAGAGAAAGGAAGTCACTGGAGATGTCCTTTCTGAGAACAGACATGCAGGCTTGCAGTGGCTGGCAGCTTGCGGTTCTTCTGCAGCAGTAGCGGGGAGCCTGGGAGAGATTTCAGAGACGGCACATTTTGTCCACTGAAGATTTCCTTATTAAGACTTTCCAAAAGAAGGCACCCTGCACATCTCTTTAAAAAGAATTGCCTGTGGCCAGGCGGTGGTGGTGCACGCCTTTAATGCCAGTATTCCAGAGGCAGAGGCAGGTGGATTTCTGTGAGTTCATAGGCCAGCCTGGTCTATAGAGTGAGTTCCAGGACAACCAGGGGTACACAGAGAGACCCTTTCTCAAAAAAACCAAAACAAACAAATAAAAAGAATTGCTTGGAGAATAAACATCATCTCTATGTCACACCCTCTCCCCTCAAGGCTTAGAGATGAACACTTAACAAGGGCAGAAAGGTTGTAAGAGCCAGAGGGCAGGGAGAGTCTGAGTGAAGAAGCGATGTCTTCTGGACATGAACGTGTTTTGAGATCATTTCAATTAACCTGGGATGTCTGTGTGACTATGGAACGGGAGTTACCTGCTGAAGTTTGATGGACACAGCCAGAACTCCCTCTCCCTGAATCTATCGGTAGCAGACAGTTGGGCAGTGAAAGGCAGGACGCCTTGAGCCCCTCCTCCTTCCACTGTAGCCATTGAGGGCCCATTCTTAGGCAGGCCCATTCCAGGTCTCCTCAGGTGACGTGAGCTGTGACTGTTAAGAGCTGTCTTGCCCAGCAGGTGACTTTCTCTAGCCATTCTCCCTGTCTTCCACACCTCTTTTGTGGTGTTCCGTCAGCCTTGGAGGGGGTGGTGGTACGTGTGCTTTTTAGGGCTGAGCACTCACCTGCCGCTGGTTTTCAGCACCTGGTATAGCCACGGTCTCTATTCACCTGGTATAGCCACGGTCTCTATTCACCTGTATAGCCATGGTCTCTATTCACCAGCGATCACTGGAAAGAGAGGCTGGTCTGGCTGTTGCGAAGGGTAACATTTGCCTATGGGTGTCAACATAAATACTTAGAGGGCAGCTTGACCTGTGCAATCTTAACTAAACAACAGTGTTCAGTCCCCGCTGGGGTCTACGACCTTCGCTGACATGGGTCTTTAGGCTTACAGAAGTAGGTATGTATTCCCTCCTGTGGCCCACTCAATCAGAAAGCCTTTGTGGTGGCACTACCGTACAGGTGGACACATCTTGTCTGGCAGGCTGGTCTTGTAGGTCACAGGATTCAGAGTTGGGCAGAGCATTCATACTTTTTATTCCCCACTAAACGTCCACGTGTAGTAGAGCGCAACTAGGCTTCTATCCCGTACCTTGTACAAAAATTAACTTGAAAACCCAGGGTCATGTGCATGCTGAGCTGTACTCTAGCACTGAGATGCACACCCAGCCCTGCCAGAAGAGTTTCCAGGATGTAGTTCTAGCAGAGCCAAGTGCTATTGAAGGGCAGGAGGGGCAGTGAATGGCTTAAGATGACTGGAAAACTTACAGCTGAGAATGTAAATTGGAATTTTAAAGAAGCCAAGGAAATAGTGTTGAGCAAACAGCCAGGCAGTTACAGGATAATACAGAGAATATTATTACTCTCAAGATAGAAAATTTATAAAGCCATCTGCAGTGATTTGAATAAGGTCAGCCCCCATAGGCTCGTATATTTGAACGCTTAATCACCAAGGAGTGGAACTGTTTGAAAGGATTGGGGGTGTGGTCTTGTTGGAGGAGGTGTGGGCATTGAGGTTTCAAAAGCCAATGCTAAGCCCACGCTTTCTGCTTTTCTGCCTACGGATCAGGATGTAACTCTCAGCTACTGCTCCAGCCCAGCTCACATGCCGTCATGCTCCCTACCATGACAATAATAGCTAAACCTCTGAAACCGTAAGCAAGCCCCCACTTAAATGCTTCTTTTTATAAGAGTTGCCTTGGTCATGGTGTCTCTTCACAGCAATAGAATAATGACTAAGACACCATCTTATATCGTTTATAAGTTCCAAAATATATAATCAAAATGTAAAAATGTGGGTGAAAATGATAGATATTAAACTCAAATAATGTAACTTTTTCCTTTTTAAAGCACAGTTGATCAGATAATGTAACTCAAAGGGGGAAAGAAGTGTAGCACTGTGGAAAGGTACAAAGATCTCCACAGAGCAGTTTCTGAAAGAAAAACCACGAATGTCTGAAGCAAATAAAATAATAGCATTTGTGACATCCTGAGGTGGGCATGTGGACTTTTCCTGTGTGAACAGCAGCCTTGGACATGAGCAATGAGACAGCCCTGAGTTGACGGCCATACATCACTGCAGCAGTCACCCCTGCACAAGTCTGGTTATGTGCTTGTAGTTAGAGTGAAATGAAAGAGAAATGTGATCTAGGGCCTCACAAGATGCTTCTCATGGTGGGTGGGTCCAGTGGACTTAGGTCCTGTGTTTGCCTCTGTAAGTCCCGAGGCACACTTTTCCTCAGCTCACCCTAAGGAAATAGTCAGGCTCAGGGTCCCTGAGGCACACTGATGGATTAGACAGGAGTCAGCACAGCCATCCAAGAAATAAATGACCAGCGGGGGCAGGAGGGTGGGGGGGGGGTGGCGGCGAGAGTTCACCAAGGGGGACTACTCTGCTCTGTGGGACTTTCCAAGTGGAAAACCAGATTAAAGGATTGTTAATCTGATTAATATGAACGTTAACACAGTCAATTAATCAGATATAATGGTGAAAGTCCCTACCAGTCAGCCAGTGTTACTGACTTATGACAGGCAACTGCATCCATTTCATTACAATTAATTAAATTTGACAATTTCCGTGGAGCTGGAGACTTGCGCAGTCAGCTCCCCTGTTTCCTGAGACTCTGTGACGCATTTAACCTCTAACCATGCTCTCTGGGATTTCTGCTTCTACAACTCCAAGGGTGGCAACACTCCTGAAGCCAATACACTCCTGAAACCAACACGCTAGTGTGTGATAGGTTAGAACTTCCTGGGTCACATTCACTTCCAGCCATGCCTGTGTATGACCCTGGCTGTGCCTGTGTCCCAGATCTGCTTAGCCATACTTTACCAGTGGCGAAGACATCGACTGCAGTGGTGTAGGAGTGGTGGCTTCATGAGAAGACGTGGGAGAACAGCTTTGAGTGGGAAGGATTTGCCCTGGTGCACGGATTCTGGAGGCTACGCCAGGGCTGTGTGGCCCGTGCACTTGAGCAGAATATCATGGAAAGTACAGTTAGAGGAGGCTGTTCACCTGCTGATGAAAGCAGATGGAGGAGAAACCAGCAGGAGACACAGACCTCTAGGCCATGCCCTCAGCAACGTACTTCCTCCAGCTAGTCTCCAACTAAAGAGTCCAGAACTTTTCAAAAGAGCGCTGCTACCCGGGGACCAAGCTCCCAACACACTTTACAGCCATTCTTAGCAGCTGGTGAAGTTATTCGCTATGCTGGTGTTTAATAGGAAATTGCTGTTACTTGGGATGGTGGGGGTTGTGAACTATATTCCCAGACTAAAAATTATTTATTTGTGTGTAATAGCATATACATACAGTATGACATTTAGTAATACATAAGAGTGTGTGACAGAATCTCACTGTCATCTTCTTTGTTATAGTTAGCATTCATAGTTTCGCTGCTGCTGAAGTAGAAGTTACAGGGGGGACAGCTTGGAAAACACATTCTGGGTTAGATTTCTCTCATTTTATCACAGAAGCCAATATTCTCCCCATCTTCAGCCCATAACTTCCGGCTTACTTGCTCATGTCAGCTCCCTGAGTAATGGGATTATCTCTGTATTGTTTTGTTTCCAGCACCCGGCACAGTGACTTCTACAATACATGGAAGAGCAGACATTTTGTCGGATGAACGAACGTTAGCCTAAGTGTTAATATAAAATGAAAGGAGATACACTCTACTAAAACCATTGTTTATTATTTTATTGTATGTGTATGAGTGTTTTGTCTATAGACCATATACATGCCTACCTGATTCCTGCAGAGGACAGAAGAGGGTGTCAGGTCCACTGGAAATGTAGTTATGCTTGTGCATAACTACACCAGCATAGAATGTAGAATGGAACCTGGTCCTCTTGAAGAGCATTTCTCTGCCCATCTGAGTCTCAAATGAAAGGGAATTAATGACCACAACTACCAGTCACCTTCCACTAGACATGCCTCGGGTGGGATCATGCTAAGGTGAATGTCTTACATTTTGTTCCCAGGATTTCAAAGCAGGATTAGAGCCCAGCTACCTATAATGATAACTTCTTTAAAAATATAGGGGATATAGCTCAGTAGAATATTAGAATATTTTCTAATAGTAGAATATTTTCTTAGCATGTGTGAGGCCCTAGATTCAATTGCATCACAAAAGAGTCAGAGAAATACACACACATAAGCATGTGCACACACTCACACACAAAGAGAGAAAGAGAGAGAGAACGTGTCTAGTTCATCCCATTTGGATCACATGCCCATCCTTTAACCAACCATTATTCTTTATGTTTTCACTGGCCAAACTTAGGTGATATGTCAACCCTGGGAGTCAAGAGTAGACTAAATTTAACCAAAACTACAAAGATTAAAAATGAAAAAGAAGGAGCCGGGCGGTGGTGGCGCACGCCTTTAATCCCAGCACTCAGGAGGCAGAGGCAGGCGGATCTCTGAGCTCAAGACCAACCTGGTCTACAGAGTGAGTTCCAGGACAGTCAGGGCTACATAGTGAGACCTTGTCTCAAGAAATCAGAAAAAAAAATGTAAAAGAAGAAAAGAGAAAGAGGAGGGAAGATGGGAGAGGAGGGGAAGGAAGGGAGAAGGGGAAGGGAGGGAGGTATGGGGGAATCTGGGACCACTTCCAGAGAGCACTGTGATCAGGTGGGAAACAGCCAAAGAGCAGCTACAGTCCGTGACAGAAGGAGGGCTGAAACTCTCAAAAAATGAAAGTTTTTTCATCGCAATTCATAGTTGATCTGAATTATTTATTAGCCCTTCTGAGGAAATAATATTTCTCTGTTTTAAACTTTTCCAGAGAGCCTAAAATGAAAGATTTCTTTTCCAAGTAAGATAGATATTTTTCTTTGAATGGAACATGATAACATCTATGCCCAGTGAGGCCAGAGGCCACGCATTTGTCTCTTAGAAATGTATTGAAATATTATTCACCTCTGTAAATATACCTGAATATACAGGATTTCTCAAAATAATATTAGAAGGAGAGTTCATAAAGAAACAAATATTTTGAGGATATGGCCCCAGATATTTGAGGTGTCAGCAGTTCAACACACTTGAAGTTTCTCACACTGAAAGTCCAAGATGTGGGGTGCAGAGATCATTCAGTTAGTAAAGGCCTTACTGTTCAAGCATCTGGACCTGAGTTTGATCCCTAGAATTCATTTTTAAAAGCACAGGTACTGGAACAGGTGGATCCTTGGTCTCAGTGGCCAACTGGTCTACCCAAATTGGTAAGCACCAGCTAATGAAAGGCTCAGTCTCTAAAAACAAAGTGGACAGCTCCTAAGAAGTAACACCAAGTTATCTCCCAGCTTAGACACACACACACACACACACACACACACACACACACACACACACACGTCCACCTCCACCTACACTAACATGCTCATATATACACACATACGCTTATACAAAGAAAAGAAAAATAGAAGTCCTGGATCTTAGTTATTTAGAGACAAAGGCTTGCAAAAGATCCAAATTTGTCACTTGCCTCCAGTGCGTCACTACCTGGCTAAAAGTTCTACTCCTGAGCTCTCTTTCTTTTCCGCCATCATCATCACTGGAAGATGACCCTTGTCATGAGTGTTCCTATTGTGTCAGCTTACTTCCTGCTGTCCTAGGGACACTAAATTCTCCATCAAGTTCATATTCTCAAATATGACAACAACAAATTCTGTCTTCAATTTGTAGTTTAACTACTTAGCAAATCTTTGGTTCTTTGGCATAAATGGGTAGGTCAATATTATGTACAAACTGGAAATTTAGTAAGTCATCACTGTATGCTTCCTACCATTATGGTTGGTTATATCACAAGCCCAAAGGCAATGGGGTCAAATGACTATGGACTGAAACCTCCCAGACTGGTAGCCAAATAAGTCAATTGCCTCAGATATTTTGTTACAGTAACCAACAACTAACACAATCATTCCCCCTTACCCTGCCCCTCTCTCTATATATATCTTAGTGGCAAGATTCATGTAACAAAACTTTTCATCTTAATTATTTTTAAGAGGTACTAAGCTCAGTGGTACTGAGTTCAGTGGTACTAAGCTTGGTGGTTGTATGGTTGCAGCTCAGGTGGAACTATATCCTGGCAGTCGTGAGGCAAGGAATACCACAAAGTCACCATGAGCGTAGCAGCTTACAGCCCTGCTCCAGGGAAAGGTTTTCCCAGTGCAAGCGTAACAAACAGCTCTGCTCCAGCAGCGCAGGGTTGCCCCAGTAAAGTTGTTACAGCTGGGCTCTGCTCTGGCAAAGTTGCCGCACAACAAACCTCACTCAAGAGATTTATTGGGAAGGAAAAATCCAGGAGGGTGGCTGCCTCAGCTGAGAAACAGCAGCAAACTGAGCAGGGTACAGACCTTACACAGGATTTCTAGGGGGTGGGGGGGCGTGGGGGGGTGTTGAGCATGCCAAGGTGGTTTGGCATTGGTGGGATTCTGCAGTCTGACTCTGGGGAAAGCCCAGGGATTGCTGGGATTTCATGCTCTGATCCTGGGGTCAAGTCAGGGTCAGGGTGTTTTTCCTTGGCTCTTTTACCCTACAGCGGTAATGAGTTCAGTGGTACTGAGCACATTTACGCTTTTGTTCGGTCATTACCATCAACTACACCTAGAAGGTTTTGTCATGTAACCTGAAATTCTATACCCACTACCCATTGAACACTGAGTCCACACTCACCTCTCCTCTGATCCCCTGGTAACCATTATTTTATTTTCTGTCTCAAAATTCTAAGTACTCCGTAGGGGTGGAATCATACTGTATGTGATCTTTGTGACTGACTAGCATACTTCACTTACACAGTGCTACATTGTAGCAGGTGTCAGAATTTCATTGCTTTTTAAGAATGAATAATATCCCATGATGTATAAATACTTCATACTATTTGTTCATTTGTTGACAATCACTTGGGTTGATTCTATTTTGTGACTACATTTGAATATACATAAATATACAAATATCTGAGACAAATATCTGAGACCCTGCTTTTACTCTTTCCACGAATCTGCTGGCTGACATGATGCTTTTGTTCTTAATTTTCCTGGAGAAAAAAAAAAAAACAAACAGCTATTTTTGTCACACCATTGCCAGTGTTGTGTGCCCCGGTCCCAACCCCGTGCTGTGGTGTATTCATGTGTTGGTAGAGTCCGCTGTAGATGTTGGGTCCTCCCCTAACATTCTCTGTGCTTCCTTGACACAGGCTCTCTCAGTGAACCCAGAGTTTGCTGGTTTATGACTAGGCTGGTAACCAGTGATCTGCAAAGCTCTTCTTGTCTTGGGCATCTCCCCAGTTCTGTCCATTCATGTCTTAAGCAATCACAAGGGCTTATAAGTAAACAAATGTTTCAGTCCTATGATTTTCATGTAGGCAGATGGAGCCTGCCTGAAAATTGTCTAATTCCAAGCTGCCAAGCAGTGAGATCAGAAATGCACAAACTTTCCCCACCACTTACACTGCTTTTCATAAACTATCAAAAACAAAATGTCTCAGTTTTAAAAGTTCAGCAACTTAAACCAATTTCAATCTCCACGTATTGTTTGTTAACATAAGTGATTTTTTAAAAATATTGCTTCATTTTTAATAACCCTGTAAGTCAAACTTTGTCCTGCTGAAATAGAGCCTGCCCACGGTGTTCAGAGGAAACACATGGTCATGAACGGGTGGTTTTGCACGTGGCCGGGATGGCATGTTCTACACTGAATTGAGTCTGCGAGGATTCAGTTTGCGTTCCTAATGGTTTCACTGCAGTCATGCCTCAAGGCACAGGAATAGGCTGGATTTTGTATCACTTTATTTTTCTGACTCACAGGGGAAAGGAAGATTGAAGCCCTTTCTGATTTGGAAAGAAGGAATGAAGTTCTCCCTCTGCTCTCAAATGCTTTCCACTTCTCCCACATCCTGAGTGTCACTGGCCCTGACAGGAAGGTGCTCTCAGCCCTGAACTCCTCAATGGACCACTAACCTTTTCTCTGCAGAAGCCGTATTGAGAAAGGCAGTGCTGGACCTGGCAGCAGCGGTGCCCTGTGCGGAGGTCACTCAGCAACAGAAGCCATCTTGTGGACCAGGAGACACTTAGGGGCCAACCCTGAGTCTGAGCTCCATTCTGATGAGCCATGGGGACATCTCCGATTTGAGGTGGACACTGCATCCCCCATGAAAGGTTGCAAACTTACCTCAGAAATGATCTATGGCTCAAATTCAAGCCATTAAAGTGAGAGTCTTAAGCATTCTTCTTCAAAGTTTGCCTCAGTTAGGTGCTTTGCCAGCCTGGCAACTCAGGAGGAATCACGTGCGTCCTCTCTTCCATCTCTGTGGTGATATGCTTTCAAGAGAGACAGATGAAAGAACACCAGGAAACATATTTGTTACCTTCTCAAATGGAGGGATCTATGCTGCCCAGGCTGATGGAAGGTCATGCAGACTTCCCACGTCCATCCTTAACTGACCTACACGGTGAAAAGCTTTGCAGGCCAAGCCTCAGTGGCACCAAATTGGCAGAGCTTCAAGGCCACCACAGAATTACTGCCCCATGAGCCCACCATGCTCTGCTTGCTTGGGGCACGAGCCCCGACTTCCTTACTTAACACACACAAAGCCTCCTCAGTGCTTGCCCAAGAACTCCCCAGGAGACAGAACATCAGGGTCATTGCGTCCCTCCGCAACTCCCACAGGACTGGTTTCCAGTCACACCGCTTCACCCCAGTGACCAACCCAAGGGCTTTGTCCATCCTGTAATCATCTGACCTAATGTTCTCTCCTCTGCAAGAGGATCTTACAAAATTCCACAAACTGGCCTTGAACTAACTCTGGATACCAGACAATCCTTGAACTCACTATTTTCCTGCTTCATCCTCCAAGGAGCTGTGCATGTGCCCCAAGGTCCCGTGTGCCATTTCAAGTGTCCAAATTGATACCAAGCAGGTCTACTGCATGTGATAACTCAGGTGTTTTCTTCATATGACTAACTTCATTCCCAGGGGATCTCTCAGGATAGTTTAATCAAGGCATAACTGTGCTAACACTGGAGAAAAGTTTCAACACTTAAATAAAACCAGCATGCCAGAATGTATATGATTCTTTTAAAAATGAAAAATTCTACTTGTTACTAGCAACCAGTTAACAACCCCTGCTAATCAGTTCACAATTAATCCCATGAAACAGAGAGAGAAAGATGGTATCCGAAGTCATTCTTATTTGTGGCCAGAGGTCATGACAGTCCTTCTGACAAGTCCTGTGGAATCTTGTGGGTAATGCTTAAAACATCAGCATGCCAGAGCTGCCCTGCTCGGAGGTGAAGGGGGGCCCGCCAGCTTGATAGTTCTGTGTGAGAACATAGAATTGAAATGTTGAGCCGTTTGTAGGTTTCTGGGCTTTTCCCCTGCCCCTGCTTTTCTCATGGTAGACAGCTCAGAGCTCATCGGTTCTAAGGGCTCTCAGTGTCCTTCAGCGGGTTCTCCTGCAAAGGAAGCCACTGTGACTCGGCTATCTACGATCAACCAAGTCCCAGTCAAATGGCAGACCAGAGAGCGAGCTTTGGCTTTAATCACATCTTTTTATAGCAAACAAATGATGCCTGCTTTCCAGAGCCTGTGCTTTCAGAGAATGAGAATACAGTCGGTGACTTTAAAAAGTCCGTTTATTTTTATTATGTGTGTATGAGTGTTTGCCTGCCTATACATATGTGCCTAGTGCCGTGAAGGCCAGAAGAAGGTACTGGTTCCCCTGGACCTGGAGTTATGAGTGACTGTGAGCCACCATGGGGGTGCTGAGAGCCCAGCCCAGGTCCTCTGCAGATCGGCCAGTGCTCTGAACTGCTGAGCCATCTCCCCAGCCCTCCTCAGTGACTTCAGTGTCTTCATCTGTTGTACCCAGGGTGGCCTCAGAAACCAAATAAAATCAGTTTCACCAGCTCAGCATCTGGATCTTTCCAAGCAGAAGGGAGAGCCCTGTTCTTTGCGTTTTGTATGTTTCCATAATTATCTCTATACGCAAATATTTCAATATACCACAGAACTTTCAAGAACGTGTGATTAGTATCCTAAGAAAGATTTATTTTATTTTATTTTGTTTTTTTTTGTTTGTTTGTTTGTTTGTTTTTTTGGTTTTTCAAGACAGGGTTTCTCTGTGTAGCTTTGCGCCTTTCCTGGTTCTTGCTCTGTAGACCAAGCTGGCCTTGAACTCACAGAGATTCACCTGCCTCTGCCTCCCGAGTGCTGGGATTAAAGGCGTGCACCACCACCGCCCCGCTAAGAAAGATTTATTAAGCAGAGTGTGTGTGTGTGTGTGTGTGTGTGTGTGTGTGTGTGTGTGTGTGCTGGAGAGATGGTGCAGTGGTTAGGAACACTTGCTGCTCTTGTAAAGGTCCTGGGTTTGGTTCTCGGCACCAACAGGGCAACTGACACCTGCCTACAACTCCAGTTCCAGGGGATATGATGCCCTCTCCTGGCTCCATGGGCTCCAGGCCCACACATGGTACATATAGTCATTTACACATACACATAAAGCAAAAATAAATAAATCTTTTTTAAAAACAGAAGTTTTATTCAGAAAGTGAGACCACTTAAATCTGCCATTTTACCAAGAGGCACACCATTTTACCAAGAGGAACGCCTCCTCTCCCTCCCACTCAATCGGTGACCTCCTCTGGCTCCTTTTGCACAGCAAACAGCAACCAAACTATCCTGGGCCAACACCACCACCTACTGGTCATGTCCTTTTAAGTTACTGAAACTGCTTTAGCCTATACACAAGCCACGTTCTCTCACTCACTCTAGCCTCAAAATGCAGTAATCTGTCTTGGGAATTTCTCCTCAGTGAAAAGATTGCTATCCTATCTCAGACACCAAGAGGAGCGCAGCTACCACTCTTCGCTATAAGTCACACCCCACACAGCCCTTGCTTCCTTTACCTGATCCAGTCTCGTACCTTTCCCCAGCGTGCAGATGCCTCCTGTGGACTCTGGAACTCATCATCGTCACAAGTCCCATACCCCTTCGAATGAACTCTGTCTTGCAGCCATGTTATTCACTGCAGTCACCTCCTCCCTCTTTCTTGCTGAAATCTGCTTGCTCAGAAGCCTTTCCCTGTTCTACCACAGCCATCTACTGACCTTGTGGTCACATCTCACTCCTTGAATATCCAAGCCCAATGTACAGTCAATCTCTCCAATGCTGATCTAATTATTGGTGGTTTCAATATCACTGAGAAGATCCTTGCAATAATCTCAGGTCTCAGGCTACTGATGTCCTCTCCTCTTGTGATCTTGCTTATCACAACATCTCAACCTGCTCTTATAGTCACACCCTAGGCCTTATCATTATTCTTAGTCATACCTTCCTTATAATCCCATTTCAGATCCATACAAACCCATCACCTCCCATCGTTCCAGCTCACTCTAAATCACCACAGAAGAAACACTTACCTATCAATCTATTATTCACCCCTACTCAAAGTTAACGTTCTGTAATCAGATCTCTACAGTTCAATATGGTGATCAATCACTACAGCATATCCCAACTCAGATTTTCTCTCCCACCCAGAAATTTGTTTCCAGTTAAACACAAACTCCCACCCCTCCCCACCTGTGCCTGAATTGTTGAAACTTGCTGAAAAAAAAATCTACTCTTTGTTTATTGATAAATAGAGTCTGACTATGGAAAGGGAATTGTACTATGCTGGACACTTTCTTTTTCCAGAAGTATTTTGTATCTACCCTTATCTATCTATCTATCTATCTATCTATCTATCTATCTATCTATCTATCTCTATCTCCTCTCCTCTCTTTTCTCCTTTTCCTTCTTCTTCCATATGTCTTTGTCTTCACTCTAATTTGGTCTCACCACAATGGCCTCACTCTTGACTTCACTAAGACTGGAGCGCTGAGAGGTACTGCCCTCATGTCCTCCCTGAGTACACATGCACTCCCCCACCTGGTGCTTGTCTTCCCTCCCCACTGTTACTCTAGACAAACTCTGCTACTTTGAGGGGAAAGGGAACTTTGCTAGGCTGTTCCATGTATATGGCAATCCCTTTGTCATCCCCCCATCTACTCAGGAGCATCCTATCTAAACCTGCTCATCTTCTCGGCTGTATATACTTTTCTAAGTACTATATGACTTTTCTGCTTTCTTTCATAACACAACCTTCAAAGCTGTGAGCTGCACTTACTGACTGCATGCCCTGCCCCAAGAGTTCAGAATCTGTTCTAGTGGAGCTTGCATCCTCTATTGACACTAATGGTGACATCCATGTCTCATTTCCTCTATTATGAGCAGCATGCACCTCAACTGGTCACTCCCTTACTACAATACTTCCTTTTCTCGTCTCTTTTTGGTCTCCCTGGTTCCCCCTGTCATATCCTTGCCAGTTCCTCCTAACATATCAGATGTCCATACTCAACAGCCTTAAAGTATTCAGTGCTCAGACCTCTCCTTCATATCTGTTTATTCTTTGGACAGTCTTGTCCTATTTTTTGGCCTTAAATGCCACCGACCTGTGAAGCCTCCAAATGTTGGCCTATATTCCACACCTCCCTTTAGAACTCTAAACACATATGATCAACCTCCTGCCTTAGCACCAAATGGAGGACTGATGGGCATTTCATGTGTGTCATGTTCCACAGGATCTGTGTGTGCTCCTCGCTCCACATTTGCTCATTCGAGTGCACATAACCATCGTCCCAGCTTGTTGTCAGAAGTTTCCCTGGTCCCACCTGGCCCGAAGTCAGGACAAATCTCTCTCACCCACCAGTCCCGCAGCTGCTCGGACCCAAGTAAACATACAGAGATTTATATTATTAACAAACTTTATGGCCATTAGCTCAGGCTTATTACTGATTAACTCTTACACTTAAATTAACCCATAATTCTTATTTATGTTTAGCCACATGGCTTGGTACCTTTTCTCAGTTCTGCCTTGTCATCTTGCTTCCTCTGTGTCTGGCTGGCAACTCCTAACTCAGCCTTCCTCTTCCCAGAATTCTCCTTGTCTGCCTATCCCGCCTATACTTCCTGCCTGGCTACTGGCCAATCAGCATTTTATTTATCAACCAATCAGAGCAACACATATTCATAGCATACAGAACAACATTCCACAGCACCAGCTGAGTTCCTCCACTCTCTTCATTTATAATTTGACACTCCTAAGCGTCCATGGAAGTAGAGTTTATCACCCTCCAATCCTCTTTTTCCTGGGAACCACATCTAGTTCATCTGAATCTTGCTTACTCTTATTCCAATAAATGTATAAACCACTTCTCAGCAGCCTGCCGTTATTACCTTCTTCAGGCTGTCAGTGTTTCTTGACGGAACCACCTCACAACTCTCCTCCACTCCCTGTCCATGCCTGTATATCTCAATGTAAGAGCCTCCACTGTGCGTCAACCTTGCTCACAGTCACTCCACAGTTCCTGCTATGACTGTGGCCAGCGTTGTCCGACCACCACCACATAGCATCATTGCACCTCTCTTCCTTCCTCTCTTGGCCTGGACTTCTTTCTGCTCTACTCATTGACTGTGCTCTGGCTCCAGGGCCTTCCAACTCACTCCATCCCGGGATGTTGTCTTAGTTAGGGTTTCTATTGCTGTGATGAAACACCATGACCAAAAACACACTGGGGAGGAAAGGGTTTATTATTTAGTTTACACTTCCAATATCAAAGTTCTTGTCATCAAAGGAAGTCAGGACAGGAATCCAAGCAGAGCAGGAACCTGGAGGCAGAAGCTGATGCAGACGCCATAGACGAATATGACTTACTGGCTTGCTCAGTCTGCTTTCTTATTGGACCCAGGACCACCAGTGCAGAAACTGAACCACACACAATAGGCTGGACCCTCCTCCATCAATCACTAATTAAGAAAATTCCTTATAGGCTTTCCTATAGTCCCTTCTTATGGAAGCATTTTCCAAATCAAGGCTCCTTCTCTCCAATGACTCTGTCTTCTGTCAAGTTGACATAAAATGAATGAGAGCATCTCTTCACATTGTCTAAAGCTGTGCTCTGCCAACAAATCCCACCAACACCACTGTACACACAAGCATCCTTTACATGCCACCACTGCCCTGTGGATTATTTATCTTTCTTCTTTTAAAGACTGCTGCAGGCCGCAGGAATATATCATAAGAACTCAGCTGGTTATGGCAAAGTCACTACCTGGAGGAATCAAGGAATGCCTCCAGAAGAAGCCAAATTCCAAGGAGTTTTTAGTGTTACTTGGCTTGTTATGTATCAGCTGTTTTCTGTTATGAAAATCATGTGTGCCTTCATAGTTTTCCCAATTTATTTTTCCCTAAGAAGGGCTAACAGTGTGGACTGATCACTATTTGGACATATACATTCAAGGTATTTGGAGAAGAGCCTCAGGAAAGGCTTCCTTCCCCCCAGCCTATCCGTTTCTCCCCTTTCAGCATTGGAATCAGATATCTCCCTTAGCCACTTTCAAGGACTAACAGAAATAACAGTCGAGACCACCACATGCTAGTTTCCTGATTTAAGGTAAATTCTACAAGGAGACACCACCTAGGTCAGGTGGACCTTAAGTAATAGCTTTACACAATTTAGCTCGGACCCTTCCTTCTTAAAGCCTTACTAACTTTATAGACCTTTAACTCCTTACCTGACCACTTCTAGGAATATTTAGATAACTTTCTGTGCTGACAGCTATGCTCAGCCCAACCCCAGTTCAAGTTTCCCTGTAATTATCATCATTGGCAGCATCTGGCCAGGTCCATCCCCAGATGGAGGAAAGTACCTTATCAGAAATACCTCTGTACTCTCTAAGAACAGACTTAAGCATCTAGGCAACCTGTTTGAGAAGGCCTGGCAGATGTGCCAATTAAGCTTAACTTCCTCCTTTCCTAAATCTTACCTCTAGTTCCAGATCTCCTTTTAACTATCACCAGAGGCATCTAGCTGTACACAGGTTGCCTAGCGACCAAGCACACTTTCCCCCACCCTGCAGAAAAACGGCAGATCTCTTGAACAGATAGGAGCCACAGGAAAAAAAAGAAGGCAGTTTTATTTTCTCCCATTGATCTAGCAACTTACAGATTTTTAACATTTTCTACCAATCATGTTTAAGACTATAGTGGAGCATAAAAGATCCCTCTTCTTAGATATTACCCGAATTTAGCCTTTAGTTAATTCATTAGTCACTTCCCCTTTGGATTGCAAATGGTAATTAACTATTACTGCCCCTCTATGTGATTCTTATCACCCCTCCATTTGCCCCTGGAAGCCTGGCTTTGCACTGCCAAGGGATTACTGCTTGTAAGTGTATATATACTGGGACTCCCAGGGCACGAGAGGACAGAGAAGAGAAAAGAGAATGGAAGAACTAGATGGGTAAGAACTTGAGAGGAACAAACTGAGATGGGGAAGAACTAGATTGAAGGGCTAGAAGAGAGGACTAGAGAAACGAGATGGAAGATGAGGAAGAGTCAGATGGGAAAGTCCTAGCTGGGTAAGAACAAGGTAATAAGGACCTGGATGAGGCAGAATTAAGACAAGAGAATTAAGATAGAATTTAGAGAGAGCAGTAGATAAATATAGAGAGAAATCAGGCAAGAAAGGAGCTAGGCACAAGAACAGAACTGAAGCTGTGTAAATAGGATGTTATGCCAGATGAATTAAAGCAAGTGGACTATAGAGCTCGGTGTGCTGAGATTCTATTTCCCAAAAATAGTCCTCGCTGTTAGTAGTTCTCTCTCCTGAGCCTCTGGGATGTATCCAGAGGACCAGAAGGCTGAGCCTCTGGGATGTATCCAGAAGGACCAGAAGGCTGGTCCTTCTAATATTATACAAGGAAAGACAGGGTCTCATCAGCTCTTTTTTAGGCTCAAGGAGCATCACCAAGGAAGAGGAGTGGAAAGAACGTTAAGAGTCTGACGATGGAAGGGCTGAAAACTCCATCTTCTGGACATGACACGGCCGTTACATTCATGAACTCACAGCTGCTATGCTTACCCACAGTGGGCTTGCACAAAACTGACCCTGTCAACAGTCATGGATCTGGAGGGGCTTATGTGTTTCTACCCTTCCCTGCTGCTGACAGACTGGGGATGGGGTTACCACTGTCTTTAGTTGTATACCCATTGGTGAGCCCCCCAGGCCCTCACGAATACTCCTAAACGTATTGTCATATGGACGATCCTGTGTATGTGTAACAAAACAAAGCAAGCAAACCAAGAGAATGTAGGAAAAGGATTGATGGTGGAGGGTGGACAAGGGTGGGAGGAAGATAAGAAAGGTGGAAGGGGGAGCCCAGCGTGGTGGTGCAGCTTTTAATCCCAGCACTTGGGAGGCAGAGGCGGATGTATCTCTGTGAGTTCCAGGACAGTCAAAACTACATAGTGAGACCCTAAAAGAGAACATTCTCAGCCGGGCGGTGGTGGCGCACGCCTTTAATCCCAGCACTCGGGAGGCAGAGCCAGGCGGATCTCTGTGAGTTCGAGGCCAGCCAGGGCTACCAAGTGAGTCCCAGGAAAGGCGCAAAGCTACACAGAGAAACCCTGTCTCGAAAAACCAAAAAAAAAAAAAAAAAAAGAGAACATTCTCAAATAGGATGAATTTTAATGACATAATTATTTTCCTGTCTGCCTGAGCCACTACAAATGGAAGAGAGGAGAACTAAGCATGTACCTGCATGCTGTGAGTGTAGACAGTTACCCTTCCCATAAGATAACTAAGACCTCTCAATTATGCTGTTTGGTTTTGTTTTTTGTTTTTATTCTTTTCCCCCTTCAATAACATGATTTAATGTTGAGACCAAAACATTTTATAGAATTAACCAGATAATCGACTAGTTTATAGGTAGTACTTTATAAGCAAGTCACTCCAAAATAGAACCCCGACCCCTAAATAAACTCTGATGCTAAGACTCAGAGGAGGAAATTGTCTATGCAGACAGCAAAATTCTGCTTGATATTGCTTTGGCACCTAAGCTCTGTTCTGCAACTTTCTACCTCTGAACAGAGCCGGAACGTGCAAACAGAAAAGCCACAGTATAAGGCTAACAGGAAATTGTATCTTCTGAGAGGTCAAATTTGCTGAAACTTTTGAATAAGGCACAAAAGGGCAGGAAGACCAAAGAGCCTGGTGGAATCAGGACCCTGTCCCCTGAAGCCAATGGTGGAGTGGAGAATAATTTCATATCCTCATGCCTGGATTTTAAGTGCAGAAAGCAATATGCTGTGGTGAAAATATGGGACATAAATTTAATAAAATGAGTTTTATGAACCAGGGCACTGCTGGGTTTCCCTAATTAAACTTTACCCTCATGTTAGGGCAATTTTCTTCTTTTTGAGACTAGCCTATTCTTTATTTCTAGACTTCCTGTCACTCTTTTTACCGATAAAGCAATTTTTTTTTTTTTTGCTGAAACCTATGTCTAGAGCTCATAAAGGATGCTAATTTGTCCACACTCCTGCACTGTCAAAAGACATATAAAATAAATATACATCCTAGAAGGGAAATAAATGAGCCAAGCAATACTTACCATTACGGCCGCCAGTACAACTTTCTGGATCTCTATTAGGGGAATATTCTTTTTAACGTGAGAAAATAATGTTTGTCTTTAGAGAACATTTAAGTAAAATGTTTTAAATTAAAATATTAACCTGTAAGACTCAAAGAAGATGTCTCTCAGAGATCTTTGTTATTTTATTTATTTATTTATTCAAATTTTGTGATCATTGGTGTTTTGCTTGCATGTTTCTCTGTGTGAGGGTGTCAGAAACCCTGGAACTGGAGTTACAGGCAGGTGTGAGCTGCCATGTGGGTGCTGGGAATTGAACTCTGGTCTTCTGGAAGAGCAGCCAATGCTCTTAACCGCTCAGCCATCTTTTCAGCTCCTCTCAGAGATCTTTAAATACATTCTCTTATGTCAAAACTTGTCACTAATTCAGCAGAGACAGCTAAGACTACTTCATGAAAGTGCCTCAAAATGATTCTCCAGCACCCACAGCTGGAACTGCTCCCTGCAGGGAAAACAGACTTGTCATGCTAGTCAGTGTAAACTATGGCAAAGAAAAAGATCTGTGTCAAGGCTCACCATTAAGCTATCCTCTTCAGCTACTAAGAAGCTAGCCAGTTATATGCTGAGCACCACGAAATAGATAAAGCCCCAGAGTCAAATAGTCCTCCCATAATTTGGGGCATAACACACCTAAAAACATCTTAAAATGGCTTTGTCATTGCTTTAGCTTTTGACCAGATAATAGATATTTAGGAGAACATCAACAGCAATGAATTCTAGTGCTTTCAACAATACTTGTGCTGTTCTCTGTAGGAGAGGTAGGACCAGGGGTACAGCAGTGCTGATTCTCCATGGCACAAGCCCCTAATGACGAGTTAATGGTATCACAGCACAACTCCCAAGTCGACTTCTTGAGGAGATGGATTATATTCTGTCTGTTGAAATTCCACAATGCCCACTGGGGCTCAGGAGATAGCTCAGTCACTAAAGGGTGTGCCATATAAGAATGAGGACCTAGTTCAGTTCCTTGCCACCCATGTCAAAGTGGTGTTGCATGTCTGTGACCTCAGCACTTCAGAGGCAGAGATAGCAGGTCCCCTGGAGCTTGGTAGACAGCCAGTCTGAGTCTGTGAGCTCTAGGTTCCATGACAGACCCTGAATCAAAAATAAAAGAGGAGAGGGAAAGGACTGACAAGGATATCAACTACTGGCCTCCACATGTACATGCACACACACGGACATGCATCTGCATGCCCATGTGCACAAACATGAGCATGTGTACACATACACCATGCACACGTACATATGCCTGAGAAAGAGGGAATGTGATACAATTTTGGCAACAGCCTCAGACTTTTTCTTAGAAAGCTAAGAATGCTGCTTGTCTGTACCCTATTACCTAGCATGCCACCGTTGCCTACTCAATACTTACGCCTACTACTTAAGCAATGAGTTTTGAACAACAAAAAAACCCCACATAGACAAGGACATGCCTCAACCTCACCTCGCCAAGATCAGGACTTAAAGGTGTTTATGGAATAGAGAAACAGGGTGTAAGCTGTAGAGATGAGTGATTGGAGGTAAGGAAAAGTGAAGTAAGCTGTGCTGTGTGCCTGCAGAGTCAAACTTCATGGCTTTTCCCGGAATGAATGTTCAGAAAATTGTGAAGCATAAGATTTTATATGTACAGAAAAACACCACAGTTCCTAACAGGAAACAGTCTGGGCTGGGCTGAGTCTTCAGCAGTGTTGGTTGGTGTTGTGTGGCATGACGGCAGTGTGAAGTGTACATAGTGGATGTAAGATGCAGTGAAGTTGGTAAGGTCTCCACAGGCAAGCACTCGTGGAGCCGTTATGCGCTTGATTCTGAATTAATATTTAGCTGTCACACAGTCACAGTCCTTTACTGTTGTCCAGTTCTCCTACCCCAGTCACGTGATTCCCATACGGGGTGATGATTCACAGTTTAAGGAACTCTGATCTAAAGCTGATGGGACAGTGCTGCTCAGTCTGTGATCCCTAAGAGCAGCGATAAAGTGAGCAGGGAGACACTGGTGATGCTGAAAGACCTGCTCACTTTAACCCAACCATTCCAGGCACACTGGGTGCCACATTACATAAAGTTGTTCTTGGTGACTTGAACACTGCGACATTGCTTCTTCAAGGGGAGTCATTTAATGGCTCACCTAATGTTAATGTGCATTTACTGGTTATATTTCTCATGAAAATAAAACACCTACTGGGACTTGATCATCCTGAAGGGTGTTCAGAACTGTGTATAAAGAGAGTAGAATCAACCTAGTAGTGGTGGTCAAACCTTTAATCCCAGCACTCAGGAGGCAGAGGCAGGAGGATCTCTGTGGTGATAAATTGTGTACTCTAATAAACTTGCCTGAGGATCAGAGAACAGAGCCAGCCACTAGATTAGACATAGAGGTCAGACAGTGGTGGCACACACCTTTAATCCCAGCACTTAAGATCTCATGCCTTTGCTTGGGAAGCACACATGCGTTTAATCCCAGGAAATAATATGGCAGGGCAGAGAAAGGTATATAAGGCATGAGGAAACGGGAACTCACTCTCTTTAGGCTGAGGTTTTTGTAGAGGTAAGAACTACTGGCTGACTGTTCTGCTTCTCTGATCTTTCACCCTAATATCTGGCTCTGGGTTTTTTTATTAAAAGACCATCTAAGATTCAAACAACACCTGGCACCCAGATTCAAACAGCAGATCTCTATGAGTTCAAGGCCAGCCTGGTCTACAGAGCAAGTTCTAGGACAGCCAGGGAGACACAGAGAAACCCCGTCTTGAAAACAAAACAAGCTGGGAGGTGGTGGCACCTGCTTTTAATCCCAGCACTCGGGAGGCAGAGCCAGGTAGATCTCTGGGTTCGAGGCCAACCTGGTCTACAGAGCGAGACCCAGGACAGGCACCAAAGCTACACAGAGAAATCCTGTCTGGAAAAAAACCAAAAATCCAAAAAAAAAAAAAAAAAGAAAAGAAAAACAAACAAACAAAAAGTAGGGGCAAAAGAACTTGGAAAAGGGAGTTCTGTTCATCGCCATTGCAATGTTCCGCCCAGAAATAAAGAAGATTTTGAATACAAACCCAAGTCGATTATTTGCTTGAGGTGATATTAAGACTCTGAACAGCATGATATGCCAAGTGAAGCTTTAGGCAGAGCCTCTCAGCATCCCAATATAGGCTACTTTAACTTGCTAGAGCAAAATAGGACAATTCTCAAAGTGGTCCAGTGTTTAGGACTATTTTAATAAACCTTTGTTTATGCCTGGAGGTGCCATTAAATTACCAGCCACACATGAATCTACAGCTTGCTGGGGACTGGAGTATATTCAGTGGTTATTCCCAGGTGTTTCACATGGGGATCACGCCTCTGTGTGCTTACAGCTGCTGGCCAGGAGGTTTGATTTAAAAGGGTGTGCCTCATTGGTATCCCAAGATCGTTTTATCAGGCAGAGAGACAAAGAGCTCTTTATAACATGGATCAGTTCCTCACAGTAACAGGCTTTTAAAAATATTTAACTCCTCTTCAGAAAGGCTTTTTGTGAACAGTCAGAGTAGGTGGATCATTTGTCTTTTTATAATTTGAAGAAAGGTGATGGATGCTGACTAGTACACTTGGTGATGATGCTGACTAGTATAGTTAGTGATGGATGTTAATGAGAACACTTGGTAATGGATGCTGACTAGTACACTCTGTGATGATGCTGACTAGTCTGATTGGTGATGGATAATGACTAGTACTCTTGGTGATACTCTAACCTGTGGCTCAATGCTTGGGCCACAGTCCAAGAGTAAGACCAAGTGGCCAGATGTGTCTGACAAGATGGCCCCAAATATATCAGGTGAAATATGTGCCAATTACTATGCTCTCCAGAAATCAACCTCAATCTTCCTGTGAGACATTACCTAAATGGTTTGATATGTTAACTTCAATCAAAAGTTTTAATAAAAAATTTAGACTATAGGTATCATGTATCAGTACAATGCATGAGTTATATTGAATTTATTTGATATGTAATTTTGATTTTTTTCAGTGTTTAAATAAATAAGAATACCGCCAAGCTAAGACACACAGCTCTAAATCTTTTTTTTTCCAACTCCTTAACACAAGTCAGAGCACAAACATTCTATCAATGTTTTTAAATGCATTTTTATTCTGCTTGCAGGTGCTGGAAGCAAATATCACAGCAGTGTGATGAAGATCAGAAACCATGCTGGCAAAACGGAGCCATTTTCTCTGCTAAATGCAGTGTAGACGTTCTCAGCTCTAAGAACTGAAGTGGCTTCTGTCTGGCCGCCGGGAGTTCTTGCCTGTAGTTCTCCTTGAACATTTGGCATAGCACTAGAAATGTGGTTATTGAAGGCACATTTCACTCAGTTTTACAATACAAGTGACAGGGCCTGGAGAGATGCCCAGCAGTTAAGAGCACTTGCAGCTCTTGCAGAGGACTCAAGTTCCGTTCCTAGCACCCACATTAGGCAGCTCACAGCTGTCTGGAATTCCAAGGAATCTGATGCCCTCTTCTGACTTCCTCAGGCATCAGGTACACACACAGTACATCCACCAATTAGGTCCCCAGTGCTGTGTGAAGCTAGTGTGCTGGGGCACCCCTGTAATCTAAGCACCTCTGAAGGGAAGGCAGAAAGTTCAGAAGTTCAGTTATCCTCTGCTACACAGTGAATACCTAGGCCAGCCTGCCCTTTATGACACCATGTCTCAAAACAAAACAAAACAAATAACCTCCCAAATTGCTTTATCAAATTAAAATTATTATATCTTACACAATTCCTTCTTATAAGAAAAAAAGAATGCTCTGCCATATTCTTGTTAGGAATGGCCAAGTTGGTTCATTTGCTCTGTCTTGTGATAAAGTTTCACCATCTAACCCAGACTGGCCTTGAACTTGTGACACTTTCTCTGAGCTTCTCAGGTGTTTGGATTCTAGGAGGACAACATCATACCTGGCTATCTATTTGGTTTTCACCCAATGATAATGTTAGGCAATGTGGCCAGGGTCTTCAAGCCACCCTGAGTTTCCTTTCACTAATATGGGGACAGTAATGTCTGGCTTATATTCTACTAGACTATAAAAAGCAAATCAACTCAGATTGATTTATGTAACTGTACACGAACACACAGTATATAATGCACCATGGCACACATACACAGAGTATATAATGCATCATGGCACACATATATAGAATATAATGCACTGTGGCACACACACGCACACACAATATATAATGTACCATGGCGCGCGCACACACACACACACACACACACACACACAGACAGACTCGTAGTATATGTAGAAATTAATTAAAGCATTTTAAATCTTTTTTAAGATTTTTATTTATTTATTTTATGTATATGAGTGCTCTACCTGCATGTACTCCTTTGTTCCAGAAGAAGGCATCAGATCCCACTGTAGATGGTTCTGAGCCACCATGTGGTTGCTGGGAACCAAACTCAGGACCTCTGGAAGAGCAGCCAGTGTTCTTAACCACTGAGCTAAATCTCCAGCCCTTAAATCTTTTTTGTTTGTTTGGTTGGTTTTTTTGTTATTGTTGTTTTTTGAGACTGGTTTCTCTGTAGCCCTGGCTGTCCCAGAACTCGCTCTGTGGACCAGGCTGGCATCAAACTCAGAGCTCTGCCTGTTTCTAACTCCTGAGTGCTGAGATTAAAGGTGTGTGCCACCTCTGTTCATCTCACTTCAAACATTTTAAATATAACTTTTACTTGATACAATTTTAAGAATACAAAATGAATTCTTAACTTTGATATATAGTTTTAAAATGGGAAAAACTAAATTCAGTAATATTTTCCAAATATGCTTCACCTTTCTGAAATGAATACAAGACTCTGAGAATATCCCAATTTCAAGTCTGCATCAGTTTTAAAGACAGCATTAGAATATGAATCACTCTGTGCAAAGCAGTTGAAGAAAAGACTTAAGACCAGCCACTGGCCTCCACACTCACATACCAAGATGTACACACACACACACACACACACACACACACACATATACACACACACACACACCACACACCACACACACACACACCACACACACACACACCACACACACCACACACACACACACACACCACACACACACACACACACACACCACACACACACACACACACACACACACACACACACATCAGAATAATTTAAGAATTAATTTCATCACTTGATCAAATTTAAAGTTTTGTCAAAAGCCAAAAGGCAAAGCCCAACTTGGAAGAGTGTATTTCTTTTGGTATTTTCTTTTGTTGATTTGCCTAGATAGACTAACATTAACATTAACCAATAAGGTGTTATTCTGTGTAGGCAAGAGAAGACAACGACACAAGATGGAAATCATTCCTGGCATGTATAGAAGATATCTAAAGAGAGGAAAGCCTGATCCTGAGGTAGGCTTCTTCATATTCCACATCTCAAGAGTGCTCCTTGGACCTCACAGTTAGTGGTCTTAGTGATGGGTCCGCACACCTGGTCCTGCAGCAGCACAGTGGTCAGCCGTTACTGAAGTTTGGTAAATACTCGGTCCTGATGGGGCACTTCTGAGATGGTTGTCGTTATCAACTTGATTGGATTAAGAAAGGTCTAAAGAGGACGGGAGAAATGATTTGGTTGGTAAAGTGCTTACCCCACAGGCAGGAATGCTTGAGTTTAGATGCTGTGGTAGTTTAAATGAAAACTGTCCCCCGTCCGGCTGAGATGTTTGAACACTCGGTCCTCAGTTGGTGGCACTGTTTGGGAAGGTGGTGCAGCCTAGTTTCATGCCTTCACCCTACTTCCAGCTTGTACTTTTTCTTCTCCCCTTGTTGCCACAATCCCCCTGCTTTGTGTTTGTGGCTGAGGATGTGATCTCAGAGTTCAGCTCTGGCCATTTGCTGCCACGCTGTCCCTGTCCCTGCTGCCATGGAGTCTAACCCTCTGGAGCAACAAGCCAAAATCACTTTCTTCCACAAGCTCATTAGTCATGGCATTTTATCACAACAGAAAAGTAAGGAATACAGAAGTCTAGTATCCACACTAAAAACTAGCATGCAACTGTAATCTCAGGCTGAGAAGACAGAGACAGGATTCTTGGGACTCGCTAGAGAGGCAAGGGATTGAACTTGCCCAGTTATTCATAAGCTCCAGGTTCTGTAAGAGATTCTGTGTTCAAAAATAAAATGGAGGGTCAGAGAGAAGGCTCAGTGGTTAACAGCACTTGTTACTCTTCCAGAGGAGCCGAATTCAGTTCCCACCACCCACATAGTGGCATGCAATCATGCTTAATGCCAGTTCCAGGGAATCCAACATCTGGCTGCCACAGGCAGCAGGCATGCACACGGTGTATAGACATACCTGGAGGCAAAACACCCATAACTTACCGTAAAAATAAATAAAATCTAAAAAAATGGAGAAATAATTGAGAAAGATGCTAGACATCAACCTCTGGCACACACACACACATACACACACACACAAATTAAAAATAAAACAATAAAAAATGCATAAGGCATTAGTAAAGCATTCCTTTGGATGTGTCTGTGAAGGTATTTCCAGGGTCAATTAACTAGGGGGCAGGAAAACAACCTGAGTGTGGGTGGCCCTGTCCAATGGGTAGGGGTCTAGCATAGAAAAAAGGGGGTGAGGGAGAATCAGCTGAGAAACAACTCTCTCTGTTTCCCGACCTCCTCCCCAGTTATGAGCAAGCAGCTTCACGCTCCTGTTGCCATAGCCTCAAGCCACTACCACCTCTGTGCCTTATCTGTCACTGTGGAGTGTACCCTCAGTTGTACCGAGTCCCCCAAAGACCACCAAGAGACGAATCCGATTCGAAAGCAAAGAGTCTTTGTATTGTTACGAGTTAACTTGGGACTCTTCATGCATCCGACGCAGAAGCAGAGCAGGAGAGACCCCGAGTAGCAATGGGGCAGCGTTTTTTAAGCAAGGGGGGCTTGGGGTCTACAGACTACATAGGAACAGACTTGGGATTGGTTTGTGCGAGTTGCAATCATGTTAGTGACTTTTAATTGGCTAGGGTCAGTGGGGGTTACAGTTATCCATTTTTGGGCAGGCCTGGACAAGTCCCAGGCTTTGTCCTTGAGTTGCCATGGAGGCTGGCTGGCCTAGCACGTATTGACTGTGGGGACTGGTGAGGGGTCCCAGACAGTAAACAACTGGCTGAACCTTGGGCAGTCAGGGTATGTGCAGAAAGGGAGCTACGGCAAGGACTGTGTCTTTTGTTCATGGCCTTACCAGAAACTGCTTGCTCAAGTCTCAGGAAACTGAAATTGGGGCCTGATCTCTTGAGAGAAGACTAAACAGCCTTTTATGATGTCTGCTTGGTCCTTTTACCCTCAAGTACCAAATCCCAAGGCCTTCCTCCTTTAAGATGTTTCATATCAGATGTTCAGTGATAAAAGTAGCTAATGTAGCTTCCTACATTCTAGGTTGGGAATGACTATAACTAAATCACCTCTTTTGTCCTGGGTGTGAGAGGGACTTCTCAGGGGCAGAGACACCTAAAGCATGACTTGATAACTGAGTAGAAATTCTCTAGAAGCATACAGCTACTGGAGAAAGAAAAGGTGGGCTAATCTGAAGATCTAGATTGATTCTAGAGGGCCTTGTGTTTTATGCCAAAGAGCCTGTCTTGGTCACTATTCTGTTGCTGTGAAGAGACACCATTACCACGGCAACTCTTACAAAATAAAGCATTTAATTGGAGTGGCTTACAGTTCCAGAGGTTTAGTCCATTATTATCGTAGTAGGGTGAATAGAGGCATGCAGGTAGGTACTAAAACAATAGTTGAGAGCTACATCCTGGTCTGTAGGCACACACATACACACACACACACACACACACACACACACACACACACACACACACACAGAGACAGAGACAGAGACAGAGACAGAAAGAGAGACTGGGCTGGGGGTGGGAAACATTAAAGCCCACCCCTAGTGTCACACTTCTTCCCACAAGGACACATCTCCCAATCCTTCTAATCCTATCAAAGAGTTCTACTCCCTGGTGTAAGCATTCAAATTTATGAGCCTATGGGGGCTATTTTTACTCAACCCACTATACTGTCCAATAAGCCAAGAGTTGTTGACTCATTGTAAGTAGAGCACCTGAGATTTGGCTTTAGCTGAGGTAACTGACCAACAGATGTGATACGAAGGCATGGTTATGGCCACAAATGGTTGATACAGAGATCCACCTGAGAGGTAATGTCATGTTTTATGATTGACATCAGTATATGGAGGCAAAAGAGCAAGTGAGTGTCAATACTATGGTCCTGGAAACTTTGAATTTTGAAAGCACCTTGTTATCAGAGAGTGGGTAAGGGAGGCTGTCAGTCCTCTTTCTGATCTTATCAGATCCCACCAACAAAATGACAGAGTGCAGGAGACCAGGATGCAGGAGTGGTGACTAGGTGTTAACAGGTAAATAAGTATTCTTGTGATTAGTTCTTCTGCCAGCTAAGATAAAGGGACAGTTGTCAGAGCAGCTGTGAGGTGGAATCGGAAGGGTTTGCAGATTGGTGGGCAAGGGCAGGGTGAGGCAGAGCCTTGGATGACCCACTGGCTGGGCTTTTGAGTCCCAGAAAACAGAGCTATTGTTGAGCATGCTTTGTGGAGAAGATTACATTTGGAGTTTGGGTTGTTTGTTTGTTTGTTTGTTTGTTTTTATGAGACTGGTTTCTCTGTGCAGTCCTCCTTGGCTGTCCAGGAACTCACTCTGTAGACCAGGCTGACCTCAAACTCAGAGAGTCTGGCCTGTGCTTCCACTGTTCCGTCTGTCCCGTCTGTCCCGTCTGTCCCGTCTGTCCCGTCTGTCCCGTCTGTCCCGTCCGTCTGTGTGTCGTCCCCCCCACCCCACCCCAGGTTCAACAGCTTTTCTCTTCATCTCGAACATTCTTGCGTTTTCTTGTTGCTTCCTGCTGTCTTCAGTTCTTCCCTCTGAAAAGGAAGAGTTGGACTCTTGTGCAAATTCCTCTTGGGTTAGAGATACACACAGTTCATCAGCTGTGAGATCTCTGGCTTAGCAAAGCAAGACTTTGAAGAAGATGCTCTTCCACCTGCAGAGTGTTTAGGGTCTGCAGTTGGGTGGTACTGAGAGCTACTTACACTAGGGCGATACAGAAAGTACCTTCTCCAGATTAAACTTTCTATTCAGTGGTAGAGTGCTTGCCTAGTGTGTGTGAGCTCCTGGGTTCAATCCCCAGTACTTCCACAAACAAACAAAAAACTTTCCTAAAATGTATACGCACCTTAGGTACACTGTATTATAAATGTGCATATGTATGCATATGCACACAAACATACATTTAAATATACCTGAAAGAAAAATATCCGTCTTTTTTTTATTAAGGTGAAGTTTTTTTCTGATTTTTGCAATGCCTTTATGAATAACCATAGTCATATTCTTTATCAGCAATTTTAAGTTTCATTTCCTTAAGGTGCAATACAATTTATAAGGTAATATCAATTGGACATACTAGATTTTTATGAATTTGCTCCAACATTTCGCAGGTGTATCAACTACCCACATGTGGAAACATTTTTTTTTCTTTTTTGTGGCACTAGAGTTCAAACCCAGGACCTAGAGTACACCAGGAAAGTTGCTCTGCCACAGATCTACACCTCCAGCACATAAAAGCATGTGTGTCATCACCAGGGAGGCTACCTGGAAAACAGGACCCCAAGAAAGACGGGGATCGCCCAATGACAGAGAAATGGAATGAGATCTACATGAACAGCCTGGACATGAGTGGGGGTAGTGAAGGGCGAGGGTCGAGGGAAAGAGAGCTTGGGGGAGTGGGAGATCCCAGCTGGATCAACAACAGAGAGGGAGAACAAGGAATAGGAGACCATGGTAAATGAAGACCACATGAGAATAGGAAGAAGCAAAGTGCTAGAGAGGCCCACAGAAATCCACAAAGATACCCCCACAACAGACTGCTGGCAATGGTCGAGAGACAGCCCGAACTGACCTACTCTGGTGATGGGATGGCCAAACACCCTAATTGTCGTGCTAGAAACCTCATCCAACTACTGAGGGATCTGGATGCAGAGATACATGACTAGGCCCCAGGTGGATCTCTGGGAGTCCAATTAGCGAGAACGAGAAGGGTTTATATGAGCGAGAATTGTTGACGAACGGAAACATATGAAATATGAACCAATGGCTGAGGGGTCATCAACTGGATCAGGCCCTTTGAGTGGGTGAGACAGTTGATTGGCCTGATCTGTTTGGGAGGCATCCAGGCAATGGGACCAGGTCCTGTGCTCATTGCATGAGTCGGCTGTTTGAAACCTGGGGCCTATGCAGAGTCACTTGGCTCGGCCTGGGAGGAGGGGACTGGACCTACCTGGACTGAGTCTACCAGGTTGATCTCAGTCTGAGGGGAAGGCTTTGCCCTGGAGGAGATGGGAATGGGGGGCGGGCTGGGGGGGGGAAGGTGAGGGGGGCGGGAGGGGGGAGAACAAGGGAATCCGTGGCTGATATGTAGAATTGAATTGTATTGCAAAGTAAAAATTAAAAAAAAAATAAAAAAAAATAAAAAAAAGCATGTGTGTGTGTGTGTGTGTGTGTGTGTGTATGTGTGTGTGTATGTACATGTATATGTGGATGCATGCATGTGAGTTCAAATGTGTGTGAGCATGCATGTGGATCCTGAAGTTGACATCCAGTTTCTTCCTCAATCGCTCCCCCTCTTACTAATTGAGGCAGGGTCTCTCGCTGAATTCAGGGCTCAACAATTTGAGCTAATCTCGCCAGCCAGCTTGTCGCAGGGATCTTCCGCCTGCAGTCTCCACACCTGCCTAGTTTTCCTGTGGCTGCTTGAACTCTGAACTCTGGCCTTCATGCTTGTGTGGCAAGTGCTTTATCCACTGGGCCACCTCCCCAAATCCCACAAGAGCGAATTTTAAGCCAGTTTCAAATCTCTACATAATCTTCATAGAAACAATAGACATCTCTCTTCTGTATCCACATTTCATTCTTACGGGCAACATGTAATCAGATAATGTAACGCAAACAAATACAAAAGACTTTAACTGTATTGGAAACAGATTTATCTGACTCTTGGTAGACTTTCTGTTTTTAAGGAGTGACTTCACATGAGCAGGAGGCAACCCCGAAGCAACTCTCAGGTAGAGTTTAAGGTTAGAAAGCTCTGGCCGGGGCTGGAGAGATGGCTCAGAGGTTAAGAGCACTGACTGCTCTTCCAGAGGTCCTGAGTTCAATTCCCAGCAACCACATGGTGGCTCACAACCATCTGTAATGAGATCTGGTGCCCTCTTCTGGCCTGCAGGGATAACACTGTATATATAATAAATAAATCTTTAAAAAAAAAAAAAAAGAAAGAAAGCTCTGGCCATGTGACTTTTAGTTAGTTGTCCTTCCCGCTGTGCCCGAAGCTTGTTACTTTAAAGGGAGTGTGAGAGTCACAGTTCCCCTAAATCCAGCAGCAAATGATTTGAGGTCACCTCAAAGAGTTCTTGGTATCTCATAAATTCTCAACAAACAAATGTTCCCTCCTTTAATCCCAGCACTTGGGAGGCAGAGGCAGGCAGATCTCTGTCAGTTCAAGGCCAGCCTGGTCTACAGAGTGAGTTCCAAGACAGCCATGACTGTTTCACAGAGAAACCCTGTCTTGAAAAACAAAACAAAACAAAAAAGATATACAGAAAGAAAAAAAAGTAAAAAGCCCTAAGATGAAACGTAGATAAAGAGAAACAGGTTAATTTAAGTTAAAAGAGCTAGCCAGAAAAGAGCCAGAGCTAGGCCAAGCATGCTGATTGGTGGCCTTAAAAGAAAAAGTGTGGGACATAAGGGGCTTATCACAACAGGTTTGTTCTGGAGTCTCTCTTCTCCTGCTGGAATTCTGCTACCTTGGAGAGGGTGTTTCTCAGGGACAGACAACCATTCCCCCAACCCTTTAGGGAAGCCTGGTCCATCATAGGCCACCTAGCAGGTACATTCTCAAGCCCAGAATGAGTCCTAGCATGGTCATCAAGAAACAATCTGTGCTGAGCCTTTGTGCACTTTCAAACGTTTCAATATGGGATATGGTGATGGTGGGGGAGAGCAATGTGGACAACTTTCCCTTCCAGAGATGTTATAAGGATAAATGAAATGATCTTCATACAGCACTTTAGGATGTTCATATGAAATGCACCTTTGTAAATATGAAGTATTCTAAAAGGCCAGCGACTCAAGTTCTATTTAAAATAAAAATTGCTGACAACAGTTTTAGGCCTGGAGAGTAAATGCATCAGCTGGAAATTGAAGTGCACTTTGCCAGGTAGCCCATGCTGACGGCACATCTGGGTCCTGACCACAAATAAGGCTGAATGCCAGCACAGAGCACTATGCACAGTTCCTCCCCAGCCCTGCCCTGCTGCTTAAAAGCTTCTAAAGGTAATCACCTAACCCTGTACTCTTTGTGACCCAAGAAAAGTCCAAGCATGTGGTCTACCTTGAGAAAGCTAAAATTAGAGGTACCTCAAGGCTGCAGTAGGCTCCACATCTGCTTCTGCAGCTGAATGCTGTCTCTTTGGGGACATTACACTATCCCATTGGAACTCATGTGAAGACAGATCAAAGCAGTTCTCTAGAAAACCTTCAGCCTGGAAAACAAACACAACTCTCACCCTCCAGGCGGCTGGGTGTGAGCACATGTGCAGATGAAGCCAGAGGACAAACACAGGTGTTCCCGGTGCTGGGGATGGAGCTCGGGGCCTCATGCTCTGCAGTGCGGGGGATGGAGCTCGGGGCCTCATGCTCTGCAGTGCGGGGGATGGAGCTCGGGGCCTCATGCTCTGCAGTGCGGGGGATGGAGCTCGGGGCCTCATGCTCTGCAGTGCGGGGGATGGAACTCGGGGCCTCATGCTCTGCAGTGCGGGGGATGGAGCTCGGGGCCTCATGCTCTGCAGTGCGGGGGATGGAGCTCGGGGCCTCATGCTCTGCAGTGCGGGGGATGGAGCTCGGGGCCTCATGCTCTGCAGTGCTGGGGATGGAGCTCGGGGCCTCATGCTCTGCAGTGCGCACTTTTGTGACTGAGCTGTCTCCCCACACCGGGGTTCTGATACTCTGTTTGGCTCTGTTCTTTTTGTTTGTTTGTTTGTTTGTTTGTTTTTGTTTTTTGAGACAGGGTTTCTCTGTGTAGCTCTGGCTGTCCTGGAACTCACTCTGTGGCCCAGGCTGGCCTCGAACCCACAAGAGATCCGCCTGGCTCTGCCTCCCGAGTGCTGGGATTAAAGGCGTGCGCCACCGACGCCTGGCTTGGCTCTGTTCTTGTATAACTTGATATAGCATATTAACATTGTTGTGCTTTTACATCTATGTGTTTTTGTTTGTATTTGTTTTTAGACAGGGCCTTACTGTGTAGACACGGCTGGCCTCCAATTTTCTATGTAGCTCAGACTGGCTTTGAACTCCTCATCTTCCTGCATCAATTTCCCAAGTACTGGGATTACAGTTTTACTGCTATGCCTGGCTTTCCTTCTGTTTTGAGGTGAAGGACAACTTTATAATATTTGCCCTATGCAAAGATTCATGAAAGGTAGTATATGTCTTATTGTTATTTTATTTTCATCATTAAAAAGTTCAAGGTAAACCGGGTAGTGGTGGTGCCCACCTTTATTCCCAGTGCTTGGGAGGCAGAGGCAAGCATGTCTCTGTGAGTTTGAGACCAGCCAGGTCTACAGAGTGAGTTCCAGGCCAGCCAGGGCTACACAGTGAGACTCTCTCTCAAAAAAAAAAGAAAAAAACAAAGAAGAAAAAGAAAAAAGTTCTAAGTACATTTAAAATCATTATTGACTTTCCTCCTGTTAAGGGCAAAACACAGAGTAAAAGAAAGATGTTTTATTGACCATTCACTCTACTGCTAGGTATTTTATTTTAATTTAACCTTTACTGTTACATTGTGAAGTATGTACTAAGGCTGGCTTTGAACTCTTGATCCTCCTGACTCCACCTCCCACATTCTGGAATGCACCACCCCTACCTAGTTTAATATAAGTACTAATATAAAAATATATTAAAATAAATATTATAGAGCTAGGAGTGGTGGCACATGCCTTTAATCCCAGCACTCAGGAGACAGAGGCAGGCAGATTTCTGTGAGTTCGAGGCCAGCCTGGTCTATGAAATGAGTTCCAGGACAGCCAGAGCTGTTACACAGAGAAACCCTGTCTCAGCAAAACCAAAAACAAAGCATCAAAAAAGTAAGTATTATAAAATATATTTAAACAAATATATAATAATATAATATTGATATCATTAACTAAGATGTGTCACTAGGATCTAGAAAGGTCACTTACCTCTTAAGGAAATAGCATGAAGTTTTCGACTCAATTCTTAAAAGTAACAACAGTATCATTAACTTTCTTGGGATTTTTGAGAATTAAGTTTCTCAGTTATTAGCCCCGTTCCTTGATGATTTAATTGTATCCACAAAGAAACAGCCACATGTCTATGGTTAGGTCATTAGGTCAAACGGAAGCTGTGACATTTGGGGGCTCCAGATTTGCACTGTCTCTTTTCAAGGAACGTGTTTCAAGCTAGTTTTAGAGGTGCGGTCATTGGGAATTAGCACTTGCTCTTCAAAATGAACCTAGAGGTAGATGACTAAAGTAACCCAAGAACGTCACAAAGCTTAAAACAGCCATCTAAAATATGCCTACTTCCCTCTTTATTGCTTTCAGAGTTGGTGTCGGGGAAACTCAACAAGTGGGAATATTACTATGATAAGTGATAGACTCTTGCTACTTATAATATGATACAGAGTGGGGAGACATATTGTTTTAAGAAAAAGATGAGGAGCAGACCACTCTCAAAATCCTTCCTTATTGGTCCCACCCACATTTTCCTGAAACAATTTAAAATTCCAAATTAGACCGGGCAGTGGTGGCACACGCCTTTAATCCCAGCACTGGGAGGCAGAGGCAGGCAGATCTCTGTGAGTTCAAGGCCAGCCTGGTCTACAGAGCTAGTCCAGGACAGGCTCCAAAACTACAGAGAAACCTTGTCTCGAAAAACTAAAAAAAAAAAAAAAAAAAAAAAAAAAAATTCCAAATTAGTTTTAGGGTTAGCTATTTCATTGGGTTTCAAGGTATACACAATGCTTCCTTAGGTTAGGTAACTGGTATTTAAGTATGCTTTCTGTTTATGATATTGTATGAGGGAGGTCCTGGCGGATAGAGCCAAGGTGTTCCACTGTAGGAGAGAGAGATGCCATGGAGACAGCACTCAGAGAAGAGTTTTATTTGGTGGGGGGGAAGAGTGGGGAGAGAGAGAGAGAGAGAGAGAGAGAGAGAGAGAGAGAGAGAGAGAGAGAGAGAAAGAAGGGTGAGGAGTTCCAGAGGTGTGCAACTCATGGGAGGAAAGTGGAAGAGAGAGAAGGAAGGGGCCAGAGTTTTCCCTCAAGAATAGGCTTCTATGTTGGGACACAGGGTGGCCCCAAGGGGAAGGTCAGAATATTAACACTTTCTACAACACGTACTTCAAATATTGAGACCCACCTTGTGAAAAGATCAAAGTACTTGTTGGATATCCTCAGCACTTCCTCAAGTTAAGCCAATGACATCCAGAGGGAAGGAAGATCTTGTCCTCTGACAAGATCCCAGGCTTCCCCATCAAAGCAGAGAACCTTTTAAAGCTTTTAAAACCAAGCTTTCAGTTTAGAACATGGGTGATGGCAGATGCTGCGGAGCCCTCTGGGGATTTGGCTACCCCAAACTAATTGATCACAGAAACTTCAGTGAGTAGTGTTCATAATATTCTTTGAACTTCATGTTTATTGATTAATATTAATACCATTTCTTGATGGCTAATGGCTAATATACACAGTCCCTTGCCTTTCTTCTGCATCTGGCCACTATTTATGGACTAGACCCATCAGCTTCTCTTTGAAAGCTGCTGGTATAGGGTAGCTGGTACCCACCTGAAGAAATGTAAGAAACATTACCTGTCACTCAGAGAACTTACAACCAAAAGGAAATACTAAACTCTAAGCTCTATGACCTATTTTTCCTGAATACCTGGGAGTATGTATTGTGAGACCAAAATGAGAACAAAATGCCTCCATCTTAGACATAAGGCCTAAGCTTTCTCCATTTTAGGTATAGGCCTACAGTTACTGGAAGCAGTCAACCCAGATTCCAGAAATTAGAAAGTGCAAAGTACAGAGTCACAAGGTATTCATTCAGTGATAACTGTTTAACCAAGGAATGGTCCAACCCTGGCTTCCAGGGTAACTGACCACAGAAATGTCCCCACTGGAGGGCAGCCAATGAGAAATAGTGGCTGGTAACCATTCCCTTAGAAGTAAGATTAAGCCATGATTTCTAGAAAGTCCCTAGAAGTGAGCCAATCAAAATTGTACCCTTATTGGCACCCCTAACTGATGTAACCTTGTGGTTTTTGCCTTTTAAAACTGAGCTTGCAGCCAGGCGGTGGTGGTGCATGCCTTTAATCCCAGCAGATCTTTGTGAGTTCGAGGCCAGCCTGGTTTACAAAGTGAGTTCAGGACAGGCTCCAAAGCTACACAGAGAAATCCTGTCTCAAAAAACAAACAAACAAACAAACAAACAAACAAAAAACTGAGCTTGCAGAGGGGAGGGCACTTCCTCCAGCCTCCACTGCGTTGGATGTATTGGACGAAGTCCCTGCCTAGGCTTGTATTGCTTTTGGATATCCTGAATTAAATGTTGCTTTTGCATTCCAGCATGCTTGTCTTCGGTGGTCTCTCTGGGGGTCACGATCTAGGCACAACAGTATGGCTTACCTCTCCAGTTTTTCTCCTAAGACCTTCACTGCTCTGTAACAGAGTCCATATTCTCTAACATACTTCCACAAGAGACTATGGGGATGCCATGGATGGCAATACTCTATGACAACGGCCTGGTGCAGTAGAATAGTCCAATAACCAGTGAGTCGGGGAGGATAGTGCAGGGATCATGCCCCTAAGGCAGGCCTGACATATATGACAAGATTTTTTCTCAATTAAAAAAAATAAAAGAAAGAACACAGAAAAAATGAAATATTGGCAGTAAGTAAATGGTAAAAAGAATTCCAGAAATATACTACAAGGACTCAATAATTGACATTTTATTATTGTGCCTCCCACTTACAGATGAATGATACTCATGGGGATTTCCCTTTCTTCCCTCAATCAGAAGATACACGTCAGTTTATCCAAGTATGTTTACACTCTCTTCTGTGTCTATGAGTAGTTGGAACTGCCTTCATTCCTCAGTGAACTCCTACGGGCTGCTTTTCCAGTTAAGACAGTTCTATGGCTCAGCTTGTAGTGGAAGGAGCTTGTAGGCTTCCTGGCACCCAAGTTTGATCCCTGGACCACACATAAAGGCAGAAGGAGAGAAATGACTCCACAAAGTTGTCTTCTGACTACCACATGCACTATCATGCACACACACACACACACACACACACACAAAATAAACACAACACACATATCATGAGTGTGCACTAATAATAATAAACTTAAAAATTAAACATGATTCTAATTTGCTAACTTTTGAAAAGTTTGTTGTATTTTTATCTTTTTTTTTTTTTTTTTTTTTTTTTTGGTTTTTCAAGACAGGGTTTTTCTGTGTAGCTTTGCGCCTTTCCTGGATCTCGTTCTGTAGACCAGGATGGCCTCAAACTCACAAAGATCCTCCTGGCTCTGCCTCCCAAGTGCTGGTATTATTTTTAATCTTATTCATAGGGGTGATTTGCTTTGGAGTAGAGGAAAAAGAAAGTGATGCTCATTTTGGAGAGGATTATAATACTTATTTTCTCCCTCACTGTTCAAAAGTCTTGTGGGTCAGGGGCCAGCCTGTCAGTTGACACCCAGAGACCTAGTATGTTAAAAACAACAGCAAACCCTCAACAGATGATGTCTGTTGCAATTCTGTTTTCAGATGTAGCTTCAGACTCTTTCTTCCTCTACATGTGCACATATATGATGTGTGGAGGTCAATCACTAAAGGGAATTCATCTTCTGGTACCAATCTATCATCAATAATCTCATTGGTAATCAGCGTAAAATCAAAGGATTGTGGGAGTTGAAAGCAATCAACCCGGCATGAGTATTAATATTCTGACCTGCCACCTTGAAATGTCGCCCCTTGGGGGGTCACCCTGAGACCTGCCCATAGAAGCCTCTTCTTAAGGAAAAACTCCACCCCTTTCTTTCTCTCTCTGTCTCTCTCTCTCCCTCCCTTCCTCTCTCTCTCTCTCTCTCTCTCTCTCTCTCTCTCTCTCTCTCTTTCCATCTTCTGTCTCTGTATTATAATGAACCATTTCCGTGGGGATGTAGCATTTGGGCTGTGAATGTCCACCCGCTGTGCCCGCATGGAGTGGGTCGCCGGCCAGCCTGCATGCCAGCATGTTTCTCTGCACTGGTGGGATACCCTTGGGGTCCCCGCATCATGTATCATAACAATGAGCCAGGGTTAGCAATTCACTAACCCTTTTTTTGAGCACCCTTTAGACCAAAAGAATGACTGCTTACTTTTCTACTTTGTAGGATCTCAGACATGTTTATCTAAGATTAGGCTGATCTCTAAGTAATAGAAAGCCCAACTGTAGGCTTCTTTCTAGATACTGGAGCTTGCATGGCCGGCTCGCTTGTTCCCATCTTGTTGCTCTGCCAGTCTTGGAAAGATGGCTGCCAGGACTTCAGCCTTTGTGTCTGCTTTCCAGCATCAGAAAGAAGCGTGGAATAAAGAGGTGGATGTCTCCTCTTCTGAAAACTTAGACTCTCCCAGTTATATTCCATTGCTAGAGCCTGGACAAGGGAAACCATGCTCTTTACCTAGCAGTCATACGTCCAGCTGGGATTAGGCAACTGAGCACTGATGCCTGGGACAGCGAGGGGTGGGGGGTAGAGGGGTGACTGGGTGGGATGTGGGGAGGGGGGGTGCTGCCCAGTCTCTGCAGCTTGGTCTAATATAGCAGTTCTTGCAGCAGCCATCCCAGTCTATTATTTGAAATGTGCAGCCTTGACAGGTTCACCAACCTGATGCAACCCATGTCCTCAACTCACGGAGACACAGGCTGTCTGACTTAAACTTTTATTCTTTTCTTTACTCAGATTTACAACTCTTTTAAGCATCTCAGAGACAATGAGAGAAGCTCTATGGAATTTTCTAGAAGCTAAAACTCCTCTGGAGAATTTTAATGTATTTGCCATTTCTTTATAGAATAGCAAGTGCGCAAGCAATCTGTACGTAACCTTAATCAACCCGAGGAGTGCAGGGACTTTGTCTTTACCCTAAAAACAAACTTTTAAAAAAATATATATACCCTCATCCCTCATCACTACTTTCAACAATTCTCAACATTTCCAGGCCCAGCTTCATCTTGTTCCTGGGTATTTGTCCCTCCTACACTGATTTTTCTCCAATAATGTAAAGTTACCTATTTATTTTAAGCACAAAACTTAGGTTGCTCACTGCTATTTCCATGCAGGCTCATGAACTCTCTTCCCTTTATAATGGCACCAAGTTGTGCCCTCATTTTTAGCTTAGCTGGTTTTCCCAAGTGCTTCTGTGATATTGTTATGCGACGTTGGGCTTTATTTCCTTTACTCTTTCTATCCTTCATCATTTATTAATGGCACAGATTGTGTGATGAAGAGATGTCAACATTATCATTTTTCTATATTTACAGGTATAATAGCTCTCTATCCAAATGGATTTGTCATCTAATAGCCCTAAATGATCCCTCTCTTTTCAGTCACATTTCTCTCTGTTATTTACTGCACCTCCCAATAGCTTATCATCCGCTACTGTCTACTCTCCTTTCCCCCTTAATTTCCTGAGACAGATTTCCACTTAAGAGGCTGAAAAACTATTAGATAGAGAGCTTCTACAAACCACCAGAGCAGAAAGTCTTCTACAAAGAGACACACTTACCCACTGTGGTTTAACAGAATGACAAACCCAGTTACTACCCACGTGAAGAGGGTGTAATCACAGTTGAATTGAGGGAATCATCAGGCATAACTCTCCCTAACAGGAGTACAATAGAATCTAAGTGCCTAAATTCCTGAGCAGAGGGCAGAAAAGTGGTTATATTGCTACTCTAATATAAAACATGGCTCCCTGTATTTGAGTTGGAATTTTCATAACTGCTTAATATTAGTCTGTGAGTTGCTCCAGAGAGAAGCAATATCCAAGAAAAAAAATCATATTCATCTCGGTAAAGCATTCAGCAATGCAGAGAAGTGGGTGACCTGACATTTATTTTAGAAGTTTGTTAGCTAGCTATAGTGTTTTCAGATTATGCAAGTGTTGCCATTATTCTGTTATAAATGACCACACCACATCACACTACAGGTTCATCTTTTGCTTTCTTGTGGACTCAGGAAAAGAAGTCAGCATTTTCCTTCATTGTAAAATTTTGGAATTAACAATATTCCATTTGTATAAAAAAGCATCCTCTTATCCAAAAAGTTGTTCTTAAATATATGTTAACTTGGAGATTATGTATGTCCCTATGAAACTTTTTGTAATTAATATAAAACTTCAATTAATTAAAAAGAATACAAATAGCACACTTTCTCAAAAGAAAAATGTAAGTAATATTATACTAAATATATTCTTCACAAATTGTCCACCAGAAATAAACAGATTGTATGGATTGGTTATTAAACTGAACACTACAATCTATATTACATTTCTATGCATTGCATGTGGCATATTAACTTGTCTAGAGGGAGTTTGTCTTTCCAAAGTCCGTTGTCCTTGTTAACACATTCTGAGATTCTTCTCAGCAGTATTAGGGATTGAACTCAGAACCTAGAGAAACATCTCCTTTTTAACTTTTTATTTTGATATACATTTGTACCAAGTTGCTCAGGCCTTGAACTTACTCTTTAGTCTAGGCAGTCCTTGAATCTGTGATCCTCCTGCCTCAGCTTTTCCAGGAGATGAGATTACAGGCCTGTGACACCAGACTTAGCCAATAAATTCTTGGCTGAGGGTTTGGGAGTGGGCTGAGAATATGATAGTATGGTAAAGTTTAGGCAAATAATTAGAGCCAGGAAGAGAAACTGAAGCCTATGGAAATGACTAGCTGTTTGACTTCATACCTACCAATTAATAGATACCGAAATTTAAAATTTCAGTTGTATATATTAGGTTCAGATTTATGTGACTGGTGTGTCCTTTGTAACTTCAATTCACACCTATCACTATGGTTTGAAGGTTTGTATACCCCAAATCCTTTATGTTGAAATCAAATCCATTTGGCAGGACAAGAGACAAACTATTTGGGAAATACAATCCTAAAGGAATGAAGTTCTCTGAAAAGTTGTATATATACTAAAGATCTTACAGACTGGCTGACTAGACTGTATGATTGTGGAGAAATGGAATGTGACAAGGAAGAGAAAGTATCCTGGGCTACCTTGTCCTTCCTATTAGTCATTTGCTATCAACTGTCACATCAGATTTCAAATCCTTGTGACATTTAGATATAACTTTTGGATATGTCACTAAACACGAAAGTCTTCTAACTTCCACCAGCCTAAGGCTAAGAATTTGACAGAGATAACATCTGAGTCCTATAGATTTCCCCATCAAATTTATCTTGGGTTACATCAGTCCTTTATTAGCCATTTACCTTTAATCCTTGTAGCTGATCCAGAATTCTCATAACTCAACTTGGGAGAGCTCAGCCTCTGTCCACTCTAAAAAACAGTGACGTAACACTTTCTGACTTTGCTGTAGCCCGTCTATCCAGTGCCCCACCAACATGTTGATCAAATGTAAGGAACAAATTATCTTTATTCTGTAGCTGTATTATATATGTGTCAGTCAGGCCTGTAGGGAAGAATAACGCAGGAGAATCCAGACAGAGTCAGAAAGAAAATGGAATTCAGTAGGTCAGATGGGGCCCTCCTTCACATCTCCCAAGAAGGAACATGTCATTCAGGGTAACAGAAATCCATGTTTTCCAGCCATGATCATTCATATTTGGCTTAGAATAAACTATATTTCTTTGAAAATAGAGTCATATCAACAGTACTCATTGTGGGAAACATTTATTCAGTGTCTATAGTGAACACTAAGGAATATGAGACCTGAAATACGTAGTTTAGATGTGTCTACACTAAATATGTAGAACAAATATTGCCAAATGAGCAAACTAAGTAGATGATATAGAACTGTAACAAATAATAACTAATTTTTAAATACAGGGGCTCACTACGTCGTTCTGACTGTCCTGGAACTTACTATGTAGACCAAACTGGCCTCAAATTCAGAGATCCACCTGCCTCTGCCTCCCAAGTGCTTTAAAGGCATGTGCCACTATGCTCAGTAATAACAAGTAAACTGATCTAAGAAAATTTTAACTTTCTCTTTGTGTGTGTGTATGTGTGTGTGTTGTGGTACTGGAAATTGAACCTAAGGCCATTAACATTCTAGAGAAGCATTCTATCATGAGCTATAACTCCTATCATATTAAATTTTAACTCCTGACATATGATACAAAAGAACAATTTTATGAACATAAACAGCAGCAATAATTCCTCTTCCTACTGATTTTTTTTTTTTTTTTTTTTTTGAGACAAGCTTTCTCTATTATGTAGCCCTGGCTGCCAGGTCCTGCCCAACTATCAAACAGTCTTGAATGGAGGAGTGAGCATTAAGATACTTAATAGAGCCGGGCGGTGGTGGCGCACGCCTTTAATCCCAGCACTCGGGAGGCAGAGCCAGGCGGATCTCTGTGAGTTCGAGGCCAGCCTGGACTACCAAGTGAGTTCCAGGAAAGGCGCAAAGCTACACAGAGAAACCCTGTCTCGAAAAACAAAACAAAACAAAAAAAAAAAAAGATACTTAATAGATAAGTAAATACTTGCCGGGCAGTGGTGGCGTACGCCTTTAATCCCAGCACTCGGGAGGCAGAGGCAGGTGGTTCTCTGTGAGTTCGAGGCCAGCCTGGGCTACCAAGTGAGTTCTAGGAGAGGCGCAAAGCTACACAGAGAAACCCTGTCTCGAAAAACCAAAAAAAAAAAAAAAAAAAAAAGTAAATACTTAAAGTAAATAATAGATATGAAAAATAGACGACGACATAAAAGAAAAAGACAGAGACACAGAATAACATCTGGAGGGCTCTGGGTCAATACCACAGTCTCAGGGCCATTTTATACCCAAAGCAGTGGAGGCAAAAGACCTCCCCCTCTGAAGGACACCATGGTTCAAGGTACAAACAAGTGTAAACACCTCTTTAGTACTCAAGACACCTGGCAACCACCAAACATCCTGCTATCCAGCCTTGAAGAGCAAGACACCTGGTAACCATGCCTTTGGCCAAACATCCTGTTATTCAGCCTTAAAGAGCAAAGAGAAGCTTGAACTCTCTGACCTTGAGTCAAGATGAAATTAAGGCACAAACTGGAGTCCTTCCTGGGCTCCCACACTTGGCTATCCTAGAACTCACTATATAGACAAGGGTTGCCTTGAACTCACATGGATCCACCTGCTTCTGCCTCCCGCTTGCTGGGATTAAAGGCCTGCATGACCACACCCAGCCCCCTACTGATCATCTTTAAGCTGTAAAATTTCAAGCACTCAGCTTCATTGAGAACCCTTTTCCCCCCCAATACAGGAAACCAGTCACACTTGCTCTAAGTAAAGCACTAGAAAATGATACATACTAAATTTGAAAGCAGCTTCATTGCTTGCTGAATTATCTAAATAGATAAATAAAACAATCAATGAGCCGGGCAATGGTGGCGCACGCCTTTAATCCCAACACTTGGAAGGCAGAGTCAGGTGGGTCTCTGTGAGTTCGCGGCCAGCCTGGTCTACAAAGTTCCAGGACAGCCAGGACTATTACACAGAGAAACCCTGTCTCGAAACCAAACCAAACCAAACCAAACCAAACCAAACCACACCACACCAAACCAAACCAAACCAAACCAAAACAAAACAAAACAAAACTATAAATGAATGTAAAGCCCACATACTTCAACCACTGTATTTGTGGACTTACTATTGCACCCTGTAATTATTTACCAACTGTTTGAGTTGTTAAGTAACGTATAGAAAAGCATTATTTTGGACTGAAATATGCCCCAACATATGAGGTGAAAAATAAAAATAAAAACAGAATTTGCGCTGAAGTTCTGTCCTAGGGGTAAGATTTTTGTGGTGAAAAACCATGTCCAAAAACAAGTTGGGAGCAGGGTGGTAGTGACACGTGCCTTTAATCCCAGCACTTGGGAAGCCGAGGCAGGTGGATCTCTGAGTTCAAGACCAGGCTGGTGTACAAAGCGAGTTCCAGGACAGCCAAAGCAACACAGAGAAACTCTGTCTTGGTGGGAGGGAGGGAGGGAAGGCAGGTTGGGGAGAAAAGGGTTTACTTGCCTTACACTTCCACAGCACTGTTCATCACTGACGGAAGTCAGGACACAAGCTCAAACAGAGCAGGATCCTGCAGACAGGAGCTGAGGAAGGGACCCTGAAGGTATGCTGGTAACTGGCTTATTCCCCATGGCTTGCTCAGCCTGCTTTCTTATAGAACCCAGGACCACTAGCTCAGGGATGGTACCACCCACGATGGGATGGGTCTACAGCCAGATCTTATGGAGAAAGGCATTTTCTCAGTTGAAGTTCCCTCCTTTCAAATAACTCTAGCTTGTGTCAAGTTGACATAAAACTAGTCAGGACAAGTTCCAAGCCACACCAAACTGAAACTAAGTTGTTTACCTGCCCTTCAAAGAAATAGGATTAGAAATAACAGTCACATTTCCCAATAAGGCAAATATCAATTAACTTAATGATAAAATTCTCATATCCTTACACAATAAACATAACTGAAAGTAATTGAATTTACTAACTAGTTATCTTTACATTTTCTTTTTGTACATTTTCTGTCTCTTTGTCCTCACCTTACAAAGAAAGTTTTAAAAATATATACAATTATGTGTATGATTGAGGGCTTGGGGGGGTGTGCGCGGACACGCGTGCACCCAAAAGCATGAGTGTGCACATGTGAGGATATGCATGAACACAGCTAGCCACTGGATCCTCTGGAACTGGAGTTAAAGGTGGTGGTGAACCATTGTGGTGATATTTTATTTGTGGTGAAATGTGGTGATAATTTTTTTTTTTCCAGAGCTGAAGACCGAACCCAGGCCCCTGCGCTTGCTAGGCAAGTAATCAACCACTGAGCTAAATCCCCAACCCCGTGATATTTTATTTATGCTTTAATAAATAAAGTTTGCCTGGAGATCAGAGGAAATAGCAAACCATTATAAGTAAACAAAGAAATTAAGCAGCGGTAGCACACGCCCTTAATCCTATCACTTAGCAGGCAGGATCTCTGTGTGTTCAAGGCCACACTAGGGAACAGAGCCAAGTGTGGTGACACACGCCTTTCTCCCCCCCCCCCCTCCCCGGAGCTGAGGACCGAACCCAGGGCTTTGCGCTTGCTAGGCAAGCACTCTACCACCAAGCCAAATCCCCAACCCCAAAGTTACTTTTTTTTTGGTTTTTCGAGACAGGGTTTCTCTGTGTAGCTTTGCGCCTTTCCTGGAACTCACTTTGTAGACCAAGCTGGCCTCGAACTCACAGAGATCCGCCTGCCTCTGCCTCCCGGGTGCTGGGATTAAAGGCATGCACCACCAACCCAGCTGACACACACCTTTAATTCCAGTACCAACCATAGAGTCCTGGAAGTCTGTACAGACAGACAGAAAGTGACAGAGCTGTGTAGGAAGAGGAAGTGATGTAGCTGGGCTAAGAGCCAACGAGAGGGCAGAACAGCAAGGCAATAAAGGCGAGGGTAGACAGGAAGCAACTTGCACTGGGAAGCTGTGGAGTTGGTGAGGTGAGGTTAGCTCATGGTTTGTCCTGTTCCTCTGATCTTTCTCTCGGGCTTAGACCCAAATTTCTAGCTTCGTGTTTATTTATTTATTTATTTATTTATTTATTTTTGGTTTTTTCGAGACAGGGCTTCTCTGTGTAGCTTTGTGCCTTTCCTAGAACTCACTCTGTAGTCCAGGCTGGCCTCGAACTCACAGAGATCCGCCTGGCTCTGCCTCCCAAGTGCTGGGATTAAAGGCGTGTGCCACCACCGCCCGGCGTTTTTTATTTATTAAGACCATTTAGAAATTCGTCCACAAACCATTATGTCGGCACTTCTGCAAGAGAAGTAAATTGTCTTGCCTGCTGGGCCTTCTCTCCATCCACTTATTCTCTTCTAAGAGTCCTTCTCTCTTTATTTATTTTTTTAAAGTTTTTTATTTTATGTGTACGAGTGCTTTGCCTGCATGTGTGTCTGTGCACCACATGTGTGCTTGGCATCTTTGTTCCCAGCCTTCAGGAGGCAGAAGCAGAAGGATCTCTGTGAGTTCATAGCCAGCTGACCGAATCTACATAATGAGTTCCAGGCAAGTCAAGTCTACATAGTGAGACCTTGTCTCAAAACAAACAAACAAAAACAGAAAACAAACAAAAGCTAATTAGGATCATTAAACTATATATTATAATTTTGTCTTTGACAAACTCAGGAATATTTACCAAAGTATTCTTTATACTTAATAGTTCTATATTAGCTAGTATGAATGATTGTAAAATTTAAAACAAGCAAATGCGCAATTTTTATTTCTGACAAGCTTTCAATCTATTTGGAAGCATGTACCTAAGAAATGATGAGGTAATTGTCACAAAGAAAAAAATACATAACAGAGAAAGAATGACTGGTTCTAAAGAGAAAGGAAAGCTCTCACAGAAAAGCTAAGATGTCATACTACTTTGGGACATTAATTATGTTGCTGATACATTGTTCAGCATTATACCTTGTATTATAGTGGGTAGTAGAGTCAGGAATTCAATCTGAGCATGTAAGAAACAGTAAATATTAGTCTTTTCCATCAAACACTGTAAAACTTGGGTTTATGTGAGGAATTCAAATATTTTTATCTCCCCACCTTGAAAGACTTTTATGCAAATGTTTCATCCGAAACTTGGAAAAACCTGTTCACATAAAGGCCCTGGTACTGTTGTACCCATTTCTTGAAACCCCCCGAGACCCCCAAGGAGCCGGTTTCCGATGCAAGCACATAAGGGTCCTTTTATTCAGGTTCAACCTGGGCCACAGCACGGCAGACGGGAGGAAGTGTGACGGTGGCCACGAGCCCCGGTGTAGAGAGTTTTCATAGGGAAAAACCACAAGCCGGGAATGGGCAATTTGGGATTGGGCAGAAGGGATATGGGGCAAGGGGATTTTTTGAAACTATTGATTTAGACTTTTGGCGGGGAACCAAAACCTGCTGAACAGGATTATCTGGACTGCTCAGCAGGACTATCTAGATATCTTCAAGGGCCATAAACCACAGACAGGATGTCTGCAGGAGGATACTGCTCTGTATCTGTTCAAGTTGTCATGGCACATTCCTGAAGTCTTTCCTGGAAACACCTGAGTACAGCAGGTGGTCTGAGATGGTGGTGGCTCTTTCCCTAAAATGCAACCTGTAAAGTTAAGTCTAGGCCTTCACACTACATTCTCCAAACTTCAATGACTAAATTGTCCAATCCCTTCCCCATTTTCTTCATTTTTTTTTTGTACTGACTCTTTTCTGCTTAGAAAAAACACCACATTTCTTTTTTGGTTTTTCGAGACAGGGTTTCTCTGTGTAGCTTTGTGCCTTTCCTGGATCTCACTCTGTAGACCAGGCTGGCCTCGAACTCACAAAGATCCGCCTGCCTCTGCCTCCCGAGTGCTGGGATTAAAGGCGTGCGCCACCACCGCTGGGCTTGTACTGGCTCATTTAATCTAGACAACTGTGAAAGAGTATGAGGTGAGACCCCAGCCAATAGGGGAAAACCACAGAATAAAAACAAAATGCACTTCCCGTTAATGTGTTTCCTCTTCCGGGCACACCCTCTTGAGCAAGAATGAAGTGTTGGCTTGTAGAGACGCTTCACTTGGAGTGGTGGTCTCTTTGCAACCCTGAACTTATTTGTAACAGGCAGCTGAATACTTGGGGATACACTCCAAAACATTAGGGTACATTGCTCAGGTTCTGGTCAGGCTCACCTAGGTTATCAGACTTGGAAAAAACCTTTACCTTCTTACTCTTTCTTTCTGTAAAGCAAAGTTGGAGTTCATTAGGGAAAGATTTTAATCAAGATTTAAGCACAAACATTAAGGGAGGGAGGGAGAGAGATGTGTGTGTAAGAGGACAGTATTACATGTCCTGAAGTGGGCATGGGCATTTCAAAAGAGTCACATTTAAATGTTTAAAATGTTACATATAGGAGGTTGGTGGCTTCTAAAACGATATTGCTCAAAAGGTTTAAAAGATCAACTAAAATGCTTTGGTATACTAATTCTTACCTGAGGAACTTTCTTTAGTAAAGAGGTACAGTGCACAGGTTAACTGGATGATAATATAGAAACATAGGATCCAAAAAGGTCCGAAGAACTCTTCCTATGCAGCATGACTATTTTAACCTTGTTTTCTCATTGTCCTATTACCTGACTCAAGTCTGACTGCTCACTACTGGGAAGCCAATATTTGGGAGACGAGAGTTGGTGGCAAGGAATCTATGGCATAAGGGCCAGAGAAGGTGGGTGCAGAGTCTTTCTAGGTGGGGATCAGGGACCAAGGCCAGTGTTGAGGAAGGCAGCATGCTCATCAGGGTCGTAGTCCTAGAAGACTGCTGTCTCCTTTTATCCCTTCTTCCCTGGTTAGAGCCACAGAAGACCTTAGATCTTATGGAAGAGCTCCAGTAGTTCTGTGCACGAATAGATTACTTTTCTGTAGGTTAAACCTCAAAACAATTTGCAGGTGTTATTTTTGATGCAAGACAATACAGAAGGAGGATATTCTGATGTTGTCCTAAAGTCAATGCTCTACAGTTCTGTCTGCTGAAGAGGGATGGTTTAATCATTAACAGCTCAATCACTGAGGTGCAATCTCTCTTTAAAATGTGCCTGACAGAAGGGAGGAAATTCCAGGAGAGGACAGCAGGCAAAGGGAGGGGAAGGAACCTTGCAAATTCAACTTGCAAATGGGTGGTCCCTGCTACTGAATAAAATGTATTATAGCTTGAATGGTAAAGTTGGAAGCCACCAAAGAGAGACAACCTGGTCAGCTACTTAGAAGTCACAATTACCATGTGAGTTCACCAGCACTGCATGTGAGTCTCCCAGTTGCACAAGTTCAGAAGTCTGACCATTTCAACTTTTTTTTTTTTTTTTTTTTTTTGGTTTTTTTGAGACAGGGTTTCTCTGTGTAGCTTTGCGCCTTTCCTGGGACTCACTTGGTAGTCCAGGCTGGCCTCGTACTCACAGAGATCCGCCTGGCTCTGCCTCCCGAGTGCTGGGATTAAAGGCGTGCGCCACCACCGCCCGGCCATTTCAACTTCTTACAGTTTGAATACAAAATCTATTGTGTTCCAGGCATCAGGCTGGGAAGATTACAAATGTCACTTAAGTAGAGAAGCAATGTAATTAGACTTGGAGAGATGGAAAGAACAGTTACATAGAATCCACTACACCGATCAGATAAAAAGAAGTGAGATGCCGGGTGGTGGTGGCCCACGCCTTTAATCCCAGCACTCAGGAGGCAGAGCCAGGCAGATCTCTGTGAGTTCAAGGCCAGCCTGGTCTACAGAGCAAGATCCAGGAAAGGCGCAAAGCTACACAGAAACCCTGTCTTAAAAAAACCAAAAAAAAAAAAAAGTGAGAAAAGCAAATTAGGGTAGTAGTTTAAAAATAATAATAAAAGTAAAACAAGCAGAAAGGAGTAAAGAGAAGTGTGTTAAAGTTTTGGAGTATAAAAGGAATTGATTTTATAATTAGTAATCAATTAGGTGTAGGTCAGCAAAGAAGTAACTGAAGATTAGGAAGCTGCTGTTTGGAGTATGTGTGGCTAAAAAGATACATGCTTTCGTCATAATCATTAACCTCTGTAGATTCTAGAAAGCAGTGGGGCTCCCCGTGGCATTCCCACTTACCTGTATATTGCGTCTGCTGCCCTCTTGCCCTCCCCGACCCAAATGCTTTTCCAGTCATAAAATACCTTGTCACACCCCATTTTTCTTCTTTTACACTGGGTCTTTCTGTTTCTCAGGCTGTCCCCAGACTTTCTAGGTCTCAAACTATCTTTGTACTCAGCTTCCTTACTGCTTGGAACTACAGGTAGCATTACTTTAAGCCTCTGCGAAGCTGGGCAGTGGTGGTGCACACCTTTAATCCCAGCACTTGAGAGGCAGAGGCAGGTGGATCTCTGTGAGTTCCAGGCCAGCCTGGTCCTACATAGTGCATTCCAGGAAAGGCTCCAAAGCTACACAGAGAAACCCTGTCTTGAAAAGACCAAAAAGAAAAAAAAAAGCCTCTGAGTTTTTGGAATGGTTTGTTATATGGCAATAAATGTGAGGCAGAGGCAGTCCCTACAGGGAAGCTTGGGCATGCAACTGCATGAAGCTGTGAAGGAGAAGCGAAACCTGTTGCAATGGTGGCCCAAGGACGTTGGAAAATCTAGGACCACAAAGTGCCCACCAAGAAGCTCTAGGTGTGGAGTGGAGCAGACTGGGAATGAGAGCCGTGCTCTCACTGGCCCTGTTTGGAATGGGGGTGTTCATTTTGTGCCACTGTGCGTTGCAAGTCTTGGCTTTGAGTCTTGGAAGGGACTTGGACTTTGGAGTTTCAAACAGTGTTGGAAATGTTAAAGACTGTGGGGACTTTATGGTGCTGGACTGAATACATTCCTCATAATGAGATGGTATTGAGTCTATGGGAACGAAGGGAGAGAGGATATCTCCACTGAGGCAAGCTGAAATGGGGTAGGGAGTCAGTCAGAGAAAGTTTTGTGTATTTCAGGTGACAGAGCTCGAGAGGTGAGGTGAACACAGATTATACCGTCATGAGTTCCAGATGTCCCAAATAGTCCAAAATGTGAGCTCACAAAAGACTGGAGAGTTTGAGGAAGGGAGAAGCCATCCAGGCCAAATACTACTGAGAAGATTTCACTAACACGCAAGGTTGTGACTTCAACAAAAACGATTTCAGTTTGAAAGGTGGACATGGAGGCTGTGGTTGGTGGCTTTTAAAATGGATCCTCACTTGCAGTTACTTGTGTAACTTGGTGATTTGCTTCTACTGAACAGGATTTGGTTATGGGTATCAACTTAACAAGGAGTAGACGTGTAATGTTCACTTGGTTTTCAGCCAGATTGGATCTGGAACCAACTAAGAGTTGAGTTAGTTAGGGTATTTCTTGGAAGGGTGTGTTCTGGTAGAATCTCCATCTCAATCCTCCTCCCCCACCTTTCTCTCCCCAAACCCTGTCCCATTCCAGAAAGCCGCCATCAGCGGCTCCCCCGCCCCTAGGTGCCTGGGACCACGCCCACCCGCTATTTAAGACATGCCACGTGTGTCCTGTTCTGTCCCCTGCCTTCCTGAGGGCCACCGGGAGTGTTCTGCTTTGCATTGCCCTGTTTATTAAATCTGGATTTATTAATTCAGTTTGAGTGGCTTATTGCATCGCGGCGGAGGAACCCAGCGACCAGGGATCCATACTTAACAGGATGAGCTGAATCCAGAAAGTCTCTCTGCTAGAGTGGGCTGTTTAGAGTTCCCCAGCCCCAGACAGCTCATTAGTATACAGAAAGGCACTCAGTGCTTCCCTGAGTCCTGAGGTTTTATAAGTCGTGACAAAAAAAATGGGATAAGGATCAATACACGCATCTATTATACTATAGTATTATAACCACTATTTCTCCATCAACATTAAAGTATCCCTTTCTAATTAATCATTCTTATTGGCATTTCATTCAACTTCCAAAGAAAACCCTCTACTTCACATTCCTCCAGAAGTACCATGTACCAGTAGCACAAAATGTGGCTGAATTGCCTATACTCCCTGTATGCATTTTCCATGCCTAATTTGGCCTAGTATCAGTTATTTCTGTGTAATGAATCACCTTCAATTTTAGCAGCTTAAAACATAGTTTCTATGGATCAGAAATCTAGGTGTGACTTAGTTGGATGCCTGGCCAAATTTGTTTTTAAGTTTCCACTGTGTATGCTTTTTGGGGGAGGAGGTATACAGAAAGTCCATTATAAGCCTCAAGTGATGGCTACTTTTAGGAAATACTACTTGCTTATTACATGGATCTCTCAATAGAGTGGCCATACAAAGTAAATAACCAACTATACAAACACAAGTCTCAAGGAATGAAAACAGTTTAAAAATATCTTAGGGGTTGTGATGTGGCTAAGATAGGGTGCATATTTACTGGATCACTCCTGCCAAATCCTGTTCATTAGAAGGAAATCACCAAGTCACATAAGGGTCTGCACATAGAGATTCATTTTAAAAGCCACCAACCACTGCCTCCACATTCACCTTTCAGACTGAAATTGTTCTCGTTGAAGTCACAACATTGAATGCTAGTCAAATCCCTCCCTCCAACTCTGCAGTCTTCGTGACTCCACATACCTATTTCCCTCTACCTTTTTCTCTCTTAGTACCAGCACTCTGCTTCTCTATTCAGCTTCTTCCCTTTATCAACACTCCTTACATCATTTGTCCTCAGGGCTTTAAATACCTGGAATAGCTATTTAATGTGTCTAACCTACATTCCTTTACTTTTTCCTGACCCACTACTCAGCTGCCTATTTCTTTTCTTTTCTTTCTTTTTTTTCTATTTTATTATTTTTTTATTTTCAAGACAGGGTTTCTCTGTGTAGCTTTGGCACCTTTCCTGGAACTCACTCTGTAGCCCAGGCTGGCCTCTCACAGAGATCCTCCTGACTCTGCTTCCCCGAGTGCTGGGATTAAAGGCGTGTGCCACCGCCGCCTTGGCTCAGCTGTTTTCTTGGTATCACAGATGTACAGCGGGAATCTCAAACCACCCAAGACCAAAACAGAACCCGTGATTTTCTTTAAAAGTCTGTTGTTCTGAATATTTAACTCCAGTTTTAGAATGTTAAGAAACAGCAAAAGTTCCAGTACCCAAACTAAAACCACTAACCAACTTAACAGAGAAGGTCACTAGTAATCAAGAGTTTGAAATATCAGCTGGGTGTGGTGGCACATGCTTTAAATCCCAGCACTAGGAAGGCAAAGGTAGAAGGATCCCTGTGAGTTCAAGACCAGCCTGATTGACTTAGTGAGTTCCAGGACAGCCAAAACTACAGAGAGAGAGAGACCCTGTCTCTAGAGAGTTTAAAATAGTTTTGGGAACTGTAAGTGTGACTCAGCAGTAGAGCTCTTGTTGTAAAGCCTGATAAGGGGAAACTCCTAGTCAAGTGAATAGACTTTCTGGCCTGAGTAGATACCTAACATTCTAGTTGGGCCAGTCAACCATTTGGCTAAAGGACTCCCCGTAGGAAGGTGGGCTTACTTTAATCTATGCTAAAGAGACAGATGGAATAATTATCATTGTTTGTTTGTTTGTTTTGTTTTGTTTTTCAAGACAGGATTTCTCTGTGTAGTTCTGGCTGTCCTGGAACTCACTTTGTAGACCAGGCTGACCTTGAACTCAGAGATCCACCTGCTTCTGCCTCCCAAGTACTGGGATTAAAGGTGTGCGCCACCATCACCACCTAGCTGAATAGTAATTTTTTGTTTGTTTGTTTTTTTTTTGTTTTTTGAGACAAGGTTTCTCTGTGTAGCTTTGGCGCCTTTTCTGGAACTCACTCTGTAGCCCAGGCTAGCCTCGAACTCACAGAGATCCACCTGCCTCTGCCTCTCGAGTGCTGGGATTAAAGGCATTTGCTATCACCAGCCAGCCGAATAGTTATTTTTTTTTTTTAAATGAGATGCTGTGCTCTTTCTTCCTAGAACTCCCACCCCCTAGTTCAGTACCTATCAGATACCACGAGGGTGCATGAGGCTTGTTGGGTTTTCCCACCTTTCTGAGTTAGAAAGTAGAAACTCGCCCTTTTTCTTTTTAAAGTATCTTTTGTTTGCTGGCCAGATGCTGAGTATGCTGTTTCTGCTACTGTGGGGTTCCTTGCTTATTCTCTACAGGCCCCTTCCCCACCTGTGGTTGCCTTGTGGTAGACATCCCTGTTTACCCCTCTCCTTCATGCTTCTCTCAAGCAGCTCCTGAGCTTTACATCCTGTCCACCTGCTCTTCTCATGAATTCAATAAACTGTCCCAGAGCCTCCATTTGAGTTCCTTCTTAGTAATGAGACTTGGGGTTGGAGATTTAGCTCTGTGGTAGAGTGCTTAGGCCCTGGGTTCAGTCCTCAGTTGTGTGTGTGTGTGTGTGTGGGGGGGGAACAGACAAAAAAAAAGTAATGAGACTAAGAACCCCAAGAAGCAAGCCGGATTTCCTGGGAATCATCTGGCAGCCATGAAGAGACACCCTCAGATTCTGGTAGTAGCACTACGAAGGAAAATAAAATGTGTGTGTAACACAAAATGTGGAAGCTCCTACCTGCAACCCCAGCATTTGGGAGGCTGAGGCAGAAGGACTGCTTTGAGCTTGAGGCAAGCTTGGGGTACAGAGTGAGATTCTATCTCAAAAATTAAAAAACACCAGCAAAACAACAACCCTCCACAATTATGAATGTGCAGATTCATTCATCATAATTATAACTCAGCCATCATGTATTTTTCTAATATAGCAATTATATGAAAAGTACAGAGGATTTTCAATTAATAAGACCTATACTCACAGCAAATCTAAGCACAGTTTTCACTCAAGGAACCTCCCCCACTCCCTTGTGGATATATGCATTGTGGAGACAGGGATCAAAAGATGAATCAGATGTGCACACTGCTTTCATTGGTTTTGTCTAGACTGGATAGAGACATGGGTTAGAGAGTTAGAGACAGATGGTTGTTTCCTTACAGGAAACAGAAGAAGCTTTAAGGAGGAGGTGTTTGTACCAGAACTTAATGGTTTGGAGGGATTGTATTTGGACTTACATAAATAGGAGAACATTCCTGGAAAGTCAAATAGCATTTAGAAAAGGCACCAAAGCAGGAAATCTCACCTCAGACTGCAAGAGGCTTAAGAGAAAATGTGATTGAATGAGCACCTCAGGGTATTGCAGAATAAGGAGGTGATTTTAAATTGGAGAAAATATGGAACCATTGAAGTTTTTTTTTTTTGAGACAGGGTTTCTCTGTGTAACTTTGCGCCTTTCCTGGAACTCACTCTGTAGCCCAGGCTGGCCTTGAACTCACAGAGATCTGCCTGGCTCTGCCTCCCAAGTGCTGGGATTAAAGGCGTGTGCCACCCCACCCCTGCCTACCGTTGAAGCTCTTTGAGTACAATGGTACCATACTCCTAGAAAATGGATGAATCCTCAGAGGATGGTAGTTAACTTGTATTCCACGTAATGTATCGAACATATGTATCATTCTTAAATATATATAATTTATTATATATATTTATATATATATTAATATATATAATCCTCACTGGAATGTAGGGCCTTTGGGAAATAACTACATCATAAAGATCAAGTCCTCATGAAATTACAATTAGAGCCAGGCGGTGGTTGTGCACGCCTTTAATCCCAGCACTTGGGAGGCAGAGCCAGGCGGATCTTTGTGAGTTCGAGGCCAGCCTGGTCTACAGAGCGAGATCCAGGAAAGGCGCAAAGCTACACAGAGAAACCCTGTCTCGAAAATTCAAAAAAAAAAAAAAAAAGAAATCATAATTAGAGTCACTAAAACAGACCCTAGAAGGCTCACTAGCTGCCTGTTATGATGCAAAGGCATTGGGAAAATACAGTCAGTCACCTAGGAATCAGGAATGATCTTTACCAGATGTAAGACCTATCAGGGCTTGCTCTTGGACATTCTGGGCTCTAGAACTGAGAAACAAATGTTTGTGCTTACCAACTCACCAAGGGTATATCACTTTTGTTACAGCAGCCTGAGGCTTAAGACACTTTGTTTGGATACTTTTCTGTACATTTCTACCTCTGGCAACTTTAACCCAATTCCACTTTGATAGGGACCACTCAGATTGTTCTGGTGGAAGCTACACCTCAACTCCCCTCCGCCATCTCTCTCTCCACAAACTCTGCCCTGTCTCAAGCCCGCCAAACACTGCTCCTCCCCCAGAGATGCTCAAGATGCTCACTCCCACAAGGTATTTAAACTGTACCCAGAAAACACACACGGTTTTTTTTTTTTTTTTTGGTTTCTCTTCCCCATCCTCCTCCCCTCCCAGGGGGCCGGAAGATCATCTGAAAATGTTTTACCCATTAACACAGGGCTTTTTCTAATAATGTTTGATTTGGTATGATTTGGATTTCTGCATCGGCAGAGAGGCTTATCGGGGTGCAGAAACTTTTCACATATCAGTAACTCCTAGGTTTTACCTCCAGTTCCAAGCACCCTCTGTGAACCTCCTAGCCAAATGCCTGACCCGGCCCCCCCCCCCCCCCCCCGGGGGCATTTCAACATTGTTTCACACAAATTTTGCATTCCCTTGTTTCTTTTATCTTTTTGGATGATAACATTTACCTGCACTGATGGACAGCTATAATCTAGGAGTCATCCTTGATTTCGATTCCCCTCATTCACCTGAATCCAGTCTAGCAGTAAGTACTGTAACGTAACTAGTTTTCTTTTTCTCCCCTCTACTGACTCTTCACAAAAGACCAATAGGATCTATCCTTGGAGCCCATCTCCGTAGCTCCTACGTTAAAATTCCTCCTCCACACAACAGCTAGAGTGATCTTAAGAACAAGGTTCCTCCTGTGCTTAACCATTTCCTACACATTTTAGAAAAATCCCATCATCACATAAAACTTAAATTTTGCTATTTGGTCTATAAAGGCTTCTATACTGATTCCTTTGGTCTCTGCTTCCCCCTCCTTCCCCACAACCCCTTCTATTTCTTCTATAGACTGTGGTGAGCAGAATAATGCCCTCAAAGATGTCCATATTCTAATTCCCAGAACTTGAATATGTTTCTTTACATGGCCAAAGAAACTTTACAGATGTGATGAAATGGATCTAGACGTAAGGAGGTAAGGTATCATCTGAACGTGCCTAGTTGAATTAGCTTCGCAATGATGCCATGAAGGAGTATGAATCAAGGACTGCTTAATACATTATCTCCCTGCCCTGAAGGCCCGAAGTACAAAGCCAAGGTGTTTGTAGGCCTTGCTCTTTAATTACTCTAAGGGATTTCCCCTGCCTCTTTGAGCTCCTGGTGTTTGCTACCAGTTCTCCTTAGCTTGTGTCATCTTAGCCTGTGCCATTACATCGACACAAGTCATCTTCTGTGTCTTCATAATGTCTCCCTCCATGTGTGTCCTGTGCTTATCCCAGTGCCTTCATTTTAACTCAAACACCTATCTGGAGCTATTCCAAATAAAGCCACATTTGGAGGTACAGAAGGCTGGAACTTTAGCATATGCCCTGTGGGGAACTCATATTGCCCATAACACCAACACCATCAGAAGGGTTTTCATATATGAAAGGGCTGGGCATGGTAGTGCACATCTTTAATCCCAGTTCTCAGGAAGCAGAGGCAGGAGGATCTCAGTGAGTTCAAGGCCAGCCTGGTTTACATAGCAAGCTCCAGGACAGGTAGGACTACATAAAGCAGTGATTCTCAGCCTATGGGTCTTGACCTCTTTGAGGGGAGAGTGAATAACTGTCACAGGGGTAGTCTAAGACCATCGAAAAACAGATATTTACATTAAGATTCATAACAGCAGCAAAATTAGTAAGTAGTAATAAAAATAATTTTATGGTTGGGGGTTACAACATGAACTGTATTAAAGGATTACAGCATTAGGAAGGTTGAGAACCACTGACATAAAGACCTCATCTTAACAACAAAAAAACCCCAAACCAATTAATCAAAACAAACAAACAAACAAAAAATCAAAGCAAGAGGCTAGAGAGTGAGAGCCAGACTGATCCCTCCCAAGAAAGACTCAGTGGCTCCTGGCTGACTACGAAGCTGGAAGGGCGGAACACCTGGGCATTTAGGCAGCTGTAAAGGCAATTCTCCTTGAGAACCTTCAGCCCTGCTGGCAGGCTGATTTGAGCCCGGTGCCACGCGTTTGGACTTCTGCGATTCAAACCTGTAAAATACGAGCATGCAGCCACTAATCTCAGGATGACCTGTTACAGTCCACGGACAAAGCCATTGCTCTTTACTCCTCTCACCCACTGCAGTGGTCTGTACTCACCTGAGCACTTACAGCATGGGGGGCTTGTCCTGGGGTTGGAGTCTCTGCCATCAGGGCTCTGCTACGAACTGCATATTGTGAACACCCTCTCTAGTTGGTATCTTTAAGTCACAGCTCCCCAGTGTGGTGGTGGTATTTAGATAATGGCCTTTTGGACATGAGTAGGTCACTAAAATGAAACTGTCTTAGGAAGAGGGGGAGACATTTGCTTTTTTTCATTCCGTTCTGTGTGAGAACGTAGCAAGATGCTCACTCACAAACCAGAAAGTGGATGCCTCATCCAGACAGCTCTATGGGCACCTTGAGCCTGTACTTCTCCAGAGTGAGATGTGAAAGTGTGCCGTTTAAGTCACCCAGTCTATGCTACCTAACTGATGCAGCTGTGACACCCTATCTTGTTTTCTTTTTATTATGGCCTTAGTGCTGTTCATAATTTTCCTGATGTAACTGTTAGAAAATGCAAAGAAAACTGAAGCATATCTTGTCTCTCACCTTGTAAGCTCAGTATTTAGTGTCTGGTACACAGCAGAAACTCAACAAATATTTGCTCAATACATGAATGTGTGGCCATTTATTCCATGTAGAAAGTGCACATGCACTATGTCACTTAATCCCAGGCTCACGGGATAGAATTCCTATTAACATTCTATCAGATGTAAGAGTATCAAGTATAATGGCATAGGCTTATCTGCTTTATTATCTGCAATAATTGTTTATAGATGTTATGTAAAGAAAATGAACTCTAGTCAAAGAAATGAAATAGCCAGTGTAAAACAGTTTACAAAATAGACTGGTTTGGTGCTACAGGCCTGTAATCCCAGTTACTCAGAAGGCTGAGGGCAGGAGGATTCCAAGGATCAAAGGCTGCCTGAGCCACTTAGTGAGACAGTGCCTCAAATTGAGAGGAGAGAGAGAGAGAGAGAGAGAGAGAGAGAGAGAGAGAGAGAGAGAGAGAGAGAGAGAGTGAGTTGGGGATGTGGGAAGGGGGAGTGTTGGCCTTCTCACATGGGACGCCACAGGTCTAACCCCCAGTACAAGAACACAGACAAAAAACAAAGCTTACAAAGGAGGTACTGGTCTGGCAGTGGTGGCACATGCCTTTAATCCCTGGAGGCAGAGGCAGGTGGATCTCTGGGTTCAGGCCAGCCTGAACTACTAGGGCAGTGTCAGTTACACAGAGGCGCCTTGTCTCAAAGCAAAACAGCAACAAAAACCAAGACTAAGCAACCGACCAACCACCAAAGTAGGTATTTACTAAATACCTACAATCTACAAAAAAGTCTCAGCTAATTTGAGCGAAACCCCTCACGTGGCTAGAGCTTTTACTTGCCTATGTATAACTGTTCACATGCTCCAAATTCCTGGGAAAGGCTTGACTTGCTCAGTTTCCCAGTTACTGGTCCCCTTAGAGAAAGTGACAGGCGACTGAGTCCTCCTGTGTATACTAGCAATTCTTGTACTAATCACTGAGTTCCATGGACTTCGTTCTTCTTGAACTAGGTCTAGACTGGACAGCTTCTACAATAATGTCTTCAGCAAAACTGGTCATGTTATGTGCTGATTTACAATTTTTTTTTTTTTTTTTTTTGGTTTTTCGAGACAGGGTTTCTCTGTGTAGCTTTGCACCTTTCCTGGAACTCGCTTTGGAGACCAGGCTGGCCTCGAACTCACAGAGATCCGCCTGCCCCTGCCTCCCGAGTGCTGGGATTAAAGGCGTGCACCACCACCGCCCGGCCTGATTTACAATTTTTTGTTTTTATAGTACCTGTGGACAAAAGCCAAACCCTAATAACACCAGAGGTTTCTCATGATCTGCGTCCTACCCAGCTCCCCACAAGCCTTTCCCATACCTGGCTATGTCTTTTGAGTTTTATAAAGTCAAGCTCCTCCTTACCTGCGAGTTCTCCACATACCCATCAATCCTGCAGGTCTCAGGGATGCATCTTCCAGACAAGATGACACTTAACATCTTCTTTCCACAAATCCAGGTGTTGGCATTTAGCTTCTTGTGTGTGTGGTATGATTGCATGTGTCTGTGTGTAGGACAGAGGTTGATGTTGGGCGTCTTAGTTGCTCTCCACTGGGGTCACTGTTGCACCCGGGGCTCACTGTTGCCTAGTCCAGCTAGCCAGTTTGCCCCAGGGATGGATTCCTGTCCACCTCCCAAGCAATGGGATTACTTGTGTAGCCAGCAACACAGCCCACATTCAGTTTTTCTCATGAGACAAGCTCCCTGAGGTCAGCTTCACATACTGACTGCTCAGTACCCAACCCACCCCTGGCATATGGTAAAGGTACACTTTCTTCACTAAAAATACTTGGGATAGCTTGTATGTATCCTCTCATATTGCACAGAAACAAGCCCCAAATTCCTACTAGTTAAGTGAGCTTCTGGGAGGGAACTACAGTTAGTACTGAGGTGGGCTGGCCATGATGGCCAGAGCCTTTGTTTTGACTTACATGAATGACCCCTTCATGTTATGATGTAGCATGAGGCAATAACCAGATGCTAGTACTATGTCCTTAGACTTCAGTCTTCAGAACCATGAGAATTCTTATGAATTACTAATCCCAAGTTTTTTGAAACAGGGCCTAATGTAGCCGAAGCCTTGAACTTCTGATCCTCTCAACCCAAGCTCCCAAGTACTAGGGTTACACCACACTCAGTTCACACTCAAACTTATGTGCTGCTGGTGATGGAACCCAAGGTGTCGTGTATGCTAGGCAAGCATTCTACCAGCTGGGCTACTTCTCCAGTCCATATCAGAGGTACTTTTTTTTTTTCTTTCCCGGAGCTGAGGACCGAACCCAGGGCCTAGTAAGCGCTCTACCACTGAGCTAAATCCCCAACCCCCAGAGGTACTTTGTAATAAGGGACCAAAAGAATACTTACTGAGTAAACAACTCATCTTGTCTTTCTGTTTTTGTGTCCATTTTTGCCTGAAAGCAAATGAAGTAACGCAACAGAAAAGCCTCAGAAAAAATGATAGCCAGTAGTGATGCTACACACCTAAAATCTAGCCGTGGGGAGATGTAGTAGGAGGATATTTGTGTGAAGCCAGCTTGGGCTACAGAGTAAAACCCTATTCTCTCTCTTCTGGCCTCCACAGGAACTCATACACACATAAATATATAAATCTTAAAAAATATTAAACAATGCAGCTGGGCAGTGGTGGCACACGCCTTTAATCCCAGCACTCGGGAGGCAGGGGTGGATCTCTGAGTTCAAGTCCATCCTGGACTCACTACAGAGTGAGTTCCAGGAAAGGTGCCAAAGCTACACAGAAAACCCTTGTCTGGGGGTGGGTGGGGGAATCCCAGCACTCAGGAGGCAGAAAGAAGTACATGGATCTTTGAGTTCAAGGCCAGCCTGGTCTAGAGTGAGTTCCAGGTCAGCCAAGGCTACACAAATAAACCCCAAAAACAGGAGGGAAAAGGGAGGCTCTTGAAGATTCCCAAAAAAATGTTGAGAAAAAACAAAACAAAAACAAACCAGTCAGCTTTATGCCTTTGCTTTCTTATGTTCTGGGCCAGTAGACCTTCAAGTTTTTCACAGAGGCTTAAGTCAGAAGACACCCCGAGATACTAAGAGTAGCACACCACCACCACCACCACCACCACCGCCCCCCCCCCCCCAACAGTTAGCTTGTCTGTATAGGCAGGCTAATTCAACTCTCCAGGACCAAAGGATATCTAGAGGTCCCTCAAAGATCTTAGAATGGCTCACCTCATTTACTGGGGGGGGGGGGAGGAAAAAAAAAATCAAGACAGGAAATTGTCTTTAGGGACACTTTTACTTGGAAAATTACAACACTAGTACAAGTCAAGTCTTACACATTTAACATTTGCTTATTGAAAGCAATTCATAATATCAAAATTAATCATGTTTTACTTTTATCCTCACAAGAACACAAAAATGATGAAGGGGAACTTAAAACAGAAAAATTTAAAAAGGTAACACAACTTTTCTTAGTAGTCCTTGGGTAGTTACGACAGAAGACTTTCCATCTTTTGTTTCTTTGAATGGAGACCTTGATCCAAAGTCTTGGTTCTAGTATCTGCTTCTGCCTCCCCCTCTATCAGATCGGCTTCCTCCACGGCCACCTCCTCTTGGTGCTCCTCGGCTTGAACTGCTGTAGGAATCACGTGGAGGAGGGTACCCCCTTTCCATAGAAGGGGGGAGCCCCCGTTCTTGTCTGCCAACACGATCACGGCCACTTGAGTAGAGATCACTTCTGCTGCTTGAGTAACTATCTCGACTTCCACCATAGCCATCACGTGAGCTGCTGTAATCATCGTAGCGACTGCTTCCTCCATAAGATGGTGGTGGCCCTCTTGTAGGGGGTGCGCTGCGTGAGTTACCATAACTCTCATACGAATCTCTGTAGGAACCTCCACTCGGATGATCTGAATAGTCACGATCCCGACCATATCCATCTCTATCACCATAGCCTCTTGATGGGTAGTCGTCACGTGAACTGGAATGACTATAATCACGGTAGGTATAATCTCTTGGTGGTGGTGCATAATCTCTGGTGTCACGGGAGCTTGGGTAATCTCTGCTTGAATAGCTGTCTTTTGTAGAATATCCATCATCTCTTGGGGACAAATAAACATCTCTGCGAGATGGCAGGGGCTCCCTTCGTGGAGGGCCTCCATAGCTATCTCTTCCACGTGACACTGGGGCTCTTCCTCCCATTCCACTGCTGCTTCGAACTGGTCCTGAAGGCGTTGATCTTTTAGGAGGGGGACCCCCGCTTCGTGGTGGTGGTCCTCTTTTTACTGGAAGTGGTCCCCTAGAAGAACTCATGTTAAAGTTCATGGAATAGCCACCATCATCCATGTATCCTCCACGCGAAGGGGGTCCCCTAGTTCCTCCACTTCCTCCTCGAAGACCTCTGGGAGGGCCCCTGCTTCTTGGAGGTGGAGGTGGTCCACGTCTGCCACTTTCAAATGATGGTTTGGTAGCTTGCTCCACCTTGATGGCTTTTCCATCCAAGGACTTTCCATTCATATCTCTAGCTGCATCTTTAGCATCTGCTGGGCTTTCGAAGGTGACAAAAGCAAATCCTCTTGATTTGTTGGTTTCGCGATCTTTCATCAAAAGTATTTCCACTATTCGTCCATACTTGCCAAATACCGCTTCAAGGGCTTTCTCATTTGTTTCTGTATTAAGCCCACCAATGAAGAGCTTTCCTGGGCGATCTGCTTCAACCATCTTTCCTTCCAGCTCAGAGTCGGAGGGGACTGTGAAGGTCTCAAGCTCCTAGAAGCTCGCTGAATGGATCTTCCAAGTAGCTCGCCGGTGACAGCTGCTGGGTCTCAGAACAGAACAGAAAAGCCGCTAGGACTACTGCACACGAGCACCTGTGAATATTTTTGTATTAGTTTCCTCAGGCTGCTGTAACAATGCACTGCAAATGGGGGAGGGATTAAAAATATTGATTTTCTTATAGTTCAGGGACTCATTAAGTATGAAGGTGAGGTTTCTATCAGAAACAAAAATCTGTACCTGGCCTCTATCCTAGCTTCTAGGGGTAGTCAGCAGTTCTTCGGATCCCTTGGCTTACAGATACCTCAAGCCAGTTAGGGCTTTCACCTTTATGTGGTGCTTATACTCCACCTGTCTCTCATGCATACCTTCACATTACATTCTTAAAAGAACAGTAGTTATTGGATTTGGGACCTGCCTGAATCTAATATAACCTCTTCTTAGGTATTTATACCTACAAACACCTCATTTCTAACAGAAGTCAAATTCTGAGGTTCAGGAAGACATGCCTTTTACAGGGGACATTACTAAACAGTTACTTAATTTGGAGAAAGAATATAAGTTCATATAATTCATGTAACAGAATCTGACCCATCATTCTGGATTACTTGGGTAAGTTCTAAATCCAAGGAAAAGTATCTTTGTAATATATGCAGAAAAAAGGCAATGTTGACAATGGATGCAGAATAAATGACGTAGTCACTAGAGACATACGCAGGGGAATGTGATACCAAACCAGCAGACACTGGAGCATCACAACCTTAAATCAAGGAAGCCAGGGGATGCCAACAGCTACAAGAAACTGAAAAGGGCCTTCAGAGAACACATGGCCCTCCAACACCTCCACTTTAGATTTTCTTCTTCTGCAACAGTAAAATAACCAATGTCTACTGTCTGGGTGCAACCAGTTTTTTTTTCTTTAGGGGTGTGTGTGTGTGTGTTTTGTATTTGTTATAGCAGCCCTAGCAAACTAATACGGTCCTTGACAATACGATTTTCAATGAACTATTGTTAAAATAGTCTTCTATGAATTAAGATTCTGTTCTAAACAGATCAAAGTCTCTAGAATGAACTTGTGAGTAGACTTACTAAAGCCAGCACCATCTTTGTGATGGCCTTTTGAGGCAGATTTTTTTTTTGAACTGAGAAAATTACTGTAAGAGAATTATGTTATCAATTTTACTTCCCAAAACTCCACTTACCTTGTGACTGCCTTCTATTAATCTTTTATCACATTTCATGTACTTCTTTTGCCTGGTAAATTGTTTAATGTCTCCCTATTAAGTTCTTTTTATCTTGAGATTAGCTTTTCTTCATGCTGCCTGATGTATAATTACAGTGGGGGCTGTGCAACTGAGAACTGATAGCACAACTGCTTAAAGCAGCTTAGTTTTTGGATAGCGAGTCATGTCAGCAAGATAAAGTTAAATAGAGCAAATTGCAAGCCGAGTCTCTTTCAAGCTTTGAATGCATCCAGAATGAAAGTCTGGTATAATCGCTTTCGAACGTTACGTTCCATAGTAAACTATTCAAGTGGCTGATACCAGGCAGCTTCAAAATGTCCCACAATACTTTGTTCCTTTCTTTCTTTGGGTGCATAAAGAGGAAGGGTAGATGCTCGGAAGACCATTCGTGAAACTATGTCATAGGTCGCCAGAATGCAATGCAAGGCACCGGGGGCCGGATATCAGACCCTCCACCCTGGGTCTCGACCCTCACTGCTTTTGTTCTGAGTTCCCGGCCCCCTCGGCCGTCCTGTTGCTTTAGCGCTTCTGCTCCGGGGTCGGGCAAAGGCCCGCACCACGCGGCCTCCGGAATCGCCCGCCCACGCGCAGCACACGGGTGGGGAGGAGCCTGGGCCGCTCTCTCACCGCCCCCCAGGGAAGATTTGCCCCATCCCGGCCGTCCTCCCCACTCCCGGGGCGGGTTTTGGCCGGGAAGGCGGTCGGGCAGAAAGGCCCGGGCAGGCCACCGACCTGGCGGGAAGGCCCGGCCCGCCTTCCCCGCCTTCCCCCCGCCGCCGCCGCTGCGGAAAGGCGGGAGGCCCGCCGTCCCGGACGTCTGCTCGGCCACCGATTTTCAACCTACCCCCGGGGCTAACGCTTCCCCAAGTAGGAAGCCGCTTTCCCGCGCCGGTCGCCACACGCGTCTGCCGCCACCGCTCCCGCCGAGAACCAGAGGCCGCGAGTACCTCCCCTCCCCCCGCGCAACGTCAACGCGACGTCGGCCGTCGTCGTAATGCTCCGAGGAGGAGCGCACCGGAACCGCCGCCCCAGCGGAAACCCGGTACCACCCAGGCGCACTCCGCGCGTCCCTCGGGCTCGGGGCGGAGCGAGAGACGCTCTCTGCGAGGCATGCCCCGGGGGCTCGGGAGGCCGTCAGGACAGCGTTACTGCGGCGACACCCACGATGAGGCGAGGCGTCTGGGGCGCCTCATCCCGCTTCCCCGCCGTGGGCCTCCCCGAGCTTGGACACGCATGCATGGCAGCGGGTCCTGCTAGTGCAACCGGGGACCGGGCCCCTCAACCCTCCTCTCTGGCCCGGCGTGCCTCCATTTTACGTCTCCCGTACCCTGGAGCCCTCGACCCGAGGGCGCGTCTATTCGGAGGCGCGTGGTAGTGATGGCGGCGCTCAGTGAGGCTTTCCTGTCACTGGATACTACTACTCCCAGCCCGCCTCGGAGCCGCCCGAGCCAGCCCTCCGGTCTTTAGTTTACGAGTGGCAATTTGACTTGCTCTGCTGCATGTCTGGAGGGACCGAGGAAAGTGTGGAGACGCCCCGGGGATTCAGGGATCGCAGCTTGGAAAGCCAGCCGGCCAAACAAATAAACCGAACCCACCCACCCTAACGAACATGAGGCTGCTGGAGAGGGCGAGGAAGGAGTGGTTCATGGTCGGGATAGTGGTGGCCATCGGCGCCGCGAAGCTGGAGCCGTCGGTCGGAGTGAACGGGGGTAAGTGCCGCACCTCTGCCCTGCACCGCGGCGGCTCCCACTTCAGAACTCGTCTGCGGGTCCGCGGGAGGAGCGGCCGCCCTGGCTGCGGGGGGCACCGTGCCCCTCCACGCCCGGCCGCCACCCACGACGGCGTGCTCGCGAGGGGGCCCTGCCAGGTGTCCTCACTTGCAAACCCGGGAGGGGATTCGGAACCGGGCAGAGGAATTGGAGTACAGGTTGCTTTTTCTGCGGGCAATCAAGTGACTTCTGCTCAGTGCCGGGAGTGAGGGTACCGAAAATGAAACTTACTCCTCTTGCTTTTAGAGTAGCATCCCATCTCAAGGGACTTTAGGTTGCCACTAGTTCCTTATCTGTCCTGGAGTGGATCTCATTATCAAGTCTATTTCCGACTCCTCCCTTTTGCACCTTAAAAAAAAGGGGGAGGGGGGCTATTGGAGAGAGAGAGAGAGAAAGAAAGAGAGAAAAAATAGAAAGAAACGAAAAAAAGGGAAAGGACTCTCTTGCTCCAAACTTTTTTTTGTGGATCATATGATGGAGAGGGATAGTGTGCCTTAGTTGCTGACACTCCAAAACTCCCAAGCCGACTGACACGTTGCACTCTTTCCTTACAGGGCACTACTTCCGTGTGCTGCGGGGATTCAGTTGCTACAGCAGCAATCTAACAGATGCAGACTGTGTTAAGCTATGCACAGTGTATGTTTGCACAAGGAAGTGTGGATGGGTTAAAACCCCACTCAAATCCGGGAATAGTAGGAGCTTTGTAATGTGGTCTGTGGACACTGGTGGGGACATGGCAAGTGTCACTGGCCTTTTATACCCTCTTCCCCACCTTCAGACAACCTTGTCCTGCTTTTCATAGACATTAATTGAATTTCTTCACTTCATTTGTGTTTTTGACCTTGTGTGTTAGATCTCAAGTTTATTGATGGATAGAGTACATAGATCCTGCAGTGGGTCCAAGTAAGGACAGAGGGGACACACGTAATCATTTTCAAGTAGGAGGTGCTTATGTGGGTCTTTGAAATTGTACCTTCTTGTTAAAACTTTCCGGAAGTGAATGCATGATACCTCAGAATAGTAAGTGGTTCATTCTGCCCCCATCCCTAGTTTCTCCATTTAGAAGTAGCTTCTGGAATCGTTTGAATGGAATTATTTAAAACGGTGATTGTGGATAGGAAAGCTTTTGATTATTTGAGTTTTTTCCTTTTAAATTTACATATTTTAAAATTTAAATGAAACATATATACATAGAATTTAGATGCAACATAGAATACGTTATTGTGACCACAAGACCACAACTCCATCATTTATCTTTCTGAAGCTACCATTTAGATCCCCGGTCCCCCTTACCCCCCCAACCCCCTGTGTTTCTCTGTGTAGCCCTGGCTGTCCTGGAACTCACTGTAGACCAGGTTGACCTTGAACTCAGAGATCCACCTGCCTCCGCCTCTGGAGTTAGTTTTTGAATTAGACACTTGTTTTGTTGTTTTCTTTGTTATTTTGTCTTTTTTTTTTTTTTTTTTTTCCTGGAGCTGAGGACTGAACCCAGGGCCTTGCGCTTGCTAGGCAAGCGCTCTACCACTGAGCTAAATCCCCAGCCTGGAGTTAGTTTTTGATACACCCTTTCTGTGAGCTTTTGGGAAACTGTGAAGTTAGGGATTTTGAGTTCTGTCCAGTGAAGAACCCCTTGTCCCTGGAGCTGTGAGACGTGCAGGTCTAGTGTCTTTGACCACGGTGCACACTGTACTGGTTACAGTGCTTGGGGCGAGAGCTCTTAATTTGCTCAGTATTGAGATGAAGTCCCTGGTGATGTGTGGCCTGTAACTCTGCAGAAGCTAGGCTTGCCAAATGACTTTTACCTGAATTTTCTGACAGGAAGGTGGCTGAATGGTTGAATCAGTTCTCTGAGACTTCTTGCTCTGGCAGATACAAGATGAATTCTGTGATCTTGTTTGTTCTATTGGACTCTGTTTATTGAACTTTTGTACATTATTGTGTCTTAGAAATATGTTCCAGCTGGGTGGTGATGGTGCACACCTTTAATCCCAGCACTTGGGAGGCAGAGGCAGGCGGATCTCTGTGAGTTTGAGGTCAGCCTAGTCTACAGAGTGAGTTTCAGGACAGTCAGGGCTACATGGTGAGACCCTGTCTCGAAAAACAAAACAAAAACAAAAAAAGGAATGTGTTCCATTTTCAATAATCCTTATGGTATTAACACAGGATTTTTTTTTTCAGTCATAAAGTAGAAGCAGAATATTCTCAGCTTATAACAGGTTTTAAACCATCATGCCACTTTATTTTTTGATTGGAGTATTGGGGGTGAACCCAGGACCCTGGTGCTCCCTTGTTAAGCACATGGTCTGCCCTGAAGCACTTCTTCAGCCCCCACCCCCACCTCCCAATGCTGCTTTTGTAATGTTAGGGCCTGAAGCCAGGTAACAGGTCAGAGCTTAGTTAGGGGAGAATGGAGACCTGGGCTTCCTCTTTTATCATAACAATGGCAAAAATCTAAAATAATGGTTTTGGGGAGAGAGAGAGACAGAGACAAGACAGACAGAGAATTAAAGATAAATAATCACTATAAAGAGAAGGCCCTGTAAAATAAAGACATTTTCTATGCTTTGATTTTTAGTCTAGAGGAACAGGGCAGAATCAGCTAAATATTAGACATTGTGTTTCTTCTGGGGCCTTCCATGTATGAAATCTACTTGTCTTAAGAAGAGCCAAACAATTTGGGATTTTCTGTGTAGGTTGTTAGGTTGCGAACTTTATTTTTTGTGATCATTTCAGCTGATGGTCTCACCTGTAAAATAAAAAAAAAAAAACAAAACTCAAAATAGCATCAAGCAACACTTTCACCGCGCCCTCATCAACACAAATTTCAAAACAAGGGCAGAAATGTCACTGAAAATATTTCTCTCACAATCTTTTTTTTTTTTTTTTTTTAAAGACAGGGTTTCACTGTGTAGCCCTGGCTGTCCTGGAGCTCACTCTGTAGACCAGGCTGGCCCGGAACTTACAGAGATCACCTGCCTCTGCCTCGAATGCTGGGACCTGGGACTGAAGTCCTGCACCACCGCTGTCCTGGCCTCTCATATCCGTACAGTCCTTAAAGCATTTCTTTTAGTTACCAGGTACAAGGTACCAATTACCAGCTTTGCATGCTGGAAATGTTTTTTTTTTTTTTTTTTTTTTTTTTTTTAAAGACAAGGTCTCTCTACAGAGCCCTGGCTATCTTGAAACTTGTCATATAGACCAGGCTGGCCTCTGCTTCCCAAGTGCTGGGATAGAAATGTGATTTTTAAAAGTTTAATCAATTAATTAATTGTGTTTGTGTGTGGTGTGCATAGGGAGGTTAGAGGACAGCTTGCAGGAGTCAGTCCTCTCCTACTGTGTGGGTTCTGTGGATTAAACTCGGTATCTGGCTTGGTGCCGAGCAACTTTCCCCACTAACCCATCTTGTCAGCCCAGGAATTTGATCTTTAAATGCATCCACAATAGTACACTCTCCTAGACCTTCTTTTATTTATTAATTTATTTATTTCATTGTTTTGGGACAGGGTCTCATTATGTAGCTCTGGCTGGCCTGGAACTTGTTATGTAGACCAGACTGGCCATAAACTCAGAGACTCACCTGCCTCTGCCTCCCAAGTTCTGGAATTAAAAGTGTGCATCACCATGCTCAGCCATCCCTTCCCCCATTTTTTAAAAAGAGAAGTGCTGGTACTTTTCAGTTTGCATTTTAGATACTTACTGTACCTCTCTCTGGTTTTATTCCTTGATGACTCAACTCAGGTTTTTTTTTGCTCATTATGTTGTATTTTATGTTGAGCCAAGCTTTGTGAGTGAGACTCATTATATCCCTGAGCTACATGACCCGCCCCCCTCCCCTTTTTTTCCTGACCCTTCTTTCAGGACATTTATCTATCTATTTATTTATTATTATTATTATTATTATTATTATTATTATTATTTCGAGACAGGGTTTCTCTGTGTAGCTTTGCGCCTTTCCTGGAACTCACTCTGTAGACCAGGCTAGCCTCGAACTCACAGAGATCCGCCTGCCTCTGCCTCCCAGTGCTGAGATTAAAGGCGTGTGCCATCACCGCCGGCTGCTTTCTTTATTTTTACAACATAATATTTTTAATGATTCTTTGGGAATTTCACATAATGCACCCCAATCCCACTCACTGCCCAGTGCTCTCAGGTCTGCGCCCCAACCCTTGTGACCCCCACAAAAAAAGAGAGAGAGAGAGAGTGAAAGAGAGAAAGAAGGAAGGAAGGAAGGAAGGAAGGAAGGAAGGAAGGAAGAAAGAAAGAAAGAAAGAAAGAAAGAAAGAAAGAAAGAAAGAAAGAAAACAGTCCACACACTCACTGGAGCATGGTCAGACTCCCAGTGGCCAGCCCCTTAAAGAACACTGGGTTGTCTCCCCCCCCCCCCCCCCCCCAGAAGCCATCAGTTGTGGAGAAGGACACTTCAGCACCCTTACTGCAGTTTTTAAGGGTTCTCTTGAATGGCTTCCTATCTAGGCTGTTAACTTTTTTGGAGGGTGGGGTGGGGGGTAGGGGCTGCATGACCCCTTTTCAGTCACCCCCACAGTCAATTGGTAAATTAATCTGGAAGAAAATGGATGGACATAGGACCCCTACTCTTAAAGAAATTGAATAACTTTCCAGATGGGAAGAAGTGCCCTAGGTATTAGTGTAGATTAATTCATTCTTAGTTCACTATGCTTTTTTAACGTAAAAATATAGAACAAGGTTGAAAATCAGCTGTGGTAGGCATGATCATGTCAATCTGAGGCGCAGCTGATGCGTTCCAGTGTGACTCAGGGAAGCCATGAGCTGCTGCAAGTCTTTGCTCATGGGGTTTATCACTGCGGTCTTCATTTTGGTAAAAGCTAGGTGTGCTCCTGTGGAGTTACACAGGGAAGTTGTCCTTTCTACCTATGTCTCCAGTTATTAGTCAGACGTAAATCCTAGAAGGGAAAGTTTTGTTTCTCCATTAGAAAAACAGAAATACGTTGAAGTATATTTATTATCTACATATCTTAAAGAGCATTTTTTTTTTTTTTTTTTTTTGGTTTTTCGAGACAGGGTTTCTCTGTGTAGCTTTGCACCTTTCCTGGTTCTCACTTTGTAGCTCAGGCTGGCCTCGAACTCACAGAGATCCGCCTGGCTCTGCCTCCCGAGTGCTGGGATTAAAGGCGAGTATTTTATTTTTTATTTTAATTAATTCATTTTTTTTTTTGAGACATCGTCTCACAGTTAACCCTGGCTGGCCTAGCATTAGCTATGTAGTCTAGGCTGGCCTTCTCACAGAGAGTCTCCTGCCTTTTCTAGGATTGAAAGCATATGCACAAGCCCTGCAATCTTAGAATATTTTAGATGATGCTTGGAGGTGAGATGGACATAGTAGATGAAGAATGGCTTCTGTGGAATGTTACTGGGCGAGGCAGGTAGGGGGGCCAGGCAGGCAGGGTGGCCAGGCAGGCAGGGTGGCCAGGCAGGCAGGGGACCCAGGCAACCCCATTAATCTCATTGTTAGGGAGGTAAAGGCAGGTGGATCTCAGTTCAAGGTCTACAGAGTGAGTTCCAGGACAGGCAGGGCTGTATTAGAGAGACCTTGTCTCAAAAAACAAACAACAACAACAAAATAAAAAGATTGGGTTTTAGGACTCAAAATGGCTTCATTTTCTTAGTGACCCTCTCTTTTTTTTTTGATTGTGTGAGTTTCTTCCGTTTCTGTTGACTAATATTATTTGAATTGTGTTTAAAGGTAAAAGAAACCACCAACTAACTAAGCTTTATAAAGATGGGAATCTTATTGTTTTGGTGACCTGGGAGATATAATTATTAGTTTGGAAAAGGGACAAATTTATATCCTAGTTTCAACTCATTCCTCTGTTTTAAGTATTTGCCTAGTTTTCATTTGTGTCCTGGGTGACCTCTAGTCCTGAAGAGTTCCCAACTTGGGGCCACCTGTTAGCTTTACAGTTGTGTGTGTCAAGGAGGAGCTTCGGGTCTCTTTACTCCCCCTTTCTCCCTGACAGGTACATGCTAAGTAGCCCTGGAATAGCCCCACTAAGTTTCTTGGGTTAGAATCCTTTTTTTTTTTGGTTTTTTTCGAGACAGGGTTTCTCTGTGTAGCTTTGCGCCTTTCTTGGATCTCGCTCAGTAGACCAGGCTGACCTCGAACTCACAGAGATCCGCCTGGCTCTGCCTCCCAAGTGCTGGGATTAAAGGCGTGCGCCACCACTGCCCGGAGGGTTAGAATTCTTTAGATGAGCATCTAGTATTGTAGATGTGCATCTACAAAAGTCGGTGTGGCTTGTCTCTGAATCTGGAACGTTGCAGGTTCAGGATTAGTCCACTGAATTGAATGCCACATGTTATCTATGTACATGTGTCTTTGGACCTCTCTTTATCTTTTGCCTGTAACCATGTCACTGATTCTCTCAGACTCTTCTTTCTCTCTAGAGATTCTGGAGGCACCACTGTGGACAGAGCCAGAGGGACAAGAATAGGGACTGACAAAAAGTGAGGACTGGGGGTGGGATTAAAAATGACTCGAGTTAAAATTCAGACAGTTAAAACTTATGGGAGCACTCTACTTCTAAATTGAGTCAGATTCCTTCAAATTCTGCTTCTTAATTGACTCTTTAGTGGTTGGAGAAGTGTGTCCCTGTGCACTATTGAGACAGCTATGCTCGCAGTTTGGAAAGCGCTGTGCCTCTTTTTAGAAGTTTATGCTGCAAATGGAATGCTGGATGTGCTTGTCCCTTTGTGCTCTGCTTTCCCAGTCTCAGCTAAAGGCTTCGTATTAATGCCAGGTATACGAAATAGCTTATTACATTGTTTGAGGGAATTTTTGTTTCTTTTATACTGTCCTACAAATACCAAAGATATATTAGTGGATTAACAAGTGTTTGTTGAATGAATAAATTTGTATAAATAAGAAAGTGATTTCTTTCAAAATTTGATCTCATATATATAAAATATCAGTAGGTATGGTGGAGGATTTTGGGAACTCTATGATTGTGATCATTTGACTTGAAGCAAACCCATTCTAGCAACAAATTGCCTAAGAAATACATCAGAATGATAGAAATTTATTCTCTCAGTTCTGTAGGCCAGGCGTCCAGAGGGTCTGGGGAAATCCTCTTTCTTGCTTCTTTTAGCTAGTGTTCACAAGTGTCTTTGGCTTCCTTGACCGGTGGTGTCATAACTCCAGTCGTTGCCCTGGTCCTGTCTTTGCTGTGTGTCTGCATCCAAAGGTCCCTCTCAGAGTACCAGGCGCTGGGGCTGGCTGCTAGTGCTGCTCAGTAGTGGAGTGCTTGCCCAGCGTGTGTGAGACCCTGAGTTCATCCCTGGCACTGCAAACACATAGCAGACAAGCAAACCTAAGTAGTTGTTGGATAGCTACCCAACTGCAGTAAAACCTCATCTTGATTTTCTCTACAGTAGTCCTATTTCAAATACGATCCCACTCACAGATACAGTGATACAGATACAGTGTAGATACGACTTTCAGGAACACACGTGCAGGAGAAGCAAATAGTGTCTACCCTTCCTTCTCGGCCTGGGCACTGTTGACATTTTAGACATGATAATATCACAGGGATGCTTCACATGGAGAGAATGGGACACGAGGGTACAGCACTAATGTTGAAAGTAGCCTTCTTTAAACCAGCTCATTTACTGCAGATGCTTTTCTAACAGTAACTCCTTGCTCTCTTTGTAGGACCACTGAAGCCAGAGATAACTGTGTCCTACATCGCCGTCGCAACGATATTCTTTAACAGTGGACTGTCGTTAAAAACAGAGGTACTGTCACCTGCGGGCACACGAAGAGCAGTGCAGAAAAGTTAACTTGATTCACTGTGTAAAGGCTTCACTGTGACAGAAAAGGACCTGGACAGCAGCAGGACGAGCATGCTGTGTCTACATAGGATCTTCAGAGTTGAGCATTGAGGACCTAGAGATGGGATTAGAATGCCTATTTTGTTTTATATATTCATTTATTTATTTTCTTGAGACAGGGTTTCTTTGTAACAGCCCTGGCTGTCCTGGAACTCACTTTGTAGACCAAACTGGGCTCAGACTCATAGAGATCTGCTCCCTTTGTCTCTAGAGTGCTGGGATCAAAGGTGTACGTCACCACCGCCCTGCTTCATGACCATGCTTTTAATGAAGAAATTGGTGTGAAAGTACCCTTATGAAGAGATGTAAGCAAGGAAATAGAAAGTAAAACTGTAATACTGTATCTCACATACTACAGAAAAAAGATGTGTGGTAATACTAACAATTAAAAATGCATTTTTGAGCCAGGTGTGGTGGCGCATACCTCTAATCCTAGTGTCTAGGTACTTTCCTCTTGCTGTGAAGAGACACTGTGACCAAGGCAACTCTGAAAAGGAAGGAAGCCGCTAAGTGGGGGCATCAGGCTTCAGAGACTGAATCCACTGTCATCATGTTGGGGAGCATGGCAGCAGACAGATAGGCATGGCGCTGGAGCAGAGAGCTTGCATATTGAGACAACAACCAGGAGGCAGAGAGTGCTAACTGGGCATAGTGTGGGTTTTTGAAACCTCAAAGCCTGGGAGGAGAGGAGAGGAGGGAGGGGAAACTCTGGTCAGTATGTAAAATAAAGGAAAAAAATGTTAATTAAAAAAAAAAAAAAAGAAAGAAACCTCAAAGCTCACCCCCAGTGAAACACCTTCTCCTGCAAGGCCACACCTCCTCTTTCCCAAGCAGTTCTACCATCTGGGGACCAAGCATTCCAATACATGAACCTATGGGGGCCACTGTCATTTGACCTTGTGTTCAGGGTGCTGAGGTCAGGGCATTGCCATGAGTTTGAAGTTAACCTGAGCTATACAAAACTAGAACCAAAATGAAGAAATAGTTTTTTCTTTTAAAAATTAGGTTTATTTTTTAATGGTATGTATAAACATAAGTTGTGAATATGTTTTTAGAATGGTAATGGTAAAGTACCTACTTCATATCTTAACTTTTGGAGAAAACTGTAGTACACCTGCTCTGCTAAGGTATATTGAGACTCATTAGGTGTTTGGTTTCTATAACTCTCGTGGGTTATCTTTTGTTCCTAGGCCTTATGCTGTCTACTCAGGTTTGTTATGTCGTGTCTGAACTCCCTTTTATAGAGCACATTCTAGCATTCTGATAGTTGTCCTAAGAGAAACATGTTGGTATTGTTACTTGAAGTCACAGTCTGTCATGCATGTAGGAGATGGTCATCACTGATCCAGTCTTCACTGAAATGGATCCTCTCAAAAGGAAAGATACAGAGAGATTGTCACATGTGAGAGAGGCGTGAGGAAGACTTGTAACTCTCACTGACAGTGCAGGAAGAAAAGATAATACCAGTGGTTTCTCAGGACAAAGTTATAAAAATATAATCTCTAGGGGTTGGGAGATGTCTTGGTGAGTAAACGCTGTGCAAGTGTGAGGACAGTGTGTGAGTGTGAGGACAGAGTGTACAAGTGTGAGGGCAGTGCAAGTGTGAGACAGGAGTGTGCAACTGTGAGGACAGAGGAGTGTACAAGTGTGAGGACAGAGTGCGAGTGTGAGGTCAGAGGAGTGCAAGTGTGAGGACAGAGTGTGCGAGTGTGAGGACAGAGGAGTGCAAGTGTGAGGGCAGTGCAAGTGTGAGACAGGAGTGTGTGAGTGTGAGGACAGAGTGTAAGTGTGAGACAGGAGTGTGCAAGTGTGAGGACAGTGTGCTAGTGTGAGGACAGGAGTGCAAGTATGAGGACAGAGTGTGCGAGTGTGAGGGCAGTGCAAGTGTGAGACAGGAGTGTGCAACTGTGAGGACAGAGTGTGTGAGTGTGAGACAGGAGTGTGCGAATGTGAGGACAGGAGTGCAAGTGTGAGGGCAGTGCAAGTGTGAGACAGGAGTGTGCAAGTGTGAGGACACAGGACTGTGCAAGTGTGAGGACAAAGTGTGCAAGTGTGAGACAGGAGTGTGCAACTGTGAGGACAGTGCAGGTGTGAGGGCAGTGCAAGTGTGAGGACAGAGTGTACAAGTGTGAGGACAGGAGTGTGCAAGTGTGAGGGCAGAGTGCACAAGTGTGAAGACAGAGTGTAAAAGTGTGAGGGCAGAGTGTGAGCTCCCAGGACCCACGGAGGAGCTGGGTGGGTGGGGCACCCACTGCAATCTCAACTCGGCAGGTGGGTGGGATTCCCTGGTAAGATGGCTAGCCAGACCAGCCAAAGGGGAGTTGTGGGTTCGTGGAGACACCCTGCCCCTCAGTAGACACACTGGAGAGGGAGTGAGAAAGACACGGGGCATCAATCCTGTGTCTTTCTCACTCTCCGCATGAAAGTGCATACATGTACACCACAGACATAAATGTGTATCCTCATGCGTGTAAACATACTTGTATACATACATGCACAGCACACACCTAAATATGCCAAAAATAATTATAACATCTTATTCTTATAGATGGGAGAGTCTTATTATAGTGTGGGTTTCATTTCTTTCTTTCTTTCTTTTCTTTTTTTTTTCTTTTGAGACAGGGTTTCTTTGTGTAGTCCTGGCTGTCCTGGAACTCACTCTGTACACCAGGCTGGCTTCAAACTCAGAGATCTGCCTGCCTCTGCCTCCTGAGTGCTGGGATTAAAGGCGTGTGCCACCACAACCCGGCTCTCTTTTTTTTTTAAAAAAGAAATGGCATTTAAACTTAAAATTCTGGTTCAGCATTGTGTCTCTTACTTTGGTATTATTTGGTTTTACTGATTTATTTTTATCTTTTATTCTTTGATAGTTTCATGCATGTACACAGTGTATCTTGATCATATCCACTCCCAACTTCTTCATTCATCTCCCCTGACTCTGAAACCCATGCTTCTCCTGCCTTCGAGTCCTCTTTAGTTTCTCTCTCTCTTCCTTTCTTCCTTTCTTCCTTCCTTCCTTCCTTCCTTCCTTCTTCTTTCTTTCTTTCTTTCTTTCTTTCTTTCTTTCTTTCTTTCTTTCCTTTCTTCTTTCTTTCTTTCTTTCTTTCTTTCTTTCTTTCTTTCTTTCTTTCTTTCTTGTTTCCTTCCTTCCTTCCTTTCTTTCCTTTCTTCTCTTTCTTCTCTTCCTTCCTTCCTTCCTTCCTTCCTTCCTTCCTTCCTTCCTTCCTTCCTTCCTTCCTTCCTTTCTTTCTTTCTTTCTTTCTTTCTTTCTTTCTTTCTTTCTTTCTTTCTTTCTTTCTTTCATAACCTGCTGAGTCTGGTTGGTGCTGCTCTGATGAACATGGGTGGCCTGTTTATTGGTGGGTACACACTGGAAACGAAGTGAAGTGGCTTCTGACCCCAGCAGCCATCAGTTGCCAGTGACTCCTTAGCTACAAGTAGAACCTCATGAGTTCCTCCCTCTTCTATGCTGGAATAATTGTTATTTTTTAGAGATTTATTTGGTTTTATTTTATGTGTATGGGCGTCTTGTCTGCATGTATGTTAGTATACCACATGCATGGATGCTTGAGGTCATCAGAGCCCCTGGAACTTGAGTTATGTACAGTTCTGAGCTGCCATGCTCACGACTGGGAATTGATGCTGGGTCCTCTGGAATAGCAGCCAGTGCTCTTAACCACGGAGCCATCTCTTTAACCCATCCATGTTGGATTTATTGACCTAATTGATTTTGTGCAGATCTTCTGCAGGTAATCACAGCTACTATGAGTTCATGAATGCAGCTGGCATGTCATGTCTAGAAGGCAGAATTCCATAACACTCCTTACCCACCTGCCCTTAGCATCTTTCTGTTCCATCGCTTGTAATAGGCTCTGAGCCTTGCGGAGATCGAGATAGTTGTCTCACTTAGGACCGAACACTCAACAGTTACTTATTCTCAGCACTTTGAACAGTGAAGAGTTTTTGCACTAATTGATGTCTACTGTAGAAAGGAACTTCTCTGACCAAGGTTGAGAGCAGCTTGAATCTATGGATATAAATTAAACATTTAGAAGGAAGTCTGACAACATGCCTGTTTAGCAGAACAATAGCAGATGCCCCTCTATACCCGTCCCCCTCATCCCAGGGTCTGTGACCTCTCCAGTCACGGACTTTTGATCAGGTTTACAGGACTAGGCAAGATTTCTTTGCTGTGGAACAGGCCTTAAATCTGTTGTTAAAAGTGGTTGGTTACCTTCATAACAGTCATGCCATTATTACACGAGTGGGCCCATCTTGGATAAAGGGTTTATATTCTGGATCCTTACCCAGGGTCCAGTGCTAGATAAGTGATGACTTTTATCCTCCAGTAGCCTGCATGGCACCTCTGGCACTATGAAAGCTAACTAGCAAAGAAGTTTTCAGGTCAGTTCAAGCTTGATTTCTCTATATGCTATAACCAAAGTGCATATTGTCCTCAGCAATAGGGTTTTTACCCTGTAGTTATTGTGGGTAACCAGGAACAGTGGCAACAACTTACGTTGTTTGATGGGCCTCTGGGGTTTCCCTTGCCAATAACTTGTTGGGAGTTATCTCATACCTGGCCTTGAGATTTTCACTTAATAATGCATGTCTTCTAGGGGAAGCATGATCCATCATAAAGGGTACACCCTTTCAAACACTTTTAAAAATTTATTTATATGGATTTATTTATTTTTATTTTATGTTTATGGGTGTTTTGTCTTCGTGTATATCTGTGCACCGTGTGTGTGTTGCCCATGGAGGCTTAAGGAGGTTGTCGGATCCCCTGGGACTTGAGTTACAGATGGTTGTGAGCTGCTGTGTGTGTGCTAGGAAATGAACCTGGGTCCTCTAGAAGAGCAGCCACTGATCTTACTGCTGAACCATCTCTCTAGCCTCTAAACTCTTTCAGAAATTATATTTTAATTAGCTTATAAAATGGTGGATTTCCATAGCCTTTTAAAGTACACTCTTAGTCTGATTAACCAGCCCTGCTCCTCCCTTCCTCCCTTCCTCCACTTCTATCCCTGCTAAAGCTCTAATCCCCAGTGTTTCCTTCATTTCACATGTGTTCTACACCCCTCTTTCCACAAAGGCCTGTTGCCCTCTGTCATGAGCCCTTTTTGACGCCTGACTTCTACAGATTCTCCAAATTAAACACACAAGTCTTCAGCTGATGGACATCTAGGTAGATTCCATTTTCTAGCTATTGTCAGTAGAGCAGCTAGAAATGAATATATATATATGTGTATATATATAAAATATTATATATATTATAGATTTTCAAGTATTTCTGTGTGGTAGGATATGGATGTAGATTTTTGTGGTAGGATATGGACCCTCTGGGTATGTGCCCAGGATCATAGCTAGGTCACATGGTAGGGTTTTGGTGTGACCTGAGTGAAGATTGTGCTGGCTACTTTTTGTCGACTTGAACTAGAGTCATCTGGGAAGAAGGAACATTATTTAAGGGAATGTTTCCATCAGGCTGCTTGTAGGCAAGTCTGTAGGGGCATTTCCTTGATTAATGATTACTGTAGGAAGGACCACACACTGGATGGTGCCACCTCTGGCATGGATGATTTAAGAAAGCAGGCTGAGCAAGCCATGGAAAGCAAGCCAGTAAGCAGCTTTTCTCCATGGGTTCTGCTTAGTTACTGCTCCAGGTTCCTGGTTGAGTGCCCGCTCTAAATTTCCTCAGTGATGGTCAGTAACATGGAAGCATAAAATGAAATAACCATTTTCTTCCCAGGTTGCTTTTGGTCATGGTGTTTATCACAGCAATAGAAAGCTAACTCAGACAAAGAATAAAGCCAATTACCCCCTTCTCAGGTCACCCTGTTAATAACATGGGGGACTGATTTTGTTAATTTTTTTCATTCTGTAGTTTTTAGGCTGTTAAAACTCTTACGGGGTATGTTTTGATATACTTAGGATTAATGTGTAGTGTTTAGAACTGATAGATTGCATCCCAGCAATTCTAAATATTCTCACTGATGGGTTGCTGTTCTGAAAATAACTGATGCAGGATGTGTTTTCCTGTTCTTTTCATTGTAGGCCTTTTAGAAATGTTATTGTTAGAGGTAGCCACCGGTAGAGGGAGCAGGCTGTCTGTGAGTGCCTGAGTTCTACAGTGGGCTCTAAATGTGGGAAAGTGATGCAGAATGGAGTTTGCCGTGCTGCGGTGCAGGTCAGCCATGACTTGGAGGTAGTGATGCAGAATGGAGTTTGCCGTGCTGCGGTGCAGGTCAGCCATGACTTGGAGGTAGTGATGCAGAATGGAGTTTGCCGTGCTGCGGTGCAGGTCAGCCATGACTTGGAGGTCTTCCTGCTGGCCTTGGCTGATGCTTTGTGGAGCAGCTGCCTTACCAAAGTCCTCTGCTTGGGACATTGCTCTAACTATGTCCCCTGGTATCTATTTAATGGCTACAGCTGTTATTTATGCCATGGGCAAGAGACTTCATGTCTCTTACTCCTTAGCTTCTTATTTAATGTTATTCTGTAAAGCAGCCAACTTCGTGGATTGTAAGAGTTGATGTAGGAAGAATGTCACAGCTATCGGCATTCTCTAAGGACCAACTTCTGTGAGCACCTAGGAAGCCTTCATAGTTACCAGCTCATTTGGATGTAATGATGAAGTACTTTGATCCTGTACTTCATTGTGGTATGTGAGTAGCCATCAAAGCCATTTCTCCATCAAAGACCCTTTTCAAACCAGTACAGCAGTCCGTCATATTCAAAAGTCATTTAACTTAGATTCTATCAGTGACTAATGCTAGGCCATCTCTAAGCCCTGCTGTTTTCAGGGTTAGTCCAACAGTTAGGAAGTAGGAAGTAACAGTTTTGTAATTTATTTTTTACTTAATAATCCTAAGTGAATTTAACTGGGTCTTGATTTTTTTTGTGTGTGTGATTATTATTTTCTATCTTATTTGGTCCTAGAATAGTGCATTTTTGTTCATTGGAGATAGTAAATTATTGACAAGTCTATTTGAAAGCATTTGGGTTTGTCCTACTCAGCTTTGATTTATATTGAATATTTCATAGAATGTTATTTTATTTGCGTTTGTATTTGTATATAGTGTATGTGTGTGTTTGTGTTTGCATATGTACATGTGCACAACGTATGGAGGCCAAGGTCGCTGTGTGGCGTTCTCTGTCGCTCTCCACATTAGTTTTGAGACAGGGTTTCTCACTGAACCCGTTCTCACCAACTAGCTAACCTGGCTGCCAACTGAACCCCAGGGCTCTGCCTGTTTGTACTCCTTCCTCCATACACTAGGGTCACACACACAGTTTACCACACCCGGGGTTTGTAGAGGTGCTGGGGATCCAAGCACCGGCCTTTATGCTTGTGGAGGAGGCACTTTACAAATTGGCCCATCTTCCCAGCCAATTTGACTAATTTATGAAAATCATAAAGGGTCCTATGCTAATGCAATGTTAAATTTTTAGTTTTTCATTTGTTTGTTTGTTTGGTTTGGTTTTTCAAGACAGGGTTTCTCTGTGTATCCCTGCCTGTCCTAGAACTTGCTCTGTAGACCAGGCTGGGCTAGATCTCCTCGAGCTCCGCCTGCCTCTGCCTCCTGAGTGCTGAGATTAAAGTTGTGCGCCACCAATGCGGCTAAATCTTCGGTTTTATGACTATTGACTATTGGTTTCTAATTTTTGAAAAGGTTTGAAACGATTTTGGAAATTTTGTTATGTTGAAGTACAGTGAGATTTAATTGAACTTAGCTTATGTGTAGCCAATATAGTAGTTACTTTTACACTTCTGTGACCGATATTGTGGACAGACACAACCTAAGAGAGGAAAGGCTTATTTGGGCTCGCAGTTCCTGCTCACCCTGCCAGGGACAGCACAGTGAGACAGCTCTCACCAGCGGGGATGTGTGTGGAGGTCGTTCACGTCATGGAAGACCGGAACAAGATGGGGTGCGATGGAACCAAGGCCCAGGCTCTGACTTTCCATGGTCTGCTTCTGGAAGATTCCATACCCTCTGAGAGCAGCGCCAACCAGCCGGGACATAAACATTCAGAATAGGAAGTCAGGACTGCGGAGACGGCTCAGTGGGTAAAGTACTCGTGTAAACACTAGGACCTGAGGTGTAATCCTCAGGACCCAGGTGAACACCAGACTAATGGCGTGCATTTGTAACCATGGCACTGTTGGGGCAGGGTCAGGTGGATCCCAGGGGTATCAACTAGCTGAAATGACAAGCTCCAGGCTCAACAAACAAACAAATACATACATAAATAAACGAAATAAAATGAAAAAATAAACAGGTGGAAAGTGATAGAGGATGCCCATGTATTCATGGGCTGGGCACCTGCACATACTTGAGTGTGCATGTACACACACACACACACACACACACACACACACACACACACACACAGAGGAATGAACCTGTGGGGAAACTATACATATTCTAACCTTAATATCCAACTTCAGACTTACATTTTCAGAGAACTGTGGCAAAGCCAGTTCATTTAAACAAATACGTAAGTGTCTGTGGCTATAGGGCACCATGGTTAGCTCTAGGAACACAGCAGAGCTCAGAGCCTACAAAAGGGTCCTGAGGAGGGCAGAATAGACAGGGTTCTCTTTGTTTCTAACCTGATGACGGTTTTTGAAATCCCATTAGCTGAACAGTGAATACAGCAGATTCTCAGCTTTTGGTTCTGCTGCTCGTTTGGAGCCAAGAGCTCCGCTGCTGACTCTCAGACAGGAAGGCCCAACAAGGGCTGGGAGGGAAATTGATGTGTAATTAGCGTATTTCTGTGCCCTCGGCAGAGCCCGGCTTTCAAACGTCTCTTGATGCTCTCTGAGGCTCTGCTGTAGTCAGTATGTGGTGTACAGTGGATTTGCCTGTATTATGTGTAAATGAACAAACTGTCCCATGGAGCCAGTTTTCAGTTACTCATGGTGGTGTATTCCAACATATGGCCTTTAATTCACATAAATAAATATGGAATAATACTATCTTGGCTTTTATAGGACTTACTGCTTTTTATTTTCTATTTCCTTGTTTTTGTATGTGTGTGTATATGCATGTTTTATGTGCCTGTGTGTCCATGTGTGTGCACGTGTGCCCGTGTGTGTGTGTGTGTGTATACATATTTGTTTGCCTGTGTGCATGCCTGTGTGTATGTGTATGCCCGTGTGTGTACCTGTGTGTGTGTGTACCTGTGTGTGTGTGCCTATGTGTGTACCTGTGTGTGTGTGTGTGCATGTGTGTGTGTGTGGGGGGGTCAGAGGACTTCCAGTCTTGTTCCTCAGCCATTGTCTCTGATCCCCCACCCCTTTATTTTTGCGACAAGGTCTCACTGGCCTGGAACTCACCAAGTAGGCTAAATTGTCTTGCTAAATAGGCTAAAAGTGCTTGTCTTTGCCTCTTTCATCCTAGGGTGACAAGTACATGACAACATGCCTGGCTTTTTAAAGATGGGTTCTGGAGATCAAACTCAGGTTTGGGTGCTTGCAGTGGGATGGGGCCTGGGAGTTCTGGAGGTGGAACCCAAGGCCTTGTCCATAAATGGCAAGCAAGCACTCTGCTACTGAGCACTCTCTCAGCCCCATTCAGCATTTCTTTCTTTTTTTTTTTTTTTTTTTTTTTTTTGGTTTTTCGAGACAGGGTTTCTCTGTGTAGCTTTGCGCCTTTCCTGGAACTCGCTTGGTAGCCCAGGCTGCCTCGAACTCACAGAGATCCGCCTGCCTCTGCCTCCCAAGTGCTGGGATTAAAGGCGTGCGCCACCACCGCCCAGCCCCATTCAGCATTTCTTGAATGAAGGAACATGTTGCCAGCTTTCTCCGTAGCTTGTGCCAGGGGTGGAGTGTAAGTAAGGTCTTCTGTTTCATCCTCGGCAGTAGTTAGTAGTTCACAGCGCTGGTTAGCCTTCAGCCTATGTAACCGTTCACCCATGTGCTAGGTGTGTTTTTTAACTGACAGATACGTGGTATGAACAGTCTACAGGGAAGAGTGGTTGTTTTGGCTGATGGTTTCATAGATTTCCGTCTGTGGTCTGCTGCTCCGTCACTTTGGCTGCCGTGAGGCTGAGGGTCACTGTGGTGGGGGAGGGCTTACTTGGCAGAGCTGAGGAAGTAAGACACATGAAGGGGAGGGACTAGGCATACCTCCTGTGACTACTTCCTCCAGCCTAGCTTCACCTCCTAAATTTTCCACCACCTCCCCGTATAATGCCATCTGCTGGATGCTATCCTTTGCCACATCATCCTGTGGGGACATTCCCTGTGCAAGCTATAACATCCCCGATTTGCACATTTAAGTTGTCTTTAGACTTGGCTCTTCACAGATAATGTTGTGGCTAGCCATATTGTATAACTGGTGGAATGCTTGCCTAGTAAGAATGAAGCCCAGGGTTTAATCCCTACCACTGAGTAAACCAGGCGTGGTTGGCACATGCCTGTAATTCCAATACTTAGATGATAAAGGCAGGGGATCAGGATGTCTTTGGGCTGTTTATAGAATTTGAGGCCAGCCTGAGCTACTTGAGATCCTGTCTCAAAACAAACAAGCAAATAAACAAAAGGGCAAATAAATAGATAATATAATAGTCTTATATATGAACATTTGTAACTACTTTTATCTTTGGAATTAGTACCTAGAAATAAAATTGTGTTTAAGAGATTGTATTATTCTTGGTATATATTCCCAAATTATTCTTGAGAAAAGTTATGACATTTGATAGACCCGTCAGAAATATGTGAAAATGCCTTGCTTGTGCATTCTAGCTAAGATTTTTATTATGATACCCCCCCCCCCCCCCCCCCCCGACAGGATTTCTCTGTGAAATAGTCCTGGCTGTCCTGGAACTCACTCTGTAGACCAGGCTGGCCTTGAACTCACAGAGATCGCCTGCCTCTGTCTCTGGAGTGCTGGCATGTGCCACCACTGTCCAGCTTAAGATAATTTTTTCATGTAGGTAAACATGTGTTTTATTTATATCATTAAGAATCTTAGAATCTATACTACTCTAATGCTAGTTTGCTTTTACTGTATAGTCTAGAAATATACAGATCTGAATTCTTAGAGCATATTAGATAGCTTAGAGGTTTTATATGAAACTATTTTATAATCATCCTCATGCTTCTTCTCTTATAGCCTCTTATACACATGCTTGTAAAGGTCTAAGACTTGAAGCAATTCAGCGTTCAGAGCTTAGGCCCGTGACGCCACTTTCCTAGTGCTGTCTCTGCAGAGTTTGTTTCTCACCCTTGTCCTTGTGTCCTTCACTCTCCAGGAGCTGACCAGTGCATTGGTGCATTTGAAACTGCATCTTTTCATCCAGATCTTCACACTTGCCTTCTTCCCAGCAACAATCTGGCTCTTTCTTCAGCTGTTATCGGTCACATCCATCAATGAATGGCTTTTAAAAGGGTACGTTTAAACCTTTTGACAAGATTCTTTTAATGGGGCAGCTCTCGTGACATTATTGTTCCTATGGCAACTACAAACCAAAGGACTTGTGTGTTAGAAGGAAAGGAGACCTTCATAAACAGTCTGTTAAAACAATAGAATTTCATCAGAGGTTCAGGAAAGAATTGTGTAGCAGAATCGTAAAGTAGATCCTGTGCCTCATTTTAAGGTTCCAGAATGTACACTTTGTGGGCATTTAAAGTGAGTAGGAGAGGACCTAGGAGATGGCTCAGTGATAAAGAGTGCTTGCTTATGCAAGCATAAGGACCTGAGCATGCCTGTGACCCCCAGGTTGTAGGAGATAGGAGGATTGATAGGGTTTGCTGGCCACCAGCTTAGTTCCAGGTTCCGTTCCTATCTCAAGGGAGTGACATGGAGATTGAGAGAGTATTATACCCACTGTTCTCCTATGCTCTCTGGGCCTGCACAAACATATGCACCCCCTGCCCCCTTCACAGACGTGAGCGTCGGAAGATACTAGAGGATTCCAGATCTGTCTGCATGGGAATGTAGGCTGTCGACTGGTGCCTTACCTTGCCTATCTGTGTCTTTTCAAGCATGGACTGATAATGTCTGAATGTAATGTCTGTTTTAAAAAGGCATAATAGGGCTGGAGAGATGGCTCAGAGGTTAAGAGCACCGACTGCTATTCCAGAGGTCCTGAGTTCAATTCCCAGCAACCACATGGTGGCTCACAACCATCTGTAATGAGATCTGGCACCCTCTTCTGTATACATAATAAATAAATAAATCTTTAAAAAAAAAAAAGGCATAATAAAAGTGTATGTGTGGGACAGATACTTAATTTTTCACCTACTCTGTTTTATGTTGATGTTATAGTTAATTTAACAGGAGATTTATTAGAATCTTTTCTTTCATGAAAAATGTTACCATGTTTAATGAAAAGAATTTAGCAATTGAAAAATTAAATAAATAGTTTAAAACTAACCTCACTTCAGCATCATGTTATAGCTGCTAAAATACCAACCACAGAGCCCAGAGGTTGCCCTCTGACCCTACCCCTGGCACATTGTGTGACTTTCAGTACAATTATCTCCTAGTTTAGATCTGCTTTTCTCTGTATAAAATGGGGACAACCACACTTTAATCACATACTTAATGATGTTGATTACATCAAATTTTTCCATCCATGGCATGATTTCTTTGTTATCCATTTAGCCGTACTGTGTGCCAGAGTGGACACACTGAAAATGAGTGGTGTCAGAGGGAAGTGTGCAGGGGACGGAGGTGGGGAAGGGAGAGGGGTTGGGGTGGCCTGGCTGCTGATAAGCTCTGATTCTTCCCAGAGTTCTTGGGGAGAATGTTCTTGGCAAAGGAAACAATGTACAAAGGCAGTCAGGCAGAAGCAAGCCTGGAGTGTTATAGATAGGTTCAGAAAGCAACCCATGGGCATGTCCTGGCCATGTAGTAGAAGGACAGTAGGATTTGGAGGGAAAGGTATCCAGGTGCTAGATGCACAGTCTTGTCAGCCACAGCACTGTGCTGCGGTCTTCTGGTGCTGCAGGAAGCTGCTGCAGGGCTGCAATGAGGAAAGCCCGTGATGTGAGTCCTGTTTGCATGGGAAGCGTTGGGTGTGAGGTGGGTGGTAGAGGGGCTTGAGCTGAAACTAGTGTGGAGGCCAGTGGGATGTGGGAGTGCAACAGAGAAGTGAGTGTGGGAGGAGCCACTGTAAATTAGAGTTTCCGTGGCCTCTGTTAGGAGGCTGTGGGATGTGGGAGTGCAACAGAGAAGTGAGTGTGGGAGGAGCCACTGTAAATTAGAGTTTCCGTGGCCTCTGTTAGGAGGCTGTGGGATGTGGGAGTGCAACAGAGAAGTGAGTGTGGGAGGAGCCACTGTAAATTAGAGTTTCCGTGGCCTCTGTTAGGAGGCTGTGGGATGTGGGAGTGCAACAGAGAAGTGAGTGTGGGAGGAGCCACTGTAAATTAGAGTTTCCGTGGCCTCTGTTAGGAGGCTGTGGCAGTCATCAGGAGATTAAGGCTTCAGGGCTGAGCCACAGGGTGAATGGCAACTTGCTTTACTGAGCTAGGAGCCACTGATGGCCTAGGAGTAGAAAGGGAGATCAGGAATGCACTTTCCACCACACTGCGCTTCACTAGGAGAGGTAAAATGCCACATAACTAAGATGACGTCATTCCAGAGCATTGATGTACTTCTGTGAACTAAGAATCAGGAAGTTCTAAGCATCTGCTTGTGCATGGGGCATGCAAGGAGTAGAAGATGTTTTTTATTTTTCCTCAGGGAACTCCTAATCCAACTGAATATATACAACATATATATGCTATTTATGTATGCTTCTGTGTATTATATATATCTATATATCTATGTAGATAGGACAAATGATAGGACATATCAGTTAAAACTCAACAAAGTTTGTAGTTTGTGTATCCCTAGAGTGGAGAGCTACAAAATGAGGCATTAGTGAGACACATAAGATTTCCTTTTTTCTTTCTTTCTTTCTTTTTTTTTGGTTTTTCAAGACAGGGTTTCTCTGTGTAGCTTTGTGCCTTTCCTGGAACTCACTCTGTAGCCCAGGCTGACCTTGAACTCACAGAGATCCACCTGCCTCTGCCTCCCAAGTGCTGGGATTAAAGGCGTGCACCACCACCGCCCGGCCACATAAGATTTCTTTAGTGTTAGCCCAGCAGAGTCTTGAAGGACTGGCCTGAAGAATCTGGGGCTTGAGGCTGTAGATAAGAGTGCTCACAAGCTGGGCGCACTCCCAGCACTTGGGAGGCAGAGCCAGGCAGATCTCTGTGAGTTGGAGGCCAGCCTGGTCTACAAAGTGAGATCTAGGACAAGCACTAAAACTATATGGAGAAACCCTGTCTCGAAAAACCAAAAAGAAAAAAAGAGAGTGCTCACAAAAGTGTAAAACTGAAAGAATCAGGTTCTAGAAGGTGGTCCTCAGAAAGAGCATTCTGATAGCACGGGTATGTTTTATGAGGAGAGTAGCACTTATCATCTGTGTGCAAGGTACAACAGGTGATGGGCGCCGTTCCCACCTCAGATGTTATAGGAGACCACAGCCCATACTCACTCTCCCTCATCTCGAGAAATCTCTTCTCAAATCCCTTTGGTCTCCTTTGGCCTCCACAGTTTGAGTAGACACACTAGTATGTTTGTGTTCTGGTTTGCTCTTCTGTTGCTGTGGTAAACACCATGACCAGTAGCAGCTGTGAAGGAAAGGGTTCATTTCATTATACTTCCGGGTCACAGTTCATCACCTAGGGAAATCAAAGCATAAACTCAAAGCAGGAACCTGGAGGTGGGAACTGAAGCAGAGGCCATAGAAGAGTGTTGCTTACTGGCTTGCTCTCTGTGACTTATACAACCCAGGCCCACTTGCCCGGGGATGGTGCTGCCCACAGTGGGCTAGGTTTTTCTACATCATGTAATAATCAAGAAAATGCCCCACAGACAAAGCTATTGGCCAGTCTGATTGAGGCCTTTCCTCAATTAAGGTTCCTGTGTCAAGTTGACAATAAAGACTAATCAGCCCAGTTAGCTTGAAGGAGTACAGACTCTATCTCAGAGTCATGGTAGGTAAATGTAAGGAGCAGAGTGAGGTTAGACCCACTGAGCAGTATGAGTGTCCAGACATGGGTGACGAGCCTCTAGTCAGGGATGGCGGCAGCGGTCTCAGGGAAGGGCGGTTTTGGTGAGCAGTTTATTTATAAGCAGCACATGGAGTCACACACTAATCCAAAGCTGAAAGTAAATCATGAGGTGAAAGCTAGCTTCCATGATGAGTTCAGAGAAAAAAAACTGACTTTCTAGAAATTGACTAAATGTATTCTGGAGCTCTATTGTGTATCTCAGGGACTATCATTAATAATGAGGCATAATATCGACTTGATATGTTCTGCTGGCACGGCACTAGGGAGGCTGAGGCAGGAAGACTGGAAATTTCAAGCTATCCTGGGTTACATGGTGAGTTCAAACCAGACTAAGTCTCAGAAAACCAGCCAACTAATCAAACAAACAAACACACAAAAAACCAAAACGAATCTTCCCAGATCCCTTGTTCTTACTTTATTTTGAGTGATAGTCCTCAGTATCTTGCCCAGGCTGGCCTCTCCTGACTGTCTGTGTCCCCAGTGTTCTCGGTGAATTTCCTCCTGGTTAGGCCATATTCTATTCAGATGCTGAGAGGTGTTCTTCAGTTTTAATCCTTACATTTGCTGCCCATGGTTTGGTTTACCTGGCATGCAGTTTGTTTTTTTCTATACTAACTGACAGGATAGAACTATTGTCCTGACTATAGATGAACGAACATAATTTAATAAAAACATTTTAAGTGGATATTAGAATTCACTGAGGGGTCTGAATTTGAGAAGCGTGAGATTACATCACTGCCTCCAAAATATTTTTACAACATGAGAATGTTTATGAGGTGAAAGTTGAGAATTGTAACATGTAAACTTTTATTTTATCAAATATTTTTGAGTTTTTAAGTCATCTTGAGGCTTTGTTTTTTACCAAAAGGCTGGCTTTAGGGACAGAGGTTCATTGTGTTGCCTCTATTGCCTTTGAACTCATGCTCCTCTGTCTCACCTTCCGATGAGCTGGAACCACAGGTGTGTCCCACTGCACCAGTTCCCCGTGAAGACATCAAAATGGCAGCAACCCAAGATTATAGTTTCTGTGGATTACCATACACTTGGTATAACCTGATTGCTTTCTGAACTCCATAATCAAAGTGTGTGTGTGTGTGTGTGTGTGTGTGTGTGTGTGTGTGTGTGTGTGTGTGTGAATGAGACAAGGTCTCATGCATTGCTGGGATGGATTATAGGCCTGCCTTACTTTATGTGGTGCAAAGGATAAAACCCAGGGCATTGTGCTTGTTAAAGAAGCACTCTTCCAGCTGAACTAATCCCCAGCCCGTTAAAATTTAAACAACTCAAAAAATAAAAGTATCTAAGCCTATATAATGTTCATTGCTCTCAGGGCCCATACATTTACCATATCTTCTAATCATGTTGTCCCTTAGTGACTAAGCTCAACAGGAAGAGTATACTAATAAACACTGTTTTCTTTGTTCAGCTCTGCTCTTTAGTTCTGATTAGTGGAAAATTACTTATAACTGGAAGTGAGGAGCTATTTACAGTCGAATTTTCTTTTATTTTTCAGTTTGCAGACAGTAGGTTGCATGCCTCCCCCTGTGTCTTCTGCTGTGATTTTAACCAAGGCAGTTGGTGGAAATGAGGTGAGTCCGGGGTAACCTTGTTTAAACACAAGTGTGCGCTGTGCTCCTGTGTAAACTCAGTGTGCGCTGGGCTTCTGTGTAAACTCAGTGTGCGCTGGGCTTCTGTGTAAACTCAGTGTGCGCTGTCCTTCTGTGTAAAGCAAGTGTGCGCTGTGCTCCTGTGTAAACTCAGTGTGCGCTGTGCTTCTGTGTAAACTCAGTGTGCGCTGTGCTTCTGTGTAAACTCAGTGTGCGCTGGGCTTCTGTGTAAACTCAGTGTGCGCTGGGCTTCTGTGTAAACTCAGTGTGCGCTGGGCTTCTGTGTAAAGCAAGTGTGCGCTGTCCTTCTGTTTAAACTCAGTGTGTGCTGTGTTTCTGTTTAAATGCAGGTGTGCTCTGTGCTTCTGTTTAAACTCAGTGTGTGCTGTGTTTCTGTTTAAATGCAGGTGTGCTCTGTGCTTCTGTTTAAACTCAGTGTGTGCTGTGTTTCTGTTTAAATGCAAGTGTGCTCTGTGCTTCTGTTTAAACTCAGTGTGTGCTGTGTTTCTGTTTAAATGCAGGTGTGCTCTGTGCTTCTGTTTAAACTCAGTGTGTGCTGTGTTTCTGTTTAAATGCAAGTGTGCGCTGTGCTTCTGTTTAAACTCAGTGTGTGCTGTGTTTCTGTTTAAATGCAGGTGTGCTCTGTGCTTCTGTTTAAACTCAGTGTGTGCTGTGTTTCTGTGTAAATGCAAGTGTGTGCTGTGCTTCTGTGTAAACGCAAGTGTGTGCTGTGCTTCTGTGTAAATGCAAGTGTGCGCTGTGCTTCTGTGTAAATGCAAGTGTGTGCTGTGCTTCTGTGTAAATGCAAGTGTGCGCTGTGCTTCTGTGTAAATGCAAGTGTGTGCTGTGCTTCTGTGTAAACGCAAGTGTGTGCTGTGCTTCTGTGTAAACGCAAGTGTACACTGTGTTTCTGTTTAAACTCAGTGTGTGCTGGGCTTCTGTGTGGACGTAAAAGAATCATTGCAGAAAATGCATGTGAGCCGCTTAGGAAAGACATGGTTGTTTGCATGCACTAGGTTGAGGCTGAAATTGGTGATGTGTGGAGCTAGAATTTCCAGTGGAAGCGCAAGAGAGCGGAGTGAAGAGATAGTGACCGCCCTATCTCAGTAGGAAGCTGGGGATGATGGACAGGGGTCCAAAGAAAGCAACTTTTGCTACCAAACTCACTAAGGCTGTGGCCACTTCCTTAAAAAAAAAAAAAAAAAAAAGATAATAAATTGAATTGCTGGGTTCAGTTTGTTTATAGATGATATCAAATAAGAGATCAGGCCACATTTCTAGGATGAGTTCAAAGAAATTACCCAACTGTGGCAAAAGAATCCACTTACAGCTGCTGTGGATACTCCTTGGTTGAAAGGCCCTGTGAAGTCCTACTGAGGGGCCTTCCTTTTCGACATGTTCGGCTTCCATCTCTGTCTGTGAAGAAAGTGCTCTTGGGGTTTCCCATTTCCTTCTAGGGTTCTGTTTCCTAAGCATGTGTTAGAATCTTCATCCACTTATTGTTTCTAAAAATACTTTACCAAATGCCTGCTACGTTCTTTTGAGAAATAGCTTTGTTAAGCTTATTACGTCTGATAAACTACACACATATCTATTATCTATATATCATCTATTGATTATACTTATGAGTCATCATTCTATCATCTATGTACCTATTTATATTCTATTTATCAATCTACCATCTAGCTATAATATATCATTTATCAATCTATCCACTATCATCTATTTCTACTCTCTATCATCTAATTAAATCTATAATCCATGCATCATTTATCTACCTACTTATCTTTCCATCAATATTTATCTACCTAGCTATTATCTATTTATATATCTATTTATCTATGTATCATTTATCTGTCATTTATCTATCATCTGTCTGTCTATCTGTCTACCTATCTATCTATCTGTCCATTCATCCATCCTCTACCTATGTCTGTGAAACCATCATTTAAAGTGAAGACAGATATCATGGTTGCATATTTTTTCCCAGTCATGTTTAGCTTTTTGGGGTAGGAATGCTAACTTGAGCAGTTTCTTTATACCGAATATTTTTAGTTGCCACACAGTTTGGTATATCTAATCTAAGCCATGTTAATTCACTTAACCATGCTGTGTATCTCATTCTTTTGAATGCAATTTCCTTAAGAGGAGTGGCTGGACAGAAGACAGCCTACTCCTGACCTCCTGTGTCCGTTCTGTGTTGCTCTGACAGTACCGAAACTGGGTAATTATGCAGAGCACAGATTTCTTTCTTTCAGCTGGGAGGTAGGGAATTCTGGGTTGGAGACCTGCATTTGGTGAGTTTTTCCTTGCTGTACCATCCCTTGGTAAACGGGGAAGAGAGAGCAGGAGAAGGACCTCAGCCTTAAGCCCCTTTTATTTAGAATTAATTCATTCTTGAGGGTGGGTCTCTCAGGTTTTAAGCGCCTCTCATCGGGCTTCAGCTTCCAGTGTGATTACCTCAGAGCAGTGGCTCTCAACCATCCCTTTAATACAGTGCCACATGTTGTGGTGGTCCCCGACCATAGAGTTATTTCATTGCTACTTCGTAACTGTAGTTTTGCTGCTGTTGTCAATTGCAATGTGAATCTCTGATATGCAGGGTGGTCTTAGGTGACCCCTGTGAAGGGGCTGTTTGACCCTCAAAGGGGCGGAGACCCACAGGTTGAGAAGCACTGTGTTAGAGGTGAAGTTTCCCATGAGTAAATTCTGGGCGCACGCTCTCCTCACCTTCTGTTTTGTTATTTGGAGATGGGGTCTTGCCTTGAGCTCATGGACTCAAGTGATCCTTCTGCCTCAGCCTTCCCAACAGTCTGGACTGCAGACATGCTGCTACATTTGCTGTGGGGGACTACTCAAAGCATAGCACCTTGCAAAGTCTCCTGTGTCCCTTTGACACCCCTTCCTCTTAGACCCCTCTTCAGGACTCGGACAACTCGGCTCTGTTTCTGCCACTTTGGACCAGTTTGCATATTCCAGAGTTTTAGATAATAGAATCATACAGTATCCCTTTTGCTTTTCTTTCCTGGCTTCCTTTACTCATTGTAATTATTTTGAAACTCATCAATCCTTTAGGCTTTATTTATTTATTTACTTACTTACTTATATCGCTGAGTGGTGTTTACAGGGTACAGATTGTTATTTATTTATTTATCCACTTATCCATTTATTTATTTATTTATTTATATCACTGAGTGGTGTTTACGGGGTACAGATTGTTATTTATTTATTTATTTATATCGCTCAGTGGTGTTTACGGGGTACAGATTGTTTATCCACTCACCTGTTGATAGACGTGTGGACAGTGTTCAATTTGCAGGGGTGAGTGTTCATGGACACCCTTTAACTAGACATGCACTGCTGCTATTTCTCTTGGGAAAATGTAGTAATGGAATAGCTGGGTCCTTTGATGTTTTATTGCCTTTGGACCAAGAAAAAATCTTTATATTGTTTTAATCTCCTGTTCATAGTTTCTGAAGTGGACCGTTTCCAACAATGGACAGTACTCTTTCTGTATCAAAATTGATGTTTAACTGTTGAAAGAAATTTCCAAAGTGGTTGTATCATTTTACATTTAAATATTCTGCAACCTGGTCATCACTCAATCTTGTCAGTTTTAAATTTTTGCCATTCTAATATACCCTGTGTTATTGCATTATGGTTTTAATTAAATTTGCATATCCTAGTGACTAATAGTGTTAAGTATCTTTATTGTGCTTATTCACCCTCTGTCCAAATGTCTTCTTGGCCAAAGTGCCTAGTAAATCTTTGGCTCATTGTTTTAGACTTGAGTGGTTTGCTTTCCATGAGCATTGAGAAATGTCTGTGTTTTGCTGTGTGTTCCTCAGCTGGGTGCACTGTGACCATCGTCCCCAGTCTTGTGGCTTGCCTTTTTAGTGCTGTCGGCGTCTTTGGACGTGCAGGACGGTAAAGGCAGTAGAAGGTGTTTGGATCCTGCTATGTTTTGAAGGCCTAGGACATACTGATGAATTGTATATGTGACTCAAGGGGAAATGAGGACTCAAGACTCATTCCAGAGGTTTGGACTGAGCAGTGGAAAACATGGGGTTGCTCATGGAAAATACTGCTGTGTAGGATAAAGTTTGGGGAGTACTAGCCTAGGATGCTAGGATATGATGGGGTCCCTAAGAATTCCTAAGTCTTAGTAGTAAAACATTTATTCACATTATTCCTTAGCTCATAATTTGTGCTCCATGTGATTTAACAGGGAAGTCTGGAGGTACTGTTATTTAGTAGGAACAACATTTGGATGGAGCACAGAGAATTTTCAGTAGCCAAAACATGGGGTAGGGTAGGGGGAAAACGATATCAGAGAATCCCAGAGGGAATTTTCACTACTGATGCTGGCAGTGCTGCCTGGAATTCTCTGCCATGGTGAGCCGCCGGCCCCAACAGGGCCATTTTACACAGGGCTCACATTTTGCAAAGTTGTTAGATGACTTGGGAGGAAATTTTTTCAGCTACTTAGATACCTTCCATTTAAAATTATTTATTTTTAAAGATAATTTATTATTTTTTCATTTTATATTTTACGTGCATTGGTGTTTTGCCTACACGTATGTCTGTGTAAAGGTGCTGGATCCTCTGGAACCAGAGTTATAGACAGTCATAGGCTGCCATGTGGGTGCTGAGAATTGAATCTGGGTCCCCTGGAAGAGCAGTCAGTGCTCCTGACCTTGAGTTATCTTTCCAGCTCCTATAAATTATTTCTAATAATTTATTTTTAACAATAATAATTGTTTTGTTTTTGAGACAGGGTTTAATTATGTAGTCTAGCTGGCCTGGAACTCACTGGGCTTGAACTCAAGAGCTCTGCTTGCCTCTGTCTCCTGATTGTTTTTTTTGTTGTTGTTGTTTTGTTTGTTTGTTTTGTTTTTTCGAGACAGGGTTTCTCTGTGTAGCTTTGTGCCTTTCCTGGAACTCGCTTTGTAGACCAGGCTGGCCTCGAACTCACAGAAATCCGCCTGCCTCTGCCTATCCCCCCCCACCCCCCCATCTCCCCATCCCCCCCCCCCCCCCAAGAGTGCTGGGATTAAAGGCCACCCGCCTGTCTCCTGGTTGTTTGGGATTAAAGGTATGCATCACCATACCCAGCAAATTATTTATTTTTAGAAGATTTTTGTCATAGATTGAAAGACTTACTACATTCCCTTTAACTTACAACTTTCACTTTGGCAATGAGTGATAAGTGAATACTGGAGTATCTTCGAGAACGTGTCTTCTTCTGGGAGCTAGGGTCTGGGAAACTTGGTGGCCACCAAAGCTGCCCTGACCCAGCAGCTTTTGGGTTCTTGTCTGGCAAACTGGAAAATGAAATTTAGAGACCATAGAGGGTGAGCTTTAGAGAGAAGTTTATTATAGATTTGTAGTAGAAGTTTATTGTAGCTTGAGAGAGGGAGGTGGGCAGGGACAGGGAGAGGGAGGGCCACAGCTCGTGTACCACAGTATATGTTTGGAGGTCAGAGGACAACCTGTGGGAAGCAGTTTATTCCGCGGTCAAACTCAGGTCAGCAGGCTTGGCGGCAAGCACCTTCACCTACTGAGCCATTTCCTTGGCCCAGTACTCGTCTTTAGGGGGAATACTTGACTAACACTTTGCGACATCTAAGTTTTAAATTGTCTTTATATAAATGCTGCAAACATGGTTAACTTTCTTTTCATAATTGTTATTTATTTATTCCAGTATTTTAAGTGCAATTCCTCAGAACTGCAAAATTGTAGTATACTGTTAATAGAGTCCAACCATCTTATGGTAAAAGTGATGCATGCATGCTGTGTGTTTCTGAGCTCACACATGCATTTGTAGCTTATTTTTAAATAATAGGAAAAGCAAAAAGGTTTTCAGAGTTAATCTCATTGCCAAATATAAGAATATAAAACAAATGTACATATACATTTTATTATAATATAGAAGGTATATATATTAATTATATAATTATACTGAATAATTACTGAAAAGCATGTGCATTTATTTAGTTAGATTTCTGTTTCAAATGTAAGGTTCTGTGATAAAAAATTTGACTGCCCCCCCTCCATCCTCCCCACCCTCACCCCAGCACAAAGCCTGTCAAAGGCTTTAAATCAATGGGGCTTGCCAAGAGAATCATCATATTCAAATATAAGTTACTTATGACTTATGGTAACTGCCACGAGGATTCCTTTTTCTTTTTTTTTTTTTCTTTTTCTTTTTTTGGTTTCTGGGTTTTTTTTTTTTTTTTTTTATTTTTGGTTTTTCGGGACAGGGTTTCTCTGTGTAGTTTTGGTGCCTGTCCTGGATCTCACTCTGTAGACCAGGCTGTCCTTGAACTCACAGAAATCATGAGGATTCCTTTTATAGAATAAATTTATTCTTTAAAAGACTGGAAAATTATTGCCTTACGTTTTGAGAGTTACTTGTTTTTTACAGTGTTGTTACAAAGACATTTCTCTCTTATTTATGCTAATACCTATTCAAAACAGAACAGCAACCAAGGTAGCATTCAGATGATGTGCTACCTGCTTCTGCCTCAGTGGAGAATTCACCAAAAGGCATTCTTTAGAACTGTGGAGAGTGTGGGCCCTAGCTCCTGGAAGAAGCTGCAGAGCTGTGTCACTACAGTTTTAAGAGTCTAGTATTAAAACAACTAGGAGAGAAACAGAAGTGAGGATGCTGCCTTCCTGTTTTCAAAGGGAAAGGAAACAATAGGGAAGGAAAGGAAGGGAAACAAAAGAAAAAAAATGCACCAGGAATCCCAATAGGTAAGATCAGGGCAAGTTGGGAGGAGCTTAGCCTGGTAATTAGAACACTGCAGTAGGCCCCTCCCCCTGCAAAGTGGGCTTCTCCCCCCCTCACCCCGCACCCCTGCCCCGCCCCAAGATAAATTGTATGCACCCTTGTATGAGCACTGACCAGGTGATGAGAATTTTTCTTGCCTCAGTCTATCTTGCCTGTTGGGTTCCACTGTCTGCTGGATGGGCCTCACTATTTTCTTTCTTTTTTCACAGTATAAATCCATTTTGTCTGCGAGTGGTATATAAACTTGTATATACATTTCAAGGCCTAGTTCTGTGCCCACCTTCCAGCTTCAGAAATAGAACTTGGTGCTTGAGCCCTGTTAAGCAGCCAGTTCACATAAGACTTTTTTATTTTTACCATAAGGACAAGGTGGAGAATTTTTGTCACAGAGAAGAGTCACCTTTTTATTGCCGTTTCGAGGATCTGTAACAGAAGCTAGATTAATGAGAAAAAGCAAAGCAAACTTAACCCAAGTTTGACCTGGCATGGGAGAGGCTTCAGAAATGGGGACTCAAAGGCTCAGGAGACTGTTTTTATGTATCCAGAGTGAGAAGTGGACAGTGACGGAAGGGCAAGATTGAATTGTGGTTATAACCAGGTGTGGTGGAGGCGTACGAAGGTCTGCTGGCCATGTTTGTTTTGGTGTCCCTGTAGGAAGACCTTGTTTCCCTCTTTGTCCCCAGGAGTGTCGAGTGGGATACCCTTCATGAGGACTTAGGGGAAAGAAATGAGGTCAGTGGGTAATCTCTACTTTTATGACCTACTTGCCAAAAGAGGGAGGAGATAGGAGGCTAGACTCCTTTAATAGGTTTCTCCGCTGATAGGTTTCTCTGCCAACATAGTAAGCCAGTTCAAGCCGAATTGAAAAAGTAAAACAAAAGATTTATTTGAACAAAGCAACTCCCGGGTGGTTTCTCTAGTCCCAGAGATTGGAGCCTGAGAAGCTGCACACCTGAACTAAAGCAGGTAGATTATATAGGTTGTAGGCGAGGGGTGATGATGTGTCTGCCACAAGCTGAGTTTGTGCCCAAGTATGGTAGCGGCAACTTCAGGGGAGGAAGCTGCTATATCCACCAAGAATAAGGAACTGGGCTTTTTGGTGCCTTCGCTTTGTTTGGAGATCCTCAGAGGTGGATGGGGGGGGGGTGTTGGAGAGACAGGAATGGGGCTTTCTAGATCATGCAGGGGCAGATAGAGGTTCCAAGAACGTCCTTGTTTCTCAGTCCCTCTGCCTTCTCAGCTCTGTAAATGCCTGCTGAGGTGGCGTCCTTCGGGAGCTTGTGTTCTGCACTTGCACTGTCTGCTTGCTGTAGACAGCTTCAAAACCTCTAGCTCGTGTTAGAAACTCACAATATAGAAGAGAGTGAAATCGTCTTAGAGGGACCTTTTTCCTTAAATTATTGTTTTCTTACCTTAGTGTAGAAAAGTCCCAGATACACACAAGTGCATTGAGTCCTCCCTAGGAAACTGGATTGTGTTTGCTACTTGGGAGCATTAGGTTGTTGTCTTGCCTAATTTAGGATTAAGATACCATGCTTCTTTTCAAATAGAAATAGAATTGAGGTGTTTAATTATATAGTACTTATAAGGTAGAAGTATTTTAAACTCCTTTGATAATAGACACTTGAATTCCAAATACATTTTAAAGCACCATTTTGATTTAGAGTATAGAAGTATGTGTGTGGTTTCACCAATGGGGCTGGTGTCCAGATCTCTTTAAAGGAGATTTAAGAAGGTCCCCTGAGCAAAGATCTTTATTACGTGTGGTGAACTCTGTAAGTCACAGGTGAAGGTCATGACTACCTGAGTGTATTTCAAAAAGGTTTCCTGACTGCTTGGAAAGCAAATGAAGCCCTCATTACCAACTTTAAACATGTAGCTCAGAGCTTTTTGCTAGAGGTGAAAGGTCAAGTTCATCACAGTCCGAATGGAGAGGGAAAGTTCAGTACCTGGCTTATCAGGGAGACATGAAACACTTCAGGGCTATTTTGCATTATCGGTGGGGAGTTGGGTTTGCTAATCCAATGCGTGAAGACAGTGTTCATTGAAACATTTATAAAGGCAGTCAGAGCAAATCTGACCCACCCAGGGAGGACTTGGAGGGCCAGGAAACCCATCTGTCAGTCACTGTCTTCAGCCATCACTCATAACCATCTGTTCCTTGCTTTCTCCTTCGTTCAGTGGGGTACCCATGCTTTTGTGGGTGCTGGGAAGTTAATGGCATGTGGGAGGAGAAATCGGACGGCTGCAAAGGCCGAGAGCGTTGAGCCTCCTTACCAGCCAGCAGCAAATAGCACTCAGCCTCTTGCACTCATCCCAACGGGGTGTACATGTCCCTTAGAGGAAAGGGCAGCAGCAGCAGTAGGCCGGGAGGGGTCTGTCTCTGCTCCTCCCTTCTCACCTCTGACTTCAGCGCACCTTCTGGCTTTGGTGATTCACAAAGAACTGACTGGCTCCAATTTAAGCTGTTGTGAATGTGGTTGAAATATACTTTCTCAAGGTTTTTGTCTACCCCAAACTCTTCTCCCTTAACTCTGATGCCTTCCAGTCGATTTCCCATTCTCCAGAATGGGCAATAGAGTTCTCTTCATGGCTTTTGGTCCCAGGTCCGGAGGTCTAGAATAGTTCTGTCCCCCATGCCCTAAATCTTTGACGCCATGACCCCCCTTCATCTTACCTCTGTTTCCTGACGTTTTCCTCTGAATTGGTTCTTTTGTGTTATTGCTTCATTTCTTCATGTTTGGTTCTTTTCCCACTCCAAGGGGAGTAGATTCCAGAGACCCGATCTTGAAAAACTTCAGCCCCCAGAGTCCTGCTTCTGAGTCCTCCTGTCTAGGGTGCAAGCATGTGCAAGCTTTGTGTAGAGCTCTGACTGGGGTTGTTCTGCTCTTAATGAAGAGGCAACAAGGCCAAGATAAGCTGTTGTGATGTGGCTATTACCACCTGTGCTCATTCCAGCTGTGATTGTGCGGGCAGCTCCTGTCCTGGGGTCATGCTCTGCATTCCTGCTTGTTTATCTACTGGTTCCAGCAAACCTTGGATAAACCTCTCCAACCCTTGCTTTGTTCTTTCAAGGAACAATGGTAATTACATACGTATTTCACAGATGATTTACACGGCCCTGATTGGTTTGCACACAGGAATCCTTGCAAAGTGTGAGGGTATAGTTAATCAAGAACCAGCATTGACAGCCTTGTTACTGACAAAAGTCACTTGGTTTTCTGAGTCACTGTTTCTCCTCCCTCCTTTTCCAGACCAGATCTTGCTCTGTTGCCTTGACTGGCCTGGAACTCATTCTGTAGTCCAGCTGGTGTTGAATTCAGGCCCCCGCTGCCTCAGCACCACACCCAGCTCTATTACTTTTGAAATGACTTCATTCTTCTAAATTTACTCATCTAGTTGCTTTATTCATTAAAATATGTATTGGGTGCCTGCAACAGCTTTCTGTTTAGAGTGCCATTGTAAGACCTTCAGTTTAATAAGCAATATAAAATGGATAAATAGTAAATTACTAGGATAATATGACTAGTGTTTTAAATACATTTATAGAATGGTGGATGTTTCAATACACTTAATAGATAACTCCACTTTATTAGCATGCTAGGTTCTTCTCAATATTATTATTATTATTATTTGGTAACCTGGGAATATTTATGTCAGTTATCCAAGATAACATCTTCAAGGAAGAAAAAGACATAGGAACCCAAATTACTATCTGGGAGATTGTTTTTAGAATTTGGAGCCCAAAGGATGATTGAATAGACACACAGGGTGTTTTCTTTAAACTCAACCCCTAGAAAGCCGCCCTGGCACCATTCCGTAAACAAGTCAAAGCCTGCAGATGCGGTCTTCCCTTCCAGCATGAAACATTTGCTGTTAATCTAATTCCCTTCTAGTATCACAGTATGTGCATGAATCATGGCCGACAAAGTAGCTTTGAGAATTTATTGTGACTAGGGACTCTTTCAAACTCCAGGCTTCAGCAGGGTGTGGTGGCACCTGCCTTTAATCCCAGCACTCCAGAGGCTGAGGCAGGTGGATCTCTTGAGTTCATGGACAGCCTGGTTGGTCTACAGACTTTCAGGACAGTCAGGGCTACACAGAGAAACCTTGTCTCGAAAAACTGAAACAAAACAAAATAAAACAAATCTATAAACTCTAGACTTTTTTTCTAAGGTGGGAACTTGGATCCATTACTGATTTTGAGGAAATGCTAGTCTAAATAAAAATCACTTCAAACTATTCTCTTAACCAGTCTTAGATGACTAATGTTCATATTTTTTGTCTTATAATCATTTCCTTTATTTCCAGATTCTGCATGTACCTTTTAAAAAGTTCTCTTATTCCTGTGTTTACATAAAGTTATGAAGTTGTGTTTACATATAGTTATGAAGTTGTTACTTTTGAAAATGGACGTTTTGTCAGTATTTTACTGAATCATGGGATTATGGAAATATCAAGAAATGAAGTTCAGAAGTCAGCTCTTTTCTTGGCCCCATCCCTCTGTGGCCTTGGTCATTAGTTGTAGATATTTATACTTCAGTTCATTATCTATATGAATTTATAGGCTTCCTGAACAGTAATTTAATTGTAGATGTGTCTTTCACATGAAGGGGTTTGGCATGTGGTTGTTTATTCTACCCCCAGAAACTGTGGAGTCAGCCTTGAGCTTTGCTGGAGTCTTTTAAACCGACTGGCTTTCTAAAGATAACAAGTTGTGGTTTTTAAGTATCTAATGAGAACACCCTGTGATAAGGATGTAGTGAGGTGTTCAAGATTACTCATGGTCAAGAACACTTGGATCCAAACTAATGGTCTTAATATATTGAGAGAACTTTCTAAGCTGTGTTTCATCAGGTGCCAAAATATTAAATTTGTGTACTGTATTTGGAATTTGGTGATTCTTATTTTTAATAAATGCCATGTGTAGAAGCTGGATATTCCCAAATCCAGCCACTCTGTGTAGTTCACTTCCTCCTTCCCCTTGTCTCCTTTCTTTCCTCCTTTGCATGTTGGAAACGATGAAGGTAATTTATACTCACTAAATTCATTTTCGTGAAGCCCAGCTTGGAGAACACTGGACTGCAGCGAAGCTGCCATCCTAACTGCCCGTGAGTCAGCTGCATTGATCCTCTGCAGGGACTTCTGCCATGGGCCCATGCTGGGGATTCTCCGCTTCCTGTCATTTACAGGCATTTCCTGTGCTGTTGGCCACTTGGAGAGCATTGTCCTTTTGAATTTGTATTCAGCCTTCGCAGCCTGCCTGCTCCTCCAACAGCAGCCTCCTCATTCCCAGTTGTTGAGGCCCCGCCCATCAGTCAAGGCTCCTTCCTCTGAGTCATGACCAATGCTAAGTCAGAATCAGTCTTGCTCACTTTCTCCGTAGTCTGTTGTACTCACCCTCAGTCAGACTTTGTGTGTGTTTATTTAGAGGTCAGTTTGTGAGTTTTCTTTGCAGAGACTACTTTTCTTTGCAATTTTTAAAGCAACGTAAGAGTATGCATAATAAAAGCAGTGAAGTGATATTTGAGGAAATTAGCTAATGACTGTTTCCCCCTGTTTGTCATGGCCTCACACATCTCTTCAGACAGCGAGGATGTCACTGACATCTAAGTGAGTTCCAAAACTGTGATGTGTTCTCCATCTCTCAGAAGGATCTTTCATGTGTTTGTAGAACAAGGACGGGCAGACCAGACTGGGGAGAACTGGAAAGTGTCTTGGGCTACATGTGCTTCCTCGATGGTGCAAATCCATTTCAGAGAGCCTGTTGTGGGAATTATTCAGTGTGTGATCAGAAGTGTCTCTCATTTCCTGATCTACCCAGTATGGGCCTTGAGACAATGTTCTTGCGAAGTTCATTCTCTCTAGTACACGTCCTCAAACAGGCAGACCATGACAGATTAGTTCTGAAAAACAGTTGGAGAAATTATATGAGATAAAGTATATTTATTTGTTTATAGCTACCAATCATTGCTTAAGTTCGTCATGGGTTAGCTTGTGAAAAATGTCTCTCCACGTGGGTTGACGCTCCTTGTCAGGGATGATGGGGACGGGTAAGCCTTCACTTTCCTTTGAGTTTTCGGTAAGTTCTTCATCCACAGTGCTTGTCACAGATGCTCGTTGTGGGACTGGCAAGGTCATTCAGCAGGTCAAGGCACTTGCTGCTGCCAAGTGTGACAACCTGTGAATCCCAGGAACCCACATGGTGGGATTAGAAAAGTGATCCTGCAGGTTATCTCCTGAATGCCGTGTGTACACTGTGACATGCTTGTGTCCACACATGTATGCACACATCCATGTAAAATAAATAAATGTCATAAAATTGAAAAGCTTACATACACAGTGTCTTTGTATAAGGGAATTGCTAGCATGTACTTATTCTTTTTCTGAACTTTTGTCTGTAGCTTGTTAGCACAGAGTGGGCCTAGCACAGTGTGCATTCCTGCATGCACAGTAAGAGATGAACGCAGAGTGAGCCCAGCATGGTGTGCAATCCTGCATGCACAGTAAGAGATGAGCGCAGAGTGAGCCTAGCACGGTGTGCAATCCTGCGTGCACAGTAAGAGATGAGCGCAGAGTGAGCCTCGCACGTTGTGCAGTCCTGTGTGCAGAGTAAGAAATGAGCGTAGAGTGAGCCTAGCATGGTGTGCAATCCTGCGTGCACAGTAAGAGATGAGTGCAGTTGTAGCAGCCCTTGTACTCACAGGTGTGCTAGTGCTTGCTGGGGTCAGTGCTTGTGCTCTGTGGCTGGCAGTATGAATCCCCGTATGCTGCAGAACAATCTTTCAGATCGGCACCATGTTTGTCCGTTTTACAGATGAGAAAATGGAACGAGAAAGAAAAGAAGCCCCTGGCTCAGGGCTGTGGAGTACAAGGATGGAGGAGCTGGCATGTGAACTCTGGCTCGCTCTTTGGCGTCAGTGCCCATGGCTCTTTTCCTTGCTCCCTTGTCTGTCACTGCCGTAGGATAGGCAGTGCTGAACAGAGAGCTCACACATGGCTTAGTGCCTGAGCCACCTTGGTGGGAAAAAGAAAGGTCTCCTCGAGAGTAGATGAAAAAGCCCTTGACTTGGTAAGAATGATCTGTAAGAAGCTGTTGAATGGGTGTTCTCTTTGGCTGGCAGCCTTCTTTCCTTAGGAAGTACTGCCCATCTCTGTTCCGAGGCCCTCGGGTCTTCCCTGTTCCAGACATCTTTAGCTGGCTGGCATAGTGAACCGTGAAGGCCTGTGTGTCTCATGGAAGTTTTCAGTTGATAGCAGGGATGGTGTTTCTCATCCACAGTTGTAGCTGCTCTACTCAATGTTTGAAGGCACAGTGAATGTACCTTCAAATACATGAATATTTGTTCAAATAGATGAGCACTTAGGGAGCTTTAAAAAAATCTAGCCCTGTAAGTATCTCAGTTTGGCTATGCGTGTTAGTTACTTTTCACTGCTGTGATAAAACTGTGACCAAGGCAGCGTATATAGGAGTTGATTTTGGCTTATCATTCCAGAAAGTTAAGAGTTCATTTTGAAGGGGGGTCATGGTGGAAGCAGGCATGGCAGCGGGAGCAGGAAGTTGAGAGCTTACATCTTAAAATGCAGACACCAAACAGAGAGCAAACAGGAAGTGGGGAGAGACTATAAATGCTCAGAGCCCGCCCCCAGTGATGTACTTCTCCAGCAAGGCCACACCTCCCCCACAGCATGGCCAGCTAGAGACCAAGTGTTCAAACGTGGGGGCTTACGGGGCATTTGTCACTCAGACTGCTGCTCTTTCCAGTTACACTTTGCCCTGTGTCAAACCTGTACAGAGGAGTCACGATACATACTTGGAATGTTTTTTTCAGTTTCTTACACATGTTCTACTTTGTCTCCACGCAGGCAGCCATAAGGGGCAGCCTTCTGGCAGAATCCCCTTCCTTAAGTGCTAGCCTCATGCCTGCAAGGAAATGGCACTTTTGAGTGGAAGAAAATGAGAGATTCCTGTAGCTGACACGGCCTAGAGAAAATAAATGAATAACTTCTCTGGTGTTAGCTGTGCATTTTCAAAGCCACCAAGAGATGGAAAACATGCACAACAGTTTTAGCTGAGTGGATCATCCCTTTCTTCTTCCCTGTAGAACTTTGGATGAAGTTAAACTATCTATTTAAATGAATATCTTCTGTGAGAAAAATGATTTGGACATTAGATAACATTAGCAGATACTCATCCCCCATAAACAAACAAACAAACAAAAGACCAAGTGTCTCAGTTAGGATCACTCTTAGGGTTACTATTGCTATGATGAAACACCATGACCGAAAGGCTTTATTTCAGGTTCCGTGTTCTGCGTCACAGCACAGTGAGGACAGCCACAGGTGGAGACCACTGTGCTGGAAGGAGAGTCGGAGGGAAAGGCAGACTGGATCTGCGGAGCTCTGCTGCCTGCAGGAGGAGAGGCTGAAAACAAGGCCAGCATTCCACACCTCAGACACGGGACCACTGTCCTGGATTTGTCTTGGTTTCAGAGATCCAAGCTCTCAGGAAGCCAGTCCTACCTCATCAACTGTTAGTTAGAGATGGTATTAAGACTACACGTGCTTTTTTTCCGATTGTGTAAAGAAAGGGAAATTTAACTGCAGTGTCAGAAACTCTGCTACTGTGTGCCTACATTCCTCCCAAGTCCTTAAGGTTGTATGAAATACATCACACCTCTCTCTGAGTCTGTAGTACTTAATGCAGTCTTGTCAAATGATTAATTTAACATTGTGAACACACGTTGCAAATTACAAAACGTTGTAAGTTATTGCCATCACTATTAGAAGACTGGCTTATAAAGTAATAGTGATTGGAGAGTATTGGATGGAGTTAATTGGCAATAAATTAATCATTGCTCTCTAGAAAGCCTATCTAAATGATTTGCACTTTCTGATTGAATATTGCATTGTCTTATTGACTGGTACGTTATTACTTTGACGGTAGGAATTCAGTGTACTGTTTTTCCTGTTGGTTTAGAAAAATCATGGTTTATGAGGAGAAGCTGAGGAAAACTTCCCTATTTTCTCTCTTTGACTAAGTTGGTTCACATGATTCTTTTCACTTCATAAGCCTGAGAGAGAATTACATTGGTTTACCTGAATTTTTTTTTTTTTTTGGTTTTTCGAGACAGGGTTTCTCTGTGTAGCTTTGCGCATTTCCTGGAACTCACTTGGTAGCCCAGGCTGGCCTTGAACTCACAGAGATCCACCTGGCTCTGCCTCCCAAGTGCTGGGATTAAAGGTGTATGCCGCCGCCACCTGGCTGGTTTACCTGATTTTTAAAATATGTGTCTTCATTAAATTTTTTTTATTTGGTTTTATGTGTATAAGTGTATGCTTGAGTATGTGTATTTATGCCACTTGCATGCAGAAGGTGCCCATGGTGGGGGTCAGAGAATAGAAGAGGGAGTTGGAATTCTAGGAACTGGCTGCCCGGCAGGGGTGGGTTCCTTGATGTGGGTGCTGGGAACCAGCTCCTGCTCTCTCTAAAGCAGCAAGTGCTCTTTACCACAGATCCATCTCTCCAGCACCAGGTCCTTCACTTTTTTTCTTTGTATTTAAAAATGTACTTTTAAGCCAGGATATGGGGGCTTCCAGTTAGAATTCTAGTACTTTGGGAGGCTGAGGCAGGATGGATGATCACTATGAATGCCAGGTCATTTTGGGCTACAGAGTGAACCAGTTTCAAAAGAAAAGTACCTGCCCTCTGCCTATGTTTCCAATTTTCTCCCTGCTCTCCCTCTCCACCCTGGCTTTTCTTCAGTGGAGGTCAGAGGTCAACCTTCAAGAGTCAGTTCTCTCTTTGTGCTGTGGATTTTGGGGATAGAATTCAGATCCTCAGGCTTGTGTATATTTTTGTCTTCCTGGCCCTCTAGCCTTTCCTTTTTCCCACCACCTGAGCTAGATCTTCTTTAGCAGGGTTTTGCATGGTTCTTGGTACCTTTGTTATTACCATCATTCTTATTGTCATTATGGTCGCTTCCTCTGGGCATAACCATTTTTCAGACCAAAGTGGGCTTCCTCTTAAATCTCCAAGTCCTCATCCCAGACTTGTAATGACTTCTGATACAACGCCTTCTTCAAGATGCTGCCGTGGTCCGGTGGCCTGCCGGAGCTGGGGTACTTTCTGAAGGCCATTTAGGAGCGACCGCACAGCTGGTATTTATTCTCAGGGTCCCCCGGGACTTCCCACAGCATTCTGCCATCCAGCACCAAGCTTTCAGGAAGCCCTCTTCAGGCTGTCCTGTCCTGCTTTGCTGTAAACACAGGGTCTGCTCCAAAGCTTGCTGCTGTTGTCCTGTCCTGTTAGGGCTCTCAGGACTTTCTGTTACGTGAGCACCGTTTTTTGGAAGGAATGCTTCTGAAGTTCACCCACGACAAATCACCACAGCTTCATTTTAAGCTGCAGGGAGATGAATGGTCAGTGGAGGGAGCTGGAGCTGTGTTTGTAACTCACACATTTAAGGGGCTGCGAAGGTGGCTCTGTGGTTAGAGTCCTGGCCATGTAAGCATGAGGGCAGGAGGTCAGATCCCCAGAATCCGTGTAAATGCTGAGCAGGTTTGGGGCCCCCTGCAGTCCCAGCACTGGCAAGGTGGAAACACAGAATCCCCTGAACAAGGCTGGCCAGCCAGACTGGACGTATCAGTGAGCTGTGAGTTCAACTGTGGGACCCTACCTCAGTGGTAAGGTGGAAAATGATGGAGAAGACTCCCACTGGAGACTCTTGACTTCAACCCTGGGCTTCCACAGGCATGTGCACACGTGAACATGTGTATACACACATGAACATGTGTACACACACGTGCATACCTCCCACCACTAAAAGAAAATCTTTCAGCGGTAGTCAAATGAAATCTGACAGGAAACTGACTCAGTTATACTAATTTTCACTCATTTCACTTTTCCTCTATGTATTTTTCCCCAGTGGATTAAGAAATGGGAGTGGGGTGGTAGAGTCTTGGGGAATTTGGACCATGTCTAAGCTTGTGTTCAGATGTGTAACTCCTTCTAAACAAATGGAGAGCATTAACTCACTCAAGGACCTCCTGAATACTCAGTTCCTACCCAGAGAAATAAAAGCAGTTTCCTCTGTGGTCAGGAAGTAAGTAAATCCTTGTGTTGGCCTTTTAAATGGAATGTTGTGTCAGGTTGACTCGGGATTTCTAACTTCAGCTGTCCACAGTGGTACACATCTGTAATCTAAGCCCTTGGAGATGGAAGCAGGAGGGTCAAGGCCAGCCTGAGCTACATGAAATCCTGTCTCAGAACAAACCAATGATGTTTATTTCCTCATTGTTATTCATCAGCTCACTCTTTTTTTTTTTTTTTTTTTTTTTTTGTTTTTCGAGACAGGGTTTCTCTGTGTAGCTTTGCGCCTTTTTCCTGTAACTCACTTGGTAGCCCAGGCTGGCCTCGAACTCACAGAGATCCGCCTGGCTCTGCCTCCCGAGTGCTGGGATTAAAGGCGTGCGCCACCACTGCCCGGCCACTCTTTCTTTTGAATTACGCTGGTCTGATACCAGTGGTACATTTGTTTTCTGTGATTTTTAGAAGTTACTTATCTACAACAGGAGGTTGTATTTCACTGAATATCCTGTTAATATTTTGATATAATGGGTATTAGAGTAGGTAGCACTATGATAAAATAGGGTTTTGGAGTTCACAGTGAAAGGTAGTACAAGGTTGAAGTTGCTCTATCTTACTTTATATCAAAATCATTAAGAGGATAGTGACGGAGGCAGAGGCAGGTAGATGGAGCTCTGTGAGTTCGAGGCCAGCCTGGTCTCTAGAGCAAGTTCCAAGACAGCCAGGGCTATACAGAAAAACTCTGTCTCGAAAAATTAAATACATAAATAAAAATAAATTTAAAAAAATTAAAAAAAAGATAGTGACAGCATAAAATGGGGATTTCTTTTTATAGTTGGATATTTTAACAGCCTGGTGAGTTTTCCATCACCGTATAAGAACAATATGAATACCATATTGAGTGTTCATGTAATCTCTGATAGTGCCTAAATTTGCAATCATATATTAGAAATAGATGAAATGTGGTTTTAGGATAAAGTATATCAGAATTCTTATCAAACATCTGTCCTACTTGATTTATATTCCATTTGTGGAGCAAATGGTAAAAGATATTTTTCTTCCTCCTACTGTATAGATTTTAGGGATCGAATAATAATCCCTAAATAGGTATTATGATATCCATGGTAATTTGTTGCCTTGGGGAGAATATTGATGATACCATGACTACAAAAATAGCCTTTTCATCCTTGACTTTGAATGTTTAGCCTGCGTATCACTTCTCACTCTTTGATTTCCTCAGAGGCATCTCACAGAAGCCCAGAAAACCTTCCCAGGAGGTCGGTGGTAAAGGTTCTTTAGAAAAAAGAAAAATCCCAGCTAAGAAGAGGAATAGGCCAGGGAGCTGGCTTCACGGGAGGCATGCAGCTCTGTTTGCCATCTCAGATTTTGCCCCACAATTTTGGTGTAAGCCTTCAGCTGACAATTAAACATCTTTGTTTTATCAGTCATCACCCGACCCTAACAGATGGGCGAAGAATTAATCTAATTTCTGTTTTCCCTGCAACTTTCTCCTATACATTACAATAGCCTATGATTAACATTCAGTGGATTTGCAAAAATGACTGATGGGCCTCAACAGCTACTCTGTACATTCCTTTAAAATCGTGCCAGGCTGAAACTGTAGTACTGAGGTGCTCCCAGAAACCCTTAGAAATGTGAAGATGGCTTGGATATTCTCCTCTCCTCAGAAAGGAATCTGCTAATACTGTAATGTTTTTCTCTGCCAGGACCCTCCTTGCCTGGTGTCATTTTTGAGCTCTCTCGGGAAGAGATTAGTCTGAAACAACAAAGTAGCCAGATGTCTGGTTCTAAGAGAGTCCCAGAGGCCAGGCTACAGTAGGCAACAGAAACCACACGGGGCTGGAGATCAAAGATACCTGCGCATTACTTATGGGCACATAGTGTGTGTCGTTCCCATTATTAACAGTCGGGGAAAATTTGTTTTCCTAATTAACCCTTTTGTTGGAATAACCTTAAATTTTAGTGAGTTTATTTCTGTTTGGACCAATTTTCTTTTATGTAGCTAGTTGGGAGAAGTTTGCCATCCACAGAACCTGAAATGCAAAGAGCTCGTGCTTGATTTGAATCTTTGAGCTGTTATTCTTAGTCCTGACAGACAGGCCATCGGCTAAAGAAAGAAGGGGGCGTCACAGTTGTGAGTTCACATGTAAACTGGTGGTGAGGGGCTACCTGGCGCGCGCGCGCGCGCGCGCGCGCGCGCGTGTGTGTGTGTGTGTGTGTGTGTGTGTGTGTGTGTGTGCGCATCCCTCCTTGTAAAGCACTGCCGTTTGAACCTTGAACTGTTTTGGAGTGGGCTTTGAGAGCACAGCTTCCTGGTTTTCAAATGAATTCAGAATAAATCTCAAAAACAAAACAAAAAACCCCAGAATAATCTCAGTGGTGGGACTCTGTCCCTTGTTGATCGTGGAGTTCTCTTCACTTTGGAATTACTCACGCTCGCTCGTTAAGTAGTCCTGTCATCCTTTATCTGCTTGCTTCATATGTGAAATTTTACATTCTTTAGTCACATACAAGTTTGGGAGATATGAATACATTTACTATTTCAGGTTATTCTTAATCCTAGAACCTTTAAAGGTTTTCAAGCTGAATTTATTCCAAGGAATAGTTAAAAATCCCGTTCGGGCTTCGGCATCTTGGGCTCTTGGTGAGAGTGTCGGCAGGCAGGCCTTTCTGCCTTCCTGGTTTCCCTGTCCAACATTGTACTGGAGCAACAACAGCGGAGAAAAGCGTCCTTCCTGCTCTCCTTGGATGCCGTTGTTAACCACTGTGATCAGACACGATTAGCCAGCCTTAGAGCTTTAAAATGCTGCAACTCATTTTTTAAGACCTTGGCACGAGTGCTGTAAAAATGTCCTTAAATATAATTGGAGATATGTGTTAGCCATACAGTGCAGAGTTTGTACTCTTCGTGTTGTGGTCAAGGATTCTCTTAACTCCTTGAGGACAAGGAAGCTCCTAGTAGCAGTTGATAGGGGCTAATTGATTTCTCTCTCTCTGGAGTTAAGGATCCAAGCAAGAGTAAAGCTGGCTTCCTGCTTGAAGAGCTCAGGAGGCCCTGGGTTCTGGTTTGGTTTGGTCTTCCTCCTCAGAATGGGATTGGTGTGTGTCAGAGTGTGGTCTCTTCTCACACTGACACCTTTGGTTCTGTTCTGGCTTGCCTCCGTGCAGAGCAGTTGGTATCCTTTGCCAGCACTGACCCCATGCACTGGTCTGTCTTCCTGGTTTAAGTGAAGGCCGTGCCACTTCTAGCCACTGTGCATAAATGCTTTGAGCCGCAGTGAGTGGATTAGTTTAAGAAGGGGCTATTTAGAGAAACAAAACTCTTCCCAGAACAGTGTTGTTAACCTCTTGGACTTGATTACACCCAGATTTGTTCTGAGATTGAATTATGTTTCAGGACTGAGATCCAGGAGTGGACAGACACCTACTCTCTGCTGTGGACAGGCAGCTGTTATGTTTCCTCAGTCAGAGAACTCCTTATGCTCTTCCTCTCATGCTTATGTTGCACGCACATGGAGTCGGTCCCCTACTGCTTCCTCCCCCTCCCCCTCCCTTTAAAGGGGCATTTTCTATGTAAACGACCCAGAGGTCCCTCTTCTTTGGTCTTCCAGATGTTGCTAATGTAGCGCTGTCTCCTTCCCTCTTAATAACAAGTCTCATTTATCTTGGCTTGTTTCATTGGCACTGGTGTCCCCTCCCACCTCCTAACCCCATTTACCCGTGGACATCATTGCTCCCATCATTCCTTTGTGTGACATCTTGTCCACAAAACTGTGTACAGAGAAGTGTGTAATTATGCTTTGCAATAGATGGTACTGAAGTTTGGAGATGAAGATCGTCTTGTCCGTGGTGTGTGTTGTGTGTTGTATGGAGCTTGCTGTTTGGGCTAGACCGGCTGGCCATTGAACTCTTGGAATCTGCCTGTGTCTGCCTCTCATCCATTTTGTTTACAAGCATGCATAGTCATGCCTAGATTTTTTTTAATATAAAGATTTATTCATTTATTATTATGTATACAGTGTTCTGCCTGCATATATCCCTGCAAGCCAGAAGAGGGCACCAGCTCTTATTACAGATGGTCGTGAGCCAGCATGTGGTTGCTGGGAATTGAACTCAGGTCCTCTGGAAGAGCAGCCAGTGCTCTTAACCTCTGAGCCCTCTCTCCAGCCCCATGCCTAGCTTTTTATATGGGTGCTGGAGATTTGAACTCAGGTCCTCGTGCTTGCAGAGCAAGTGCTCTGACCCCCTGAGCCATCTCCGAATGTTTTTTTATTTGCTTATTCTACCTTGTTCTTTATACGATGTCCACTTCTTTACCAACTCAAACTCACACTCTCTCTCTCTCTCTCTCTTTCCTTTTGCTCTTGTGTTTCTTTATACCATTTGTATGGAAGAGTTTTGATTAGAAATAGGAACTAAATTTCAATAGAAGGCAGTTAAGATCTTTTTGAAGCTTTGTTAACTCAGTGCATAATGACTTAGTACTTGAATGGGTTTTGAAGTAAAAATCCATAAACTTTGATAATAGAATTGCACACTAAGTGAGAATGTTTGCAGTATAAATCAAATTCGTTTTGTTAGAATGCAGTGACTTAATATGCGTTTTAATTTCTCTTTCTGTGGAAAGCTTGGGGTTGAGCACATAACCTTATGATTTTTATTTTTAGTCTATAATGGTCTGAAAGTTTTAATTTTTTAGTGGTTTATTAAATTTCTATTTATTTAATAAATTTCTCTAATTTTAAATTAGTTACAGTTATCTTCACCCTACCCTACATTTGAAGTATTGACCTTGGGACATTTACTACTATTTGGAGTGGTGTCTTGGTCCTCGCCACCTTGAGAGGCTGAGGACCTAGGTGGGAGACAGTCTTGGATGAGGGGAGATTCCTGTCTCCAGTGCCAAATGCTGGTAGCACGCTTGGAAAATCACACTTTAGAAACAAAGTTATGTTTGCGGCATACAAATGATCAGCCTTTGATTCCTTGTGGCATCTAACTCTACTACTAAAATAAAGGTCAACAATTGAGAAATGTTAGAAAATTAACTTGTCATTCATTAGTGACATCTGAGTAATATTTTAAATGGACTGTTTTTCCTTTTTTAAAGTAAGAGTTGCATGATTAAATATGAAATAGAACTACAGCCAATGGATAGTCAGATACCTAAGGATAATGTTTGGGAAGCTGTTTCCTGAAGACGTGAGACTGAGTTACTGTAGCCTGGGGATTTTGCCTGGGGAAAAAATATATTGTGCCTCAACAGCTGAAGGGCTATTCAGAAAGAAACAAAGCAAGATGGCATCTATTTCAACATGTAATTTTGATATTTCATACTTAATTTTATCCTTGGCAGAAGTGTCAAAATATAGTAGCTGTATCCCATCTCTGAAGCCCTATCTACACCAAACTGAACTGGGTGGGTGGAGTCCTTGAGGAGCAAATCACCCTTACTGGGAGAAGAGGCGCCTTCCCAAGAATTCTCCGGAGAGTCCGATGCTCTGGGAGACTGGATGAGGGTGTGGCTCATTCAGGAAGGAGAGTGCAGCTTAGCCCTGCTGGGGGGGTGGAGACGCTTAACTTGCTTAACTTGCTAGATCGTCCTGAAATGTAAAGAACACTTTGTTCACAGGATTTCCTAGTGATACTTAAAAGTTAAGGAACACGTTTATGTTCAGTGTTTGTGTTCTAAAAATTTTAAAGCTCATCAAAAGTTGAACTGCCAAATCTAGGAACAAGTGTAAATCCTACCTTTATTACCTTCTCTGCCACTGTTTTAGAGGCCAGGCTCTTCTAGCTATTGTATAAATTGCTATTTACATTAAAATCCACTTCCTACTAATGGGATATCTATGCTTTTGGTTTATAAATGCATTTCTTTTGTTTACCCCAGAGTGGAAGCATGCCCCTCTAAGAAATACAGTCTGTGCCACTATTTATCCTGTTACCACCACACAGAGCTGTTGTTTATTGTCTTTTAATCAAAAATCAGGCTTCTACATTTAATGACTTGGAAGATCTATTACGTTTTGTCAAGATGTAAGAATCTATGAAGAGTAAAGAGTCCCTGGTATCCCTGACAGATCAAGGAGATGTGTATAATTTTGTTGTTTAACACACATATAAGCATTAATATTTATAATGGAGTTTTAGTATTTTGTATTTACACTTCCATCACCCTATAACATATTGTTTTGAGACTTTAAATAGCTCAAGATTTACACATAGAAGAAAACATTTTTTAGGAGTTTTTCCTTCTCCTTGATTTCAGTTTTCCCTGTGTTTGTTTAAGAACAAACAAATTTCTTCATGCTGAGGTTCTTGCCTCGTACACAGCCCTGTCTGGTGTGTAGATATGAAGAACTGACAGGTTGTGGAGTGCCCCTCACCCCAATGGTACATTGAAACCGTGGTTGCTGGGTCACTGCTCCTCAAGATCTGTGCCAATGTAGACGTAGCCATTCTTTCTTAATTTTTACCTAATTATTAGACTGCACACGGAAGCTACCAGCTTGGCTGGTTTAAATAATAGTGTTGGTTCCTTAACATTTAAAATTCATAGAAATAGTAGATAAATACGTTTTTGTTTGAGTAGAGGATTCATTTTTTATTAAAATACCCATAAAAACCTGGAAACTCAGATTTATTTAGAAACACATGATCAGTGGAAAATGTTCCCTTAGCCAGGTTGGTAGTGTTGCACTTGTAAATAACGTTCTGTAGCGTGCTTCTAAAGGCACGCTTTCCCAGTTACATCCAATGGCAAATCATACACCTTCATTTTGAAGTCTTCTGAAGGAATGATTTCAAGGAATGAGATTACTGTGTTGAATTAACTGAAGTGATTCGTACTTTGAGGTTTTGGCTTTGAAGGTGAGCTGTGTAAGGTAAAGAGTGCCCCTTCTTTAGGACACACACCCCTGGGCTTTTCTTCACTTGCAACATATACTGAAGCTTGGAAAGAAAATCATGCATAGAGCAAATCAAAGATTCCAGGACCCAAGCAGCCATAACCTAGCTCAGCGTAGATTCTGCATGGCAACATGGGAGGCGTACCAGTGGGCCGACTTTATTATTTGTTTATTTATTTTTAAGGGTCTTCAATAATAATAATTTAAGAATGAAAAAAATCCTTTGGTCTTATCTTTCTCAATTTTTTTTCAGAAAACTGTAGTGATCTATGTGCACACTGTCCAAGTTAGGTCAGAGTGCCCAACAGCTCATGTTTTCTGGGAGGATGGGCTCAGAAGGGGTAAATACTTATGCTGAAAGAAGACAGGATATAGGATTGCCTTTTCTTTTCCCTCCCTGAGGAAATAGTGAAGCCTTCCACATACCTCAAGTCCTTTGAATTGATGGAAGGATCTTCAGATAACTGGTGACCAAGCAATTATCTTCTCACCAACTTGGCCTTTTGTGTTTCAGTCCCCCTGTGAGTCTCTTTCCTGCCTACTCTAGCAGAACGGATTTTAGACACCTAGACTTTTAGAAAGTTAAAAGGCAAGAAGTCAATCTCCTGGAAACAATGCCGAAGTGCAGATTCAAATCACAAATAAGGAAATGCAGTGGGCACTTTAAACAGACATAGAAAAGTGGATTTCTGTCTTCTGTGGTAAGGTAATTGGGCACCACTGCTTGGCAGGAGCTGCTGTGACGGAGCCTGCTCCAGCTGCCACAGGTTGATGGGCAGGTGATAAGGTAGCTTCCGCCAGGGTCTGCACAGGAGGCCTACCTAATATGCTGTCTGCCCTAAGGGCCTATGGGAACACAGTTGGATTATTATGTTAATGCATGAGCCCGCTGCCCTCTTCCTATCCCAGCTGGGTTCCCTGTTGTTAGGAACTGCTTTGCCCTGACAGTGGAGTAATATGCTTCATGATTGAAAGGGCAAAGGGGCTTGAAAGGGAAAAAAAGAGAGAATAGGCTTGCACAGATATGCAAATGAGGGCAGGAAGTCTGCAGGAAGATTTTACCAAGTAGAGGGAAAGTTTATTTGGAAGTTCTCGTGGTGGTCCGCAAAGCCCTTCTGTCCTGTTTTTTTGTTGGCTTAATTTCATTGCTGCTGCTTGGTATTAGCCCCGGGAAGTGCTTCTAACTACTTCTGTTGGTGTCTGAAATGAAGACGGTCTGCGAGGCAGGCGTAGTACCGACGGGAACTCTTTTCTTCTGTATCTTTATTTTTTAACACTCACTTTGCAGTTATTTTATATTTTTAGGATACCTAAAGGTTTATGTTTTGTGTTAAACCTTCACTTTTATTCCTCTTCATTTTTGATACAGGCTTAAAAAACAGCTTAAAGAAGATATTTTTTGGAATGAATGAGGTGAGGAAATCATTGGGATGTTTTCTTGCCTTTATGTATTTTGTGTGAGTGGAATTTCTTTTTTTAATAAAGGATTTTTATTGATTCTTTGAGAATTCCAATGTATTTTTGTTATATTTACCCCCACGCCCCCACCTCTGAAACACCTCTCAGCTTCCTGTCCTCTGTTGTGCCCTATCGTCCCCCCCTCCCCCCTTGGGTTCAGTTTGTGCTGCCCATGTGCTCACAGGTGGGTGTGGCTTCACCCACTGGGGCGTGGTTGACCACTAGTGACCACACCCCTTCAGACCGTTCCTCTCCCAGAAGCACCAGCAGGCAGCTGTCCTCAGGCAGGGCTGGGCTCAGCAGCTGCTTCCCAGTCCAGTGAGTGCAACTTCCAAGGTCTTGGGTCATTCAGGGTTTCTAGTGTTGCGCCCCCTTTAATGCAGAGTGTGGGTTGTGATATCTTGACCCCTTCACAGTTCTTGTTCTGGGGTTACTGTTAGAGAGTGTGTAAATGTGAGGAAGTTTGAGGATAGTGTGTGACTGGGCATGCCTTTGCCCATCTCCTGTCCTTTCTTAACACCCCTCCTGTTGCACAGGATGATATGTATAAGAATGGCATGTGCAAGGTGCCTGTGCACACAGAGCAAGTGAGAAGCTGGGCTGGCTGTTGTTCTCACCAGTGTCTTTCCAGAGCAACAGACCTGCTCGCTCTAGGGCAGTTTGTAGATTTACAAAGAGAGATTTCAGATCTTCAGGGTCAGCAAGTGCAGAAAATCAGCAGCTGTCATGGGCTTCATTAGCCAATCACAATTTATCTATGTCTGATTTAAAAAATCCACAAGATTGCTTTCATTAAAATATAACTTCAAAAATACCGCTTTCGTATAGTATTGGAAATTTCGTGAAGTTTGAGGTTAAATATCTGCTGTCATAGTGGAAAGGTGACTTCTTTCTAAAAGGGTCATTCTGGCTGAGGAGATGGCGCATGGATAAGAAAGAATGCTGTCTCACACAAGCCCGAGGACTCCTAGCACTTCGTGTACACCTGAAATCCCGGTGCTGTGTGTAGGCGTGGGAATGGTGGCAGAAACTGCAGGGTCGATGGGATTGGCTGGTCATCCTGTCTAGCTGAAAACCAGCAAGCATAGGTTCAGTAAGAGACTCTGTCTTCAGGGGATAATGTGGAGGGTGATAGAGAGAAGACCCGCCATCCTCTGGTCTCTGAGCACACAGTGGTGCATGCGTGTGTGCAGATGTAGACACATGCGCAAAGTCATGCCTTTTTACTTTAGAGTAAAGGGGATGAAGCTCTTCTGTCTCAGCAACCAGCAGTCCTTTGTAGCTATTCAGTTGTATGTCTGGGGCATAGGTGTGCACTTACAGGCATGTGTGTATCCATGCCTGGAATATCTACCCATGTGTACACATCCATATGTCTACTGTATCGTTGTGTAAAGCATGCTTCTGTATGTCAGAGCGGAGTTCTCTTTGGGAGTGTCTACAGAGGAGCTCTGGCCCAGGGCATCCTTCAGCAGTGGTGTTTTAAATAATGGATTGAGCTTGAGTCCTAGTTGTTAACACTGAGGAAATTACTTTAAAAGAAGTGCTAAGTCCATGAAAGAGGTAAAGAAATGGTGAAAAGATCCTCCCTTTTTATGTTCTCCTTCTTCTCCCAACAGCTAGGATAGGCTTCAAGCAAGGCTTGCTGTAAGATCATACTACACATGGTGGGACCCAACATTGGGGCAGTAATAAAGTCTACCTTAGAGAATGCTTGATTTTTAAAGAGATTTCATGGTTGGTTGGTTTGCTTTTTTTTTAAAGCCATCTGTCACCCCCCCCCCCCCCATATAGTTCAGGTTGGCTTCAGGCTCAATCCTGCTTCAGCCTCCTGAGTGGTGGGATCCTAGGCATTCACCACCAACCACACTTCAGTTTGCTTCTTTAATGAAAATATTTATTTATTTATTTTCTGTCTTAGGAGGGGCATGCATGTGCTATGTCACGTGTGTAGGTTAGAGGACAACTTGTGGGGATGTTTTCTCTCTCTCCCCACTGTGTGGGACCTGGAGATCAGACTCATGGGCAAAGGGTGGCAAGCCAGTGCCTTTGCTGGCTGGGCCATTTTGCTGGCCACATACTTGACTTCTTAAAGCAGCTTCGGCTTGCGCCTGCTGAGCTCTCTTACTGACTGACAAGTTCTTGAGAACAGGGATCAATCTTATATTTCCCAGTTTCTCAGACACAGTGGAATTCATCACATTCTTCTTGACGGAATACTAGTGCTGATTTTAAGGACAGTATTCAGATTCAGTGAGAATCCAGGCTCTAGACCTCCAGCCTGTGGTGATATTTTGCTGTGCTCTAACAAATAAAGCTTGCCTGGAGATCAGAGTGTGCAGCTAGCCACTAGTTAACCATAGAGCCCAGGCAGTGGTGGCACATGCCTTTAATCCCGGCACTAGGGAGGTGGAGACAGGAAGTGATATGGCTGGGTGGAGAGAGGAACATAAGGTGGGAGGAGACAGGAGCTCATCAGCCCTTTCTGGTCTGAGACGTCGTCCTAGTGGAGGTAACAGGTGACTTTAGCCAGCTCCTTTACTCTTCTGATCTTTCAGCATTTACCCCGATATCTGACTCTGGGTTTTTATTAAGACCAATTAGGGTTCGCGCTACACCAGCCCAGGGCTTCTCTTACCTCTGCTGCACTGCTTTCCAGGAGGCCTTCTCCGTGTACTGTAGCTTGAGTTTTCCTGCCTGGCCCACAGTCAGGGCAAATCTCTCTCACCTGCTAGTCCCACAGCCGCTCAGACCCAACCAAGTAAACACAGAGACTTATATTGGTTACAAACTGTATGGCCGTGGCAGGCTTCTTGCTAACTGTTCTTACAGCTTAAATTAATCCATTTCCATTAATCTATACCTTGCCACATGGCTCGTGGCTTACCGGCATCTTCACATGCTGTTTCTCATCATGGCGGCTGGCAGTGTCTCTCTGACTCAGCCTTCCACTTCCCAGCTTTATTCTCCTCCTTGTCCTGCCTACACTTCCTGCCTAGCCAATGGCCAATCAGTGTTTTATTTATTGACTAATCAGCAACACATTTGCCATACAGAACATCCCACAGTAGTGTACCTTCGGCAGAATTCTGTTCCCAGCCTCTTCTGGCCTCCTGGCTTTCTGTAGTGCAGCTGTCCCTCCAGTGCTGGGTTTACAGGTTACTTTGCCATGCTGGCCTTTTTCCGCGGGTGCCGAGGATCTGAGCACAGGTTCTCACGTTTCACTTTACCCACTGAACTTTCATAGAAAATCATTTGTCTCGGCCTTCAAATGTGCCGGGAATTTTGTTTCTGTATTTCTGGGTGAATGGTTCTGTGCACTTAGTAACATGGTGTTCCTTAGACAGCATGGTTAGTAGCACCTGGAATTTATTCAGCATTTGCTGTGGCAAGGAATTATATGAGCCATATCAATTCTACAAAATTAATATAAGTAGATACCTTCATACTCATCAGAGGTTATTCAGACTAATGTAAACTGAGTCTGGGCCTCTGTGACCTGCACATCTCTTCTCTGTTGTAGATAATCAGCTGCATACCAGAACATCTCTCTGTTCCTTTCTCCTGGCCTTTGTTATGTTCTTAGTCTGTTTGTTTTTGCTATAACTGAGTACTATAGGCTAGATCATTTATACTTGACCAGGTTTGCTTAGCTCATGGTTCTGAAGGTTGGGAAGTCTAAGAACAGGGTGCTGTCGTCCACTCAGCTTTGGGTGAGGGATGCTGTCCTGCTGTGTGACAGAAGGCATGGCATGGGAGTGATGGCAAGCATGCCAGCCCGTCACTGCACGGACAGCTCGTCCGTGAGAATAGAGCTCTCTCGGCTGAAATACCTCTGGACTTACAGTCTTCCCATCCTTTATGCTGGAGACCAAGTTCCAGCACATAAAAACTGGGGACACATGCAGCGCACAGTGTATCCGTCTTTATCCATGCTGGGATATGGCATCACACGAGACATGGTCTCATCATATGTGTCCGAGACTGATCATGGGAGCATGGACAAACAAGAAAAAGGAGTACACACAGAACCAGGTTTAAAAAATGATGTATTCCAATTGTTTGTGTGTATGTGCATGTGCACATGTGCCCACATGAGTACAGGTGTCCATGGAGGCCAGAAGAGAATGTCAGATCTCCAGGAGCCAGAGTTACAGGTGGTTGTGAGCTGCCTGAGTGGGTGCTGGGAACCAGACTCGAGTTATTAGCTAGTACACAGTGCCCTTGGCCAGTGAGCCGTCTCTCCAGATCCTCAGGAGAGATGCTTTAAACCTCACTTTCCATAGCTGGCCGATGTGGAGCGTACTGACTTGGTGCTATGGTCACCTGAGAATGTATGAACGATGGCAAAGGAAAAAAGTAAGAGCTCATCTGTTTTGCTAGTAAAACAGTCACAACAGTTGTGTGGGAACCCGTTAGCAGGAAACAGACAGGGGAAGAAAAGGAATTTTTTTCTTAAACCTCGTTCTGGAGGTAACAATATGCTAAGTACACAGGTCCCTGAGGATAAAAGAGGAAGGTTCCCAAGGGAACCTGGATACAGATGGCAATGCTCTGTCTTCTTGATGAAGCCTGAAGAGTCCACCTCAGGAGGCCTGGCTTTCAGCAGGACCTGGAGTTTGGCAGAAGGAGCCCAAGATAGAAAACTTCCTGAAGATTCCTTTCAAAGCCTACCTGTGAATTGAGATGAAGGCAGCTCCTGAGGTGGCCACAATCCAGTGACCTGCTTGAGAGGATTATGGGCTACAGTTTCCCTCCTAAATAAGGTATTAGCTGTGCAGAATTGGTAAACAATGCTTTTGTCTTTACTTCTTAGGAGCATGAGTTTAGAAGTGAAATCCCAACTTCACTCTGCGTTCATTAAATTTGATGTTTGCTAAGGACATTAGTATAGAGTGACTCTGGAATGTCTCTCAAGAAGTTGGTCCCAGCTTGCAGCACTATTTTATAGGCTGTGGGTTCTGACTGGTGGAAGCAGGTGGTGGGATGTGTGTCTTGCAGGCTTCGGAACCTCTAGTTCCCAGTGTTCTCTGCCTCCAAGTTTGTGGCCAGATGAAGAGCTCTTGTGGCCACGATGGGCTGCAGTCCTCTGAAGCTCTGACCCCGAATTCCACACCCCCCAAGTTAACTGCTGTCATACACAGTGAGGCCAGAGCAGTTAGCGCGGTTCTGCTGAGCCTTGTGGTCATGTATGTAAAATATGTAAAATAACGTGCAGGGTTATGGTGGAGGAGCAACACAGTCTAGAATACAGGTAGGTGTTCCATGGAGGATTTTTTCATTACTATGGGATGCTATTTTGAAGAAACAGTCAAATAAATTAGTCATTCCAATAAAATTATTCAGTCAGAACATTTTGTTGTTTTCTATATTTAATTTTTTTAGTTTGGAGACAGCACCTCATTCTGTGGCCTTGATCTGGTTTTACATGGTAGCCTAGTGTGACCTCAGATTCCTAGCAGTTTTGCTGGCTCAGTCTCCAGAGTCTCGGGATTAAAGGCTTGGGCCACTATACTTGACTAGAAAAACATGCTTGGCCCGTACAGAATTGTATGACTTGCTTCTTTTTTAAGACTGAGCTACTGGTATGAGAGAAAGATATGAAATTCATTTGGTTAACCAAACCCCTACAAGTGAGTTTTTACTAGACTGTGGTGAAGTCAGGTTCCATGGGAGCCAAGCGGGGTCGATCCAGGGGTTTGGAGGTAAGGCAATCTGTTTTTGTACTTGTATCTGCGCTTTATTCTCTCCAACCTCAATTCTGGTCCCTTAGCTTTCGTAATAAAGTCTTCAGTACTATACGTTTTTATTAAACATCTTTTTAGGACTCCCAATTTGCATTTCAGATAATGTAACAAAATGTATGTGTTTTAAATATTCACTGTATAATTGTGATTAGAGCATGTAATCCCTCAAAAGATGTTAATTGCAATTTAAATTCACACTGAATTTAATTAAGTGGGTTGGGGATTAGAAAGGAGATGTAAGGAGTAGTTAGGGGAATTCATTTTTAAAAGACATCCACATTTTTATCTCTTAAAGATGTAAACCTTTTTCAACTTTGAGATTAGAAAGATGATGGAAATGCAGGAAAGGAAGGAAAAGCTGGCTAAGTGACATCTTGGGAAAATCTTCAATTAGCCTCCTGATTCGGATCTTGAATTTAAGCTAACTGAGGGTAGAGATAGAGGGCCGATTTTAGTAACCTTCTCATTTATATTCTCAAGGAGTCTGCCTGTGCAGGCTGACTCACTTGGTGTCTGACAGACCAGTTAGATGCCTGAGAACTCTGGAGAGAGCATGGGTGGAGCGTGAAAAGGGTGACTGGGTAGCAAGTGGTAAGTGCCACCTGATTTTTTAGTCCTTGCAACCTCCTGGCCACGATGGGTGTTTTGTGCAGAAGTGGATTCTGTGTGGGCCTTGCTGTAGGCTTGAAGGATCCAGAGGTGGCTCCTTTTTGTCTGCTTCAGTAAGGAATCCTGAAGCTAAGACTGAGATTAGTGAGAAAGGGTTGGAGAGCTGGCTCAGTGCCGCAGAGCAGGGCACCGCTTCTGCAGAGCGCCTGGCTTCGGTTGCCAGCATCCACATCAGATAGCCCACAGGGGTAACTCCAGATGCACGATCCGATGCCCTCTTATGGCCGTGTGGGCACCTTCATTCTCATGTATACACGTGCCTGGAATTTAAAAAACAGCATCAACCTCTTTGATAGTGCTATCTTTCAGTGGTTGGGAGAATGAAGAATTGACATTAATTATCTGATATTGGGTCAAAAACACTTTCAAAAGGCTACCAGAATTCGATTATGCCCAAGAACCTTGTTTTGTTCATAAATTTTCTCAGGGCCGCATTTAAATCATGGTATGTTTTTAAGATAGACCGAACACAGTTTTCAAAGCAAAAGTAGTATTTTTTACTTTCAAGTCATTTATTTTCTGGTGTGTTAAATAGAAAAATGGTAAGTTCATAAACCTGTTTTCAGTGACTTTCATCATGACTCTGATACACAGACTTCTGGGGCAGAGGTTGTGGTGTGAGAACAGGAGAGGTGGGGAGAAGATAGGAGAGAGAAAGGGCCAAGAGTGTGTTACCAGCCAGACTGCCTAGTACTTGGTAGGCTTTATAAACCCAATTATTTATGTAATTAATTAGTTAACTGGTTAGGATTTGAGACTCCGGACTGACCCTGAGCCTCTTGCCGCTGTTCCCAAGTCCTGGGATTACAGATGTGCACCCACCACACGCAGCTTACAGATCATTTAGCAACAACTCGGGCACACACAGCAAGTGGTTTCTGTCTTCAATGCTGCAATGTGGAGCGGTTTGATGGACAGGTGCAGATGGGAAGCCATGTCTTCATTTTGCAAGAAACTGAGCATCCTAAAAACAAGTTAAGAATTGGAGTCTTACTCCTGGATCAGACTTTCCCCATCTTTTTCTTCTATAAGGAATAGGTTAAAGAAATGTCTTTTCAAAGAGTATAATAAGGTTTGTTTTAAAGGAAATCAGAATTGTTCACAACAGATGCTGTCTGGGGCCCTCAGCATTTAAACCTTCATCTTTCCTCTTCACAGTTCGCTGTATTCCGGTCCTCACCTGTCTCTTTGCAGGCTGCTGTCAGTCCACATGTATTTGTAATTTATTCCTCCAAGAAATGATCACTTTGATAATGACAGAAAAGGATTCTTTTTCTTTTTTGGTTTTTTGAGACAGGGTTTTTCTGTGTAGTTTTGGTGCCTGTCCTGGATCTCGCCCTGTTGACCAGGCTGGCCTCGAACTCACAGAGATCCACCTGGCTCTGCCTCCCGAGTGCTGGGGTTAAAGGCATGCGCCGCCACCACCCGGCATGGATTCTTTTCTAATAACATACAATTATTGCTCTTTCTATTGAAATGATTTTTTATTTTGGATTTAGTATATATTATCACATGATCACATATGTAGGTGTAATTTTGGCTTGAGCATCAAGAGCAAGAGCATCCTGCCATTCATTCACTGTCATACATTGCGTTTTAACAAACTCTAGTTAAATGACGTATTCCACAATGACGATAGGGCCAGATTTTATGTTCCTGTGTGGTTCTTTCTATTATGAAAGCATTATATGCTCCTAGTGATTATCTGGAAGATATAACCAAATTATTTCTTTACTTACTGGTAGATAACCATAACCTAGATAACCTATGTGTCCTTAGCCCTTCATCAACTTATGATTTTTTGTTATTTAAAATAATGTTATGATCTTTTGTGCTAAATCATTTGTTAGTGTCATATCATTCTTTTAGGTATTTTTTTTCTTTTTACAGTTGAGTGAGGACTGAACCCAGGGCCGCCTTCTTGCTTGAGCTAAGTCCCCAACCCCTTCTTAGATAAGATTTAAGAAGTGGCATTGTTGTGTCAAGTGGAATATGTAACCTTTTTAAGACTGATGGAGATGTTGATATTTGCCTTACTCCTAGCAAGACTAGAAAGGGGCAAAGGTACCTTCCCCCAACTCTTCTCTGTCATACACATAGTTCTTTTAAAATATATTGTGGAAATGTCTGTTCAATAAATGGTTTTGTTCTGCCCACCCCGTTCCTGACACTCACATTTTCAAGTGTGGTCTAGAAGGTGACGTTTAAGATAACTGCTCTGCTACTTTACCGTGACCACCCACGGCACTGGTACCCACTGGAGTTGCTCTGCTACTTTACCGTGACCACCCACGGCACTGATACCCACTGGAGTTGCTGTGTTACTTTACCGTGACCACCCACGGCACTGATACCCACTGGAGTTGCTGTGTTACTTTACTGCACTGATACCCACTGGAGTTGCTGTGTTACTTTACCGTGACCACCCACGGCACTGGTACCCACTGGAGTTGCTCTGCTACTTTACCGTGACCACCCACGGCACTGATACCCACTGGAGTTGCTGTGTTACTTTACTGTGACTACCCATGGCACTGGTACTCACTGGAGTTGCTGAATGCTTCGTTGAGCAAGATCGCTCGCCATGTTACAAGTGGAGTCACATCTGAAGGTCTTGGCACTCTGAACTTAAATAAGAACGTTGAGTCGTTAGAGTGAATCCTTCTGTGAGTTCTCTTCTCGCCCCCCCCCCTTTTTTTTTTTTTTTAAGAAAGTCACTTACAGATATAAAACATTTGACCAGAAGAAAGCCTTAGGTTGTCAGAGTTACTTATATACCGCTGTTCAGCTGGCTCTCTTTATTAAATCATCTCCTGGCAGTCCATTAGTTGTGGTGCTACAGCGATTGCATGGCCCACTAAGCTAATATACCTTCAGTCACTAACAGAAGGATACCCTTAATAAAAATTTGAAGTCAATTTAGTGCTTTGCTGCTTGCTGACTAGTGTTCTACTTTTTAGTGTGTCTGTGTGATTTCCTTGCCATGTATTTTTGATATTCATGTATATCCTATCTACATAGTATATTAGAGTCAGATAAAGATTAATGGCCTGGGGAAGCAAGACTGTTTGGAAGCTCTTCCTTGTAATTTCAGTTCAGCCACTGTCAGAGATTATGTCCTCTTGAGCAGGGCCTTTTCCACCCTAGGCTACTGTCCAATTAGGAAATTGGGGAACTTTCTCTACTTCTTCCGTAGGGATTACTCTATTGTTTGTAGATAGAAATGATGCCTTGAAGCTTGTTTTTAAACTCAGCTGTGATCTTTATAGGACATAAAATGAATCACAGTGTTGTGTCTATACAAATCAGAAAAGACCCACATTATCAGTGGTGCACTCACTATAAAGGAGAAAGCTTACTCAACTAACTTAAAATAATCAATGTTTTGTTACTGAAAAGTATATTCTATTAGTCTTTATTTGAAAAAAAGAAGACAACTTAAATTTTAATGTTGAGTTTATGTTTTAGCAAAATTATTTATTTAGCAAAATCCAAGTTATAACCATTTGCTAATTATTGACACATTAAAGCATCTGATGTTTTGGGGAAGTTGGAGTGGGTGTCATTGTCCTAAGATAACGTCAGGTGGCTCGATGCCATACCTTTCTCTCCTGTTCACTTTGACAGCCCAGTCATAAAGACACAGGCTCAGGAAGACCTGAGTCTTCACCTGCTTTTTCCTGGAAGGTTATTCTAGGTCACTGGGGTGATGGCTCAGGGGGTAAAGTGCTTGAGGACCAGAGTGTAGACAGAGTTTTCCTGTCCCGACCACCTGCTCTCAAATAACTGGCAGCTACTTCCCAAATAACTGACTCAGAGACTTAATATAAATTATAAATGCTCAGCTGGTAGCTCAGACTTGTTACTAGCTAACTCTTACACTTAATTAAGCCATATTTCTTATTTATTTCTTATTCATATTTCTTATTCTCCCACTGGCTCATGTCTTGTTATCTAATTTTCTACATGTCCTGCTTCCTCTGTGGCTGGCTGGTGTCTCCTCTGACTCCACCCTTTTTCATCCCGTCATTCTCAGTTTGGCTTTTCCGCCTAACTTTATCCTGTTCAGCTGTTAGCCAGTCAGCTTGTTTATTAAACCAGTAGTAATGGCATCTATTCACACAGTGTACAGAGGATTATTCCACAGCACTCGAGTTCAAATCTCCCATAACAGCTGGGTACTGCAGTGTGCATCTGTGGTCCTAGTGCTTACGGTGGGGTGGGCGGTTGAAAACAGGCCCATCCTCAGAAGCTTGCCAGCCTGCTATGTGCAGTGGCACACAGCCACAAGACCCCACCTCAAACCTGGTGGATGATGAGGACTGACATCTGAGATGGCTGACCTTCACATGTGTGCCGTGGTTTGCATAAATAAGCCTGCACTGATAGAAATGTGCATGTGCACACACACAGATTTTTAAAGAAGTTATTCCAATCACTTTTTAATTTTTTTTTTTTAATGTTTTGGTGCTCTGTACTGAGTTACAGCCCAGCCCGCTGACCATTCTTTATTATTATTTTTTAAAATAATTTTCTATTTCATCACATGCACATATGCCCTTGCCTGCTTGCGTGCGTGCGTACATGCATGTGTGTTTGTGTGTCGCAGTGCACATGTGTGGGTAGAGGACAACTTGCGCAAGTTGGGGATCCAACCTGGGTCATCGGGCTTGGCAACAGCACCTTCCCCACAGAGCCAGCCTGCCAGCCTGCGAGCGCTCTTCCTTTAAGTGCCTATCTTGTCTTTTTGCTCTCCCACCTCGTTGGCGTTTTAGATTGCATTAATTTATTTAAATCCTACCTCTTCTTGCAGTCGCACTTAAACTATTTGTACTTTATCTGTGATGTGATGCTGGAGTGGAAAACACTGTAAATTCAGTGAGCACGAACCACCCTGAGCTGAAAGAGGTTTGTATACAGAGCACTTGGGGTGTGGGTGCAAGAAGTGTTTATTTTTCTCTGCTGTGGTGGTTTTTGATCTCTATGATAGAGAACAGACACTTGTGTAAGGAGCAGCAGCCGGCCGTAGATTTTACGACATTTTGTACGATACCTGGGTTTTTATATAACCATCTAACTTAATCTCACAGTCATTTTATGAAGCTGGCGTTCTGGTTTCCAGTTGTTAAGTTGGTAACCCTGACGGTAGAGTGGCGGCATCAAATGGCTCCTCTTCGTACGTTGGGCCTCGTGGTTCGTTTTTCCTTTGGCTTTTTTGTTTGGGTGGCATGTGGTAGAGCACTTCTCACTGTGAAGTCTGTCCTGTTCCCTGAGCTGCCCTTGCGCTCTTGTCAAAAAGCAGCTCATGTCTGCAGGAAGGCCGTTTTCCAGATCCGCTGTGCTGGGAGCCTTGGACATCAGTCCATCGTCCTCCGGCCAGTTTCCTCTCTTGCTCAGTACGGCTTCTCAGAAAGTGTTGAAATCCGGAGGAGACCAACTTTGTTCTTGTTCTTTTTTCCTCAAGAAAGTGATGCCTTGATAAATAAAGTTTATTTTTAAAATAAATTTTACTCATTAAGTCGATTTCTACTAAAAATCCTGTGTATATTTTGAGATTACAATGACTGTTTAGATCAATGTAGAAAGATTTGACATGTTAATATTGGAAGTTTTAAGCTCTATCTCTTCAGCTGTTTTTATTTGTGAGTTGGGGTGGGTATGTGCTGCTTGTGTGTATGTGTTTGTGTCTGTAGGAATACTTATGCAAGTCTGTCTGAGTACATATGTGTACACCTGTCCAGATGCCAGAGGTCAACTTTGCATGTGATTTCTGAGGATGGCCGTCTACCTTGGTTTTGGAGACAAGGTCTTGAACTGGGCCCTGAAGCTAGGCCGGCCAGCCAGTAAACCTCAGGCATCCCCCTGCCTCCCCCTCCTCCTCAGCTCTGGGATTCCACACATGTATCACCATACCTGACTTTCGCATGGGTCTGGGCTTGAACTCAGCTCCCCCTTGTCCTTGTACCTGTACCGCAAGCAGTTTTCTGCCTGAGCCGTTGCCCTGAACCAGTCCCTAGTTAGGATTTACATTTTCCTTCTGCTGATGTTCTGTAGGTTTTCAAATCCAAGTTCTGTACCTGTTAACTGTTTTTTTTTTCCTTTAAAGTTTATTTATTTATGTATTTTTTAAGGTATAAGTGCTCCATCTGCATGTATCCCTGCATGCCAGAAGAGGGCATCAGATCCCATTATAGATGGTTGTGAGCCACCATGTGGGTGCTGGGAATTGAACCCAAGACCTCTTGAAGAGCAGTCAGTGCTCTTAACCACTGAGCTGTCTCTCCAGCCCCTATTAACTGTTGTTACATTACTTATAAATACTATTTTTATTAATTTCAATTTAAAATTATTCCTTGTTGGTATATAGAAATATGTTGTTTTGTATGTAGATTTTATGTTCTACATACATATGTTCTACGTATCATGTTAAAATGAAAACTGCACTTACTTTTTCTTATTTTTAAGGGGAGCTAGGGCAGTAAAATATGAATTCCTGGTTTATTTCATTCTTCCAGCCTGTATACCTTCATTTCTTTGTCTTGCATTATTTCACAGCTAGGACCTTCAGGCAGTCAAGGTAAAAAATCAAACCAGATTAGGGAGGAGAATTTCAAGTTTGTTATTGCGTAAAGGAAATAAAGGCAGGCTTGTAGGAAACCACGGAATCTAAACGTCAGATACACAAAGGCAGACAGTTGCAGATTGGCTTTTATAGCAAAAGTGGCAGAATTGTTTTGCCTTCAGCATGCCTGGTCATCACACTGGAGGCTTCCACACAGCAGAGGACTGGCTAGTAGCTATTTTTGCCAGTGTTTGAAGGCAGTTTAAATTTTACTCATAATTATCAAAGGCATTTAAGAGGCAAACCCAAGTTAAATTTCCTATCTATTTGCAGATTAAGGGAAGTTAAGGCCATTTTCCGGGCATAGCTGCCTTCTTCTGCTCTGGGAACTTCTTTCTCTGGTCTTCACGTGGCCTCATAAGGCCAGGGTTAGTTACAAATGAACAATATAGCCTCATTCCATGGCTGGTTTTGGGACATTCTTATGAATTCTAATTTTCTAAGTTGTGTGTGTACACATGTGTATTTGCCTGTTTGTGGGCACACTTATGTATGTTTGCACGTACATGTGTGTGAGGTCAGAGGCTGAAGTTGGGTATGTCTTCCTGATGGATTTTCATTTTATTGACTGAAGCAGCGGCTCTCACCGAACCCAGAGAGTGTCAATTTATCTGGTCTAGCCAGCCACTTGCCCTGGGGGGTACTCCACCTCCTGACCAAGGGTTGGGGTTATGGGTGGGCTATCCCGCGCCATATCCCGCTTTTATGGAGACGCTGAGGCTTGAACTCTGGCCTTCTTGCTTGTACACTGAGGACCTCATCCACTGAATCATCTCCCCAGCCTCTAGTTCTCTGAATCTTTAACCACAGATGTGTGTCTCACTCTGTCCCAGGCTGGTCTTGAACTTTCAGTTTCCTGCCTCTGCCTCCTGAGTCCTGGGAATACAGGCAAGTGCCACCACTTTGTTATATAGCTGTGAAATGACTACTTAAAAAAAAAAAATCATTGATAAGTTTGAGTGCCTTGATTGATTTTTCAAAGCATAAACCAATTATGTATTCCTAAAGTAAACCCCATTGCATAATGAAGCATTTCTGCATATTGTTAGGTTCAAATAATTCAAATTTTACGTAGACTTTTGTGCCTATCTATATACAAGAGGACTCCTTTCTGCTGTTCTTGTGATACTTTAGATGGCTTCAATGTCAGGCTATGTTTTGTGTTTTCTGGATGAGTTTTCACAAAATTAGTATTTCTTCTTTAAATGTTACATTAGGGCCTGGTGAGATGGTCAGCAGGCAGGGGATACTGGCTACCAAGCTTGATGACCCAAGTTCTGTTCCCGGAGCCCACAGGTGTGGAAGAAGAGAACAGAGACACACAGCTTGTCTTTTAAGCTCCATATTGCACAATGGGGTGTGTACACACATGTACACACATACATACATAAATATAAAATAGTAAAAAAATACATATTGCAGCCAGGTATAATGGCGCATGCCTTTAATCCTCCCAGCACTTGGGAGGCAGAGGCAGGTGAATCTCTGTGAGTTTAAGGCCAGCCTGGTCTACAGAGTGAGTTCCATACAGCCAGGGCTGCGCAGAGAAACTCTGTTTTGAAATCCCCCCTCCCCCCCAAAAAAAAAGGCTATTAGAGCCAATACCGAATACTGATTGATGTTCCTTCCTCTGAAGAATCAGTTCACTGTTTATTGCTGAGGACCTGTAATGGCAATAAGGGACCCCTCATGAAAAAAAACAATCTCAAAAGAGTATGTCAGAAAAGGGAAGACTTTGGTGCTGAAAATGTGATTTCTAACATATAATCTGAATCTGAAACTCTCTGACTGAAGACTCGGAAGGGTGGACAGGCTCTATTTGCCTGACTTTGGTGGCACCTTTTTGAGGAAAGGGGCCTTGAGTGCATGGCCTGTGGTCCGTGGCAGCCCTGTGACTCTATGGAAAGCTGATTATTACTGTTGAAAAGCTGATGGGAGAGCTATTGCTGAGGGATTGATCCAGTGCTCTCTTGAGAAGTGCTGAAGTCCTCAGCCCTAATGGATGGAAAAGAGCAGAGATTACAGAGCTGAGTAGCGAGAGGCTAAAATGTGTAAGAAACCCTAGATTGCTTTGACGTAGATTGTCACTTCCGTTTTGTGGACGCCTTTCTACACAAAGTGCCAGGGGAGTTTTTGGCCAGATTTTCTCCTGGTGTGCTGAGAGCTTCGTACATGGTTGGCACTGAGTAGAGCTTCCATTAATTGATCAGAGAAATGCTTGCTGTGTGTGCACTAGGAGATACTGAAAGAATGAAAGAATGCTGGGTCATTAACTGCCAGGTTTTCTTAACTCTTTCAAGTCATTGATTTGTTTGAGGCTATTGTCCTTAACTGTGACTCCATAGGCTATTGACTTTTGTATTTCAAGACCTGGTTTTGTGGTTAGGCTTGGCAAATCCGTGTTGCACGAACGAATGAGTAGGGGATATTTTCTTTAGTCCTTTTTGGTGGAGTTTGGAAACTCATAAAATAAAGAAAAATCAAACTTCAAGAATATCAGCAAATTGGCATTATCAAAAGAGATAATGTCAAGTACTATGTCATAATTTAACTGATTTCTATTCAGTTTCATTCTAGATATTTATATGAGGTTAATATGGTATTCTAAAACAATCTTAAGGGTTTTCAGTTGAAGACTTGGTATTCTGGTTTGTACCACAGTTCATCCCTTCAGCAGTGATGATACAGTGAAGACGACCGGGTAGGTGGTCCCCCTTGATACTGTCTTCGGGTCATTCAGCTTTTAGCCGCACATTAACTGAGCGCCACCTGATAGACAGACACACTGTTATGCTATGCTCGCCCAAAGGATGATGAGCGAGCCTCCAAGATTCTATCATTTATCTTACGTTTTTTCCCCCTTACTAAATATATAGGCAATACAAAAACCTTAAACCTTAAAAATCAAAGACCAACACAGAAGAGAAAATGTTTATAATCCTGTTGTCTCACATAACCATAACCACTTTAATATATTGGCTTCTGCATAGTTATTAGTATTTTACAATTTAAATGTAAAAGCCGTTATCTATGGCTGGCTGTTTAAACTCATGCATGAGCTAGCCCGTGTGGCTATAAGAGAGAGGGCAGCAGCATGGCCTGGAGAGGACTTCTCTCTGGCTTTGCTGCTGTACCCTATGACCTTGGGAAAGACCTCTTTCCTCTCTTGAGTTTTATTTCTTGATTGTCAAGGGCTTGTTGCTGAATCCAAGGACCTGCCCACTAGAATATTCTGATTTCATTGAAACTGGGATTTCAGGAGGAAGTCGCATGAATCTCCATGATAAAGGACATTTGCAAGTCTTCCCCTAGGCTGTAGTGAAATTTTATTATTGTATACCAGTTTCACTTAAAGTAACTGTTTCTCCCAGAACCAGAACCACGTCTGAACTGATGGATCTCTGAGTTAATAAATGTTTTGAGGAAAGCGTGAAAAGGATCCTTTTAGGCCGACTAGAAACAACCGCAGACTCTGCACTGTTCCCAGTGCCTGGTGCTCCATGACAAAAGCATTCCATGGACTAAAGCCCCGCAGCTGCTATTGGATTCTTTTTGCACCTCAAGAAAATTGATTTTGCCCTCTGTCTCTGGCGCTGTGCGTACCGTGAGAGTGGATTGGTATGCAAGGGCTGGTGCATATTAGGCACCCGAGCTCTAAAAGTGTTAAAAGGCATCTGGTTTGTCTTAGAGGGGTCAGTTTGCACATTAAACGATTTTTGTTGAACAGTTAAGATGTCCTTTTACTTTTAACATTCTGTATGAGGACTTTTTTTTTTATGCATTTTAACAGTTATTTAAGAGTCCCCATGTGCTGAGAAAGGAATCTGAATATATGTGCCTTAAAAAAAAATAAGCCTGGTACAAACAGTGTAGGCTATTCCATCAACACCATCAAAGGGCTAGGAACTGTAGTTGGAACAATATGTAAAAATACAGCTTGTGAAAGATTTCCTTTATTAACTGTCATCATCCACAGAATATATGTTCAAATAAACGTTGTGTAATAACTAAATTTGAGATGAATAGGCCCCTTAAGAAACAGCGAAGTCATTCAGAGTAGTCAGTGAGAAATGGGCTGTGAGCCTGCACCCTGCACACACTGTCCTGCTTACATGCTCTCCATGGCCTCATTGCCATTTGTCACTGTCGGCCGACTCCGTTCTCATTAAAGCACGCCAGCACAAAAGCAACTTAATTTTCCTAAGAGAAGAGGACACCTGATTCAATTTAGTGCCCAGAAACAGGAACTTGCATATTTTTTTCCATGCCTGAATTGAGAAGAATGGTTACAAACAAGAATAGCAACACTGCTCACCTCAAGATAAAGGATATCCAAAAACAATTTTTTTCCATCATGGTATCAAGAAATGGATCCGCAGAAATTAGAAAGAATTACAGTTTACTCCTGGAACAGCAATTCGATAACGAACATTTACTCTCAAGTAGGATATGTGTCAACATTTATAAAAACATGTCATTGTGTTCCTTCCAGCAGTGGCTTTTAGACCAAGAACTGCAGCATTCCAAACTGAGTCTCTGAGTTGGTGGATGCTTTGTAGCCATACTAGCCTTTTCTTTTTCATGTGACAGTTTGTTAAAGATGCTGTTTCATTCCTAAGGGCATAAAGGTAGTTTTATATTGTCTCTCAATCTCTCCCTCATCCCCAGTCCCCACCCTCAGCATGGACAGGATGGCAGCATTGAGTGAAAGACCTTTCTGTCAGGGTTAAGGAGGAAGTTACTTCATCTTAGCTCATGGACTGTGTGTGTAGGATGCCTGTCTAGGTGAACAGGCAGACATCTCACCATCTTGCTTAAGAATAAACTTTGCATTCTAATTGGCTTTTTTTTTTTTTTTTTTTGGTTTTTTTGAGACAGGGTTTCTCTGTGTAGCTTTTGCGCCTTTCCTGGGACTCACTTGGTAGCCCAGGCTGGCCTCGAACTCACAGAGATCCGCTTGGCTCTGCCTCCCGAGTGCTGGGATTAAAGGCGTGCGCCACCACCGCCCGGCACTAATTGGCTTTTCTTGAGACTGGGCATTTGGATAAATCACTGTAGAATTTAGGACTCCAAATATCTAAAGATCATAAATCATCAGCAATGATCTTTTGGGCTGGTTGTTAAAGTATGGGAATTTTGCTTTTTATTTTTGGCCTTTTATTAACGTTTGTTTGTTTGGGGTGTGTGTGTGTGTGTGTGTGTGTGTGTGTGTGTGTGTGTGTGTGTGTGTGCGTGCGCGCGCGCGCGCGCGCGCGCACGAAGGCATGCAAGTTCACATGAGCATGCCATGGTGTGTAAGTGTGGAAGTCAGAGGACACCTGTGGGAGTTGGTTCTCTCCTACAGTGTGGTTCCGGAGAGCAAACTTGGGTTGTCAGGCTTAAAGCAAGTACGTTGATTTGCTGAACTTCCAGCCATCTCCACATTTGGACCTTTTGTCTCTATATTCCTCCCAATCCTCACAGACCAGCAAGGTCACATTATGGACAAAGAAGGAGGACCAGAGTTTTGAAGCTGAGTAAGGCATAGGGTGGGAGGGGCTTTGGTTTTGCTGATCTGCTCTTAGGTCATGGGACTGACTGAAAGGCATAGAAGGTTCCAGAGGCATTTTATAGTAGGAAGGGAATAACCACTCCAGGAAGTCAAGGGTCAGGGTGGTGAGAGACAGGCACCCATATCATGGTAATATTTGGTGAAGAAAATACCATCCAGAGCATTTCACAGCTTCCTCAGACCTTCTGCAATGTGGTTAAGCTTTCTGTTTCCTTCGTCTTTTCTTTTATTCATTTCATAAAAACCCAGTGATTTTTACTATCTGAGAAGAGCAAAACCCTGGCCACCCAAGAGTCTGTCAGATTAGCTGGTGACCACAGTGGAGAGTGTCAGTTGGGCAAGTGCTGGTCACACTCTGCTCTTTCTTGCTCCAGGATGCAGTAACCACAGAAGTCATGCAGAGGGAAGAACACTGGGCTAGCAGGCCCAGGTTCCAGCCACAGCTCTCCCTTGTTACAGACTGTAGGCGTCATCTTCTCATGTCTGTTGTCTTCACGTGGCAGTAAGGAGCAGCTTTGGCTGACCACAGACAGACACCTGTCCTGCTCTTGGAAACACGCAGAGGAGTCTGGAATAACCACATCTATTCCGGAGTGTCTCAAGTTCTGCCTGCCCATCTCCTAGTAGCATCAGGTAGCATCAGGTCATAGCACCTCAGAGGCCGTGGCAGGCCTTACGTCGCGGTGGCCCTCCCACAGCTGCAGTCTGTTGGCACTCCCTTATGCTTCACCCCACCCCAAGGCCTCAGCTCCCATCCTACTGTGGCAGCCAGAGCCTGGGTTTCTTCCAGCATGGACATGCCTGCAGCATCAGCTCCTTTGCTTTGTCACTCTGGCGTGGCCTGACCTCTCTGTGTCTAGAGTCTGTTTCTTTTTGGTTCAGCTAAATGTTTATAGTGCTGTGTTCCAGTCCCTTCACTGAATGGTGTGATTGTAAGGACTGTAACCTGAGGTACTTTCCCACATCCTCCCTTGACAGCTGCTCCCTCGGATCTCACGGTCATGTGCTTAGCAATCTGGATTTACTCATTGTTATTAAATAACCCATGGTTCTTTGCACTTTGGATTACAACTTCACCCCAGCCTGTAGTCCTTTATCTAGACGGCTATTGCCAGAGTCTCTTCTTGAGTGTGGTCTCAAAATGAGTCCAAAACAAGGGCTGACATGGCATTGAGGTGACGTTGCACTGTCACAGAACTGAAGTGTACCTTGTCCAGACTCCCACCCTCTCCCTCTGCCCTGCCTCACTATGTTCTAAGCAGACTCCCATCTTTGTTGCTTCTAGTCAGGAAGCAAGTGCCTGTCTCTGGGTTGGTGTACCTTCCCTGTCCAGCCACTGAGGGTAAAGGACACACTGTCATGTTTCTAAGAACTCTTACAGCATGGACCCTCTTCGGCCAAGCATGGAATATGGCTATCAGTCAACAGCCGCCATGGGAAGGTGATGTTCATTGATTCCATGCAGTTTTTACTACTTCCGTTGTTGGCTTGCTTGTAAATGACTTCCTACCCCCAACTTGAGAGGAGGAATGAGCCTTCTTCCCAGAAGGAAGAAAACAGGTCAAACAATACTTCTGGGAGTTTCCATTGCTTATTCCTGCTGTGGGATGGTCTGTATGTCAAATGTGTTGCTGATTGGTCAGTAAATAAATCACTGATTGGCCATTGGCTAGGCAGGAAGTATGGGCAGGACAAGGAGAAGAATTCTGGGAAGTGGAAGGCTGAGAGAGAGACACTGCCAGCCGCCACCATGACAAGCCAGATGTAAAGTACCGGTAAGCCACAAGCCACGTGGCAAGGTATAGATTTATGGAAATGGATTAATTTAAGCTGTAAGAACAGTTAGCAAGAAGCCTGCCACGGCCATACAGTTTGTAACCAATATAAGTCTCTATGTTTATTTGGTTGGGTCTGAGTGACTATGGGACTGGCGGGTGTCAGAGATTTGTCCTGACTGTGGGCCAGTCAGGAAAACTCTAGCTACATATTCCTCTCCTTACTCCAGTCTCCATCTAAGCTATGCAGAAGTAGGGCACCCTGGCCCAGTTTTGACATCTTTTCACAAGTGCTGAGACTGTGTTTGGTGTCTGACTTGTGGGTACTCTCCACATAGGCTCTCTACCTTAGAACATCATTGGGAATTAGGACAGCCATAATCATCCTTTTAACATCTTAGAAACATTTCCTTATACTGTAACCAGGAGGCAGGACACTCAGCAGTGAAAGCCAGGCGCTTCACAAATTAGCTTGTAATAAATCATTCCTATTCTACGTAGTGGTGGGTTTAGTTTCTTATTTAGTAAATGAGCAAGGGGAGGACAGAGGACGAGCACCAAGACAGGAGACTTGGGTAGGCTCCACAGTGTTCATAGAGTAGAAGGGGCCAGGCATGCTTCTGTAAGTCCAGAGTATGAAACCTGGGCAGAGCACAGCACTCCTAGGATTTGTGAGCTTTGGGCTTTCCATAAAGTAGAACTTGACAGTACTCCATTCAGCAATGGAAATTATCGCTTCTCTGACTTCAGAGCTCTCTGTCTCCATTGTTTTCAGGCTTTAAGGAAATTTATTCTAAATTATTACAGATTATGAAAAAAGTCGAATTTTACTAAGTCACTTAATAAAGGCGTGTTACATAAAAAATAATGAAACATCAGTAAAATACCTTACTAGAAGTACTGAAAGCAATATATTAGCTAAAAATACAGTGTGAGGGAAGCCAGTCACCTCAGAGCTAATAGACCACTGCAACATGTTTCTTTAGTTACCATCAATCTAACTGCCCATCAAATGTAATTACTTTAGTTGCATACTTTGCAGATGGAATTGGAGTGAGTAGTGAGAATGTTGTGTAGCACACTCAGCTAACATTCCTCAGTCATTTAAATTGTTTTTTTTTTTTTTTGTTTTTTTTTTTTTGTTTTTTGTTTTTGTAACATTTATAGAAGGTATTCTGTGAATCAGGTGCTATCCTAGGCTGTAAGGGTGCAAGCAACCCTGAACGGATAAGACAAGATCATTGACGTAATGGAGCATTCTAGAGGGGGTATGGGTTTTGATATTGTTTTAATTGTTCTATCAACTGTGTTTATTGGCTTTGTGTCACTGAGATGAACAACTTAAGAGGCAAGGTGGTTTCAGAGGCTTCTGGTGGCCTGTCCCTGTCCTTTGAGCCTGTGGCAGCCAGTACACCATGGCAGACCAGGTTGCGGAGGAGACTTGTTTATCTGAAACAGAAGAGAGGATCAAGAAGGGGCTGAGGTCCCAGGAATATCTGTGGCATTATATCCCCGGTGATCCGACATTCTCCCAGTACGCTCCACCTCCTAAAGGCTCCATCAGCTGGAGACTAAGCCTTGGCACGTGGTCCTCAGGAACTTCAGATTCCAGCTGCAACAGTGAGCGATGAGGTGCTGTAGAGCCCAGTCTCCCCTTCAGAGCAGACTCCTTGTGGCAGCTCATAGCTCACTTCAGTTCAGGAAGCTTGTATTCTCTTTAAAGATTTTTGTTTAAAATATGTAAGGACAATAGTGTGTGTGTGTGTGTGTGTGTGTGTGTGTGTGTGTGTGTGTGTGTGTGTGTGTGTGTGTGATGGGGAGGATTGTCTAAAAGCCAGATGTTTGCTTGCCATTATTTATCTTGGAGCTTCCCAGCACAATGATATCTGCTTCAAAGGGTGGTTTTCCTGCAGCTGGTGAGCAGCCAGCAAGAGCCATCACCAACTGCAGAGTAGGAACTAAAGTACTAACTTCATTTTGAAATCAATCATTACATTTTGGCACAAGGAGAGTAAAGTGAACAAGAAGTGGCTTACCATCCCGCTGTCCCACAGTCCTGTCAGATATAGAAAGATAACATGGTAAAAACAGAAATTAAAAGCCAAACAGGCTTTTACTTGCTGATGGTATGAGGTATCAGATCCAGTCTCCTGGGCCTGTCGGTCCTTGGAATCTGCCCATCACAGAGTAGCTTAGTAGGAGAGGTGGACTTCTTTCTGGAATTCTGTAAATGTGTGCAGTTCATGCCTGGGATGAACTTCATCCCATCCCTTCCTTAGAAGACCCTTGCCTGCAGTGGGTCAGGGAGACATGTGAACAGAGTCCAAGAGAGTGTGACAAGTGCCACAGTGGAAATGAGTTCAGAGTGTCCTAGTGGCAAGCATGAGTTTGTTCAGGCCACCTATGAGTGTTGTGCATATATGCTAAGTTGTGTATGGGGTGCTGGCTCACTGAAAACTTGGAAGGATGGGTCCAAGCTGATTTGTTAAGATAACCGAGGGTTGCTTAAGGTCCTCCCCACTCCCTTGAAGGGGGAATTAATCATTTTGGATCAGGGAGCAAAGATGTAAGAAATAGCATGATATCATGAATTGGGGAAGTCGGGAGTTGTTTAATGAGGCAGGGAAGGAAATGGAGAGAACTGTCTTCAGAAGGCCTTGTAGGGCTGTGTGGAAGGGCAGGACGGCCCTCCTTACATCAGAAAACAGTCTCCAAAACTCTTGAAACCATAATTCCCTCGTGTACTGCTGCTGTAGAACTGAGCCTAAGATTGGGGTCATTATCTAGCTTCATCTGGCCATTGGAGCACCTGGGACCCTAAGTCAACCACTTCACAAAAGTTTGTTGATTTACTGCCTAGGTGGATGGCATAGCAGAATCCAGATCTTCCCCACAATCAGAAAACAGTTAAGGAGGTGCTGCTGACCTCTCATCGTGGCACCGATCCCCATGAGGGATGACTTAGGTTTGGATCACAAAGGCGAGCAGGAGTGACTGGGGTGGAGGGCTCCGGGTCAGCAGTAGCCGTCAGTGCTCTAACTTGGACTTGTACGTTCTACTTGTAGTAACACATGTTCGGTAAGTGCTGGGCAGGCGTACTTGCTCCTGGCAGAAGGTTAGGAAAAGGTCTGAAGATGATTTGGAAGGAGGAGCTCAAGTGGGAAGTGCTCGTTTCTTTCTTTGAATAAGCTAACTCTATCTTAAGCATAAAATGCAGCCGGTGTGTACAGGTTTCTGTCAAGTACATCGTGCGACAGGGAAGCCAGTGTTCCCTGTTGCTCTGACCACAACCCACTGTATCCCCTTTTATTTTTCTCTGTGTGTGAAACTTTCCTGGAATTGTCCATAATGGCATTCTAGGGAGATGCCTGAAATATGCTGCTATGGTTTATAGTTGTCATTTGTAATATTTTATGTAGGTGAATCTTTTTCCCCCTCCTCATCTCTCCCACACAACACAGAGCGCCATATGTCACTGTCTCTGTCAAGAAGCAAGAGTTTCCCTGGCCTGTGGTTGTTGCCTGTGTTCCTGCCACAGAAGAGCTGGGGTCCAGTGCCATCTTTTATTGATAGGATCAGCACAGGAGAAATCTAATGAAATTATCAAAGCTTTGAATTAATTATGAAGTGGCATAGGAGAGCCGAGCTCTCTGGAGCCTGCGATCTCATTAGCCATTCCCTCCCCTCGCTTCCTCTCGTGGAGCAGAAGGTATTTTCAGCTGCAGCCTAGTCATGTTGGACTTGAGTCAAACTTGCTAAACCGATGGCCTCTTTTCCTACATTGGGCCGGGAATGTCCCCAACGATTAACCGACACTGCTCTGGACTTCCTGGGCGTTTGAATAGGTTTTCTCTACATGCTTTTGACTTTTGCCTAGTTTTGGTTTTCTTTTTTCTTTCTTTCCTTTTTTGCCCCTCTTCTCTCATTTTCTTTCATCAAATCAGATGTACAAGTTTTCCCCATTTTGAGTAATGTAAAAAGCCACCAGGACTATGTATGGCGTGTAGCTTCGTGGAACATAGGGACTGACTTGGTTGAGGGTGGATAGCCTCTGCAGTGGTCTCGGGATGCTTTGGTAAGCAGAATCGATCGTTTCTTCTTTAACTTTGGGTACCAAATGCACGTTTCCTTGCTTGTTCTAACCAAGAAATGATTAGCATGACAATAGTTCTCCTGCTCTCAACTGTCCTGTCCTCGGTGCTGAAGTGTGGGACAGCAGCTGTCACCTGGTGAGACAGCTCATTGTTAGGGAGCAGCTCATGTTTGCTTTACTGTTACCCGCCTTAGGGATGCTCGTCATTATGTATACATCAACTCTGGCCTTTCTAGTTCTAGCAGCAAAATCAATAACAACCAAGCTGTGATTTACTGTCAGATGGTTCTTTTGGACCATCATACAGTTTTGAAGCCTTTCCCTGCCTGCTTCTGAGGCCCATTATTGATAACATCCTAAGCTGCAGTCATCTATCTTAGTAAACTAGAGGCCACTGGCATCTTTGGGAGCAGTGACTAACTTTCCTCTGTAGGGTCAGCGCTGTCTGAGGTTTCGAACAGTGGGAAAAGGGATCTTTGCTCGTCCTGTTGCCGTTCACTTTCACTGAGTGTTCCTCCTGTTTGTTTTCTTCATAGGCAGCTGCAATATTTAATTCAGCATTTGGAAGTTTTTTGGTGAGTACACATGGTTTAACTTTGCCTATTTTAATTTTTCTTAAGATAAATTGTTTTGCACAAATGATTTAGTAAGAGCTGAACTTCTTTTGCTCTTTGGTTAAACATAAAAGTTTTGGGATCTTTGCACATACCCTTAGTTATTCCCTGAGGAAAATTAGTAAGTAAACACTAGTGAATAGTCTCTTGCAATATATTTTGGAGGCTTGGGTTTAATAGTCCGTTAATGGATTCAAGGAATCAATTAAAATGCGATGTGCCCCTTTATAGAGGTTATATTGATATATTGATCCCTTAATGAGGTCTTTGAGATGATTATTATTTTGTTCATGAGACAGAGGATTTTGAAAAGGAAACATGACCCAGCTGGTCAGAAAGGGAATGCTAATTTATGGTTGACACATTCTTTATTTTCTACATTTCCCTATCAAAGAAGCTACCTACATACGATCTTGGATATGTCTGAGACATCTTTGTGGAACAATAACAAAAAAATTGATATGGTTAATGAGTAAGTTGCAAGAAAATATAGTTTTAGAGATTTAAATGTAAATTATAAATAAAATGATTCAAATGCAGTTCTACCCTTGCAAGCAGAACCTCTAATTATGAGTCTATTGTTTTAAAATAAATTATCATAATACTTGATTTGTGTTCTGAAAGAATAGAGATAGAAAAAGGTTCCTGTATTTAATAATGCTGCTTATACCTTCAAATTTACTAAATTCAGGAAAATAAATTAGAATAGCTGTTTTAGGTGCAAAACACATTTATAGAGCTGTAATGTAGTGACTTACAAATGACTGGGAATACAAACTGGCTTATGAATCTAGGTAAAACACCCACTATGTGTGCTTAGTATATTCTATATGTCCCTTGTTTCTGTATTGTATGCACTAAGTGATAGTTCAGGCTTTAAAGCACATTGTTAACCCAGTGCTAATTCCCAAAATGCTAGCTAGTTTTGGAGTCGTTGTCTTCTGGAGGACACTCACCGGTTCTGTGAACACTGAAGTATGTCCCGTTCTTCCAGAGGCATGTTGGGGTTTTGTTACTGTTGTTGTTGTTGTTGTTGTTTGTATTTTGATGCCATATTTTTATTGGGCTTAGAAGCAAAGTAATAAAGTATATTTAAAAATAACCTTTTGGTCAGGCATGGTAGCTACGCCTATAAGCCAGCACTGGAGAGGCTGAGGCAGTAGGATTACCACAAGTTTAAGGCCACCTTCGGTGCATAATGAGACCCTGATTCAAACAAAAAGAGAGACAGAGAGACAGAGACAGAGAACGGAGAACACGTGTGTACACACACACACACACACACACACACACACACACACACACAGATACAGAGAACATACACACACACACACACACACAGATACAGAGAACATACACACACACACACAGAGATACAGAGACAGAGAACATACACACACACACACACACACACACAGAGAGAGAAAGAGAGAGAGAGAGAGAGAGAGAGAGAGAGAGAAAGATACAGAGACAGAATGCACACACACACACACACAGAGAGACTGATTTTTAAGACTATTTAGTTTTGACTTAGTAATATTTCATTAAGTCACTATTTCATTTCTCCCAGTATTACTTTCTACGTTGTCACAATTGTTTAACAGCATAATATGTGTAAAATTCAGAATTTCCAGAAGCCAATTTTGGTTTGGTTTGAAATCATACACATCCTCTGTGAAGCATGACTTCCCGGCTTGTGTTGCTCACTCATGAAAACCGAGAAAATGCAGTGAGTTAATTGTGTGAGTGCCCGAAACAAAACCCACTGTCCACTCTGGACAGAATGCTTGCTACAAGTAGTTTGAGCTTTACATTGGCCGCTGGTGTCCCTTGGGTAATTTTCTTTTAGGCTCAGATGCGTGCTCAGGTGCAGATAGGGAGAGCTTGCACAGAGCTTTTCTGCGTTTTCCTTCAGCTCCTTCCCCTCTAGGTTGTGTGTCCCCTTAGTCTTCTGTCCTTCCTTTCTTCACTTTTTTTTAAAAAATTTTAAAACCTTAATGTATCTAATTATGGAAATCTGGCCACACACAGATAGGTAGTAAAAGTGTTTATGGAACTCTGGCCACACACAGACAGGTAGTTTTCAGGTAGGTCTGGAGCATACAAAGAGGTTGCTCCAGTAGCTTGTGGACCTGACAACTTAGAAAAGAAAGCATTGTAGCTGGGTGTAGTGGCACACACCTTTAATCCCAGCACTTGAGAGGCAGAGGCAGGCGGATCTCTGTGAGTTCGAGGCCAGCCTGGTCTACAGAGTGAGTTACAGGACAACCAGACCTATACAGAGAAAGCCTGTCTCAAAAACCAAAACAAACAAACAAAAAAAAAAAAAAAAAAAAAAAAAAAAAGGAAAGCAAGCAGTGTGAAAGTTAAGAAGCTAAAGAGAAGATGTTACTGTAGCTACATGGTGGTTGTCTGAGCAGCACAGGCGATGTGTACTCAACTCAAGGGTCTGACCAAGGGCATCTCTCCAAGCTGGTCTGAGCAGCAGAGGATGAAGTGGTGGGAAGTCTTTTCTCATTTTACATTTCCTTCCCTTTTTCTCATTTTTCTTTGCAAAGTTGAAGATTACCAGCAGGGTTGAGAATTACGGTGGCGGCTGTGCATGCCTTACCCCAGTGTAACACGGACTTCTACCCTCCAGTTCCTTAGCATGGTTACAACAGGCTTTGGTTGATGAAATGCATGGAGGTCTCATCCAAATACGATGTGATGACTTGATCCCTCAGGGGACAGAACTCATGTCTTCCTGCTCTGCCATCCATAGCATGTGGCTTCCTTTCTCCATGGTTGGCTCATGAGCCAAGATAGCTTCTGTAGCTCCCCCTGCAAGTCTTACACACACACACACACACACACACACACACACACACACACACACACACACTAGCAGTCCTGGAATCCCAGTACCATCCTTCCACTAATATCTTGTTGCAGAAATCAGCCACACGGTCATACCTCTTCAGCAAAATATGACAGTTTGCCATGGTTTCTGTCAATGAAGAGAACGTTCAAGAGCCAGTGCATCCTTTCTATATTTCTTATCTTCCTATAAGGAATGTTCAAAAGTATGCACAAGTTTGAAGAAAGAACTTCTTTAGTGGAATGATATGAGGAGTTGGTATTACAAAGAGGACTCACTCTACAGAGGGAAATTTTGAATTATAACTCATTCTAAGGAGGGGATTTTCTTTATGAAGAAATTTTGTGCTTATGGGTAGCAGCCACCCTACTGAAAGCAGGTGGGTTTGAATTCTCTCTTGACTGAATATTAACTGAACCAGATACCTGCCCTGAATGTACATAATATGGAGTATCATATCATCTATCTAGAGAACCATGTTGAAAACGCAAAGAAAATGCTTGTGTGAGGTAGTAGAAACAGCTCTGAGGTAAATTTACATCTAGGTGTTGGTCCAGTCTCTGCTATTAGATGGTTTTGTATGTGACTGTTGAAAACCACCAAGGAGTTACCTCTGCCACACACTAGAAGCTCTCAGATACACTGAATCAATGGCTGTTCTCTGGTTATGAGTAATCATCCTTGTCTGTGTACCTCTGTGTGTGTGTGCACACGCATACCTTATGAGTGACCATTCTTTGTGTGTGTATGTGTTCACGTGCATGTGTATACACAAAAGAAATCATTACTCATAACCAGAGAATGTGTATATTAGAATCTGTATATATTCTATATTAGAATCTGATATTCATTAATATCTCAGGTTAATTCCAATTACCTGAAACCTTTGTAAGACTTTTATTAGAAGAAATTTTGGAGAAAGACTTAAGGGTATTTTTGTTGATTTTTCGGGCATCTGGGTATAACAAATTAAATATGGTCCATATTTATAGCTAGTTTAATAATGTCCCAGGTCTAATTAAAACACAGTAATTTTAAGAACTAATTGTTATATAAGACTTTTTTAATGGAGCTATACTGGTAATAACTAATGATAGATGAATTCAATTTACATAAATTTCAGACCAAGAGAGTATTTTGAAATTGTGCCATAGAGGATTGCTTTAAGTTAAGATGTTAATACACCTCCTCCTCTGCCCATTTTAGCTGTTCAGCTTATTCTTATTGTGGACTGTAGTAAGTGACTTTAGACTTCCTTCTCGATGAGGTTTGAATAGAATTTGGTAGCTCCGTGTGCTCTGGCTAACTAAGATGATGTCCAAATGCACATGTCTGTGTATCCCGTGTAATGCATATGCCTATGTATCCCATGTAAAACCTACACATGTCAAGAGCAGTATCTCACATGTTACATTCTCATCAGAAGGAGGTGTGTTTGTTTGCAGATTTTGAAGACAGTTTTTAAAGATTTATTAGTTTTATGTGTGAGTGTTTGCTTGCATGTGTCTTAGTGTCCTGGATGTGCGCCTGGTGTCAGCAAGAACAGAGGAGAATCTCACATGGTAATGCAGGCCAGTCATGTTTCCTCCCTTCCCTTTCCCCTGCTTCTCCTTCAGCACTCAGTCCTCCCTCTCCTTCCCTCCTCTTCTCCCCTTCCTCCCCTCCCTCCCCTCCTCCACCCTCTCTCTGTCCAGGAAATGACTCAAACTCATAATCCTTTTGCCTAAGTCTCCTGAGTGCTGGAGGCCAAGCATTTAATTTTTTTTTTCTTTTACCCAAGTGTAGGCTATATTTAGATCATGGATATGGAAGAGGTCATTTTGCTCAGTATTAGTGATGATGTTAATTTTAACCAACCCAAATTACTTGGAATCTTGGTTTACCCTTCAAAGTTCAAGACTTTTGATTTTCATTAAATTCCAATGCCAGAGTAAACAGGCATCTTTAGTTTCAGGTGGGGTTCAGTGCCACCCTATAAAATGCCATTTCAAATCAGGACTTTGAAAGGTGGCACTCGCCTTTACCGCTTTTCTTATAGACCTTTCTCTTTACAGAGTGGAGCAGAGCACCTTTTGGGACAGACAGACATCATGACGGCTGGATTGCCGACAACTAACAAGTTTTCCTTTAATGAACACTGTTGATTAGGGGGCTGAGGAGTTAGCCTGGTCAGTCCACCAAGCCACACAAGCTGAGACTCAGGTGGATCCTGAGCACTCACCTAAAGGGCCAGGTATTGTGCTCTGTGCTGCAGTCCTAGCCTGGGGACTACAGACACAGGATGCATGGGGCTTGCTGGCCGGCCAGCCTGCCCTACTTTTTGAATTACAGACCAGGAGGGCCCTGTCTCAACAAACAGGGTAGATTCCAGCTTACACCAATAACAATGACAAAACAATACTATTGATTCATTTAACAAGGTAACACAAAAGGCAAAACACAACTCTCACCTACAGGAAATACAATTTATTCTAAAGCCAAATATGAGTGACCATGGATCCTATATTTGCACAAATTCCATATTCAACGTGGCCATCCTTTTATGAAGCTTTTATAGAAAGAGAACAAAAGAACAAAGAAAGTCACAAATGAGGACACTTCTTAAACACACTGGTTGAAACACTAGATGGATGTTAACACAAATGGGATTCTCTGCTGTAGTCCTCAGATGCTATCTGATGTCATCTTAGCTTTTTTGTGGGGGCTTTGTGGGAGCTAGGTTTCTGTACATTCCAAAGGACTTACCTAATTACTTGTCCCAAAGATAGTAGCTCATACACAAGGAGAACAATAAAGTACTGTTATGAGGGCTAAAGAAGGCCCAAGATAAGCCGGGCGGTGGTGGCTCACACCTTTAATCCCAGCACTTGGGAGGCAGAGCCAGGCGGATCTCTGTGAGTTCGAGGCCAGCCTGGACTACCAAGTGAGTTCCAGGAAAAGCACAAAGCTTCACAGAGAAACCCTGTCTCGAAAAACCAAAAAAAAAAAAAGAAGGCCCAAGATAATTTGGCTTTGGAGGAGTGACATTCCAGGATTGCAGCAGTAGTGTTTCTAATCAGCTGGTGAGCCCAGGAGATGTCTGCTGAAGGCAGCAGCTTCTTCCCAAGATCTCCTCCTTCACATGAGATACAAAACTACCTTGAATGTCCTCAGAGCCGGTTAGTTCTTGGCTTCTTTCTAGGTACTGAAGCCAAAGCAAACATAAATAAATATGTGAAAAACAAAGCAGCAATAGGAGATTGAAGAAGCAGGATGTCAGGGCCATCCCCAGTGCTCTTTCCCAGCGTTCAGGCTCCATTCTGGGTCTTGCCATGTCAGCATGCTGTTTGTTAAATCAGACCCACTTTTAAAATTTGAATTTATCTCAAGCTCAAACTTCACCCCAACACTATAAATAAAAAACTATCTTGTTATGACTAAGGTAGCAGATATTAAATCACACGGGAAAAAGCTGCTATAACTTTGTAGCTGAAGTCTGCAGCCTACACAGGCTGTCTCCCTCCTGCCACCATCCTGCGAAAGATGAAATTAGCACCAGAACCAACAGAGTTTGCCTGTGTGAGTCAACTTCCCCTCTAGCCTCCCTGTGTCCCATGAGATCCTGGATATCATCGTTGTATGAGTTTCTCAATCCCAGAGACAAGTTAGAACCCTTTGGGACAAATGAGGAAAACCCCAGAATCAAGGATCCCAGCAATGGAGGGGTGCCTGTCTCTTTCCCAGACTCTTTGTGTGTACTGTTATCCAGCACTAGGCAAGTGTGTCAGAGTGCTGGCTAGGCTGGAACTGAAAAGATGCTGCGTGGCTGAGAAAGAGGACCCTCTCACAGTTGAATTTGGATTCCTTTTTAAAACAAACTCTCATCTGAATTAATCAGTGTAAATAAAAGTGGCCTTGTTATTTAATCAAAATGTGTGCAGAATGTCTACCTAGTCCATTTTAGCAGCATAATGCTCTGTGTGGCCTGATGGCGCTGACTGGTGTAGCAAGTAAATGCATTAGTCACAGCAGCCATTTTTCTTGCAGATTTGTGACGTAGATTTAATTATAGGGATGACCAGCAACTTACAAATCTAATTTTGGTGGAGGTTGAGGCAGTTTTTTTATTTTAATAATGATGGATTTTTTTTAAAGCAATGATTTCATTACTATTTTAAAAAAATCTTCTGGTGTAGAACTAGCCAATTGACTGCAGTTACTTTATTACCCTTTAACAAATGCCATGTACTTTCATTTTTATTTTTATTAACTTTTAAAATGTCATCATTCCCAAACTGGAAAAGTATTTGCCCCAAAACCTTTTTGGACAAAAATAAATAAATATACATTGTTTTTGATGTTTATAAAGGGCCTCCTTAGGAATATGACTCTCACAGTTGGTTAAAACCAAGATTAAGTTTCCTTAATTTGAATCCAAGCTGCTAGAGACCTGCATAGCATGATGGCCTTCAGTCCAGCTGCCCAGTGACCTCTGGTTCTTAGTGATCACATGGTTCTCATCTTCTTGATTCTCTTTCTCCAAAGCAAACATTTACCAAGATTAATCTGTTTTTCCATTGTAAATACCTTTCATTGACTCTGTTTTGTTATTGTTGGCAGAAACAAAATTTCAGGTCACATGTACAGAGATTCTTTTAGACATTACTGTTTTCCCATGTTGGATGTTCAGAGTTCAGGTAAACGTACCCATGTATATGGTGGCGCGGCCTAGAGTGAAGCGATTTCTGTCTGATCACAGGTTCCTTCACGCCCGTTTGTTTTCAGCTCTTCTCTCAGCTTCAGCCCTAACTGCCACTGAGTGGACGCCCTCTTTGTCTTTTCCAGGGGGTCCTGTGAGTGGCATTACTCTACCCTGTGGTTCTTGTCATGTTACTGCATACATCATCAAACCTTCTCATTGCTAAGTCACACTGCATTGCTTACTGAGTGGGTGTTGGTGAGCTTTGGGTTGTGTGGTACTTCGGATATTGGATGACTTTCACAGGGCTGTGTGTTAAGGACTTGGTCCCTGAGGTGCTGCTGTTGGGAGGTGCTGGGAATCTTAAAAGGAACATTGTGGAGATCCCTAAGGCACTAGGGAATGGTGGAACCTCTGAAATGAGGTAGGTGTTCAGTGTGCTCTGCTGCCCCCTCCCTACCACTGCCATCCAGCATCTTAGCAGAGACCTAAAAACAGTGGCTGTACACAGAGGGAACCTCTAAAACAGCAAAAGGAAACTTCTCCTCTATAATGTAAGAATCTCAGATATTTTGTTAGAGTGCTGGAAAGCTGACAGTTTGTTTCTTGTGTTTGTTGATTTGTGGAAAGTTGTTATATTTGTGTATAGATCTCATGTAAATGTGTTTTCCACATCTCAGGGAGAACTTAGGAGTGGAGTTGCTGGGCCGTGAGGTAAGTATGTGTTTCGAGTTAGCAGCAGCCTCCAAACTGTTGTGCTGTGTTAGGTCCCCAGAGGAGTGTGTAGGCTCCAGTTGGTCTAGCCTTGCCAGCCCTGGCTTTAGCAGTTTTTATTTCATTCTTACAGGCGTGTAATCTATGTCATCATGGCTTTCGTTTGCCTTTTCCTTACGGCTGATGATGATGGACATATTCTGTGTGTGCTTTTTTGCCATCTGCGCGTTTTCTTTGGATGGTGACTATTCAAAGTTCTTGCCTATTTTAAAAAGAAATTGAATCACCTGTTTTTTTAAATATATTTTTTAATATTTATTTATTTATTATGTGTACAGTGTTCTGCATGCCTGTCAAAAGGAGGCACCAAATCTAATTATAGATGGTTGTGAGCCACCACGTGGTTGCTGGGAATTGAACTCAGGACCTCTGGAAGAGCAATCAGTGCTCTTAACCTCTGAGCCATCTCTTCAGCCCTACCTCTTTCTTGGGTGTAGGTCTTTATTTTGGATACCAGTCATTTATCATATATTTATTTTACAAGTGGTTTCCCCCACTACGTGCACATGCACATATACACTATATGTGTATACATAATACACACATATACATTTATTTCTTGCCCTTTTTTTTAATTACAAGTGACTTACAAGGGAAAATTCACTTAATTAGATCAAACTGATCTGTGTTTGTATTTCATATCTCCTGCGTTTTGTTTCTTAGTTGTTGTCTTACCTAAAGCCACAAAGAGTTTTCTCCTCTGTTTTCTACTGTCAGTTTTGGTTTTAACTTTTCCACTTAGGTCTGTGGTCCATTTGCAGTTCATGTTTACAGGTGTGTCACAGCTAGGATTTGTTACTTGGCTTATGGTTGTAAAAGTTAAATTTTGTGTGTCTGTCCGATTTCTCCTACTCTCCTCCATCACCTTTGTACATGAAGTTCTTCCCTGCAAACACCTGATGTAAAGTCACATGTGTTATCTTTCAGTTTGTAGTCAGAACTGAATATCTAATCCATTGATACTCATCCGGGGGTTCTACAGATGCTAATAAGTTTGAAAATACTTCATTTACACATGATGACATTGGTTAAGGAAGTCATTTTCTGCTCAGCACTGCCTCTGCTGGAGCTTCCCCCATAACTGTCTCATAGTAACATTCCTATGTCTACAAAGTGACATTTACACTATCTTTGAAAATAATTGGATCAGTATTCCTGGTGGTTATCACAAGTGACATTAATACAATTAATTAAGACAAAATTATTTAAAACATAGAATGGGATGAACATAGAAGACAGATTAAAATTATAGAAACTGAGCCAGGCAGTGGTGGCGCATGCCTTTAATCCCAGCACGCTGGAGGCAGAGGCAGGTGGATCTCTGTGAGTTCGAGGCTATCCTAGTCTACAGAGTGAGTTCCAGGAAAGACACCAAAGCTACACAGAGACACCCTGTGTCGAAAAACCAAAAAGCTGGGCGGTGGCACACGCCTTTAATCTCAGTACTCAGGAGGCAGAGTCAGGCGGATCTCTGTGAGTCTGAGGCCAGCCTGGGCTATAGAACTAGATCCAGGAGAGGCACCAAAAAACTACATGGAGAAACCCTGTCTTGAAAAAAAAACAGTAAATAAATAAATAAATAAATAAATAAATAAATAAATAAATAAATAATTTATAGAAACCCCATTTTGATTTCTAGAAATTCAGTTTGTAAATTCATGAATTATAGTAAAATGTCCCTATTTGGCAGATTGTGGACTTGAGCGAACACAGCATTTTAGAGAACTTTTTAAAAGTGAAATTTATTATTCTAATTCTAAAGCCTTGATTAGTTTGGTTTTAACTTCTAGTGACTGAGTAGGCCCAGCTGGCAGAGGAGTGAGCATCTGCCAGAGACTGGAGGGTCCTGCAGTGCAGGCACTGTGGGTCCTGAGATGGTGATGAGCATCGCCTCTGTCCGGGGGCTCTTGTCTTCTCACTGTGTGTCTCTACTCTCTCCTTCCGTCCTAACCCTGTATTTCTTTACGTCTCCCAACTGGCCTTTCTGACTAATTAAAAATGAAAATGTCCATTGTGCTTTAAAACAATACTGGTACACTGCTCAAGGTTTTCTTTCCCTTCATTCTGGCAATATATTCTCTTGTGTGTAGTTATTTTCTAAAGGTATTCTTGGTTTCTCACTTGAAAGCACCAGCTGATAGCTACGCGTCTGCTCTGGAGAAAGCCATGTTTATCCCCCTCTTGTTTTGGTAATTGGAGCTGAGGTGACAGGTCCTGTGTTCTTTCTCACAATCTTCACAGCAGTACTAGACACATCACTTCATGCTTACTGTATTGTTCTGTCTGTGGCCCAGTGCATCTGTGGCTCTTGCTCTCTCCCAGCTGATTGGCTCTTCAGAGCCTCTCCCTTTCCCACAAGGCTCCACCAGTTTCCTTCCCTCTCCTCTACACTTGAGCACATGGCTCTCCCTCTTTCTTGCACTATTTCCTGGAGCTGTCTGAGTCAGCTAGGCTGCTGGTCAGTAAACCCCAGTCTGCCTCTGCAGACCTGGATACATGTATGTGTTGCTGTGCTTGGCTTTCTAAAATGTGGTTTCTAGTGGTTCTGAACTCAAGTCTTTGTCCTTGTGCACCAGGCGCTTTACCAGCCAGGACATCTCCCTAGCCCTCCAGCTTCTTGGGAATGGTTGTTTAGCTTTTAGAACATGTGTTGGTCTGGTTTTGCATTACACATCATGAAGTAACTGAGTCCAGGTAACTTTATGAAAAAAGGGTTGATTTTGACGCCAGGTCACTGGGGCACGGGGTTCAGAGACCACACTTAGGGATGGGCTTCCTACTGAGTCCTTGGGCAGAACAGGTCATCACATGGTAGCAGACAAGGAGGAGGGGCGTATGTGTTGGGAGGAATCTCTTCTGCTCTTTCCCTTTCTTATAAAGCCATTTCTCGTCAGTCAGGGAGCTACACGCTTCCTTATCTGACCCTAATCGCCTCCCGTAGGGTCCAACTCTGAAACCAAGTTGAACCACATCTTTACCCTCCTGCCTCCGGATAGACTAAACTTCAGCATATGAGCCCTTGAGGAGCACACTCAACATATCCAAACCACAGCAGAAAGACTTTCCACCTCAAGTGTACTTTGTTCTGTTTTGAGAAAGGGTCTCACTATAAAGCCCATATAGGTCTTGAACTCTGGGTCCCCCAACTCAGTTTTGTGTATCCTAGGATTACAAGTATGCATCACCACCCATAGCTTAGACTGCAAGTTTTTTTTTTTTTTTTTTCAAGACAGGGTTTCTCTGTGTAGCTTTGCGCCTTTCCTGGATCTCGCTCTGTAGACCAGGCTGGCCTCGAACTCACAGAGATCCACCTTCCTCTGCCTCCCGAGTGCTGGGATTAAAGGTGTGCGCCGCCACCGCCCGGCAGATTGCAAGTTCTAAAAGACTTGTTTTCTAACTATTTAAAGCAGAGGTTCTCAACCTGTGAGTCACAACCCCTTTGTGAGGGAGAGTCAAATGACTTTCACAGCAGTCACACATCAGATGTCCTGCATAGCGGACATTTACATCATGATTCATGACAGTAGCAAAATGACAGGAAGTAGCAGTGAAAATAATTGTATGGTTGGGGTCACCACATCCAGAGGACCTATGTTAAAGGGTCTCAGCGTTAGACGGTTGGGAACCACTGATCTAAAGTATTACTGACTGTATGATTGTCTGTCTCCCATATTTACAGGAAGGACCCAGGAGAGTGGGTGTTTAAACTGTGCATTCACTCCCCGTCGTCTGTGCTTGTAGAACCTGACATGGAGGGCGCCCTTAAAATTTTCTGTTAAATGAACAGAAATCAACTAGTGAACATGGCTTTAATCTCTTTTCTTCAAACATCTAAACATTAAAATATCTCACATGAAGAACACACTTAAAATGTGTCCTTCATTTTAATTATATGTTGAATTAATTTGACAAAAATCTCACCATAACTTTAATTCACCTTATATCTATTAAATTTTTCTTTACCACATGAAGGAGGTGTTATATTGTAAGTATTTAAATCTCAATAAAACATGTTGCAGCCGTATTTTACATTTACAGTGTTTATTTAGAAAGAGAGTGAAAATTAATTACCATATCTTTATTTAATATTGATCAATTTGCAAGATTTTCTCCTAATAATGGCCCCTTTAAAGTAGGCTAGGCAGAATATCTCATGTAATGGATTATCAATACATGTGCTGTTATCATTGAAATAGATTTCTAAATATCAGAAACTTTTTCATGGGAAACTGCTACCTTTAAATAAAGACTTACAAATAGGTCAATATGTGATTGTAGTGTGGATGAGTGTTAATTTTTAGCTTATTCTTAAGCAACTCATGAGACAGAAAATTAAATTGACAAATGGAAGCTGAAATTTTAGATAGTACTGAAAAGAAACCAACAGTATTCTAGAGAAAAAGTAAATATGTAAACTTGAAAATTAAAGGATTAATTCAAGAGCTATACTTAGTGGTGTAGCCATGATCTTACCTTATCAGACAGGGAGGCAGGAGGGTGAGGCGTTCACGGCCAGGCTGAGTTCCATAAAGACCCTGTCTCAGAGAAAAAAAAGAACTAGTTCAGTGATGTTATAAAAACAAGTTCAAATGCATATTTAAATGGTTTTAGAAGTACTTAAAAGGATAAAAATAAAAGCAGGGAAAGAAAATTAAAGAAAAAACCCAAGGTGATTGCAAGGAAGCAGGTAATGTGATCTGACTGCAAAGGAAAGCAAATGCAGTCTTGGTTGGAGCCTCATGTTACTCTGCAGTGAGGCTGGCGGATCCGTCATGAAGAGCATTGGTCTCACCATCTGATCACAGAGTGAAATTTGTTAAGTGTGATCTTGAAAGTCGGGAAGACATGACTAGCTGGATGAGCTTTAGAAAGTGATTATATGTTAACATTATTATATTAACGTAACAATGTGTTTTATTAATATGTAATTATATAATATAGAGAAAACAAGATAATATGTCTTTTTTTTTTAGATAGGGTCTCACGTAGCCCAAGCTGTCTTCAAATTTATTATATAGCCAAGGATGACCTTAAACTTTCACTTTATATCCTCTTACCTCCACATCCTATGTGCAGAAATTACGGGTATATGCACCCATGCCCAGTTTTATATGGGAGTTTGGGGGTTTTGTGCATGCTAGGCAAGCACTCTACCAGCTGAGCTCCATCCCCTGCCCAAGAGATGGACTTTTAATATACTAAAAGAAGGACTGTATAACTATTGAACGTCGGTTTTGTAATGAGAAATTGGCTCCATTTTCTTATGATTCCCCTTATCCCCCATCTCCTGTGACATCTGTACTTCTGGGAGTCACCTACCAAAAGCCAGGCAATCCCCGCTCAGTGACTGCCGAGGTGTACAGATGGAGCAGGGCAAAGTTTCCAGTCTTCTCCGTCATTAAAATCACCAATAGGAAATGATAGAGTTGTTTCCATTGACCTTCTCCCTTCCCTCGGCTCTTGAAACCAAGGAGCGGAATGAGGAGAGACAGGAGGAACTCTAATGGAGAGGCCTCCAACTTTGGCTCTTTAACAGCTTCAGAGATGAGTGAGTCCCGACTGAGTCATTAAATAGCCACAGAATTTTGAATCAGTTTGAAGTCAATTATGGAAGTCAGAAATTGATTTTTTTTTTAGCTATAGGATAAGATTCAAAGCTTCCACTTATGTAAACAAGTAGTTAAAAATAATTTAGATGCGTAGCAGTAGCAAATATGCAGCTCGAGAGTGATACTTCTCTTGCAATAGTGGCTGCTGCGCTTCTTTATGAGTTTCCAAAGTATATTTAAAAAAACAGTGTCAAGGCTCCCTAAGGAGAAACTTCAAAAACACATCTTTAGCTCCGGTACAGATCTTCACCATATCTAGCTTCCCTGCCTCGGTCTCTGCCTCTGCTTCTGTCTGTCTCTGTTTCTCTCTCTCCTTTCAAGATTTCATCATTTGATATGAAAAATATACCATGGAGTAATGAAGATCGCAGAGTGCACTGTGCGTCTTTTGCATGTCTTCGATGCCACCACCCTTTCTACCCTTCCTTGTCTGTATGGGGACTGTAAGTAGATGGGCACATGTCTTAAAGGAAGTTTTCCTTCTCTGTTAGATCTACAGTTGACCCTCCCCAAATCAGAGTTCCCTTCTTAGCTTTGGTGATGGCATGATATCACCCCTTTGCGGAGTATTTCTAGTCATGTTCCTGTTTTCTCTGGTCTGTCTGAATCATCCCACAGTTTTAGAATCCTAAGGGTGTCACTGTTAGGGACACAGGTAGCACGCCCTCTCAGATTTATTGCTAGGAAGCTCCATCTCAAAAGATTAGGTCCAGTGAATCCTAACCAGATAATGATAGGTAAAATCTATACTCATATGTTAATTAAGAGTGGAGAAACAACCGTGGGAGACTTGTAGACACTGGAGTCCACACATTCTGTCTTTATGCTTAATGTCACATGGGAAGGTGTGCAGAGAAGGAGTTCACCTGGCATTAGAGAAAGCAAGATAGAGAGGTAATTCCCAAGTGTGATCCTGTCAGGTGGTTGGAAATGGGGCTGTCTGGCTGCAGAAAGGGTGTGCTGCCCTTGGAAGCAGACAGCCTGTCCCTTGAGCTAGGATCCTCTTTCTAGATGGCACTGAAGATAGGTGAGTCCAGCAGTCTCTCTCACCTGTGTCCGCTTCCATTGCAGATGGTTTGCCCTTTTTACCGACTCCCGTACCTAATGGCTTCCTGACATTGAAACCTCTCTACTGTCTCCCGGTGGTCTTGCGTGTCTCGGCTATAGCTATAAAAGTTCTCCTATACTTCTCAGGGCAATTGGCAAAGAGACTTTGAGATTGCCATATTGCATCACCTGTAACTGTGCCAACCAGCATAGTAGCCACAGACCATAACCACTTAAAATTAAGTAATTAAAATTAAGTGCTAGAAAGATAGCTTAGCTTGTAAAGAACTTGCTGCACAAACATGAGAACTTGAGTGTGATCCCCAGAGACTGTGTTTTAAAAGTAGTGGTGTGCACTTAGAACCAGCATTGAAGGGCTGAGATAGACCCTGGGGTTTACGGACAAACTACCCAGGCCAATCAGTGAGATCCAGGCCAGTGAGAGACCCTGCCTAAAAGAAGCAAGGTGGATGGTTCCTATGGAGCAGTTCCCAAGTTGACCTCTGACCTTTACACACACACACACACACACACACACACACACCTACAGACACACCCCCCCTACAGACACACACACACACACACACCACACACACACAAAAAATAACGAAAATTAGTTAAGCTAAGCATTCACTTCTTCATTCATACTAGCCACCTGTAGCCATTGGCTACTGCCCTGGACTGTACAGTTCAACATAGTTCATCACTGCAGAAAGTTCTTGTGGAGGACACTGGAGCCATGCTTATTAGATAAACTATTTTACAATCATGTATATTAATATAGTTTGTTATTTTACTATTTATTATTTATTTATTTATTTGTATGCGCACACACGTGCACTGCCTCATTTTTTTTTTTATTGTGTGTTTATTATATGGTCTAAGGAAGATGGCCGAATGGGAAAAATGCTTGCTATGTAAGCATCCACATAAAAAAACTTGTGGGTTATGGTATGGCATCCCTAGAATCCCAACACTGGACGGGGGTAGAAACAGGAGCATCTTGGGGAATTCACTGGCCAGGCAATTTAGCTGAAATGGTATGTGGATTCAGTTTTGATACCCTGTGAGGCAGCATTAAGGATTTGACAAGGAGTAGATCATGCCCAATGTGGTATATTAAAAGAAATGGCCTGGCAGCAGTGTGTCCACTGGTGCATTAGGGAGTGAAAGATTGATCTGAGGGCATTCTGAGTCCACGGAGACACTGATGAACACTGACTAGGGCTTTCAAGTTGCCTTACAAAGAACCCCAAGAGCAGAAGAGAAGGCAGAACTTTCCAGTCAGTGTTCAGACACAGATATGTACCTACTGCCTACTGCGGCCTATGCTGTGGCTACAGGCTGTGGGCTGCAACGACATGCGGGGTCATGGAACCAAACCTGGGGGCTGGGGAAATTGGCAACAGTGAAAGGTTTCTGAACATGCAACAACCAAAACAAATTCAAAAACCAGCATAATAGGGGCTGTAGTGATGGCCCAGCAGGTAAGAGCTCACTTTATAAGCTCAACAACATGAGTTTAACCCCAGGACCCATGGTGTCTTAGTTTGTTATTCTGTTGCTGTGAAGAGACACTATGACCACAGCAACTGTTGTAAAGGAAAACATTTAATTGAGGTTGACTTACAATTTCAGAGGTTTAGTCATGGCAGAACATGGGAGTGTGCAGGCAGACATGGTGCTGGAGAAGGAGCTGAGAGTTCTACATTTTGCTCAGGCAACAGGAAGTGAACTGTCACATTGGGCGTGGCTTGAGCATATATGAGACCTCACAGTTGCCTCCACAGTGACACACTTCTCCAATTAGGCCACACCTACTCCAAGCAGGACCCACACCTCCTAACAGTGCTACTCCCTGTGAACCAAGCATTCAAACACATGAATCACTGGGGCCACTCCCCTTCACAACACCACACATGGTAAAAGCAAAGCTGTCCTCTGACCTAAAATGCATACAATGGTGTGCACGCACCCACTCAACACACACCATAAACACACACAATAGTAAGTAAAATAAAAATCAGCAATTAACCAAAGTAATTAGTCTGTGGTTCTTTTGTTAACATTAACCCACGCTTCCCCACATGGCTTCCCAGCAACCTTGAACATACAGCATTCACTCTGCTCCTTGCACACCACCACAGCATGGAACACTATGAATCAAACACTGCCTGAGACACCTTGGCTATTCTGTGGGGTCAACTGCAGGATTTTTTACTGTACACATAAAATTTTCTGCTCTTAGAGAAACAATATTTTAACTATAGAAAACAAAATTTTGCTATTTTCTTTCAATCACTCATCAATATTTAAGTACCAAATTGGTATATCTTTGAATTATGTTGTTATTCAAATGTTTGATTTTAATATTGCTGTTTGAGTTGTTGGACATTTCATAAAAATTCATTAAGTGAATTTTGACTTGAGATTAGAACAGAATTTTCAAAATGGCCATAAACATACTGTTCTCTTCTCTACTACATACTTATGCAAAATGACATTCTTAACATTGATGATTATAAAATTATAAAATACAATCAACTCAGAAAAACATTGAAAATTTAGCATCAAATATTCAGATTTAATTGTTTATGTAAAAATAAAAAGCATATCCATTTTATTAGTATGCAAATTTGATTTTGTTTGAAACGATGAATAGTTTAAGAAGCCTTGCCCTAGGCCCTGACACAGCAGGAGTCTTCCTACTGAATTTCCTTTTTGTTTGTAAAAATAAAACTTTTTTATAATGTGGATTAAGCCTTGGGTTTCCAGTGTGCTAGGCAAACACTGTACTCCTGAGCTACACAACCAGGCTATCATGATGAAACTGTCTCATTTTGTAGCCTAGGTTGGCCTATAGCCAGTGATCCTCCTCCCTCAGCCCTCCAAATACTCGGGTTACAAGCACAGGCCACAGGCCCAGCTTAATAGTGGGTTCTAATCTAGTGAAATTAGGTCACATCTCTGAAGTCCCTTTGGCAGTAACTAGCCACTATTATTACTACTATTATTAGTAATAATTAATATTATTATTATGTTTTAGAATTGAATCACCTCAGCCCTCTTGCCCACCCCTCACCAAGGTCATCCTTTAGACTATACCTAGTGCCTGGATATGGCATTTTTCTAAAATCTCTGGCTATTTAAAACAGGTTTTCTGTTAGAAACTTTACACATGTAGAGAGGCCACGCAGTAATATCCCTGGGACCTGTGTATCTCTCTTTAACTTTATTGACTGTTGACCCAGCTCACTCCCGGCTCTTGCTTCAGCACATCCAAGGAGGTAAGTTTCTCATCTCTAACCATCACTGTCATTTCCTCCTGTGTGTTTATACTTGTGGAGTTTCTCTAAAGCACCTGAAACATTTGGTGTTAGAAGTGCCAGGAAGTGCAAGGAATGTAAAAATGGGGACAGTGATGCTGTGGGATGGTCTGTATGTCAAATGTGTTGCTCTGATTGGTCAATAAATAAATCACTGATTGGCCAGTGGCTAGGCAGGAAGTGTAGGCGGGACAAGGAGGAGAATAAAGCTGGGAAGTGGAAGGCTGAGTCAGAGAGACACTGCCAGCCGCCACGATGACAAACAGCATGTGAAGATGCCGGTAAGCCACGAGCCACATGGCAGGGTATGTAATTATAGAAATGGATTAATTTAAGCTGTAAGAACAGTTAGCAAGAAGCCTGCCACAGCCATACAGTTTGTAACCAATATAAGTCTCTGTGTTTACTTGGTCAGGTCTGAGCGGCTGTGGGACTGGCGGGTGACAGAGATTTGTCCTGACTGTGGGCCAGGCAGGAAAACTCTAGCTACACAGTGATGTTACGAAAAAGGGAGTGAGGTCTGATTAATGCTGGTCAGTGAGGTGCTGTGCGTGGTAGATATGGCTCATGTCTGTTAGCAAGCAGTGTAAAAGTGTTTTTAGACAGACCAGGGGTTCCACCCTTTCTGTTCTCTTCCAAGCTTCTGGCATCCTTTTATCCATGACCCAACCTCCGACTCTACATTCTCATGCATTCCTTCAGTATCATCCAAATGGCTGGGAAGTCTGGCTAGTGAACTTCAGTGTTCTACCCAGCTCTGCCTTCCTAGTACTGGCTTACAGACACAAGCTGCTCTGTTACCCTTTTAGGGCCCCGAACGAGGGCTCTCATGCTTGCATGGCGAACACTGTACCTATTGAACCTTTTCTCTAGTTTGTAACTTTCCCTATCATTTTATTTGAGTTCATGATATTAAAAGTTGATTTTTCTCTTAAAAATAATCTGACTCCTCTAACAGTACTTAGAAACAAGTAAATATTTAAATGAAATGGATAATTGTAATTTTATCCAATTTCAGGGAAGGTAATTTTTAAAGTAAAAGTTAAAATGCTATCATTGACAACATTTCATGCCTCACAGGAATTTGTGAATGAATGCCTGTGTTTCTTGAAATTAAATTAGGACCAAAGCTCAGAAATGGATGATTGTCATTTAAAAATGTCCCTTGCACACTTGTCAAAACAGTGTGAGTACTTGAATGCTTAAGGACAGAAATCCTGTTATCTTTTGTGAATTGTGAGCCATCCTCATATTACTGCTAATTTGAGTTATGTATTGTTACTGAGAGTTCAGTGTTAGATTTAAGCCTGCAGCAGATTTTTACATCAGAATTATCAACCTTAAAAATGACAGATTTGTAGAAAGTGTGTGTGTGTGTGTGTGTGTGTGTATGTGTGTGTGTGTGTGTGTGTGTGTGATTCATTCCTTGGACAGCTTTCTAACACTCTAGTAATTGTTAGCGATGGGAACTGGCTTGTAAACTGGGCTGCCATTTGAGTGTTTGTGATAATTTATGGAGTTGATTACTCTAGCTTCTAGTGCAAGCTTGGAATTAGAAGGAGGAGCAGCACATGGTAACTCTGTGTCACTGTCCCTAGAGCAGCATTGCTGTAGAAGGCTCTGAGTTATGTGGGTCTCAACCTCTTCTCCTCCCCCAGCCCTTCCGTGGCTCCTCCCTCTCCTCATCATCATCCATTCAGATAATGTCTGTTCAGAAATCACAGGCCCCCTGGGAGGAGAGAAGAGAGCCCTGTTATAAGCACACTCTAGCAAACCTTTCACCTTGCTGTCAAGGTGACAAATGCTTGTCCTTAAGGGAACACGGAGGTTAAATCACCAGTGTTTCTCTCACTTTGTCTCTTTCTTCATACTACCAAGCTCTCAGCCAGATTTGTGGCTACAGAATATCAGAAAGTTGGGCGACTCTTAACCTTTATGTACCTTGTGCAGAGATATATTTTTATAAGCTGAAAGCACTAGCTGAATTATGTTTTGGTGCCTACATCATTAGAATTTGATTAAAGTCTTTATATCAGCATATTTTTATTTCCCAGTTTCTTCAGAGGGAAAAGGCTTAGGAAAGAAGTATTTATGTTTTAAGAGACAGTGTTGGCAACTTTAAATCAAATTGTCATAAGATGAGCAAATATCTTTTTTACTTCAGTATCTGTTAGTGATGTGTCCCCTATCACAGAGATGTTTGTATTAAACATTTGTATTAATAAAACCATTAATCTGAGGATGGGAATAAGACATAGATTTATTTAAGAAAGAGTCTTATATAGCCCAGCTAACCTTGAACTTAATATGTAGTCAAGGATATCCTTGTACTTCTGGGTGCTTAGATTAAAACTAAAGAGTGCAGTCCTGGAGAGATGGCTCAGCGGTTAAGAGCACTGGCTGCTCTTCGAGAGGACCCAGGTTCAATTCCCAGCACCCACATGACAGCTCTCAGCTCTCTGTAACTCCAATTCCAGGGGATCTGAATCCTGCATACATACTTGCCAATATATATTAAAAAAAAAAAAAAGAAAGAAAGAAAAGAAGAGAGAGAGAGAGAGAGAGAGAAAACCTAAAGAGTGCTTAGATTGCATGCATGTGCTGCCAGCCCAGTCTCTGCAGTGCTGGGGACTGGCCCAGGGCTTTGTGTGTGCTAGGCAAGCACTCTACCAGCTGAGCTCTCCCAGTCTCTTCATCTCTCTTTCCCCACTCATTCTCCGTGTGGGAGTTAACACAATAATGAAGGATAGGTTCATAGTGTCCCTTTTCTGTCTAAAGTCCTTTACTGGATTTTTTTTAGATAAATGCCAATACCATTTTATACTTGCAAAGTCTGCATGGCCTGCCCCCCCCCCCACCACCACTTTTACCCTGTGCCACCTTCTTTCTAACCATGCCCCCGGTTCTGAGAGAGTAATGGTTTCACCAGCTCATTTATTTGACAAAGGATGGAGCTGTGTGGAGCTCACATTTCTAATGAGAGAATATAACAACTATCATTTACAGTTTTATAATCCAAAATATGTGTGGCATGTGGAGAAAATAGTTGTGCCTCACTGAGAAGTGCATAGTTAGGTGATTTCATTGTGGTACAAACATCACCATAGAATACATTCATAAACTAGATGGTTATGGTGTCAGTAGGTGGTATGGGCTTATGGAATGGCATGCACAGACTGTCGTTGATTGGAATGTGATGGTATATGACCATAAGGAAAAATGAAGAAAGAGGGTTTGCAGTTGTTTGTAAAGTGTTAGTTGTGAGTTTCATTTAAGAATATTTGAGTAGACACTTGAAGATGGTGAGAGAGCCAGCCAGAGAAATACTGGGGAAATAGTGCTTCGGGGAGCAACCAAGGGGAAGTTGACAAGTTCCCTGACAGTTACTTTCTTATCACTGTGACAGAGTAGCCGATATAAACTGAAGTCAGGAAGAGATTTATCATTGCTCACGGCTTAGAGAATTCAGTATATAGACCCTGCCCTGCTGATTCTAGGTCTGTGGTGGGCAGAAGGCCCCAGCTGTGGAAGTGTGGGCAGAGACTTCTCCCTGCATGGTAGTGAGGGAGCAGGGGATAGATAGGGTGCACAGGAGACTGTCCGTGAACCTCAAGGTCCTTTCGTATTCAGACCACAGCAGATACTAAGGTGAGGAAAGAGCCCGGTCAGGGAGGTGGTAGGAAACATTCCGGTAGCATCTTGGTCTAGAGTAGATGCAGCTTCTCCTGAGGCCTCTGTGCAGGCCCCACTTTCCCTGAGCTGCTCTCCCATCGCCTCATGGGCTCCAGTATCATCTTTTCAGAGAGGTGTTTTTAACTCTCTTCTGGAACATTATCTTGCTCCTTCAACTTGCTTATTGGAATTTTAAACAATTATCTGTGAAATTTTTGTTTTTTGGTTGGTGGTGGTTGTTGTTCTTTTCGGGGGGGCGGGGGTGTTTCAAGACAGAGTTTCTTTGTGTAGTCCTGGCTGTCCTGGAACTCAGTCTGTACACCAGGCTGTCCTGGAACTCACAGAGATCCACCTGCTTCTGCTTTCTGAGTGCTGAGATTAAAAGGTGTGCACCCCTTTACCCCACCCACTCTACCCCACCCCCGGCTAAATGACTCATTTTAAATATTTGGAACAAAATCTCTTTATATTTTGTTGTCTAAGGGAATCAGCTTATCTAGAAAATACTGTTCTATAGTAATCCTTGGTAGGTAGGATCTTGTGTGTACATATAAAATAAAAATATACCCACAAGCAAGCTGAGCCTGGTGGCGCACACCTTTAATCCCAGCACTCAGGAGGCTGAAGCAGGTGAAGTTCAGGCCTACACAGAGAAGCCTTGTCTCGAGAAACCAAAACAACAACATCAACATGCGTGTGCGCGCGCAAGCACACACACGCACGCACGCACACACGCACACCAGCCAGACACATATAAGTATTCGTTCAATTTCCCTTCTAATTCAGCATGGTTGGGCACTGAACAGTTGTGAAGGGATATTTACTGCGTGTTTCTTGCGTGTCTGGAATTAACGTAGACACGGGGGACAGAGTGGTGAGCAGCCAGATCGAGTTTACGTGCACGTAGGAGAGTCAGACGGCAGATGTGATCATTGCATTGATAGTGAGATTCTCTGTAGGAAAGACATGGATTATGGTGGCTAGAAAGTGCTCAGCGTTGCTCTACTTCTTCTCCCGCCGCTCTCCAGTTCCTCCTCCTCTCAGAAGGCTTCTGTGTGGGAAAGCATCAGTCAGCCTTGCTACTCCACATAAAGCACAGGATGGGTAATGTGAGCTGTTGACAGTAGACTGATTGGCGGCCTACATTTGGCTGCTCTGTTGATTTGCATGGAAGTTTAACTCGAATCATATTATACAGGGGAAGCTGAAAAACTATCATGTCAGTACAAATAATGCAGTCAGTAATAAAAACCTGGAAGGGATAATGGCGTCTTTTACAAATCTTTTTCCTCTTTGCACTTACTTTCTTTTCCGTTTGCACTGAAACAGGTACTCATCGCAGAAGAAGGAGATATATTTTCATTACTAACAGTGTTGATAGTTCATATATTTATGTAGATAGACTATAAAGTGTGACACCATCTATATATAATCTCCTTTAAGAAAGTTCCTTGATAAGATAAAGCAAAATACTTTGCAGAAGATCACCACACCCTATCTCTTTTAGGCCAGGTAATTGTGTTCTATAATGTAATCTTTTTGTTAGCTGGACAGAATGGAGATAAAAGGTGATTGTAGAGAGAACAGCGTCCTCACAGCTGATGGAGCAGGTGTTAGAAATGCAGATGAAGTGGATTGACTAAAGGCGATACAAATTCGAAGTGAAAACGCCCCTGGTCTGCAGCCGTGCTCTGCACACATGAAGTTCCAGGCAGCTGAATTATTCATCTTATTGTGTGAACTAGTTCAGGAGTTAGGGAAAAGGTGCCTTTTACATTTAAACTGTTTCTTTCCTTCTTCCTTTTATCTGCACTTGACAAGCAAAATGAACTTCATTTTGTAAATTATATTCCAGCAAGACAATGATGTACATGGTACCTCCTCTCTCTCTCTCTCTCTCTCTCTCTCTCTCTCTCTCTCTCTCAACACACACACACACACACACACACACACACACACACACACACACAATCTAGAAGCTGATAGCAATATAAATCAATCAAAGTTCTTCTTCTTCCTCACTTGGCTTTTTCAATAGTAGCCGTTAAAGATAAAGATAAAGCAGCATCAAGGCCGTCGTTGTTTATGGCACCCTCATACTCAAGTGGTGATTATTCTGTGTAGGGTTTAGAAGGTTTCTTTCAAAATAAACCATTTCTTCTCCCTTATCCATCCACAAGTTCTGGTATCAAAATAGTTAGTATACAATTTTGAATCTGGGGAAGCATTCTAAGGAAAACATTACAGTTCCCAGGATTACATTTTTGCTCATTTTACACACTGTTCACTTTGGTCTCAGGACTAGGTCAGTTTGTATCCCAGCAGCAGACAGACACAGAAATTTAAAGGCCAGCAAATGTTGTCATCCTCAGATATGTCTCATGTACCCACTGGAAGGCACGGGTTGGATGTGAAGATTTACTGTTGTTCCCACAGCAAAGGTGGTCACTTCGTGTGAGCCCCAACTAGTAAATCATTTGGTGTCTAACTCCAGTATGAAATTTATTCCACCATAGGGTCTTAAACACGTGTAAAGATCTCCTACAGCCTGAAACTTCCAGGGCTGTTGCGCCGTCTCTTAGACTCTTAGCTATCACATCAGTCAACCTAGCATGGAATAACTTTGGTTTCTTAGCTGTTATTTCATTAATGTGTTGTTTCTGCCACTTTAAAATAAAATATAGTAGTTTACCTTTTAAAAATGTGTACCGTCGCCGGGCGGTGGTGGCGCACGCCTTTAATCCCAGCACTCGGGAGGCAGAGCCAGGCGGATCTCTGTGAGTTCGAGGCCAGCCTGGTCTCCAAAGCGAGTTCCAGGAAAAGCGCAAAACTACACAGAGAAACCCTGTCTCGAAAAACCAAAAAAAAAAAAAAAAAAAAAAAAAAAAAATGTGTACCGTCATACAAGTTTTAATAACTGCTTATGTTATGTAACACACAGTGGTCAACATGTGGAGCACTCCAGCTCCTTCCGAGTTCTCACTGCCTGGGTGCCTCTTCTGCCACCAGCCTCTTCTGCTGGTCCTCTTTTTGCCCTTCAGTTTTGTCCTCTCTAGAACTGGGTACTGGATAACGTAGGTTGTTGAGTGTAAGAAGTGACCCTTGTTTTTAATACGCTTTTTATTTTCATTGTTTTGGATTTTAAGGCTGTTTTGTTTGTTTTCACATCACGTATTTATTGGGGAGGTCATGGCACACAGGGAGAGGTCATGGCACACAGAGAGGTTATGACACACACGGGGAGGTCATGGCACAAACGGGGAGGTCATGGCACACAGGGGAGGTCATGGCACACACAGAGAGGTCATGGCACACTCGGAGAGGTCATGGCACACAGAGAGGTCATGGCACACACAGGTTATGGCACACATGGGGAGGTCATGGCACACACAGGAGGTCATGGCACACAGAGAGGTCATGGCACACTCAGGAGGTCGTGGCACACACGGGGAGGTCATGGCACATACAGAGAGGTCATGGCACACAGGGAGGTCATGGCACACACAGGGAGGTCATGGCACACACAGGAGGTCATGGCACACGGGGAGAGGTCATGGCACACACAGGGAGGTCATGGCACACAGGGAGGTCATGGCACACACAGGGAGGTCATGGCACACAGGGAGGTCATGGCACACTGGGAAGTCATGGCTCACGGGGAGAGGTCATGGCACACTCGGAGAGGTCATGGTACACAGAGAGGTCATGGCACACACAGGTTATGGCACACATGGGGAGGTCATGGCACACACAGGAGGTCATGGCACACAGAGAGGTCATGGCACACTCAGGAGGTCGTGGCACACACGGGGAGGTCATGGCACACACAGAGAGGTCATGGCACACAGGGAGGTCATGGCACACACAGGAGGTCATGGCACACGGGGAGAGGTCATGGCACACACAGGGAGGTCATGGCACACAGGGAGGTCATGGCACACACAGGGAGGTCATGGCACACACAGGAGGTCATGGCACGCGGGGAGGTCATGGCACACATGGGGAGGTCATGGCACACACAGGAGGTCATGGCACACACAGGAGGTCATGGCACACTCAGGAGGTCATGGCACACACAGGGAGGTCATGGCACACGGGGAGAGGTCATGGCACATGGGGAGAGGTCATGGCACGCGGGGAGGTCATGGCACACACAGGGAGGTCCTAGGACAGCCTGCAGGAGTCGGTTCCCACTTTACCATGCGGTTTTGGAAATGTAGCTCAGGTCCTCGAGCTTGCTAGCAACCTCCTTTAACTGACAAGCCACCTTCCTGACCTTGGTTTGGTCTTTGAGTCACACCTTCTCTGTGTGGCCCAGGCTGGCCTTCAGTGTGTCATCTTACTGCTCCACCCTCCAGGTACTGAGGGGACAGCTGTATGTGCCGTGACATGTGGTGGTTAACGAGCCATTCTCCTCACTTTTAGAGTGTGTGGCTGTTGTAGAATATTATTTTAAGGTGTGTTATTTTTATTTATGTTGCATTTGTTTAACTGTGAAGCTGTGTTACTGTGCCTGTGTAAAACACCTGATGGTCTATAAAGAGCTGGTCAGTAGCAAGGCAGGAGAAAGGATAGGAGAAAGGGGCTGGCAGGCAGAGAGGATATATAGAGGGAGAAATCTGGGAGGAAGAGGAAAAAAGAGATGGAGGAGTAAGGAGGACTCCAGGGGCCAGCCACCCAGCTACACAACAAGACACCGAGTAAGATTTACAAAAGTAAGAGAACAGAAAAGCCCAGAGGCAAAAGGTAGTCGGGGCTAATTTAATGGTAAGGAAATAAGGCAAGCTAAGGCCAGGCATTCATAAGACTAAGCCTCCATGTGTGATTTATTTGGGAGCTGGGTGGCGGGGCCCCCACAAAAGAGTAAAATACCATAATAACGTGTGTGTGTGTGTGTGTGTGTGTGTGTGTGTGTGTGTGTGTGTGTGTGTGTGTGTGTTTGCTTGCATGCAGGGTGCTAGGGTGTGCAAGTGGAGGTCAGAGACAGCTTGCAGAGCCTTGGTAGGTTCTGGGGATTGAACTTGGTGCCTTCGCCCACCGAGCCATCTTAATGTGCCATTTTAATTTAATAATTTTACTTTTATTGATACATTTACTTTTGTGGATTTCACATCATGTACCCCAATCCCACTTACCCCCTTGTCCCCTCCATCCTCCCTGTGTCCTTGCAACCTCCCTCAAAACAAAACCACGTTTAAAAGAAAAACCAAACCAAACAAAACAAAAATAAAAATAAACAAACAAACAAAAAGAAGAATCTTGTCGTGGAAGTTGTAGTGTGGCCTGTTGAGAGACACTGTTTACCCTTTAGTTCATTCATCTTTACTTGCAAGTGTTCATTGCCATGAGTCATTGGTCTGGTTCGAGGCCTCTGGTTTCTGCTACACCACAGGTGATGGGCTCTCCCTAGGGCTCCCTTTGGATATCCTGTTGCTGTCCTGTGTCATGGAGATCCTGCTGTTTGGAGTTTGTAGTTTCATCTCCTTCACATTCTCCAACGGTTCATGGATTTGGTGGATGTTGGAGTGGGCCAACTCATAGCCCTGGTTCTGGGCCTGGGTGGTAGCTGGGTTGGTCAGCTCGATGGCTTTCCCTCACCATCACCACCCAGATGAGCTCTCCAGTACTGCCTCTGCTAGCTCATCCAATGCAGCTTACAGCAAGCAGCGGGGCCAGTTCTGCTCTCGGGTCCTCAGATCCAGGTCTCCCTCATTCATATTGCCAGGGCCAAATGTACTGTTTGCCCAGGCAAGGTGCAGGGCCCCCTCTCCCGATTGCTTTAGGGGGTATATGGGGGGCAGGGTCAGCTCTCCTGTTCTCATGCCCTCAGGGCTGGCTCACCCGTGCCCTTGACAACAGGGTCAGCTCTAGTGTTCTGCCCAGATGGGAAGCAGAGGCTGCTTTCTCGTGCACTGGCGCCAGTGAGGGTCAGGGCTAGCTCTCCTGCTCTTCTGACCCCAGGGCCAGCTCTCTCACGTGGTGATGTGCCATTTTAAACAGCATTCTTTCTATTTGAAGTAATTTTTTTTGCTCTTATTTTTGTAGAGGAATTTTCACATTTGTATTTCTGGAGCATGCTTTTCTTTCCTTGAGAAACATTGACTGATTGCAGAGGTTCTCAACCTTCCTAATGCTGCGACCCATTAATACAGTTCCTCATGTTGTGGTGACCCCCCAACTATAAAATTATTTCCATTGCTACTTCATAACTGTAATTTTGCTACAGTTATGAATTGTAATGTAAATATCTGATATGCAGGGTACCTGATATGCTGCCCCCCAAAGGGTCATGACCCACAGGTTGAGAACCACTGGTTTACTGATTGGTCTTTGAGACAGAGTCTTGCTGTAGGGCTCTGGCTGGTGTGGAACCTGCTGTGTAAATCAGGTTGACTTTCAAGTTGTGGTGGTCTTCATGAATGCTGAAATTACAGGTATGTACAGTGCAGACACACAGTGAGAGTACCCAAACATTCCAGAATCCCTGCCTGTACATGGCCATTTTAGATTTCCTTTCTCTGTCCTATATATTAGAAATGGTTAAATTACCGTTTAAAACATGTTTTATGTATCAGTTTCAAATTTGAATTGCAAAAATAGGGATGAGTATTTCAAAAAAATGCATCTGTTCTCAAGGGTTTAGTTCAGAGCTTTTGTCTTTTCCTAGTGGTAATCAGACCCTTTAGGATTGAATTTATTGAAGGTGCTAGGAGTCAACACTCAGTGTTGGCACAACACACAGAATCTTCTAGGGGACTTTGTGTTCTGAAATAAAGAGTGCAATAGAAATTAACACCAGCAAGCTGGACGTCAACTCAGCAAGGCTCAACATGGTGGCAGTGTTGGTAGATCAGATCACTGTGCACTCTCCATGATGCCTTGGGGAAAAAAAAGATGTAAGATCTCCCATACGCTAGTGTACATCATCTGCTTTGGGAAGAAAATTCTATTTTTCCTCTCCATGAGAAGATGGGAAGTAGATGCTCTTGATTTTCATGTTGAGTAACCAAGTCCCTGGCCTTTTCATCTTTCTGCTCTCTGTAGTCAGCTGGTGGCCTCTTATTTTTAGGCTTGTTGACTTCATGGTAGCAGTGTGGCTGCTGTGGCTTTGGGCTGTACATCACTATCCAAGGGGCGGGGGGCTTTGCTCGTAAGCTCTCTTCTTAGTTCTCTTTCACCAGTCAAACAGCACCACCAGGAGACTCAGGATCTTTCCTAGTATTTCTTAGGCAAGAGTTGAATCCCAGGATCATTGTTGTCATAGGAAAGGAAAGGAGTAAGTTGGGTGTCTGTCATGCCCTGGGCTTTCCTTATCATCTTTGCAGGGGAAATGGGAGGTAGAAAAGGGACTATCATCAGAGAGGATGAGATTTAGGTATGAGAGTCCAGATTAGCATAGCAAACACATGAAGGGCAGTCCTGTGAACCGGGCACCAAGAGATGTGTGTGCAGTCAAGTTCTCTGGCAACTCACTAGGTCTCCAGGGTGCTCAATAGGACACCCACTGTGTGTATCCATGGCAGAGAGGGGATAACGGGTTTCAGAGGCCCACAGGATTTTCCCTGCAAATGAAGAACCTATGGATCATAATGTGGTACTTCAGTCTTCCATGGGCCACAGCAAACTAATGCAGGGCCTGAAGTGGAAGTGGGAAATTAGTTCATGTATTAGGTATTACCAGTAGTCTGTAAGACAAATTTTTAAAGCAAAAGAAAATCAGAAGTTGCTATAGAACTCTTTAGCTTGGATGCTTGAAATCCTAGTAAGTTCTAAAAATTGTATTCATAATTTATTCTGTAATTACATATGGGTGACTTAATTATTTACTGGTAGAGAGAGGAGTTACAGCTTCATCTAGTTTTCAAAAATTAAAAATTGAGGCATAATTGAATGCTAACTACTCCAAACTTTAGGTATTCTAGACCCTCTGAACTATTTGGGAGACATTGCAGTCCCCAGTGTTTCCCCAAGAACCTCGTTTACTATACAAGGTGCCTTGTGGTATGTATGTACATGTCACAGATAGCTCTTGGGAAAAGACATACTTTTCTTCCCCAATTTTATTTGTCCCCATATCCACAAATTTCGATATCTTCTCGAAGAAGATAAAATATACAAACAAAATTCTGTATTATTTCAGGTTACGTTGACAAAGAACCATGTAGCTCTTTCTTCTGGATTGCGTAGAATTCAGAGTAATTTAATAAAGATAATGACCTAATTGTTTCCTAGCTCTTCCATAACTTCAATATTACAAGATATTTGAGCTTTTGACCAATTAGGCTTATAATCACAGCAAAATAATATGACAGATAGGTAGATAAAGACAGATAAAAAAGAACTATTTTCTCTATTTTTTTAAACAATCCTCAGTTCTTCGTTGTCTTCATAGTTACCTCTATCCTTGAGATGTGTGTATTTAGATAATCCCCCACACACTGGGGGAAACGGACAACATTTTCCACATTGATTTTCTACCTGTAACTCTAACTATCTCGAACCTCATTAAAGCCCTTCTCATCAATGCTGTGACCCTTAGGTATGACAGCTCTCAAAAAATCCAGTGTTCTCAGTAAATTGCATTATTTTGGTTAGGGTTCATTCTCATCAGAGGAATCGGGGTGACGGAGGAGTAATCGACATATGAGGACACAGAAAGATTAGGACTCTGGCGAGAAATAGAAACACCAGGTGTGGTGGTGTGCCTGGGATCACAGCACTAGGAGGCAGAGGCAGGAGTAAAAGCTATCCTGGGCTACATTGTAAAACCCTGCCTCAAAGAAAGACAGGGAGGGAGGGAAATGAAAAAAAAAGATCTCTCAGATCATGAATAACATAAGAAAGGTGAATGCTGACCCACACAATAGATCTAAAAAGAGGAAGTGGTGTTCTGAAAATCTTCTGGAAAAGTTAAAAATAAAATCTCTACATAGAAACATAAAACTAAAGTCCCGCAGGTATGCTTACTACAGAAGCCAGATGCAGTGTGGTGTCTGAGCTCCGGCAGATCCTCGTGAAAGGTATTGTGCTGATCACACTTTCTTACTTCCTGCTGTATTCTGTGGGCCGTTCTCTAGTAGCAGAAATGTTCACAGGTTAGAAAGATGAGTATGACCTAAAAGACAATCCCAGGGCTGTTTTCCTGGGAAACATGAAGAGAGAACGGTCAGTAGTAACCTAAGCTGCTGCAGAGTGCCACACTGGAGGCCACCCCTCTGTTTACCTTACAGCCCTGTCTTTGTCAGTGCACCCTCTATGGACTCAGTGGCTTTGGACCTCAAATTCATGCAACAGAGAAGAAACATAAATGAGGGTGATTTTTATCTTAATACACAAACAAGTCTTAAGATTAAGAAGAAATAAATACCTAGGCCCTTAAAAAAATGACCAGAAGTCTAAAGTTGATCCCTTACAGGAAAACAACCGTGGGCAAATTGCAAACCTTTGACAAGTGTCCATAGAAATAAATGATCATATTTCCATCTATGAGATTCTGAACAGGACCCACAGATAATGAGAAGAGGTAAAATTATAGTCTTTAGTTATGAATTGAATGTAGAATGTCCCTAACAGGCCGTGTTTTGAATGTTTGGTTTCAAAGCAGATGTTGGCACTGCTTGAAAACTTTTATGGTTTTGAATCTAGGTGCTAAGGGCAGGCCTTTGAAGGATATACCCACCCTAATCTGAGTCCATCTCAGTGTTCCCTGCTTGCCTTCTTATAAGGAAGTAGCAAACCCTGATGCTAAGGATGGAGTTGGACTGGTAGCCATGCCTTTCCTGCGCGATGGGCGTGATACCATGAGCTAGTATAGACTTCTCCACTTAAATTCTTTATGTTGGGCATTCTTATCACAGGCAAAAAAAAAAAAAAAATTAGTTAATATGGAAAATTGGTACCACGAAATAGGATAATTGCTGTGATGAACCTAAACATTTTAGATTGTAAGCTTTGTGGTGACTAGCTAACCAACAGATTGTGGAAAAATTTGAAGCTACAGGCTAGACTTAGGATATTGTAAGCTGAGAATAATGGGCCATTCTGGTGAGATTTCAGAAGGCCAATATGCCAACAATAATGCAGACAGTGAAGGCCTGGTTCATGAGCTTCTAGGCAGGAACAAGACTCTGTTGGGATGAGCTAACTTACTGGGTGGAATAGATTTAAAACAGCAGCATTCGGGTTGTAGCCCAGTTGTTTCAGGCTGCTTTTAAACAGATGTATAGTGAAAACTCGGCGACCAGAGCAGAGTAGAAATTGTGGGAAACACACAGTTTGATGAGGAAGGAGCTCGAACAGGCATTGTGGCGCGAGAACTGGCAAACTCTTGGACATTAGGAAAGTGCCTTCAAGGTAAGTCCTTACCCAAAGGCTCCAGGGCACAAGCATGCAAGCTCATGTCAAGGACTGTCTTGTAAAATGAGGGTGCCTTAGGAGATATGCCGAGTGGGGCTGCCGCCAAGAAAAGTGTTTTCCCTGGGTCCCTCAGAGAGATACTGAGAGACTGCTGCAGCCACAGGCCAAGGACAGCTGGTCAAGAAGTGGCTTTGTTGCTGTGATCATTGACAGTGCAGCCAGGTGTCTCTCAGGCTGGTTACAGAGCTTGATGTTCTCCATGCTGCTGGCTTTATGAACATGCAGAATGTACAAGTTGTGGTGTCATTAAGGCTGGAACAAAAGTTCCAAAGAAAGCCAGTGAGGACAGGCAGTGTGTGGCAGGGTCAGATTCCTTTCATGGAGCTCCTGAGCTAGTGTGTGACGATGTGAAGGGGAAGTCTGTTACCCTGGAGATCACAGAGGAGCCAGGAATGTGGAACATCTGCCAAGGCAAAGTGCGGGCACCAAGGAGATGCAGCCTGAGAGGGGGATGCATGTGCTGCGGACATCAGGGCCACAGAGGGGTGGGGTTTCCCGTGACTGCTGGAGCCCACATGGTTGTCACCATATACTACATGTGCCAGACATGGACTGTAGTTTTAATGTTTTCCCCGCTGAGTTCTGGCCTTCCTTTGGTGTCTTGTCCATGCTATCCCTTACTTCTCCCTTTGGGATGGCAATATTTCTCTATGCCACTGTTTATTGGCAATATTGATTTTCTTTTTGATTTTACAGGCCTTTATGACTAAGAGTTAGTCTTGAGTCTCAGAAGGGACATAAAACTTTTTAACAGTGTTGGGACTGTTAAAACTATGGAGACTTTTGAAGTTACACTGAATGCATTTTGCATCATGAGATAGCCGTGAGCTCTTGGGGACCAAAGCTCAGATGTTATGTTTGGATCTGGAATGCCCTTCACCTCACTAGTTTCCAGCTAGTGATTCTGTTTTGGAAGGTTATGTAACCTGTGAAACATGAAATCTAGGTGGTAAGATGTAGGCCACTGAGGCAAGCCTTAGAAGCTAATACCTCCTCCCTCATTATGGCCCCAGACCCCAGGCTTTCTGCCTCCTGGTCCATGCTGTGTGTGTGAAAAAGCCATCGTCCTACAGTTCCAGCATTACTGACTGCGATGTCTACTTTGCCTTCCTACAATAAGCGACTGTGGCAGTCTGGAACCATGGGCCAAATAAACCGTGTATTTTGTTGTAACAAGACTAGTTAACTAACGTACAGGGTAAGTGGGAAGAATGAAGGGCAATGGAAACTTGGCTTCTCATTGTTGGAGAATGGAGTTACAAATATGGAAGGGTGAAGTGTAGAGTAGATCTGTGGTACTGGGCTGAATGAAGTTGGGGGTACCATTGCGGCCTCATATTTTCAAATGCCAGTGAGTATGCACATGCAAACACCTATATTAAAATTATTATATATGTGTATATAAATTACATATGCTATATATTGAATATATATATTTATATAACTTTTATTAGCTATGGATTTTATATGTGTACATTGCATCCATATTATCTGTTTGACTGAAATCTACTAAAAAGGCCTAAAATCAGCCTCATCATTATAGCATGTGTCTAGCACTCCAGATACTGTATACCAAATGCTGTACCACCACTGAGGTATCATGGCTGCCTCTTACCCTCAAGTAGGTCCAAAGAGTGTCTCTGTCCATGTCTGTATGTCCGTGTGTGTGTGTGTGTGTGTGTGTGTGTGTGTGTGTGTGTGTGTGTGTGTCTTTCAAACAGGATCTGTATCTTCAGGTTTTTATTTCATTAAACATACCTGTGTAACACTAGCTTTTACCTAGGTTTTTTAAAAGGGATTTATAAAAGCAGGGCATGGTGCTGCTCTCCTTAAATCCCAGGACTTGGGAGGCAGAGGCAAGTGGAGCTTTGTGAGTTTTAGGACAGCCTGGTCTATATAGTGAACTCCAGCCAGCCAAGGCTACATATTGAGAGCCTGTCTCAAAAGAAAAACAAATCAATGAAACAAATAAGAAGTATTATAATGTTTACTTTGGTCTAGGTTTTTAGTTGACCTTTGCAAAGTAACAAAAAAAAAAAAATTGCTGAATCAAAACACCCCAAATTGCAAATGTTATATATTATTTGACCTACCATTTTTACAAAATTTGTTCTTAGCTTAATCTAAATATATGCCATCACATTACCATCATGGAAAGAGACAATGGTGTTACGTCAACACAAACTTGGTTTCATGCTCCAGGTCTGTTTTCACATAGCTGCAGGAATCTGAGCACATTCTTCCACCATTTTCTCACAGTCCCTGGAGGGTCTGAGGAAACGCTGAAGGGAGACCCCAGACTCAATTAGTATGTAAGAACACAGAGCGTTTATTATACCACAAGCATGTGGATTGCTCCCCTGTACAAAATGGCCGTGACCCCGAGATGAGCGTTCGGGCTCCTTTTAAGCACAGCTAAGGGGAGTTTCAGGGTCAGTTACCTAATTGGTTAAGCAGGTAGCGGTTACATTAGTATATTTTTAATTGGCTGTGGTTTAGTCTTATCATTTTTGGACACATCTGCACAAGCTTGGACCTGACTCAGAAGGGGGACTTCTGGGTTTGTCCTTGAGACACTGAGGCTGACTTAGGCCCTCTGTGTTCCTTCTCTCCCTCGACCCTGAATATGAGGGTCTTGTAGATAAATGGCCCTTTGGTGGAAAAGACACCTGTTTGTCCTTCTCAGAGAACTGGAACCTAAATTCAGTTGTGAAAGTGAGAGAGAGTTTAACCCCTTCATCTCCTCATCTGTAGGAGCTCGGGATTGCTTGGAAATAAACAAAAATGTTGTAGGAGAGTCGCTGCAGGTTTTAGCTCTTGGGAGTCGTGAGGCCACTCCACATGTGCAGCTTCTGTTCTTTGAGGAAAGCATCGTGGTTCTTACCTTTTTGTTTTTCACCTTTTCTATACTTTTATAAAAGAAGAAATGTTCCCCAAATGTCAGCCCTGTTGTTAATGTTGTGCTGGCTCGCTTCTGTTTCTCCCTCTTTTTCTTTTTTTGATATCTGCAAAGCCACACTAATGATGTGTGTTTTTTTCTCTTTTTCTATTTCTCCTTCTATCTCCCTCCATCTCTGTCGCTGTCTGTCTGTCTGTCTGTCTGTCTCTCTGTCTGTCTCTCTTTGTCTCTGTCTCTCTCTGTGTGTGTGTGTGTGTGTGTGTGTGTGTGTGTGTGTGTGTGTGTGTGTGTTTCTCAGGGCGGAGTGGGGGTGGGGCACATGCTCTTACCTCTATTAATGAATCTATGATGTGTGAACTGTAGGAAACCCTGTACGACCTGAAGCTTACCTAAGTGTTTTCGTTCCTTGTGAGCAAATTTCGGAAACATTCCACAAATCCAGGATTAGGGTGCCACTCTCTGGCAAGAGCTTGGGTGCTGAAATTCTGAGCACATGTCTTTGGTTCCATTCCAGTCCTAACACGGGGCCTCTCCTCTTGTAGCTGGTTAGTAAGAGTTTGGTGTTTGTGGTCCCAGTGGCTCAGCTAACACCTGAGATTCTTGTTTTCCATTCCTGCATTCGTGTTTCTCCTGAGGCCTGGGAAGCCGCGGTGGAAACGGTGGACTGGCCGTGAACTGGACCCCGCTTCTATCTCACCCGTCACGTTTCTGTCATGTTCTCCTCGAGCTACTGCTGTGGTTGACACCTGTCAGACACGCTTTGAAGCAGCCCTACTCCTCACTTCTGACGACTTGACCTCATCCCTTGCCATCACAGTGTGCAGGCATCTTGTCCCCTGGCACTCTCCTCAGCACTTGTCCTTGCTCCTGGGCGGATCCCAGTGACCTCCACCTTCTTGGGGCTGGTAGTAGTTTTCAGTCATTGTCTTTCTCAAACACTTGGCAGTTCTAACCCTTACTGATCCCTCACCCCTGTAGCTTCTTTTCCTCATTTCCATGAGCCCCCGGGAGCCCCCATCTGTCTCTGGCTGCTCCTCGGTGAGTTCTGTGCTGGGTGACATCTCCCAGAGCCGGAACATGCTGTGCTTAGTTGTGACTTGGCACCTTTTTTTGTATCTGGTGTCACTCTAAGAAAACCCATTCAACTCAGCCTTTTGTGTAACATCAACATGCTTTTGCTACCAAAATGACATCTTTATCTCTGACTCTTCCCCTAGATGGCAGACTAGAATATCAGAATACCTATTTCAGATATCACTGGGGTGTTAAATTAACATTTCAAACTTACCATATGCAAAATAGAAATATTGATCTCCCCTTCCTCAGTTTTTCTTTTGTGTGTCTTTTCAACTACTGGCTCTACCATAATGTGGATTTAAGTGTGTTCTTTGATCTCTCCTTTTCCTTTGCCCCCACATCCCACATCTCCTTTATGAGAACATTCTGTTGGGATACCTTCAATGCATATTGAGTTGATATCTCTTCATCTCCATTCACAGTCAGTGTCCAAATCAAAGACGCCATTAACTCTTGTTTATTGGGTGACAATGATCGCTCCCCAAAGTGGTTGCTCTGTTTCTGTACTGACCCTGCAAAAATTCTAACTTGACATACAGGCTAATCTGTGTAAACCTTGTAGTGTATAGCCAGACTCTCAACTCTTTTCCAGTTTTTAAACTCACGTTGTTTTTATTGTTGTCCTCAGGCTAATATCTAGATTCTTGCTAGCAGCCATCCATGCCTGTTACCTGTCTCTGCTTCCTTCTGTGACTGCACCTCAGACCCCATCTCCCACCTCAGCACACAGCCATGTGGACTTCCCTCCTCACACACCCTGTGCACACCCCATCTCCCACCTCAGCACACAGCCATGTGGACTTCCCTCCTCACACACCCTGTGCACACCCCATCTCCCACCTCAGCACACACCCATGTGGACTTCCCTCCTCACACACCCTGTGCACACCCCATCTCCCACCTCAGCACACACCCATGTGGACTTCCCTCCTCACACACCCTGTGTTGTCTCCTCGAAGCTTCCCCATTGGGCTGTTGCTTAGGTCTAGCTCATTCTTTCTTCAGATCCTCATGAGTTTGTCTTCTCCTTGTCATTTTGATGTCAGTTCCCATCGTAACTTCTCAGAGGCTTTCCCATGTGCCTTTCTAGGACTTTCTATCTCGTCTGACTGCCTTACTGTCTTAGCAAAACTTCTGTAATCAAAAGGTATGTGTCCATTCCTTCAGTTCGCCCATGTCTGAGAGGGCAGGGTCCTCGTGTGACATTTCCTTTCCTATCTCCTTGCTGCTTACACTGTGCTTACAACCTGTTGTGTGCTAACTGTCTGCAGAGCATTCGAGCCAGGGCTCAGCCGGAACAGCCTCTGGGGCTGGGAGTCTCCACTGCCAGCCCGTGATCCAGCACCTGTTCCCAGACAGGTTTCCCTTTGCCAACCGTGGCTTTTTGTATCCCCCTCTTTTCTTCAAGATAGACTTGTCTTTTGTCTCATCTTTAACTAGCCCTCACAAACCATATTTCATCTTCCATATCTTTTGATATCACCACAGTTTCTTCTCTGAACTCTAATAATTGCAGCATGCTTTGGTCCATAAGCCTGTTTCCTGTTACATCAAATTAAAGGACATCCTGATCACCAGGCCAATGCTTGTCTGTTTTTCTTACAACAGCTGTCCCACTGTTGGTCGGAAGGCACTACAGTGCCTTCTTTGGTGTTTCTGGCTATCTTGATCTTGGGTTTTTTTCTGACTTCTTTTGTGGTGAAGAATGTATTTGATTCTTCTTCTTTATATCTTAAACCACAAGAAAAACAAATCACAAAATATTTAAAATGTAGCCGGGTGGTGGTGGTGCTCGCCTTTAATCCCAGCATTCGGGAGGCAGAGGCAGGCGGATCTGTGAATTCTAGGCCATCCTGGTCTATAGAGTAAGTTCCAGGAAAGGCACAAAGCTACACAGAGAAACCCTGTCTTGAAAAACCAAAATAAATAAATAAATAAATAAATAAATAAATAAATAAATAAATAAATAATAAATAAATAAATAAATAAAAATTTAAAGTGTAATGGATTTTTCTCTTACTTGTTACCTGCATGTCCGTGTGTGTGTGTACAAGGTGTGTATCCAGCACCCTCTCTAAGTGACTCTTCTTCTGTCCTAATTTCTATTTCATTGCCAAAATAAGTGTCAAACTGTAGGATGCAGACTCATGTCAAGAGACATATGCTTTTCTTTATACAGTAGAATCTTTCCTCCTCACTTCACCCACCAGCATCGACTGGCTCATTCATGTACATGTCCACACATTTTCAGGAATTTCAGAATAATCTTAAGCAGTTTGTTCCAATTGGGTCACATTGCAGAAAACACTGATGTTGTGTAGGCCTTTTCCTGTTACTGTTTTGTCTGGTTTTTCCTTTAGCTTAAAGGCACACCAGACTTACCCACGGTTATGGATTTGCCTCAGCATCCTGTTGCAGTCTTTTATCTACCCTTGAGCAACTCCCAGAGCTGACATGCCAACACTCTTCAGTATGAATGGAATGGCAATGATGGAGCTCTGTGAGTTGACCCTGTATGTGTCTTGAACTTGGAGTACTTATGTGTCTTGAACTTGGAGTACTTGCGAAATGGATCAGAAGCCACATGAATCAAGGTGTAAGGAAAAGCTCCCAGCTTCCCAACTCTCCCTGATGGAGCCAGACCACACACCTGTCTTTAAGTTAAGGCTATGCTGTCATAGTGAAGACAAGGGAAGTTACCTGTGGTCAGCTGTATATACTGTCTGGGCAGTGTTCTAACGCAGGCTGTGGTCAGCTGTGTACACTATCTGGACTGTGTTCTCATGCAGGCTGTGGTCATCTGTACACTATCTGGGCTGTGTTCTGACGCAGGCTGTGGTCATCTGTGTACACTATCTGGACTGTGTTCAATGCAGGCTGTGGTCATCTGTGTACACTATCTGGACTGTGTTCTAATGCAGGCTGTGGTCATCTGTACACTATCTGGGCTGTGTTTTAATGCAGGCTGTGGTCATCTGTGTACACTATCTGGGCTGTGTTATAACACAGGCTGTGGTCATCTGTGTACACTATCTGGACAGTGTTCTGACGCAGGCTATGGTCATCTGTGTACACTATCTGGACTGTGTTCTCATGCAGGCTGTGGTCATCTGTACACTATCTGGGCTGTGTTCTGACGCAGGCTGTGGTCATCTGTGTATACTATCTGGGCTATGTTCTCATGCAGGCTGTGGTCATCTGTGTACACTATCTGGATAGTGTTCTAACGCAGGCTGTGGTCATCTGTGTACACTATCTGGGCTGTGTTCTGACGCAGGCTGTGGTTATCTGTGTACACTATCTGGACTGTGTTCAATGCAGGCTGTGGTCATCTGTGTACACTATCTGGACTGTGTTCTAATGCAGGCTGTGGTCATCTGTACACTATCTGGGCTGTGTTATAACACAGGCTGTGGTCATCTGTGTACACTATCTGGACAGTGTTCTGACGCAGGCTATGGTCATCTGTGTACACTATCTGGACTGTGTTCTCATGCAGGCTGTGGTCATCTGTACACTATCTGGGCTGTGTTCTGACGCAGGCTGTGGTCATCTGTGTATACTATCTGGGCTATGTTCTCATGCAGGCTGTGGTCATCTGTGTACACTATCTGGACAGTGTTCTAACGCAGGCTGTGGTCATCTGTGTACACTATCTGGGCTGTGTTCTGACGCAGGCTGTGGTCATCTGTGTACACTATCTGGGCTGTGTTCTGACGCAGGCTGTGGTCATCTGTGTATACTATCTGGGCTGTGTTCTCATGCAGGCTGTGGTCATCTGTGTACACTATCTGGACTGTGTTCTAATGCAGGCTGTGGTCATCTGTATACTATCTGGGCTGTGTTCTGACGCAGGCTGTGGTCATCTGTGTACACCATCTGGGCTGTGTTATAACGCAGGCTGTGGTCATCTGTGTACACTGTCTGGGCTGTGTTGTAACGCAGGCTGTGGTCATCTGTACACTATCTGGGCTGTGTTCTGACGCAGGCTGTGGTCATCTGTGTGCACTATCTGGGCTGTGCTCTAACGTGGGTTTATCTTCTGAAATCCGTGGTGGCTTTGCAACGGCTTGTGGTTGTTAAGTTGGAAGAAATTCCCAGATGTCTGAAAACTTTTCTGACATTATTTTAGTTGACAAATAGTGGCCTTGCTTCAAAATGAGTATTATTTAATCCACAGTAAACCATCTTTTAGTTCTTACATCAGTCTTGACTTTATTAAAGTCAAAAGTAATGTTTAGGGAGGATAAAATCATAAATATGATTCATAAATACTTAAAACAACAACAACAGCACTCCTGGTTGAATAGAAATCCCACTTAGAATTGTAGTTTATCATTTAAAGAAAAACTTCTGGGATTAAGGGTAAACCAGTTTTAGAAAAGAAATCAAATATTATAGAATTTGAAAACCTAATTTAGCATATATTAGATTAATGCCCTGTAAACTCTGAGAGTCTGAATTCAGCTGGCACTGCATCTGACTTAATTCTCCTGTTTATTTTCTTCTCTTTCTTTGGTTATTTGTGTCTAAATCTCAGTTACTTTGTCCTTTATGGGTTTAAACATTTAGTAGTGATTTAGTAAAGGGGCTTATCCCTCCTTACTATTTTTTTCCCCCAGCAAATTTTTGAGGAAGTAGTGGTCAGGAATTTTTCTATGTGTGAAATCACTTTTTGTGTGTGAATATATACACAATCCCACAGTTCTACCAATATACATATTTTTAACTTGCAAATAAGTAAAGATTTAAAATTTTGTACATAAACAGCAAAGTCGATGAAGGCGTTTTTATATGTTTGTATCCTAATGTGCTTTTTCTGTTTTAAAAATATGCTGTAGTTGATTGAAATAAATTTGATTTTGACTTGTGCCACACAACTGTAATTCCTTCAAACACATGTCACTATGCAGTATATTTAAGGCAATGTCAGCAACAATTCTTCCTTTATTTAGGGTAATGTAATCTAAAACTATCAGCCTTTTCTACTTGCATGAGCTTCTGACTTTCATACCACAATGCACAAAATAATTCATTTTACATAGAGCTTTTGGTGAGATGCCCTTCACAAGAGAGAAGGCTTATTTTTCCATGTACACCTTCCAGGGAGATAGATGTTACCCTGGTGTCTCCACTTCATACTGAGTTCTGAGCCTCTTGAGTGACTTTGGTTTAATTAGTTATCCCTTTGTTTAAAGTTTAATATAATGGGTCCTGTCCATGGTCACAGAGTTGAGTCAGAGTAATGCATTTGGAGACTATGCCATATAATACAAGAATCTGGTTACCTTAGTAATGCTCTTCAGGTAAATGTGAAAATAAGCTGTTAGAAGGTGAGTCTGAGCCAGAGAGAAGGGATAACTCATGCTGGAAAGATGGGGTGAGGAGCTGATAGAATGTTCTATAATGAGAATGATCCATGTTCAGGCTCTCAAACTCAAAGCCCATCTTGGCTTACTTTTATGAAGGCTCTCTATTGATTTTTATGAATGCTAAGTTCTAAAATATTCAAATTGAGCAGACAGTGGGGGGTGGGTGGAGAAAGCAATAAGAACACAAATGGCATATGCAGTTATTTACAAGTGTGGAGTGGTAAATTCAAGGTAGAAAATGCATAGAAATATTGACTAACCAAAGTAATAGCATTCTAGGGAGGAATTCAAGCTGTACAATGCACATTCGCGTGTTTTGATTTTTCATCTGAGTCAGTTCATTTTGAACATAAGAGTATGTTTAATGTTAGTGTACTTGGGAAGAAGGTGTATCATCAGCACTGAACTCCACCCCCAGCTAGCCATGGTGGTCTGCTAGTGAAATGGACTGTACATTTGTTAGGAATGTTGGAGGCACAGGGCTAGAGAGCTGCATATAATGAGATGGGAAGGTCTCTGCCCAAGTCAGTCTCTACTTTAAAAAGGGAGACACGGGGGCTACAAGGAGGCGCAGGGTTCCCAGTACCCACGTGGTAGCTTACAACATCCACAACTCCAGCTCCAGGGGCTCCAGGGCTCTGTTTGGACCCCTATGGGCCCTGTGTGTATGCACATATATACAGTACAGGCAAAACACTCCTACAAGTAAACTAAAAATGAATCCATGTTTTAAAAAGGGCGTCACGAACATAAGCATGTATGAATGACAGGAGAACAGAACCTTTGTGTCTGAATAAGACAGTGTGGGGTGGAGAGATAGACGAAGTGATAACATGAAGCAGAAGTTCAGAAGTGCAGAGAGGAAGACAGAAGGAAGCAGCATTGGCTTCATGCAAGAGCTAGAGGTGTTGACTAGAGAGCAGGATTCCCTTTCAACATCCCAGTAGTCAAAGTCCACTAATGTCTGAGACATGGGTTTTAAAATATATACTATTATTATTATTATTATTATTAGTAGTAGTAGTAGTAGTAGTAGTAAGTCTGTGGAGAAGTGTGGCCACATGGATAAGAGAATCAGAGGGAAGGTACCTTTGAAACTTTTCCAAGTTCTTCCATATTTTCATTGGATCATGTGGCACGTGTTTATAGATGCTTATGTCTGGCTTGGTTGGCTGCCGTAGTTAATACACTGTCAAAGAGAACGTTACAGGCTTTTGTCTTCAGTGGAGGAAGAACTTCCCAAGGCAGTCTGTCTACTAAATTACCTTTACAGTCAGTGGTTTTTGTGTGAACTCAGCATGTAATGAGTAGCCTAGCCAGGGTCTGCTTCCCACACTCAACTCGCCCTCCGGAAAGGCAGACACTAAATGTGTGCCTTGTTGTAAGGGTGGACTGTGCTGGTGCTGAGAGCATAAGGTGAAGACTGGTCGTGGGCAATGAGTGGATGTGCCATGGAAAGTCGACCTAGGGTAGTTGGTCTCCTGTAAGTTTGGCTTTCAAGTGTCCCTTTGCTTCTCCCAAATTGTTTTCATGGAATGCTTTCTCATATCTTCGGCCATTTTGGTGTTCATTAACCATGTTTTTGTAGGAAGGAAGAATATGAAACAAAATCTATTTTTTTTTTTTGTTCTGGAGATAAATATTAATGGAGTAGGTTGTGGAAATGGAGACTGAAATAATGAAGTGAGTTTTGCATTCCTGCTATGGCCATGGCTGTGAGAAGAGATGAGAGAGGCTAACTTTCACTAGGCCCCAAGGTCAGGCAGTTCACCTTCTGAACTGAGCTGAAGCACATTTGCTGTCAACTCTGATTAGAGTTTCTCAGTGATGCAGTAATGGTGACTCAGTCCACATGCAAGGATGCTTGCGTTTATTGAGGTCTTCTAATATGTCTTTGGAGCAATCTCATCTTCATTATATGAAACAGTTTGATGAGATTTTTAGATTTGTTTATACTTGTGAGAGTCACCCATAACTGAGTTTTCAAAAGATGCTCTTGTTGGTAGGTCCCTGTAATCCATTGTCTTCTCAGAAGACCCATGCTGCATACTTGAAATCTATTACATTGATTATAGACATGTTTGGACTTGATATAGGGCTCTGTTATAATTTATGATGGTTTAGCTTTCCACATTCAGCATTTGAATTATATTAATACAATGCATCATGATCTTACAAGTTAGCCTTTCTCTGTACTTGTTCAGTTTGCCATTCCTCGGGAAACATTCCTTCATCCTGAGGCACAAGCTACTCCTTAGCATGGGGTAGACAGTTGCATTCCAGCGTTAACCAAAGGTTATGGGATGTAAATAGAGAATGTTGTACTTAGGCCATATCATTGAGATCTTCCTCTCACACCTGTAAACTGTGTAACCAAACACATATTCCTTGATTTTTTTTTTTTTTTTTAAGGAACTCATTTTCCTATCTATAAGTAGAAATGCTGTGGGTTGTTATGAAAGGCAGTTTTAAAAAGTGTGTGTAAAAAGTAGAGCATGAGACCTAACACATAGTAACATTTAGTAGCTAGTCACTATTACCTAACATTTTATTTAATTCACTTGGTTATTGTTTAGCTCATTTTGGTGGGTGAGTGGAAGATTCAGGCATGGGCTTTTCTGAATGGCGGACTTTTTTTTTTTTTTTTTTTTTTTTTTTTTTTTTTTTTTTTTTTGGTTTTTCGAGACAGGGTTTCTCTGTGTAGCTTTGCGCCTTTCCTGGGACTCACTTGGTAGTCCAGGCTGGCCTCGAACTCACAGAGATCCGCCTGGCTCTGCCTCCCGAGTGCTGGGATTAAAGGCGTGCGCCACCACCGCCCGGCTGAATGGCGGACTTTTAAGTGGCTGTTTAAGCAATGGCCTCATGGGGAACAATTCAGAACAGTGAGTGGCTTGTTCCAAGGGCCTGAGGCAGGGATCCTGTGATGTTTCCAAAGAACTAAAGGCAAGCCTTTGCTTCTTGAGAGCAGCTAGGATAAGGCTGAAGTTTGCAAGAGTTGCTCTGTTGTGGAGCCCGCGTGGGACTTGCTAAAGAGGATTTAAGGGTTTAGTCTAAAGGTTTCATCAGGGACGAGAGCATTTGATTTCAGACTTAGAAGGGGCGTTCAGGCTTTAGTATGAGAACTATCCTAAATTTGCATCAAGATCAGAGGACTGGGGGTGTAGCTCAGTGCAAGTTGCATACTGACTGGTTATGAGACCCTGGGTCTCCATCACCAAAGCCAAACTTAAAAAAATAAATTCAGCTGTAGCATTAGCTCATTGAAAGGGGTGTTCTGAGGAAAAACTGGTGGCTGTTTTTGCTAATGCCATCCATATGTGCAGTAGTTTCTAGACAATAAATAGTGAGTGACATAATTGACCCTGGTGGTGTCTGGTTTGCAGTAAGTGTGTGTGCTGGGTATTCCTGGGTTTCAGAGTGGCGAGTCAACTGTTGGTGACAGAGCCACACAGAAGGCATCTGAGTCCTGTGCTCTGCAAGACAGTCTCCAGACATCCTCAGCTCTAGTCAGGAACTGCCTTAAAAAAGCTCTCATTAGGTAAGCAAGTGTAATCAGAGAATCGTGTCCTCATAGGGTGTACCTCACCAAGAAGGCTGTACACGTTCAAGAACCTGTTATCTGCATGTACACTACAGACACACTCACTTGCTCACTTAGATCCATACACACACACACACACACACACACACACACACACACACACACACACATCTCTCCCTATAAGGAGATAGCCAGTATGTTCTTTTTTTTCCTTGTTACTACTTCTGGCTGTTCAACCTCCACGTTGTTTAAGGAGCGGCATGCATGCATAGGAACGAAAGGAAATAAAGCACATTTACCCATCCCTTTAATTGATAAGGTACACTGACGGCATGATTTTCACTCTTCATTTGAGAATACCACGGATCATGTTATGTGTAACTTTAATATGTAAGTTATGTCTCAGAAATTGTGGAGTGACAGCAGCCCCGCACTGTTCTGTGTGCAGTGACGAGCACAGCAGTTGCACACACACGCACGAATAGATCACAGTGAACATCCCCTGAGCTCCGTTTGCAGACATTGTATCTCCACCATGACAAAATTCCCACAAGAGGGTAAATTATTAATGCCTCGGAATCTGCGGGGTTCAGCAGATAGGCGTAGGGTTATTGACGGCAAACTTTATCTCTTTTATTTCTGAGGCATATAATGAAATAGGGAGACCCTCAAGTAACCACGGTTAGTGTTTAGGCTAATTTTGTAGGGGCCAGTGGGCTTTTGCCTTAATGTGTACAAATACGATTTTTGTCTCTCACAGCAGATTGGAAGTAGGTACAGGGAGAGAGAATTGGCACTAATTTATGAACCCTTCCAGCCCTCTTGGTGTGGTACACCCTGTGAGGGCACATTTCTCTAATTACACTTACTTCACCTAATGAGGGCTTTTAATGACAATTACTGATTAGAGTTGGGGATGTTTGGGGACCTTACGGAAGATGTATTGACTTGCAGAAGGTAAGACTTCATCTACCTTTTGTGTAGCTCAGGCCCCAGCAGTTTTCCAGCCACTTTGAAGTCCATCTCTGCACCTCGCCCCAAATATCTGAGTGGACCATACTGAGACGCTCAGACACACTTTATTTCTCAGCTTCAATTAGGTCAAAGAGTTCAGGAATCCTGTGCTTTTAGCAGTGTCTTTACGCTTTTCTTCCTTGGTGATGCTCACACGGACTGTTTCTCTGTTTGGTAACAAGAATAACCCATAGTCCAGAATGTTCTTTTTAGAAACATTGACTTGAACTGTGACAAATGGACACCTGACATTGTTTTCCTCCTCACACATTTGCAGTCTGCACATTTGTGTCACAATGCTGAGAAGTTCTGGTATATTGTGTAGGATATGCATATGAGAACTGTAATGAAGACTGAGAAACTGCCATGGTTAGGCTGAGCTGTGTTGTGCTTGATCAGTGTGCTCACTAGAGATGATGGTAATGTTCTGTATACTTTAGTGATGTATTCATGTATTCAGCAGTTCATGGTACACCACAGTTATATACAACTTTTAATGTACCAATTAAAAATCAACTTCAAACCACACAGCAGTGGTTACTTGCTATGTACCCACACCATGCATTTACATAGTCTACATGGTCTTTTTGGAGCAAAGTAGAAATTTTCTTCATAAATCCAGATGGTATATTATTCACTTATCTTTTTATAATCAGCAAGCGTCTCAGTTATGCAGCACCCTGGCATCCTGTCCTAGCAGGATGAGCTCTTTTGGTTTTTGCCTTGCAGTTCAGGCTGGTCTGACACTCTGAAAGGCCTGGCTAGTCTGGAACACATTGACCAAGGCTGGTTTTGAATTCAGGGTTCTGTGACCTCAACCTCTGATGTGCTGTTATTATAGTCATGTGCCCTGACGTTTAGCAGGGTAATAGTGCTAATATGTATCTTTTTTAACTTCATATGTGTACCTCTTAATGGGAATAGACCAATCTTTGCTTGATTTTCCTTTTCAAGTTGCATTAGTTTCAACTAAAACCTTTCTTGCTTTTATGTTTTTCACCTTTACAACCATTATTATTATTATTGTTATTATTAATTATTGTGTGGTGTCTCTGATGTGTCTGTGTAGTAGAATATTTTAAGGTGTGTTACTTTTGTTCATACTGCATTTGTTTAACTGTGAAGCTGTGTTACTGTGCCTGTGTAAAACACCTGATGGTCTAATAAAGAACTGGCTAATAGCAAGGCAGGAGAAAGGATAGGTGGGGCTGGCAGGCAGAGAGACTAAATAGAGGGAGAAATATGGGAGGAGAGATCTAGCAGCCAGAGAAGGAGGAGGACACCAGGGGCCAGCCACTCAGCTACACAGCAAGCCACAGAGTAAGTAAGATTTACAGAAGTAAGAGAACAGGAAAAGCCCAGAGGCTAAAGGTAGACAGGCTAATTTAAAGTTAAGGAAAGCTGGCTAGAAACTTAAACCAAGCTAAGGCTGGGCGTTCATAGTTAAAAATAAGCCTCCATGTGTGAATTTATTTGGGAGCTGGGTGGTGGGCCCTGCAAAAGAGTAGAAGCCCCAACAACATGCCTGTGCAGCTGTGTGTGTGTGTGTGTGTGTGTGTGTGTGTGTGTGTGTGTGTCAGAGGACAGTCTTGTGGAGTCAGTTCTCTTCTGTCATCTTTCCTTGGGTTCTGGGATCCAGCCCAATCCCTTCCTGTGCACAGCAAGCACATTTGCCCACTGAGCCATCTTGCCAGCCCAACCATTTCTTTTTAAATTAAAAAATTTCACTTGGCCATGGTGGTGCACGCCTTTAATCCCAGCACTCAGGAGGCAGAGGCAGGATGATCTCTGTGAGTTCAAGGCCAGCCTGGTCTACAGAGAGAGAGATCCAGGACAGCTACAGCTACACAGAGAAACCTTGTCCTGAAAAACAAAACAAAATATTCTTCTAGCAGATCTGAAGTTAGATTTAAGGGGAAAGGTACTTGTATTGCAAACAATCTAAGCTGAGTAAATTTGAATACCTTGTAAGTGATATTACCGGCAATCTCGGCAGGGAAATAGCACCAATTTTCTTGGCTCATCCTGTTTGTCACCTTCTCAGCAGTTCCAAGATTCTGATGAAAGAAATTACCTCTAAAGGATTTTGCATCTTCTTCTTGCACCTCCTCCATCCCTAGCATATGTTAACCCTTTAATACCTATTAGTTTTTGGGGTTTTTTTTACAGGTTAATAGTGAGTTATCTTTTTTTCTTTTTCTTTTTTTTTTTAATTTTTATTTTGCAATACAATTCAGTTCTACATATCAGCCACGGATTCCTTTGTTCTCCCCCCTCCCGCCCCTCTCCCCTTCCCCCCAGCCCACCCCCCATTCCCACCTCCTCCAGGGCAAAGCCTTCCCCACAGACTGAGATCAACCTGGTAGACTCAGTCCAGGTAGGTCCAGTCCCCTCCTCCCAGGCCGAGCCAAGCGATCCTGCATAGGCCCCAGGTTTCAAACAGCCGACTCATGCAATGAGCACAGGACCTGGTCCCACTGCCTGGATGCCTCCCAAACAGATCAGGCCAATCAACTGTCTCACCCACTCAGAGGGCCTGATCCAGTTGGTGACCCCTCAGCCATTGGTTCATAGTTCATGTGTTTCCGTTCGTTTGGCTATTTGTCCCTGTGCTTTATCCAACCTTGGTCTCAACAATTCTAGCTCATATAAACCCTCCTCATTCTCGCTAATTGGACTCCCAGAGATCCACCCGGGGCCTAGTCATGGATCTCTGCATCCAGATCCCTCAGTAGTTGGATGAGGTTTCTAGCACGACAATTAGGGTGTTTGGCCATCCCATCCCCAGAGTAGGTCAGTTTGGGCTGTCTCTCAACCATTGCCAGCAGTCTGTTGTATGGGTATCTTTGTGGATTTCTGTGGGCCTCTCTAGCACTTTGCTTCTTCCTATTCTCATGTGGTCTTGATTTACCATGGTCTCCTATTCCTTGTTCTCCCTCTCTGTTGTTGATCCAGCTGGGATCTCCCACTCCCCCAAGCTCTCTTTCCCTCGACCCTCGCCCTTCACTACCCCCACTCATGTCCAGGCTGTTCATGTAGATCTCATTCCATTTCTCTGTCATTGGGTGATCCCCGTGTCTTTCTTGGGGTCCTGTTTTCCAGGTAGCCTCCCTGGTGATGTGAGTAGCAGTCCAGTCATCCTTGTTCCACATCTAGTATCCTGCTGTGAGTGAGTACATACCATGTTTGTCTTTTTGAGTCTGGGTTACCTCACTCAGGATGATTTTTTCTAGATCCATCCATTTGTCTGCAAACCTCATGATGTCATTGTTTTTCTCTGCTGAGTAGTATTCCATTGTGTATATGTACCACATTTTGTTTATCCATTCTTCAGTTGAAGGGCATCTAGGTTGTTTCCATGTTCTGGCTATTACAAACAATGCTGATATGAACATAGCTGAACAAGTGCTCTTGTGGTGTGGTTGAGCATTCCTTGGGTATATGCCCTAGAGTGGTATAGCTGGATCTTGGGGGAGATGGATTCCCAATTTTCTAAGAAAGCGCCATATTGATTTCCAAAGTGGTTGTACAAGCTTGCATTCCCACCAGCAGTGGAGGAGAGTTCCCCTAGCTCCACATCCTCTCCAGCATAAGGTATCTTCAGTGTTTTTGATCTTAGCCATTCTGACAGGCGTAAGGTGGTATCTCAGAGTTGTTTTGATTTGCATTTCCCTGATGATTAGGGATGTTGAGCAATTCCTTGAATGTCTTTCAGCCATTTGAGTTTCCTCTGTTGAGAATTCTCTGTTTAGTTCTATAGCCTATTTCTTAATTGGACTGTTGGGCATTTTGATGTCTAATTTCTTGAGTTCCTTATATATTCTGGATATCAGTCCTCTGTCAGATGTGGGGTTGGTGAAGATCTTTTCCCATTCTGTAGGCTGTCGCTTTGCCTTGTTGACCGTATCCTTTGCTCTACAAAAGCTTCTCAGTTTCAAGAGGTCCCATTGATTGATTGTTTCTCTCAGTGTCTGTGCTACTGGTTTTCTATTTAGGAAGTGGTCTCCTATGCCAATGCGTTCAAGACTACTTCCTACTTTCTCTTCTAGCAGGTTCAGAGTAGCTGGATTTATGTTGAGGTCCTTGATCCACTTGGACTTAAGTTTTGTGCACGGTGATAGATATGGATCTATTTGCAGCCTTCTACATGTTGATATCCAGTTTTGCCAGCACCATTTGTTGAAGATGCTTTCTTTTTTCCGTTGTGCACTTTTGGCTTCTTTGTCAAAAATTATATGTTCATAGGTGTGCCGATTAATGTCAGGGTCTTCAATTCGATTCCATTGGTCCACATGTCGGTTTTTATGCCAGTACCAAGCTGTTTTTATTACTGTAGCTCTATAGTACAGCTTGAAGTCAGGGATCGTGATGCCTCCAGAGGTTGTGTTATTGTACAGGATTCTTTTGGCTATCCTGGGTTTTTTGTTTTTCCATATGAAGTTGAGTATTATTCTTTCCAGGTCTGTGAAGAATTGTGTTGAATACCTATTAGTTTTAAGAATACTGGTAGCAGGGGTAGAAAAGCTGCCTCAATAGTTAAGAGCTCTTGCTGCTCTTGCAGAGGACCTGTTCCCAGCAACACATCATAGCTTACAACTAACTGCCTGTAACTCCAGCTCCAAGTGATTCTTGGTGCCCTCTTCTGGCCTCTGCATGCATGTAGTGTGCATACATGTACTCAGCAACACACACAAACACTATATATATAAAGAATTCTGGTACCAAGCGAGGGCCTTCTACCTAAGGCACATAGAAGTCATTATTGTGGCACCAGGTTTGGTAAAAATAAAGAGGTTTATTCAGGGTTACTTGACACAGGCAGTGCAGGCTCAGATGTGTGCCTTTTGGGAGCTGCTGGGTCTAAAGATACCTTGATTCTTAACTGATCACTGTTTGTGTCTCGTAGGGGGTTGCCATTTTAGGCCTACATTGTAATTTCATGGGGAATACCCCTTTGCCTCTGCCATGGCCACTCCACCCACAGTTCTGAACATAAGGTGCTAGTTAGTGGTCCGAGACTTTTAGTTCATCTTCTACAGGATCATCCAGATCAGACTATCAGGGGCATCCCTGGCATGTTCTATGGAGTCCCTTTCCCAACAGTTACAAATTAAGGATTTCTGTTCTAGAAATATTTAGTGATAAGAGAAAGAACTTAGCTTCATTGTATTTTAGGTTATTTCATTTTTGTTTTTTAAGAGAAGATGATGAGGTTCAGAGAAGGCAGACAATGTCAGGATTTGGTTAGTCTGAATGAGATTAGATTGGCTAGGAGTGTGTTGTCAGGGCGAGGATTCCAGCTTCCCACGGGCTTCCGATGCTTACATTCTTGAGAATGGCTCCCAAGTCCTGGAGAGATGCTTCTGGACATGACACAACTGGAAACCTCCTTTACTGAATGCCTGGCAGGAGGTGTGGCCTACAGCAAGGGCTTGGTTTCAGCACCACAATCAGTAATTGAAACGTAAAACATGGCCGCCTTCTGTCTGCCAAGGTCGGTTCGTAGCTAAAGAACCCATTTTTATTCATTCAATTAAAGCCACTCAGTTTAATAAACACATTTCTGCTGGTTTTTGGTTTTTTTTGTTTTGTTTTGTTTTGTTTTTTAAAGATTTATTTATTTATTTATTAATACATACAGTGTTCTGCCTGCATGCCAGAAGAGGGCGCCAGATCTCATTACAGATGGCTGTGAGCCACCATGTGGTTGCTGGGAATCGAACTCATGACCTCTGGAAGAACAGCCGGTGCTCTTAACCGCTGAGCCATCTCTCCAGCCCTCTGCTGGTTTTTGTAAGACACAAAATTGTGCATTGTTCTTTTTTATTCTGCTTTTTTTTTTTTTTTTTGGTTTTTCGAGACAGGGTTTCTCTGTGTAGCTTTGTGCCTTTCCTGGGACTCACTTGGTAGCCCAGGCTGGCCTCGAACTCACAGAGACTGCCTGGCTCTGCCTCCCGAGTGCTGGGATTAAAGGCGTGCGCCACCACCGCCCGGCTGCATTTTCATTATATAACATCTTAAACTATTTTTTAACTCTTTATAGTTTACATTCAGTTGACATCTGTTAAGTGTCTACTTAGTTTGACAGCGTGCTAAACATTTTTACTTTCATTATTCACAAATTCTGACAAGCCAATAGAAGAATGGTCATTTGTATTTTGTAACCTTTTGAGGCTCTTAGCGGCCCAGTCAGTACTTTATATATTTGATGGTGGTGTGAGCCACTGAAATCCTAATTCCAAGCCAGAAGCTCATATTCAGATTCCAACTATTTCCTTCCCTGCCCAGTACCTTCTAAGGAAACTGATCCACAGCCTTAGACGTAAAGACACTGAAACTGGACCAAGGAGAACAATGTCGCCCCTTTGGAGTGTTTTTGTTATTTAATTTGACACTGCTTTTTGAAGCATTTAAAAATTTTGCTGGACTCAGGCTGGAGAGATGGCTCAGCGGTTAAGAGCACTGGCTGCTTTTCCAAAGGTCCTGAGTTCAATTCCCAGCAACTACATGGTACCTCACAACCATCTGTAGTGAGATCTGGTGCCCTCTTCTGGCCTGCAGGTGTACATGCAGACAGAATACTCTATACGTAATCAATCAATCCATCAATCTTTTAAAAACGAGTTTTGCTGGACTTAAAAAGGGAGCTGGAGAAATGGCTCAGTGGGTAACGTGCTTGCCACATAAGCATGGGGACCTGAGTTTAGATCTCCAGTATCCACATAAAATGCTAGGTCTGGTAGCTTGTGTTCTCAACTCCAGTGCTGGGGGACAAACACACATACTGGTAGCTAACTAGTGTAACCAAACTAGTGAGCTCCATGTTCTTCAAGAGACCCTGTCTCAGAAAACAAGGTGGAGACTGATTGAGGAAGACGTCCAGTATTAACCCCTGTAGTGGTCTGAATGAAAAATGCCCCACATAGGCCCATAGGGAGTGCCACTATTAAGAGGTGTGGTCTTGTTGGAGGAAGCATGTCACTGGGGGTAGGCTTTGAGGTTTTAAATGCTCAAGCCATTCCCAGAGTCACTCTCTCTTCCTGCTGCCTGAGAATCTAGATGTAGAACTCTGAGCTCCTTTCTCCAGCACCATGTCTGTGTGCATGCCACCATGTTTCCCACTGTGATGATAATGGGCTAAACCTCTGAACCATAAGCCAGTCCCAGTTAAATGTTTTCTTTTGTAAGAGGTACAGTGGTCATTGTGTCTCTTCATAGCAATAGAAACACTAAGACAAGTTCTGTTCTCTATATGAACAAGCATGGGTGAATACACCTGTACAAACATGCACATGCATATGTACACATACACACATATGCACGGAGAAGAGAAAGATCCCATTGAATATATATTTGCTTTAAGGAGCTTGGTCTGTATATAGATGGCTGTAGCTTGGGAACTTAAATAGAGTTTCTTGAGCTAGGAGGTGGAATCCTAGCTAGATGGTCAGGCTTTGATCCTTATCAGATTAGGCTCCTTTTGCCTGTATCTACATATAGTAGACAGTGAGCTCCTTTTGCCCCTTCTCTTAAAGGCACTAATCCAATTCTCGAGTATCCACTCATGACCTAATTACCCAAAGGCCAAGTCTAACTAGGCTGAGGCCTTCCACATCTGAACTGGGGGGCGGGCAGGCACAAGCATCAGTTGTAGTGTTGAAGCTAAAATATAGCGTGGCTTCAAAGACCCTCTGAATAAAGGACATGGGATGTGGATAAGTGTTCTGTGCAGTGACTTTTTGTTCCTTTCTCCTGAGCAACCTAACACTGGGCCTCAGGGTTCCAGAGCCATCTTCAGCCAGAAGGTTGTTATTGGCTCATGGAGTCTCTTGACTGTAAGAGCTGGGAATGAGACTCCTCGTTTAATAACGAAAGACTCTTGGCTTGTGCTTTGTCCAAGGAAGTATAAAATGCCCAGGAGAGAGGTCATAGACACCCATCTAAGGGGGTTCTCTGAAACCAAAGTCACTAAAAGGAGAAGAATAAGTTGCCAGCTCATCCTCAGAACCCCCTCTTCCCAAAGAAGCAGCCTGTGAATACGGCGTGCTTTGAGCATATGCCTCTCAAGTATTGCTATTGGTCATGATTAGTAAAATGTTGAAAGCCAAATTGATCTGTTACAGAATCCCTCAAATCATGTCATTTTGTGGTGACAGAAGTATAAGCTTTTCTTCTTTATTCTATTAGAAGTTGGAGTTATTTTTATTGTTGTTGTTGACTATTGACTGTTGAATTCCCACGGCACCAACATTCGGTTCTGAACAAATCATCTTAAATTTACTGAACTCTGCTTCAGGTCAAGCAAGCAATACACACAGTACAAAGCTAAGAAAAGTAAAAGTCTTATATAAGCAACATCCTCCTTGTGTGAGCTCAGACACGGCACTCGATCTCGTGCACTTTACTTTCCCCTTGTAATGTGGTAATTAGGCCTATCTCCTAAAGCCCTTGTGGAGATTGAATGCTGCCAATACTTGTAAAGTACCTCCTCTTGAAAATGAAAGGACTATTATTTCATTAATATTTTCACTACTAAATCTAAGTAGGTTGGTAGAATTGTAAAGTTTTTGAAAGGTGAGAAATAGAAACAAAAATTTCCTCCTTGCATGCATTTATTAAGTGGTTTTCTTTTCAGACGGCCTCATTCTGTAGCCCAGGCTAGTTCCAAACCTATGGCAATGCCCCTACTTCAGCTCCCTAAATACTGGAAATATCATAGGCGTGCACCACCGTGACTGGTTCTTCAGTGGTTTTTTTGGGGGTGGGGAGTAAATGGTTGATTTTGCAGCTAAGGTTATGAAGTGTCCAAAAGTGACTGTTCTAAGCTTTGAAAAATACAGCTTGATATTGAATACATTCTTCTGTCTACCAGTGTTTAGGACCTATTGAATGATAGGAGGTATATCCATAAATAAGAGATAGAAGAGAGACACAGGGAACTGGGCTGCAGCTCATGACAGAGCACTTACCTCCCTGGAGTGCGTGAAGCCATAGCTTCAACCCCTGGGTGAGAGGAAGGGAGAGAGAGAGGAGAGCTGGAGACACAGGCAGGAAGAAACTAGAGAAGGAAGTTTTTAAGGTTAAAGTGTCTGTGTTAGACTCGGAAGGCTAGGCGACAGCATGTGGTTATATAGAATGCCGTGCATTCCAAGGAAAGCCAGCGGGTTGAGAGAAAATAGCAAAATGTTACTCACTGGGGATTGGTGAATACAAGGCAAAGCTGTATAGGCCTTCATTATGCTGTTCTTGGGACTCTAACACACACATTTTGAAGGACAAAATAATCAAATGCTTAAAGAAACAACTAGTCAATCTGGAACACATGACATGAAATGCCACAGTATAAGCGTGCCCATTAACTAAAAACATGTTCAACCTCTTAGTATTATTACACATCTGGAGAGAGGGTTGGGAAGAGAACCTCAGGCCTGGTATAGTAGGCAGGCGTTCTCCTGATGACATCACTTACAAATTGAAACTGTAGACATACTGAGGGTATCTGGTTCAGAGAGATGCTCGTGTCTTCTGTGATTGCTGCAGGGATCAGGGAGAAGGGGAGGAACACGCTGTGTAGAAGAACTTGCTGTTGTATCTCCTTTCACTCCTGTATCTGACACTGGGTAATAAAATGAAAACCTGAGTCCGGTTGTGGCAGAGGGAATGAAAGTCAGTGGGTTTGGCAATTCGACTGTTCAAGGGAACAAGGAGGAAAGAATGTTCGAGGGAAACAAGGTGTCTATATTGCAGCTCTTACTTGTAAAGGAAAATATTGCTGAGGGGTAAGGGCACTGCTCCTCCTCCAGGGGACTTGACTCACAACCCTCTATTACTTGAGTTCCGTCTGATGCCCTCTTCTGGCTTCCATGAGCCTTAGGGAAGCATGTGGTACGCTGATATGCTGGCAAAAGACCCCCCCACACACACACACACAAAACAGTAAAAATTAAAAAGAAAATGCCATTAAGAAATGAAGACACTTCTATGGACAGACTTGTTTTTGTTTATTTTTTCTTTCATTGGAAACAAGGTTTTTCTATGTGCCCCTGGCTGTCCTGCAGCTCACTCTGTAGACCAGCCTGGCCTCACAGAGAGCTGCCTGCCTCTGCCTCCCAAGTGTTGGGATTGAAGACATGCACCACCACGGCTGGCTTTCAGAATAAGTCCTTTGAGTAAGGGTGTTTAAGTCTTAGAAATTATTGAAGAAAGGCTTGTACCTTAAAGATTCCTCATGTAGATGTTCTGTTTTTTAAAATTATATTCTTAAATATAGAAACAAAGAGACAGTATATAAATATAAGAATGGAAATATACCCACTTACCTCCTAACTGTGAGTAGTCATGGCTCTTTATGTTTCATTTATGCCAGCGTTAGACTGTGTATGTGCACACGTGTGTGTTTATGGATGTGTGTCATATCAAAGTTCACTCCACTCCTTGTTGGACGGCTGCAAAGTCAAACATCCGGAAGCTTGTACTGTTTCTCTTATTCTGTTTGATACTTATGCAGTAGGTTACTACAGATGTCTTAGAATTTCTATTGCTGTGATAAAACACCATGGCCATAATCAACTGGGCCGGGAAAGGGTTTATTTCATCTTATGATTTATAGTCCACCATCCGGGGAAGTCAGAGCAGGAACTTAAGACAGAAACCTGGAGGCAAAAAATGAAACAAAGCCATGGAAGAACGTGGCGGTTTACTCCCTGTGGCTATTTCAACCTGCTTTCTTATCCCAGGACCACCAGCCCCGGGGGTCCATAGTGAGCTGTGTCTTCCCACATCCATCATCAATAAAAATTAAAAACAAACAAACAAACAAACAAACAAAACAAAACAAAACATACCACAGGCTAATCTGGTGGGAACATTTTCTCAACTGATGTTCTCTCCTCACAAATGATTCGGGCCTGTGTTGAGTTGATATAAAGCAGTCTAAGATGAGATACATTAATTACTTCTGTGTTGCTGGGATAAAATACACCAAGAAGCCAGGTGGAGGGGGTGCCTGTCTTTAATCCCAGCACTGGGAAGGCAGAGGCAGGTGGATCTCTGTGAGTTCAAAACTAGCCTGGTCTACAAAGCAAGCTCCAGGACAACCAGAGAGCTGTTACACAGAGAGACCCTGTCTTGAAAAACAAAAACAAAAAACCCAAGAAAAGCTGCTTACCAAAGAAAGGTTTTATTTTGGTTTAGGGTTCTAGAGGGATAAATTCCAACACGGCAGGGCAGGCGTGGCAGCAGTCAGGAAACATGGTATCAGGAACAGGAAGCTGGCTGATCACGTTCTCACCCATGCACAGGAAGCAGAGGTGGGCGGGTAGGCAGGAGGGAAGGAGGGAGGGAGAACAGGAAGGGGGGCCAAGCTTTAAAACCTCAGAGCTCACCCAAGTGACTGAAAGACTTCCGCCCTCTTTGAATAGCATCTCACTTGGTAGCCCAGGCAGGTTCCTACCTCACCTTCTGCATGTGCTGTCATACAATGTTTGTAATCAAGTGAATAGGTATAGTGCTTAGAACATGGCACCATCCAGTAAGTGCTCCTTTGAGCATTAACTATCGCAATTCTTAGCTGTTATCATCACCGCTGTCATCAAAAAGCCTGTGAAGCCTATGTGAGATTGTATCACTGTGGCCTCAGTGTCTGGTTGTTCAGCCTTCTGAGCTTCGTATTGGCCAGATGTAGAATGGGAAAGTAGTGGAACCTATCCTACAGTAATTGAGAGAATGAAATAAATTTGGAGAATTTGCCAAGGACTGCCTGGACCAAGATACTTATGATGTAGGTTGTTTACTGTTACTAAGAAGCCTCTCGGTCTGCTAGAATCACCTGCTCATGTCGAGTTGCTTACCACAGTCTTTTGGATTCAACACTGAAAGCAAAAACTGAAGTGGTCAGTGAGACAACAGCTGTGCTTTCACGCTGTGACGAGCTTGCTAACCACAGTAGGGAAGGAGACAGGTGCAGCTTCCAAAGGCCTTCATGAAAAAGATACTGTAAGAGCCATGTGTGTGGAGATGATGCAGAGAGGTGAGGTGCATGTGGAGATGATGCAGAGAGGTGAGGTGCATGTGGAGATGATGCAGAGAGGTGAGGTGTATATAGAGATGATGTAAAGAGGTGAGGTGTATGTGGAGATGATACAGAGATGAGGTGTATGTGGAGATGTTGCAGAGAAGTGAGGTGTGTAGTTGGAAGTTGTCCTGTGTCCCTCCCGGTCCTGCAACCGCTCAGACCCAACTAGAGGCTTATGTTAATTACAAACTGTATAGTTTATGGCAGGCCTCTTGCTAGCTAGCTCTTATATCTTAAATTAGCCCATAACTATTAATCTGTGTATCACTACATGTTCTGTGGCTTTACTTGAGTCCCATTACATGTTGCTCCTTGGGTGGCTGGCTGATGTCTCTTCCCTTCTGCCTTTCTTCTTCCTGTCTATCTGCTTGCATTTCCTGCCTGCCTCTAAGCTGCCCTGCCATAGGCCAATACAGCTTTATTTATCAACCAATCAGAGCAACACATATTCACAGCATACAGAAAGACATCCCACAGCAGAGGTGTATGAGGAGATGATGTAGAGGTGAGGTGTATATGGAGATGATGCAGAGGTGAGGTGTATGTGGAGATAATGCAGAGGTGAGGTGTATGTGGAGATGATGCAGAGGTAAGAGGGTACCAAAGAAAACAGGTTTCCTCCCTATTAAATGCTTCACCCACCAGTATGAATCTAATTATATTTTGAAGCATAGAGATATTTGAGGCCCATGATAGAGAAGACTTTTGTGAGTCAAGATTGAGTTTTGGAATTTAACTGTGTTCAAAGCAACATACATTCTGATGAGAAAAGTCAGTGTATAGTAATTTTATGTGAAATTTTAAAATGATTTGATTTTAAATGCATTTGGAATATTTTCAATCTCTTGAGTTCTGGAATTTTCCTAGAAGGCGGCTTTATATATTAAGAATATCTCCATACTTAGGACTTCTCAGTAGTACATCAAGAACATCTATCCTAGCTCCTTATAAGTAATTCCAGGGGTTGGGGATTTAGCTCAGTGGTAGAGCGCTTGCCTAGCAAGCGCAAGGCCCTGGGTTCGGCCCTCAGCTCCGGGGGGGGGGGGGGGGGGGGGAGTAATTCCAGTGTTGTATTTTTTTAGTATAGCCTGTTATGTCTAAAATTCTTCTGGTCATTCACCATGATCTTGAGCAGTACAGTTTGAAGTCAGTTTTTAAAACACATGATCTCGTTATTCGATGATACCCATTCTGTAAATTCACTGCATGTTGAATGTGTGGCAGCTCCTTATAGTCGCTGAGGGTACAGACAGGGAAATGGCTCCAGGCTCCCCTTCCACCTGCCCTGTCCAGTCCATGGAAATCTGAGCTATTGAGTAAAGCTGTCCTGAAAGCTAGTAAGTGCCCCATGATGTTAATGTCCTACAGATTCAGGAACGACACAAATAAAGATGGGACCAATTAGAAGCTGACCACCATACACAGACCTGGAGCCAATCGAGGCCCTCCCCCTCCCCAGGAGAGTCAAAGACTTCTGAAAAGGGAACTAGGAAGGTAATTTGTAGTGCTCATAAGTGCCACTTTTATACTGCTGCTGGAACACCCAGCATGAGCATGCTCTGTGGCGTGGTGGTGGAACTCACGAACTTCTGTTTCTGCAAAGGGAGAAGCATAACCAAAGCCTTTGTTGGCTTAGAGTTCTTTATTATCCCATGAATTTGGGAAGACCACATGCCTTTTCTAAAGATGGGAAACGTTTTATTTTTCCTTCTGAATTTAGGGATCATTATTTGAGGGTAATGATCTGTAAACCGTTGATCCACAAATGCTTCTTCAAGAGTTGTTGAAGTGCTTGCTTTTGGAGAGTTTAGAATTGAAAGCTAAGCTCTCTCATTAACAAGTAGAGTAGAGAGATGCAAATGCCCTCTAGGTGACTGATAGTGCAAGGAGGATCTTAGGGGCTAGCTTCCAGAAAGGGCCATCCAAGGGCGGTCTTTAAGAACGATTGCCTAGGGCTGTCTTGGGGCAAGTATGTGGTAGAAACAGAACTTGCTCCTTTGGGGGAAGGGAAAGAAGCCTTTGCTTCCCTGAAGACGGATGGCTCCTCTTTGTCTGAAAGAGTGGCAGTGACAGATTGCAGAGTGGGTGACAGCAAATCTTGCTTGTCTCCAGTGAGGATTTTTCTTTGGCGGGTGGAAGGGTTCAAACTGTGGAGTCTATTTGGGATGAGTTATCTCTAATCTCTGCCTATCCCAGGAGAGAGAGGGAATGACTAATTGAAGCATCCCGTAACAGTAATTGAGACGGATTGAAAGTGGAAATGAGTGATTAACTGTGGCCTCTTCCTGGCATTGCACATGGTGATGGTGGGGTAGGTTTCTGGGGGTGCCTTGGTGGTTCAGTCGTACAAATGACCACACAGCTCTTCTAATTAGCTTTAAGGGCAATATGTTTCCGCCCTAACTTAAATTTCAGACACTTGTTGTTCTGTTTTACATCATCCCCGAATGGAAGTAGGTTACAAGGCTGACAAGCAGAGGCAGATTTATCCAGAAGCTAACGAAGGACCTTCATTTGCACAGGCCCCTTCCTAAGGCCTGCAACTAATTTTATATTCCATTCTTTTAAGAAGAACCACCAAAATATATGAAGTTCAGTTCCTACAGAACCTGCTGCTGTCTGTGTGGCAAAATTCTCACTACAAATGAATGTCTGACAGATTGAAAATTTTGATGAAGAGGCAGACAGAATTTCCTCACTCAAGAGATTTTGGAACTGTTTAAATTTAAAAAGTGCTCCAGTCTATAACTGTGTGCCTTATCTATTCTCTCAGATTATAGAAATTAAAATAAGCAATGCTACTTTTATGCTTTTGTAAGTAAATATTTGATTCCTTTATTGAAGTATTAATAACATTTAAAAGGGAAAGCATGAGAAAAACTACATTATAATAACTATAATGATAATATAGACGTATTGGTTTATTTATTGGTGTGTGTTGGTACAATTGTATACAGGAATCAGATGAATTCGCTTCAAAACGTGTCACCAGATTTCCTACATTCCGCACTGTGATGTATAATGTATGATGGTGTAATATCTGTGTGGCTCTCTGCACCAGCAAGTTTAGTTGCTTGTGTGTGGCAGGCACTCAGAACACATATTCGGAGCTAAAGCTAAGGACATGTGGGGAATTGGGTTATTTTTCAAACTAAAAATAAGTATTGGCAGAATCTCTTCAGTTTAAAAAAAAGTAAAATACATCACCTCTAGATAGTGGTTTGCACATTGATGGGAAGTAGCTTTTATGAGGCGGAATTCTCATCTCCCAGACTCTCTGTAATTACCTTCTTGTAACTTGAAGTATACCATCATGAGTCCACTGGACCATGTCCCCTGATTACCAAAGGCAGAGTTACACAGGCAGCCTGTATGCCTCTGTTGAAGATACACTTCAACATATACTCAAAAGAAAAGGCATTTTCTCCTTCGTTTTTACCATAGTTGTTGATTTGTCCTCCTTTGATAGGGTTAGAAGTTGGCTCAGAGAAATGAAAACCAACAGATGCTGGTTTCAAACCTTTTATTTGCTCAGCCATGCTTTTAATGCTGTACTTAGGTGAAGCTAGTCCTTTAGGCAGCTTCTTTCCCAGTGGTTATCCAAGTTTGCTCAAAAACACCTCTTAAACAGGAGGTTAGCTCTCTTCTGCCTACTCTCCCATATTCCCTTCATTCCCCAGTGTGTAGACAGTGACAGCTATTTGTGTAGCAGGAATCACTGCGTGAACTTTGACCTGTCTAGTCTGTCAAGGGCCAGGCCACTTTGAAGCTCTCGGGAGCTTTACATCCCTTTACGTATAATTGGTAGGGTTTTGAGAAGTAGTCAGGCAAAGAGGGTAGATTCCTGTTGGCGTGCCCTTTGGAAAGAGTAAAAGATATAGAAATGGATGCATTAGTGTAGAGCAAAGGACTCTACAACAAGCATTGATATTTTACATAAACCATTTTCTTTCAGCCAGATGTTTCTCCAGTTTGGAAGTTTGACCTTCAGGGAAGCTTATTTCTCACTTCTGAGCTTCTTAGTTATTCAGCCTCATAGGCAATTAAATGAGAGAATATTTCTTTCTTTTAATTTTTGAGATAGTAGTATAATTACATTTCTCCCTTCCCTTTCCTCCCCCATCCCCCATACATCCCTCATTGTTCTTTTCCAAGTTCATGACGTCATTTTTCATTAATTGTTATTACATACATCTCTGTCGATGTGTGTACGTATACATTCCTAAATTCATTTTAGGCTAGCTATCTCGGTATTGGACACAGTTAGTCCTAACATCTGCAACAATAAGATGGTAACTTTCCTATTGGCAGTCTCATTTCCCAAGGATGTGTTTGTGCTGATGATCTCTCCAAGGCTCTTGATGAATCTGCTTCAATAAACAGTTTTAGATAAAGGATGCCTGAACTAAAAACTGACTTTTGACAAGAGTAGGGATAATTACTGGGGACAACATAACCCTCTATAAACACTGATGGATGTGGACTGTCGTGAGCTGTTGAACAGCACATATCTGAACAAATAGGGCCTTAATGGTTTGTTGAGTGGGGCCATAAAATGGAAGTAATTTGGGCACTTTTCCTAAGCTCTGTGATTCTGTTAGGCCAGTTCAGACAGTCTCCACAGGAAGCAGACACTGAGGTCAGAAGTTGGGTCAAAGCCTTTTAATTGTGAGCCTCCATGCTGCCTCTGGGCTTGGGTCAATAGCCTCACAGGCTCTGACTGCAGGCTGGAAAGGGTATATTATGGGGGCTCAGGTGGTCGACTAGACTCTTCTAATGCTCCATTGTGAGCAGCAGATTATCTGCTTTGCAGGTTATCTGATCTTCTGTCACCAGCCTTCCCGTTGGGCTTTCTGTTGCCAAGGACAGGCTGATGCAGTCAGTGAGGTACAGTGAACTCTGCGATCCCCTCACAAATCCAGATACCAATCAATCACATGCTGCTGTGTTGGATGACTTTAGGCCTTTTTGATTTGGTATTTTCTCAACCTGACTCTTTATTCTCTGTACTTGACTAAACCTCATTTTATTCTCATCACCAAGAAGTCTGCAGGCTAGAAATCAACTGTGTCATACCACCCATGCAAAGTGAAATGGCTAGGACACCTTTTCTTTGTCCATGTTCTCCGTAACATAGATGTGGCACTACAAAGTGAGTCTTGAAGCTCTTCAGCCCGTGTTGCCCTTGGTTCCCTGGCAAGCAGCTCCACTTGGGTGAAAAGAAATGGTGCTTGTCAACATGCATCAGTGTCTGTGGATTCAGGAAAACCAAAAGGCTATGTTGTGACTTGTGTTCTGGTTAAAGACCAGAATATTTGTATCATTCCCTCTTGTTTTTGTAAACACAGAGAGAAAAGAAGAGTCAATGAGACAGGCAAAGAGACAAACATAGAGGACTACAATAAGCTCTGTGGTTAAGTAGAAGTACCCTGATAAATGATTGGTAGCTCCTTCCCCTCCCTTTTGGCATAAGAAAACATCCTTATACCTTATATGCCAAAAAGGAAAGTGGCATACTCTTAAATATTGATCTCTTGTCTTAGCGCTGGATCCTGCCTTCCTCCCAAGGACAGCCTACTCAGTTCTCTCCCCATGGAAGGCATCCCTTTCCTGCATTCCGTAGTCCTCAGATGCCCTGAGATAAAGCCTGCTTCGGTTAGAATCAGTGAGCAGCAGCTTTTGCCTTTGAGAACCCAGGACTTCTCCTGTTCGTCAGTACGTTGTTGGTGTGTCTTCGTTTTCTATGAGCTCAGCAGCATTCCTTCTGTAGCACTCGCGTGAGAACCTGTGCACTGAGCTTTGTTGGTCTTAGGCTGTTCTGCTGCTTTGAAATATACCGCATACAGCTCACAATTCCATTTTATTTCCTCTTGAAGCTCCTTTACTATGAATCCCTTAGTCCCACCCTCTTCTACTGAAATCCCACTCGACTCTGGAAGCCAGTGTCAATTCTGCTTCTTTGGCCCCTCCCATTATCCTCGCTTCGTTCAGACCAGCTAAACGGTTCTTCGCTTTGATTACAAGAAACAAAGAAGACTAATACTCTGTAAGCATTGGCCAACAGTGCCCTGTAAGATAAAAATAACAAAGCTGTGATCCAAGTAAGTTCAGTGAAACTCCAGAGTGTGGCGGTGGCCGACTAGAGAGATGGCTCAGGGGTTAAGAGCACTTGTTGCTATTGTGGAAGAGTTCATTTCCCAGCACTCACGTGGATGCTCACAGCCATCTGTAACTCCAGTTCCAGAGAGTCCAACTTGCCCTCTGACCTCCACAGACAAGCACTCATCCATATAAAAATAAATGTAAGAAAAGAAATTTTAATGAGTGTGATGGTTAACATTGATTATCAATATAATAGATTTGATAATTACCTAGAATACTAATCTCTGACTATACTCATGAGGAAGTTTCTAGATTTGGTTAATTGGGCACGCAGACTTACCCAAAATGTAGATGGCACCATTCCATGGGCTGGACTGAATTAAAATGTGGAAGTGAGCTGAACACTAGCATCTCTCTCCCTCTTTCCCCGTCTCCCCCATGGACTGCAACCTCAAACTGTAAGCCAGAATAAGCTCTTCTCTCCTGGGGTGCTTTCCAGTGTTTTGGCATAGCTACAGGAAAGGTAACTAAGGGGGATGCCTCTCTCTAGAGGTCCCCTGTAGATGGAAGAAGTAGATCTGGATGCCTTCATTCTGATCTATGACTCTTTATTTTTGTTACATCACATTCATGCTGCATTGTGAGATAATGAATGAGGAATCTGAGAAATTCATTCAGAACAAGTGTGTGTGTGTGTGTGTGTATGTGTGTGTGTGTGTGTGTGTGTGTGCGCGCGCGCGCGCGAGCACATGCTCTTCCCCACCCAGGAAAGCATTTGGTAAAGGAAGTCTGAATTTCTTTCAGGACCTAAGTCTGAGGACTTTTTATTAAGGTAATAATGTTAAGCATGCCATACACACATCTTGACTTTCTCTTCCTGTAAAGGACACAGATTACTTCTCATAGTATCAGGAAAATGGCCAAATTAACCTGAGGTCGATTGCTAGATTATCTTTCTCTGGCCATGATATGACTCACTGACTTTATTTGCCACTTTCTTTTTCTTTTAATTAAGCATTTAAAAAGATGCGTAGTCGTTATTTGTCTCATAACTGTGACACAGACAGAAGCGTGTGTGCACTCACATACACACTTGCATGTGCACACACATGCACACACACACCCCATACCCGAAAGAAACAACTTGAGGAAAAAGAAGGTTAGAAGGTAACTGAGGTGGGAGAGGAGGTGTGGCAGGGGCCTCACAGTCTGTGGTAGCAGGAGCTTGCCACAGGGCTTCTTCACCCCTCACTCTGTGTCAGAGCAACAAGTAGAAAGTGGCTCCAGCTATGGGGTGGCCTGGGACCCTCAGGAGCCACCTGATGGCTTGATGTTGTTTGTGTCTTCCAGCTAGGTCCTTTGTTCCCCAAAGTCTCACAACCTCCAAAAACAGCAGCTGAGAACCAAGTATCAAAAGCAGGAGCCTGTGGGGACACTCCATATGCAAACCACAGTAGGAAACAGGAAGGAGCATGAAGCCTGAAGAATACTAAGATAGTTGAAAATAATTTTTTTGTTTTTATAAAACCGAGTTTTCTTCCATGGAAAGTCCCCAGAGCTCTGTGGAGGAAGATGAGGGTGAGAAAAGTTGAACGCTAAGACTGCTCTCACACACTCCAGAGTTCTGTGGTCCTTCTCTCATGCCTGGCAGTTGAAGGGACAGCAAGATGGTTCTCACCAGCCCTCAAGTGCCAGGCCGTCCTGCTCGGGGCCCTTCAGACACAGAAGCTGACGGCACCTTGCCTGAGCTTTTTTCAGTCAGCAGTGTGGCAGAGAGCATGAGAGAAGTGGGTAGACCAGCAAGAAAGACAGCCTAGCTGTTGGCATAAATGCAGCCATACATCGGACTCTGAAGGAGAAATTGAGGAGGCGACGGTGGCCAGATGGGGATCATGGCAAAGTCAGTTCTGAAGCACAGAAGAGTGGCCAAGCTGCCCTGAGCCTTACAGGACTTCCTCACTCTGGTTCTTAGAACAGGCCTCATGGGAGCATGCGGTCGTGACTGTAAATCTACAGTGGCAAACTGTGTTAATTTGACTGAGAGAAATACTAACCACATTATATCAAATAACTGCCAGAAATAATTCTCCACCATGCCCTGTGACTTTATTTTAATTGATTTTTTTTAAACTTTCAGTTTCTGTGATTTTTGTTTATTCTGACACATATTTATTAAACGCATGAAGGAAATGGTTTTGCAAATTATTTTTAGGGCCTTTTCTTTGTCTTGGTTAAACTGGGTTGGCTAACCTTCTTTTCAGAGTTCCAGTCTAGTTTCATTTTCAGACTTGATGCTGCTGATATGTGGCTTTGGGGACCCATCATGGGTGCAGCTTGACCACCTCAGCAGTCTGTACAATTACGCTGGACGGTTAGCAGTATCATTGGCCGTTTCATAAAGATCTGAAAGTGAAAACTGAATGTGATTGAGTGCTGTTAGATAGGTCCATATTAGGGCTCCTGAGCTAGTCTGTGGACTAAATCACTCACTGTAACATTGTAACAAGAGATAATGCCTCTTACATTACTCACTTTATGTTGTATCCGTAGTAATCAAGCCTCAGGAGTGCCTCCTCTGTCTGCTGTAGAGCCCGTAGAGTACAGGAACCTCGAAGTAGACGTTCCTGGAGACATGGTTCTGACAGGAGAACTGACCTGCCAGTATTGCCAGTAAAGACATATTCAGTGAAGGTCTGGGGAGGTGGCCCAGTGTTGATAAAGAATTGCCACACAGGCATGAAGACTGGAGTCCAGACCCTTAGCACCCCCATAAAAGCCTGGCAGTAAGCCCCAGGGCTCAAGAGGCAGATACAGGGGATCCCAAGGATGAGCGGCTAGATAGACTAACAGAATCAGTGAGCTCTGGGTTCCACAAGATACCCTGCCTGAACCAGAGCAATCAAGGAAGACACCAGTAACCTCTGACCTCCACATGCATGCACATGCACACATACATACCCACACACCACACATACACATGTCTTAAAAAAGGATATTGAAGATAATCTCATTTTTTTTTTATCTATTCTCTGCATTTGCCTTGATTGTGGATGTTTAGAAGTGAAAATGCCTGTCCAAAGAGACCCTCAATAATAATGTTAACCGAAGCGCTGTACTGTGTAACTAGCATACACAAATGCTAACACCGAAGGCTAGAACTCTTTTCCTGTGATACCGAGGAAACAATCTCAGTTTTCACAGAGAGCACTAGCTGTCTGCGTCCCTGATAAGAAGCATGTGTGAGAGATACCCTCCTGTCTGCAGGGGCTGCCTTTCTCATGCTGGTGATACAAATGATGAGTAACAAGTTTTCAGGAGGCTGACTAGTAAGCAGCAGCCCCTGAGAGGTGCCGCGGGTACTCAGAAGCAAAGGAAGATAATCTACGCAGAGTTTCCTTTGAAATAACACCTCGATTGGCTCAAAGCTGAGTTGCCCAGCAAGATGTTGGAGATTCTCCAGCAGAGTCAGTACTGGCACCTCCTTGGTTGTCTGCAGGGTCGACTTCTGTATGTGACTGAATGTGTGAATATTAGTACCTTTGGGCAACTCTCTGTAGAACTTTGACCTGCAATGTAAATTGGATATATACTTCTTAAAATGATAGTATATACCACCGATTTAGTATTGTGATGTTTTTCAAAAGGAAGGGAAAGGAGTGTCTTTAAGGCTTACTCTTGTAGAACTCAAGGCTGGACAGAAAGGTCCTTTGTTTTCTTCACAGGGTTGCTATCTTTGTAAAAAGAGTAACTTGCTAATTCAGTGTCAAAGACTGTTGGATTAATTTCACCTGAGTGATCACCAGCAGCTTTGGAGATTTTTAGCAGCCCTGATTAAGGGACGTTGTCACAGCGCCACTGACAGAGCATTTGTACCTCTAAGCTTTCAGACTCCTCCTCGGCTGTCAACACTTGGGCACTCTTTGGAGCCACGTCCTCTCCCGCCGCGTGCTGCCTGCAGCTTGCCCAGAGCTCGGCTGTGACGAAAAGGGCCGGTTTCTCGTCTCTTCCCCTTGTTCTCATTCAGTTTTAAAACCTACATACAGTCCTTTTATTCTGAAAAGTACACACACATTTGTCATCTCTTAGACCATTCCAATATCTAAGGACTCCAAAGAAATGCTAGACATCTCAATGAACAATTGATTAGAAAGGAGCCTGGCCATGTTAATTGTGAACTATGGTATAACAAATACCAAAACACAGCTTTCTGGATCTTTCCAAAACCTGACTAAAGTCCTGAGCATGAAGGGCAGTAGGCTGATGTGGAATTAAAAAGAATTTATGAGTGAGTGTATGTGTTACTGTGATAGGCTTTTAGGTTATTTTTGTCATGGACAGTAGTTCTTTGATTGACATTTCATTTATTAATGGTTATGAAGTTTTGTTATTGTTTTCATTTTTTTTTTAATGCTTGCCTACTTGAAGCCACTTTGTGGATATTTGTCAGACATAGTTTATAAGGTGGATGAGAGATGAGCCTCAGGAGTCTGTGAGCAAAGAGACAGGTGTGTGCTAAAACCCCAATTTCTTTAGTCGACACCTCAGGACAGCACAGTGGGCAGAGCCTTCTAGTTACAGAGGCTCTGACTCATCTGTATTTTAAATGTTCCTTTTCAAAGAAGGCTGGAGAAAAAAACCTCAGATTTCATTGCATGGAAAACATTACAGATAGTCTTAAAATAGAGCTAATGTCCTGTGTCCCCACTGAGAAGCACTTCACAGACAACTGGGCCTTTGTGGGCCTGTGCTATCTAATCTTTGAGTAAGTAGCCTCATGTGGCTAATTAAATTTAAATTAATTTAAAAATCAAATAAAATTGAGAATTTGGCTCCTCATTGCAGTAGCCACCTTTCAGTGCTTGGCAGCTGCATTCAGCAGTGGCGGTCGCGTCTGGTCCATCCGGTGATGCACCCGACCGTTGTTTGTTACAGAAAGTCCATCCATCCGGTGATGCACCTGACCGTTTGTTACAGAAAGTCCATCCATCCGGTGATGCACCCGACCGTTTGTTACAGAAAGTCAGTCCATCCGGTGATGCACCCGACCGTTTGTTACAGAAAGTCCGCTTTGGCGGACTGTGTAGGACAGCGATGGAAAGCAGCAGAGTGGTTACTTGCTTAGTTGTGTTGTTGTTTTTCAGCTAGAGTTTTGTTGCCATTTTAAAATACCCTTTCATGGAAACAGAAGCCATGAATTTGAAGAGTTACAGTAAATGTTCTCGCATTCATCTTAGTAACCTCCTGCTACGGTATCTAACAGCTTACAGCTGTATAAATGTGCTCTCCCAAGAGATGAGCTGAACCATGAGGAGCAAAATGTGCCTTGCTTTCAAGTAGGGCAGAAGAGGAAAAAGTCTGAATCAAAATTATATAAAACCTGAATTTGAGTTTTATAAAATGTGTTAACAGTTGCCCAGTAAGAGAACATTTTTAGCATTGGAAACTTGGAAGAATCTTTGTGTCACAAAGGAAAAGGCAACACTTAGAAAATTCTGTGGGAAACAAAATGAATTAAGAATACAGATTATTCCAAATGAAAGCAAAGTGTTTTCTTTTCAAGGCTGTTTTCTTTAAAAGGTAGCCCGTTATTTTTTAATCATAAAAATCCTATTATATAGGGTTGTAAAATACAGACAAGTGTAGACTTTGAGGTACAATTGACCTAGAATCCCATCAGAGGTCAGCTGTCACTTGGAACGATTCAGCATATGCTCCAGTCCTGCAGAATCAGTGTTGTTGACCGAGATGGCGGTGGCGGAGGCGGCAGTGAAGTGCCATTTACACCATTTACCGTGCTGGGAGCTCCGCCCACGAAGGCCCGTCACAGATACACACAGCAGGGAACCCTTCTTTTCCACATTTGGAAGTTGCAAGTTTCTGGAAACCAAGAGCAAAACCAGCCATGTTTGTGTCCGGCCACTGTCTGATTTGGGTTGACGTGAGATAGCTTTTGTCCTGTATTTATTTCATGGAGTGAATAGATCTGTTTTGCTGTACTGAATCATGGAGTGCTTCCACAGACCTCACTGGCACAGTTATTTACCCTGTATCCAAAGTCTGACAGATTTGAAATTCATTTGGCATTAAGATTTTGAAACGAGATGTAAACCTATATTATCCACCTTTTTAAAAAAGGGTGAGGTGGGGGGATCATCTTTATTTTCCCTACCCAAGGCTGGCCATGAACTCTCAGTCTCCCAAGGTGTGCTCCCGACATGCTGCGCAGTGCCGTTACTGTTACCCAGTTAAGTCAAGTCCATGGGCATGGGTCATGTCGCTTGTGCGACAAAGGGCACAGGCAGCTAAGCAACCTGCCTGTGCTCTTGCTCTCTCGGCCACTGCAAAGTGGACTCATCAGAGTCAACCTGTTGGGCTCAGGGTTCGAGTACCTGGTACATTGTTTCATTAGGGTAAATCAGCTCTTTCCTTGCCATTAAGTGTAATGGTTGAAGTTCTGTTCATCAATAGTAAGACAGTTCTAATCTATTAAACTTCTAGGCCCAAATTCAGATGTTCACGCCAAAACTTCTGGTAACTGTTCTTTAAGTCTCAAATATAACTCATGAAATTAGCCACTATTCCTAAAATAATGTTTTGACATGTACTTTGTGATTCTTAAATTACACAGTGACTTATCCCATGTCTCACAAAGTTAAGCGTCCAAGTGAAAGTTAAAAGTTCAAATTCAAAGGCAGGCATGGTAGTTCAGACCTCTAATCCTAGTACCTTGAGCAGGTGAGGCAGGGATTGCTGTACTTTCAAGTCTAGCATGGGCTACATGAGGAATTCAAGGGCAGCCTGGGCTACATAAGGACACACTTTCCCAAAACATTCAAGAGAAAAAGAAAAATTTAGAGTCAGGGATATCATTGATGTTCTCAATATTTATATAAGATAGCATTTAGGTTTGTTGTCTTATTCTAGGACTATGAAAGCTACCATTAACAAACAATATTTCTAGATTGTGTGCCCCCTGTTACCGAATCTTAAGCTGTAATAGTGTGCCCTTTACGTGCCATGACTGGAGTTAGAATACAGATTCTCTTGAACTGACACTTTGGTCAGTTCGTGGACTTCTCCTGACTTAGATTGGTACCCAGAGTTGGCCGTCATGTGTCTGCCTGCTCTGCCTCACTGGAGACCGTCAGAGGGAGTTAGGAAAGCAAAGGAAGAGGCTTCCGTGCTGTAGAGGTGGTGGGAGTTTTCCTTAAAGTGTGCACTTGCTGCGAACGGAGAAAAGCAAACCAGCCATTTTGTTGCCTTTGATTTGGACACCTCACTTTAACCGAGTCTATCAAAATAAGTTGGCTTCTTTTACTCTTTATTCTCTGAGGGGCCCGCCACCCAGCTCCCAAATAAATACGTGGAGACTTATTCTTACTCATGAATGCCTGGACTTAGCTTGGCTTGTTTCTGACCAGCTATTCTTAACTTAAACTGTCCTGCCTATCTTTTGCCTCTGGGCTTTTATCTTTCTCTATTCTGTAAACATTTCTTTATCTCTTACTCGTGTCTGGCTGTGTGGCTAGGTGGCTGGTTGGCTTCTCTCTTTCTCCTTCTCTCTTTCTCCTTTTCTCACTCATCTTTTTCTCCTCCTCTTTATTCTCTCTGCCTGTCAGCCCCACCTATCCCTCTCCTGCCTAGCCATTGGCCGTTCAGCTCTTTATTAGACTGTTCAAATGTTTTAGGCAGGCAAAGTAACACAGCCTCACAGAGTTAAACAATTGCAACATGAAAGAATGCAGCACATCTTTACATCATTAAACAAATGTTCCACAGCACAAACAAATGTAGCACCTCTCCAACTAATATTCCACAACGTACCCCACTTTAACCGAGTCTATCAAAACAAGTCTTCTGGAGCTGTCCAAATAGACTCCATTTATGTACCAAACACCTTTTTTACTTTGTTGGAGATAAACAGAAAATACTTTGTCAGCCTTGAGGTGGGGTTGGGAACACAACAACTTCCATTGGTCATAGGCTCTTTTTTAGAAATGTACCCATCCCTCAGTCTACCCAATTAATATTTTTATGGATCAACACTATGTAAGGTTATACCCCAGCACTATGGAATAATATAAACAGATAGCTAATGCATTTGTTTCCAAGAAGGGTGGTTTCAATGCAAGGGTGATAGAGTAGTTTTGACGGGAACCTTGGCATGTCACGTGCTCCCACTGGGACCATCCTAGCATCGCTCTAATACTTTGTTGTTTATCTAATCCTGACACCAGTTTTCTGAAACAGGTATGACTTGTCTTCATGTTATAGAGGAGGATGCTGAAGTCCATGGGCATGGGTCATTCGCTGAGGTCATACCTGATGTACAAATGCTGGAGTGAGAATCTGAACACGTATCGTAGGTGGGCTGGAGGGATAAAGACCAGGCTGAAGCAGTGACCAAAGGAAAGAACAATGCCATCAGGAAGGCAGTGGCAGCAGGAGTGGAAAGCAAATGCACCTGTCAAAGTCGTCGTCAGTAGAGAATTGCTTGGTGGGTTGTTAGAAGTAGAAGTAGCTGGAGGGCGGGTCAGAGCGGCCCCGGGTTTAGTTTGGGGGCATCGGTAGACAGAGAAAAATAGATTCAAAATCCAAACCAAACCTTGTGGCTCAGTCCGGGGAACTTGATGCTGTGAACATGAACGAGATCTTGGTAGGTAGTCAGAGGGCTGCAGATCCTTCCAGCTATTACTGCTAGGTAGTCAGAGGGCTGCAGATCCTTCCAGCTATTACTGCTAGGTAGTCAGAGGGCTGCAGATCCTTCCAGCTATTACTGCTAGGTAGTCAGAGGGCTACAGATCCTTCCAGCTATTACTGCTAGGTAGTCAGAGGGCTGCAGATCCTTCCAACTATTGCTAGGTAGTCAGAGGGCTGCAGATCCTTCCAACTATTACTGCTAGGTAGTGAGAGGGCTACAGATCCTTCCAACTATTGCTAGGTAGTCAGAGGGCTGCAGATCCTACCAACTATTGCTAGGTAGTCAGAGGGCTGCAGATCCTTCCAACTATTGCTAGGTAGTCAGAGGGCTGCAGATCCTTCCAACTATTACTGCTAGGTAGTGAGAGGGCTACAGATCCTTCCAACTATTGCTAGGTAGTCAGAGGGCTGCACATCCTTCCAACTATTGCTAGGTAGTCAGAGGGCTGCAGATCCTACCAACTTCCTGACCAGTGTTTTCTTCACAAAGACACACCAACTCCAATGGCAAATACCATGCCTAAAAAAAATCTAATTACAACAGAAATACATCTTTGTGTAGATTGCCCTAGGGCATTGAACATATATTCTGTAATGGGAAGGCTTCTGATTCCACACAGCCATGTCATATCATAATAAACTTGCCTAATAAATCAGGTGTCTCATACTCATGAGGAGGATTGTTCATTTAAAAAAAAAAGACGTGATATACTTACTTCGCAGGTGAATCTTTGCAGTCTGTTGAGCTTGGCTGATTTATTGAAGGAGCCAGTTGAGTATGACTAGAAGGCAGTATCCCCATCATTCTTTAGCATCCCTACACATTTGCTTCATAAATTCAAATACTCCTTTTTGAATAAAATTTCCAAATGAACTTATGGTTCTCCAGTCATTCTCGCAGATTAAAATATCCAGTCTACTTGAAAACACAGAAGAGCATCTTAAGTCCTAAAAAATAGCTGTGTGTGAAAAGACTGATCACCTCCATCTCATAAAAATTAAAATGGCTATTTCCCAAGCCCCGGTGCTCTGGAAGGCTTCTAGAATATAAACATTCCTTTTCAGTTATCCAGCAAAAGATTTGTACCCAAGCAATAGAAACACCCCATACAAATCAATAAAAACTAGATGACCTAGTTAACAGCCAGGGATTCAAATATACCCATAAAAGATCCAAATATTCAATAAATATATGAAAAGAGGTTTGTTATCATAATTAATCAGGAAAACGAGCATTAAGGTGCAGTGAGACATCTTTTTATCAGAACAGCTACACCTGAGTATGATTGTCGGTAACAGATATTGATATAGGTGTACAGCAGGTGGAATTCCCAGGCACTGCTGGTGAAAATGAGTGTGAAATGGTTCAGGTACTATAGATACTCACCTGTCAGTTCTGCCTGTGCTACTTTAGGCTACTTTAGGGCCCAGCAATCCCGCTTTGAGATATATACACATTACAGTGGATGTGTATATCCACTAAGAGACAGAAATATTTATAGCAACTTTTTTTAAATAAGCTGAAGTGAAAAACCTCATGTTCATTATTAGTAGAGGAATAAATAAATAGTGTAATCACACACAGAAATGGGGGGAAAGTGAGCTACTTGCCTCTCGCAAAGCCACAGTTGTTACTCAGATGTCATACCGAGGAGCAGAAACAGACACAGGAGTGTTCATGGGTGTGATTTTGTGTATATGATTTCAAGATTAGAGCAATTTGCTGTGGTGCTAAAGGTCAGGTGTCCTTGTCATGGTGGGTTGATGGCTGGATAGGAGTACCAAGAATCCTTCTGGAGCACTAGAACGTTCTGGGCTACTGGTGTGTCTGGATCTAAGTGGTGGTTATTAGCTAAGAAGAACTACATATGACATGTGATAAATTATGTAAAGCTTTAGATGCAAGAAACAAAATGCTGGTTCTGTCTAGTGTTGCTTCAGTCTCTTACCTAACTGAAAAGACCCCCTCTTCCTCTCCCACATCCACTCTATCAATAATCTGCAGGGTGGAAAAGGAAATGGTGGTGGTGTTGGTTTTTTCCCTAGTCCTTGCTTCCCTTCCTCTCCCGTTCTTGAGCTGGTCTTGGTCCTTGTCGGATTAGCCACACAGGAGAAGGCGGATGGAGAGAATGGGCATGGTCTGGGGTTCAGCTGCTTTCTGGCCTTGGTGTCCTTGATGCACACCTCCTGAAGGTTGATGCTAGTGCAGTGGTTCTCTACCTGTGGGTCAAGACCTCCAGAGGAGTAACATACAGATATCCCACATGTCAGATATTTACAGTTCATAACACTAGCAAAATTACAGTTAGGAAGTAGCAGTGAAATAATTTTGTGGCTGGGGGTCCCCACAACACGAGGAACTGTGTTGAAGGGTGGCAGCGTTAGGAAGGTTGGGAACACTGCTCTGGTGGAGGTGCTTGTGGAGTGCTGCAGGGATCAGCTCCACTAGGAGCATTGAACTCCAGCTGTGTGTGGGCTTGGGCAGTGATTCTTCAAGAAATCTGACAGCGTTGGCTCCTTGAGGTTTACCTCTGCCAGTGGAGACCTGGTCAGAGACCTGAGCCCAGCTCTTCTCTGTGCTCCTTGGTTCGTGGGAAAGCTGGTAGTCTTTGCTGGGCGGGGGGAGCTCACACTTATTCCTCTTGTATCCTCTCTCCATGCAGCCCCTGAGATGCTCTCCTGAGATGCCTCTCCCTTTCCTTGTGTGGGAATCACCTTGAGATGGGGTTGGTTATCTGTGGCCCAGTGACTGCTATCTTCAAGATGCTGCTGCAAATCTTTCTTTTATTTATATCTAGGAAATGCATGTATTAACTTCCTTGTCACTGACACCGAAGTTGCTGTGGAGAAAAGGCTAAAGGGAAGAAAGGCTATGTTGGCACATAGTTTGAGGGCACAGGACAGTTTATTATTGCGGGGAGGACAAAGTGGAAGCAAGTCAAAGCTGTGACTCCTCAGCCTCCTCACATCAAATATTTCAGTGGGGCTGGGAGGCTGCTTGGGCTAAGAGCTCTTGCTGTGCTCTGAGAGGATGAGTTCGGTCCTCAGCACCCTGTCAGGTGGCTCACATAATTCTACATTTGTCCCTGTGCCTGAAGACTGTGGGAATTCCGGGTGACTGCAAGTGCCCCGAGTCCATTTCCACATCTGTAGCATCTGTTTTACCTAATGGCTGATGAAGAGGATAAAAACTGTATACATCCAGAAATGTGTGCTCTCACATCCCTGTGGTGTGTTCATCACTCAGAATAAGGCTAAGTGCAGGGTTAGGGTCAGTCCGTTCTCCTTCGTCTGCGCCTGAGAGCACTCATCCTCTTCTCCGAGTGAAGCAGCTTTCTTCAGTTGCAGGCTGTTGGTGGAGGGATAAGAGGTGCAGGATTCATTATGAAAATGTGTCATTTCCTTGCAGTTTTAGCTTTTGGAAACTCTTCTTATAGATGTGCAGTATTTGAAAGTAAACCAGCTGTGGTCACATAGAAAAGGGCTTTCAGTCGAAACCTGCACGCAAACCTGAGCCTCGCAGCTGTGAGTTGGATACTTGTTTGTTAGCAAATCCACTGGAGGCTTCCCTTAAACAACTGCGTGCTGTTGCAGACAAAGAGAACACAGTGGTTTGAGACTAGGATCCTGGGGGAAGCTGATAAATAACTCAATACAGTGTCAAGTGGTACCCGTCTTTACAGACAAAACTCAAACATATTAGGATGGTGGAAGTTGGGAGAGGAAGAAGGTTGGGGTGGGAGATTCTGTTATAAATAAGCCCCTCAGGAAATGGAGTAGGGGAGAGTCAGGTAAAGGGAGGCTCGTGGTATCCCAGAGTCCTCTCCAGTGTACCTTGAGTAGGTCAAGTGCTAAGTGAGTAACTGGGAGGACCCATGATGCCCTCCTGCATGCTGTTCACAGTTTGGAGTAATGGCTACCAATGTACTTTTGAAGATTGAAGTAACTTATGTAAAGTACCTTTCACAGGGTACTTGAGTAACTGAAAATTTTCTTCCCATTTCAAGTTTTAATAAAATATGAACTTAAAAATTGATAGTCAAAGATTTTCAAAACGGTCTCAAGGCACTTTCCGAGTTTGTAAAATGTTTAACTAAGTGTGCATGGAAGCCATAGTGTGGACCTCGGTAAGTCTAGGAGGTGCTGTGCTAGACCATAGCTTTATGTTTTCTAAAGCATTGGGCTAGCAAGGGGCACTCAGCTCAGCAGGCCACAGCTCTGTCAGGAGGTAAATGCGTGAGAATTTTTCATGTACAAAGTGGCATGAATCATTTGTTAAAAAATCAGAGCTCAGAAAATCAAGCATTTCTACACTTGTGGAAGTCGGCTTTGCTAAATGATACTTTATATAAATGATCAGCAAGTTATGCCCACTTTAAATTAAAAAAATAAGGGAATGAATTCGGTTCTCATCTGCTCCAGGCATTTGGAACATCGTGGTGCTGGTTTTAAACAATGCTTTCGGCTTTACAGAGTGTGACCGAGTGGGGTAGCCTGAGGTCCAGCCTGTGTCGTGACGGCAGGGTATGACCGAGTGGGGTAGCCTGAGGTCCAGCCTGTGTCGTGACGGCAGGGTATGACCGAGTGGGGTAGCCTGCGGTCTAGCCTGTGTCGTGATGGTCCCTAAAGTAATGTGATGACATCACCACCTAACTCTCAGTATTTAAATGGTAGCCAAATCATTGTATAAAAAATAGGTATTAAAACTTCTACCCAGAAAATGGTGAAGACTGAAGATGTACATTTAAAATGCGAGGCTCCAGAAAATGTAAATGGTATTTTTATACACTTTAGTTTTCTGTCTGTTTCTTGAAAACATGACTCATACGTGTTTAAAAACCTGTCAAATACCTTGCTGGAAAGTAAGTAAACTCATTTCACTCCAAGAAAATCATTTTTCCAAATTTCTCAAGCATTTATGTAGGTGGTGAGAGGGAGCCAGAGTTACTTTCTGCATTTAAATACACAGTGCTCCAGCTGCTGCCGTGGCTGCCCACGAGAGGAAAAGAGAGTAACTAAATTTTTGCAGCCATGTATAGAAATAAATGTATTGAAATCCCAGTGAAAGCTTCCTCTGTGTTTGACATAATGGTTGAATTCCATAGGATAGCTGAGATTGCATTTTACTCACGTTCATCTTCATGGTCCTGTTCCCAGGTCAGTTTGTAAACATACTTCATTCATTCAGAATGAAATACACACCTCCGTAGCCATCAGCTTGTGATCGCAAGGCATTTTGTTTGAAATAACATGACTACCCTGTTGTAAATGCAGAACTCATTGGATTTGGTTCAGAGAGGTTGGAGCCTGGTGACCCCTATTTGTTATTTCCCTCAAATATATGAAAAATGAATTTATATTCTAAAGTATGTGGCTTTGATGAGCTGCTGTGGACCTTTCCTTGTGTCTTTTTCCAAGGCTTTTACCCCTCGTTATGTTTCTGGCTTCAAGTATGCTTTTAAATTCATTTCTTACAAAAAGTCAGTCTATATATTGGAAATTACCCATGTTTGCCCATGGATCTTCTTCATTTTCATTTGTGCTGGATTTTCCAAGAGTGGACACAATCAGATGGTTTTGTTCCTCTTAAGAAAGCCCTGACAGGCCCATGACACTGGCTACTGCTGTAACTGTACATTTCTATACATAATTGATGACCTGGGGCCCCGCAGACGGCACCGGCACACAGCAGTGTAGATTACCATACAGGGGAGGGGGGCAGGCGCTAGGTCTTTGAATTTTCTATTTCTGAATAGAAATAACCCCTTGCTAACAAAAATTCCAGGAGGAGTAAGTTTACTGTAGTTATAAATATTCTTCAGAGAACAAAGCATACACCAGCACTGGAAGACTTGGTCAGGCTTTCCATGCTAACTTTATTATCCTGTCTTATGCTCCTTCAGCTTTTGGGCTCACTGACATTTTAGTAATAGCACCCACATGCACACGTGCGCTCTCTCTCTCTCTCACACACACACACACACACACACACACACACACACACACACACACACGTTTTGTGCCAGGGAATGTTAAATTCCAGACAGTGCCTTTTGAAGCGTCCCCTAATCTAATTGCCCCTTTAATTTGATTTACAGAAGTTGCAAGGCTCCTGAGTAGGACTGGTTATATTTTCATGAGTGCTTTGCATGAGATGTATGCCGTTTGTTTTGTGTCCTGCTCACTGTGCCCTGTCATGAGCACTCTCCAGTCTGTAGGCTTTTGTCCATGCTGTTCCCACCCTCACCTCTCCCCTCCCCACCCCAGGTCATTTCCTGGCACCCCAGCCTCTGCCTTCCCTGGCCATCCAGACCCACTGCAGTCTCAGTTTCAGAATCCTCTGCCATCTCCCATCGTCCCCATTGTACTATGGCTTGTTGCAAGTTGGCTCAGGGTAAAAACTAAACACCCTTTGCCATGATTTCCCCAACCCTTTATCATGTGCTCACCATAGCGTCAGTGTCCCATAATTATAATTGAATAAAAGTACAAAAGTCTTATAAATATAAGATTGAATTTTAAACATAAAAAATAATGGATTTTTTTTTTTGATAAATTGCTAAGATTTTTAGCTGTCCTAGACTTTGACTTTGTTGTGCAGTATACATTCTGGCTCTTCGTAGAGCACCTGTCTGGTCTGCATGAGGCTCCGAGTAAAAGCTCAGCACCACAGAAGCCTGGTGTGGTGGCACACTCATGTGATCCCAGCGTTTGGGAGGAGGCGTAGACAAGAAGACCGTAAGTTTAAGGTCATCATTGACCTCATAGCAAGAAAAGCGTAGCTGAAAATTGTAATTCAGATCTGCAGGGGGTCCCTTAGCATTTACTGCTGAGATTTTAACCTTCCTGCTTTGTTTTGTTTTAATTCCTTACGTCACAGAACACAGACTATCTGTCAGTCTTTACCAGCTTGTACTGCATGTCTATCTGCATGAGGATTTGATACGGCTGGCCGGGAAAGCTGTCATCTGAGCTTTGACCTTGTCTCTTGAACTGCCCTTTCCTTTTAGAGAGCAGAGCGCACAGCGGACAGAGCCTGCACATAACATGACTGGTTTTAAATGGTTGTAAGATACTGTTTAACTTAGAACACATTCCATCGTTGAAGCATAAAAGCAGCATGTTTGGGCTGGAGAGATGGCTCAGAGGTTAAGACTGCTCTTCCAGAGGTCCTGAGTTCAATTCCCAGCACCCACATGGTGGCTCACAACCATCTGTAATGAGATCTGGTGCCCTCTTCCGTATACATAATAAATAAATAAATCTAAAAATACCCAGCATGTTTATTAAGCCTTCAGTTTGCATATTGCTCTTAGCGTTTGTAAATTAGTCATTGATTTCTAGGAACAATAATTTTGAATTCCAGCCATATCAACGGAGGCTAAGTCCATATTGTTTATAAACCATAAGAGAATGAGCCAGATAGAGAGTTGCAGGCTTGAGATTTAACCCTGACTTCAGCAGTCACTGCATGTCCTTGAGCACGGTAACTGCCATCTGTGCAGTGGCTTTCTCATCTCTTGGTGGGGACACTAACTGCACTGTGGCTTGGTTCGGCACGGATTGCACTTGCAGAATGGGTAGTGACTCGCAAGTTTGTTTAGCAGACACTACCTGTGGGGAGGGACTTGATTGAGGAGGCTGGGATCAGATGGTCCGGCTGTTGAGTGTAAGCATGAAGGCCTGTGTTCAGACCCAGCATTCACATGGTGCCTTGCATCTGTAATCCCAGCGCTGGGAGCTGCAGGTACAACATAGTCCCTAGAACTTGTTGGCCCTGGTCTTGCTGAATTGGTAAGAGTTCCTATTTCAAAATAAGGTGGGGCTGAGAGGTTAGGAGCATTTGATCTTGGAGAGGCCCTGGGTTTGATTTCCAGCACCTACATGGTGATTCACAACTGTCTGTGCCTCCAGTCCCAGGAGACCTAATGCCCTCTTCTGGCCTGTGGGCACAGTGCACATATATGCAGGGGAAACACTCATACACGTAAAAATTTTTAAAAATGTAAAAAAAAAAAAAAAACCAGGAAAAAGTAAGGTAGAGTTATCCAACATTGACCTCTGACCTCAATACACACAAAGAGAAAGAGAGAAAGAGAGAGAGAGAGACAGACAGACAGACAGACATATGCACTCAGGCACGCACACAAAAGGATGCACAGAAAATAACCCTTGATTGAGATATGTTTTGCTTCAGGCATATTTCTAAGAATAGTGAATATAAGATGGAGCAAATAAGCTCGGTCCCTCGTACAGCCCAGACAGAAATGACCTGACTCTGTCTCTGTTGGTTTTGTTGCTCTGTAGTGCAGGAGCTCAAACCAGGGCCTTGTATGTAGGGAAACACTTTATCCCTGGCTGGCATGCCCAGCACGTGTGATAGGTGCATAAATAAATGGAAGGTTGTAACTATGCTGCATGCTTCTAAGAAGACCCGTAGCGCCTGTGTATTCAGCAGGGCTGGATGGTGGCAGGGAGACTTCCTCACTGACCACAGGAAGCAGCTGGGAGGGAGACAACTCAGTCAGAAAAGTGGATAGCGGACCCAGAGCGTATGTGGAGAGAGACATATGGAGAATGAGAGAGGTAGACGTGGGTGGGCAGGTGGGAGCAGGTACTGCAGATGTGGTGGCACTCTTGAGTGACTAGTTGTGAACCCATAGGAGTGGAATTCCAATGTGGAGGCTGGTTAGAGCCTCCTGGGGTTTAAGCATCAAGAGAAGGTGGAGGGAAATTGTCTGTTTTGAGATATGGCTGAACCCCAGCTCAGTGTCAGCATGCACCATCACCCACTTTAGCTCCTTCTGGTCCTTCTTCTGCCCGGATTACCCCACCTATGTCTGCAACAAACCCAGAGCGCTTGGCCTGTGTCACTGCTGGGGCCCCTTTCTCCAAGCCCCTAACCGTATCTCATTCTGAAAGAAGGTTCACACCAGCACTTAGAGGAAAGCATACCAAAATGTGAGCAACTTCCCCCGTAAACAGTGCCTCAAACTTTTGGGACCCCTTTACATTCATAACATTAACTGAGGACCAGAGAAAGTTTTGTTTATCTATGTGTTTATCTAGCTGCACTTATCATATTTGAAGTGAAAACTTGGAAAGCATTAATTTAAAAATAATGTCAAACTTCATGATAAATAACTAAGGTCTCTGCCGGGAGGCAGAGCCAGGCGGATCTCTGTGAGTTCAAGGCCAGCCTGGGCTACCAAGTGAGTCCCAGGAAAGGTGCAAAGCTACACAGAGAAACCTTGTCTCAAAAAACAAAAAAAACAAAAACAAAAAAAAAAACCCCAAAAACAAAAACAAAAAAAAACTAAGGTCTCCAAACAAAACCAAAACCTGGTAAGGAGTGCGCCATCATTGTGCATTTGGCAAATCTGCTTCCTCGTGGGCTTGGCCTCACACAGCTGGAGTCTGCTCCCTTGCTGTAGTAAATCTGCTGCAATATCACATCTTATAGCTTCTGTGAGAACTCTGTGCCAATATGAGACAGTGAAAGGGAAAATGTAAATAAAGTAATTACTACTGTTATCTTGAAGGTAGTGTTTAATCCCTCTGACCTTCAGCCGTCTGAGGGAGCCCTGGGTCCCCAGACCACTCTGAGAATTGTTTCAGGTGAAGGTACTGTTTAAGCCCAAAGACTCTACTCTGAAAGAGAAGGCAGACTGTGGAGCAAGCGAGGTGAGACTGTGGACCATAGGACCCTAACCTCTTTCCGCTTCTCACTCCATTACACCTGAATCCGTTAAGTGCTCTAAAATTCCTGATGGTTCTTAGTGTTTACAGAGACACCTATGTTTAGACGATACAGCATTTGAAATTCCTTTATCTTTTGAGTCAGGTGCATGGGTAAGGCTGATCCCCTTCAAGGTGTACCGAATCCCGGTGTGGCTTGCTGCTCTCAGCTTCCTGTGACACAGCCTCCTCTGACTGCCCAATTGTTTATCTTACCAGATCTGACTTGTGAGGTGTGGCCAAAGTGAGGATTGTCCTCCCTGTGTTCTCTGAAAGTTCAGGAACGTCACGACTTTGTGTTATTGTGGTAGGTGTCACAGAAGGGCTCTCTGAAGGCAGCCGAGACTGTCCTCAGTGGTGCTTGGCTTACCGTGGAGCCCAGTCTGGTTCCTTGACACACTTGAAAAACAGCATTCCTGAAGATGGATTTTGTTTCTTTTGTTAAAAATTCACTTTCATTGCTTTTAATCCTACCATGTACCTCTAATAGTGAGCTCTGCCCTTACTGTTAATGAGGTTTTAAATTTTACACTAGCCATACATTCCTATCCACTCAATTAAGTACTTTAGTTTTGGGGATTTCTGAGCCGTAGCTCATCATAGACAGTTCATGCTTCTGAACCATGTTTTACCTCCCACGTCACTAGAAGTGTTTGTTCTTTATGGAGGGACAGACAGACATAATAAAACATTGTCGAAAGATGACAGGTCAGTGACGTAAGTTACGTGTGAGATTGGTCACTCGTAGGTCAGTGGATAGGGAGGGGCATGTTGGACTCAGTAAGCAGGCATCGATGGAAGACGGCAGATGGTGCTTCCCTCAGCTGGCGTGGAGGTGTGGCGTATGAGTGTGTGTTATCTGAATTTCTTCTTACCTGCCGCCGCCGCCGCCTTATTCCTGTGTTTACCTTGATGAATCAACCAGCAGCTGCATCCAAACTAGCAGCTCAGCGACAAGCAGTCACTTCTGGGAGAGCAGAGGATACAGCCCATGATTACAGTGTGCATTGTGACGGAAGAAACTACCTTGTAGAAAATTCTTTGGCAAAAATACCTAATTATTGGCTTGCTTTAGTCTTAAATGCAAATGCTTTAGTCTTAAATGAGAAGTATCTTTAGTATAAATAAAATAATAGTTAAGAAACATACTTCAAAAGTGCATTCATTATATGGAAAAACTTTTAAGGACACAGGAATTAGGACAAGGGATTTGAAATGAGGTTGTGTCTTCCTGAAAGACTTCTGTTGAGCTTGCTTCAACACTGTGCTGTTCTTATTATGAGAGTGGCATTGGACTATACACACAAAATATTTAATGTGTGTGTAATTGTACATAATCACCAGTAACAATTTGTCTAGCACAGAATTTTCTGGTGTTGCTTTGCCCTGCAAGGTCCCACAGCGCCACCTAGTGCCATGGGTTTTCCTTTGCATAATATTTTTATAAATTTTAAAAGTTCGGTGACCACATTTAAAATCAAATGTGGCACGAGAGCAAGCACATGGCTTAAGCAGTATTACAAACGCAGTGATACAGGGTCTTATTTGTGCAGTTGAAAATTTTAAGTGAAACGTAAATGATGGTTGTGCAATAAATCTGTTATAAAAGTTTCCTGACTTAAAACATGGCTAGTATTCCAGTATTTCCACAGGAAACCCTTGTGAGGAGATTGTTGCACTATGTGTGAACTGATGAAGTTACTTGTGACTTCTCTGTCCTGTGCAAATGCCTCTTCCTTTTACTGTTTGTTACTTTGTAATCTATTAAAGGTCATATTGCCAGGCTGCTTCTGAAGCTCACCAATCATCTTCAAATATCAGACCAATCAACAGTATATACCATAGAGCTTATCAATTTCAGGCAAAATTGTATAACCACGTTTTTTGGTTATAATTGAGGAGGAGTCAGAGATGGATAAAATAACTTGTGTTTAAAAAACAATAAAACACGTCAAATAAAAGAATGTAACGTACTTATATTCTCTTTTGGGGAAGAGCACTAGGAATTCAGTTGAGCAAGGGAAGGCAAACCTGTGTGCACAGTCCAGTGAGTGATGTGACAGCCTTAGAAAGCTGTGGTCCTGAGTCCCTGACAGCAGCGAGCTGATGGCGGTCGAGGATGGCGGTACTGATATGCTGTTTGTTTCTGGAAGGGGTCATTAGAAACAGTGGATGTCTCTCAGTTTAGTGGGGTCCTAGAAAATCCTACTTTTCATCCTTTTGACTTTCTGTACAACACTGCTCTTCTGTTGCTTGTTTTCTTACTCTTGTGGGGGCACCACCCAACTCCCAAATAAATCTCACACTGAGGCTTATTATTAATTATAAATGCCTGGCCTTAGCTTGGCTTGTTTCTTGCCAGCTTTCCTTAACTTTAAATTAGCCCTGTCTACTGTTTTTTAATTACCTGTCTACCTGGGCTTTTCCTGTTCTCTTACTTATATAAATCTTACTCTTACTCAGTGGCTTGCTATGTAATTAGGTGGCTGGCCACTTCTCTTCTTCCTCCCATATTTCTCCATCTTTTTATCCTCTCTGCCTCCTGGCCCCACCTATTTCTCCCTCCTGCCTCACCGTTGGCTGTTCAGCTCTTTACTAGACCATCAGGTGCTTTAGACAGGCACAGTAACACAGTTTCACAGAGTTAAACAAATGCAGCATAAACAGAAGTAACACACCTTAAAATAATATTCCCCAACACTTTTCCTGCTGAGATCCTATATTATTTTGTGCAAGGGCAGTGAGTATTAAATAACGAAGCATTTCAGTTTTTCTTAACAGTTGTCATCCATATTGAAAGCACTAGTTTAGGAGATAGGGTAATCAATTATCCACCTTGTAAGCTTATCTTTTTAGAAGACTTTATTATATGTTTCGGGGTGTGTGTGTGTGTGTGTGTGTGTGTGTGTGTGTGTGTGTGTGTGTGTGATTACATAGTATATAAACTCTGAGAATTCAGAGAGCTCTGTCAGTCTGTGTTCCTAACTTCTAGAAGAGTGTCTACCACACTGTAAGCATCCAGTAAGAAAGTGTTGAATGAGGGCTGGGCGCAGGTGGCTCAGTGGGTAGAAGGTTTGCCCTGCAAGTGTCAGGGTCAGAGTTCAGATCCCTAGAACTCACAAAAGAAGTTAGGCAGGCATGGTGGATGCCTGTAATCCCAGCACTTGGGAGATGGAGAAGGGGATTCTGGGACGTGCTGGCTAGCTGGAGGAGCCAAAATCTGTGAGCCCCAGGCCTGCTCCAGTCAGTGAGTTGGAAAGCAATTGAATAAGACACCCAGTATCAACTCCCTGCCTTTGTACGTCCATACACATGTGTGAACATACATGTGTACCCACATGCATGTGAACACATACCACATACACATATACTTGAAAAAAAAAGGCAAAGAGAACATGTGACATTGTGTCCTGCTGCTGGATAGAGCACAACATAGTGCGTGTATAGTGGGATGTTTCTCAGGTTGCCCACGGAACTGTAGATGCAATTATTTCCTTAGCCTGCTGTCATTAATATGTGAGCACTATAAGAATTAATTCAGATTTCATAATATCAAAAACATTCGGCCAGGCGGTGGTGGCGCACACCTTTAATCCCAGCACTCGAGAGGCAGAGCCAGGCGGATCTCTGTGAGTTTGAGGCCAGCCTGGGCTACCAAGTGAGTTCCAGGAAAGGCGCAAAGCTACACAGAGAAACCCTGTCTCAAAAAACAAAAAACAAAAACAACAACAAAAAAAACCCAAAAAACAAACAAACAAACAAACAAAACCATACCTTTCAAATGTTGGGGCATGCTCAGTTTTTCGGTTTTCTTTTTTGTTATTCTTATTGAAAACATACATATTTACCTGACCTTCCTTTATAAATCAGGCACACCAAAATTCGGTCAAAATAGTTAGTTAGAACAGTGTTCAGTCACTGATTGCTGTCACGTGAGCAGATGGCTGGCTGCTCTGGTTAACAGTCTTACAGTTCTGCTTATGTTGACCATCCTGCTAATTGTTCATTAGATGTGTTCCGTTCCTAATTAGTGAAGTCCTGTAAGTGATATTCTATAGCTGCCTGCTAGTAGAATCAGTTTGTAAGCACGAACTGGTTTGTTTTACTTTAAATGTCTCCTGATTCTTATTGATTTAATGTGCATGGATTTAGAGTTGTTGGCAGGGTTTGTTTGTTTGTTTGTTTTTAACTGTCAAAGTGTGTAGAAGTTGCCCTCTACTGGGGAACTAGAAAAATTATGTTGACACAGAATTTTTGTTTTCTTTAAAGACCTAGTTAAATGTGTTTGTAATTTTTCTGATGTTCATTTCTTACTCTCTGGCACTTTTAAAAGTTCCAAAGATACGGAAATGTTTAACAGAATACATTTAAAAATAAATATCTAACGAGCTGTGGTAACATCAGCCCTTGGTAGGCGGAAGCTGAAAGGTTGTTAAATTTGAGGCCTCAGCTGTATAGAAAGACGGTGCCTCAGAACACCAACAAACAGCAGTAACAAAAACAGATGACCAGGGGTGGTGGGCGGAGGACAGACCCAGTGGGTAAGGCTAGCCTTGCAAGCCTGGCACCCTGAGTTTAGTCCCTGGAGCCTCATCCAAAGCCAGGCTCAGTGGAGCATGTCTGTAATCCCAGCACCCCTGAGCCAAACTAGGAGGCAGAGATAGAACTGTCTAGAAGTTTGCTGGGCAGCTACCATGGAGTGTACAGCAGAGCAAGAGAGAGCCTGCCTCAGGCACGGTAGGAGAGACCCAGTTGCAGAAAGCTGTCCTGTGACCTACACACACAAATGTGTACGTACACTCACATACACACACAATAAATATGTAGCGTGACTATAAATACAGCTATTTCTGCTCCAAATTTTTTTCCTTATTTAACAAAACTCACTATTTAATTAAGACCTAGAAGTAACTATATTTGGATAAGTCTTAACTGAAACATTAAAGGGAATTTGCTGTATATAATTTTGTAAAATGTCAGTATTGTTTTTAACCATTTACCTTAGAATTTCAGGGATATAAGTCTAATACTTTAAAAGTGCTTTCCATAACTTTTTTGCATTTCCCTAACACAGTAAAATTAGGACGTTGACATGGTTTGTGTGTGTGTGTGTGTGTGTGTGTGTGTGTGTGTTGATCGTGGCTCACTCATACCACAGTGCACATGTGGCGGTCAGGACAGCGTCAGGAGTCAGCCCTCTCCTTGCACGCTGTCTTGAGACAGGTTTGGTTTTGTGTGTCTGTGGTTTGCTGCTGTGTACACCAGGCTAACTGGCTGGTGAACTTCTCACCTCACTTAAAGGTACCGAGATTACAAAGGTGTGCTCCTGTTTTCTGCTTTTCATGGCACTGAAGATTCGAACTCAGTCTTCAGACTTGCATGACAGATGCTTTCCAGCTCCAGCAGTGATCTTATTGTTCAACACTTTATACCAGAACCTTACATGATCATCAAGTGGCCAAGTCCACTTAGTAGTTACTATAAGCCATTATATGCTGGCCCGGTCCCGGCTTTCCCTCCTGTTTCCTGTTCAGTGCGGCTTTGGGGAGCACTGCCCCAGAGAAATTCGGAATCCAAGATCCATGTCTAAGCTGTTCACACTCAGGGTCATTTTTCGTCATCTACCCACTGATACTCATTCCTGACGGACACTGGTGGTGGGAGGAAGGGAAATAGACTTTGAAAAGACAACCTGGTACTGAAATCCTACCCCTCTTTCCCTGTGGGTGGGAGGAAAGGCCAATGACCACTGATGCTCACAGGAGGTGCATACCTTTTTAGGAGCATTGGTTAATTCATCTTCTCCGGACTGGAGCCTCTCTGAGTAAAAATCTTGAGGGCTAGTTTTCTGTTGCGGGGGGGGGGGGGGTGTCTGATTAAGGAATATCATGAAAGCTGGAGTAAATCCGACTACTTGATGTGAGACAAGGCAGATGGGATGCAGCTGTTTCATACCTGGTGTTGGTCAGCACAGCAGTGCCCACAGCAGAGCATGCTGTCCTTCAGGCACGTCTAAAAGTGGTGGATGAGCCTCGCCGAGCCCATTCAGTCACATGAATAGAGGTCTGCTTTTCTGTCTGTCTGTGTAGATTAAAGCTTTGGAATAAATCCGAAGAGTACTTTTGATTAAACTGTTATTTTCAATGCCTTATTTAAAAGGAAATCAATTTCTAATTATTCTAGAAAGCCCTTTTTCCTCCTCTAAGCACCCAGAGGCCTGAATGAAATCCCCAGGGCCCAAAATCTCACTAGTCATCCCATTGCCCCTTTCTCTGTCCTCATTGGGCCCTCGTTCCATGCCCCCCCCACCTTGCAGGTACCTTTTCTGAGTTTTGTTAACACATTCCTCCCCCAGCTATATTATCATCTGGGGCTGTTTTGTTTCATTTTTTTGTGGGTTCGTTTTTTTGAGTCAGGGTTTCTCTGTGTAGCCATGACTGTCCAGGAACTCACTCTGTAGAGCAAGCTGGTCTTGAACTCACAGAGATCTGCCTGCCTCTGCTTCCCGTGTGCTGGGATTAAAGGCGTGCGCCACCACTGCCCAGCTGTTTTTTTGTTTTTTAAGCAGGCAGACAGAAGAGAGCTCCTATTGTAAGGTTTTATTCTCTTCAATGGTTCCTGTTTCTAGTCTGTTATAATGCCCTGTCTGCCATTCCTTTTTCTTGTGTGTGTAGCAAATAACATCATTCAGGCAATGACCTTGGGTCTCTGGCTGTGGACTGCACTCCAGCCGTTCACCTGAGCACCTGTGCCGTTAGAAATAAAGATCTGGGCTTGGGATGTCGTACCCTTGCTGGTTCTTGCACTTCCACTAACGCTGCAGCCGTGAGTGCCGAGATGGCCATCCTTGGGTGTTAGTTTCGGAGTGTGTAAAAGGAGGTAGTCCTCTCTAATGTCCTCCACTTCCCTAAGTCCTCAGAGAACTCTTGATCAGGATGTAGACAATAACATGATGGTAGTGATCCTGGATTCCCATCCCACCCCACCCAACTCTCTTAAATTTCTGTATAATTCTCCTGTCTACTTCTGTTTTCTTGTCTTTAAAATGAAAGTCGTAACAACACTTTGTTATAAGTGTGTTAAGGACTGCATGAGTTATGTGTGTAAACAGCATAAACTGGCTTAGTATACATGCATACGTACATCATACATACATACATCATACATACATACATCATACATACATACAAAGCTTTCGCTATGTGTCGGCTGACTCATCGCTGTCACCAATGTAAGTATCTTAAAGCACTTGTGATAGTGTCTTCTCGTTAGGTGGATACCCTGCTCTCTGAGAGAAGCATGTGTGGACACACATCCATCCATCCATCCACCCACCCACTGGTCCAGCAAAAAAATTTCTTAAGTGCTTCGTATCAACCAGGCACTGTTGTTTTGAAAATGCCAATAATTCAAGTAGTAAACATACATGGAATCATTTCAGCTGGTGGAAATGAAGATCTCGTGTTACCCCAGGGACCTAAGAGGTTGTTAGCACATTAAGTTATTGGCATGCCTTTGACAAGAGACTGTATATATACATATATACATGCACATATATGTATATATGTATATATGTATATATACACATACATATATGCATGTATATATATATGTATGTACATATAAAATTTGATTTGTATTGCTATCAATATCTTGACTATACTCTCTTTTAAGTTCTTATTTTCTCCTTTGTTCATTTTTTTCACCCCTCTTCTCCCTTTACTTGGGCCATCACCTCCTGACCTTTCAGCTATCAATGTGATTCCTGTCCTGCAGTCTTCATCTCCACGGTACCCATGGTTACTCATGCTCTCTGTAAGCCCCATGTTTCTCACCTGTAAATTGACAATCAGGTTTCTTATTTTGACTTTAAATGAAATAATATTTGAAAAGCATTTAACATAGTTCCTACTATATAACATTTCTGAGTAAATTCTGGCTGTTGGTTTCTTGGTAGTATTTGCTACCCTCTTGTGGTGGCTTCAATAGAAATGGCCCTCATAGGCTCATAGATTTGAATGCTTGGTCACCAGGGAGTGTCACTATTAGGTGTAGATTGTTGGAGGAAATGTGTCACTGGGGCTGAGGTTTCAAATGCTCAAACCAGGCCCAGTGTCACCCTGTGTTCCTGCTGCCTGCCAATCCAGATGTAGAATTCTCAGCTACCCCTCCACCACCTTAGTGTCTTCTCATTGGGTATCTGCCTGCACACCACCACGTCCTGCCATGATGATAATGGACTAAACCTCTGAAACTGTGAGCCAGCCCCAATTAAATGTTTTCCTTTGTAAGAGTTGCTGTGGTCATGGTGTCCCTTCACAGAAACAGAAACTCTTAAGACACCACTAAAACAGTGAGTCTAAAGCAAGAAGCGCCACAAGTTCCTATGGATATGTTTCAGACCGGGTGTGCTGGGGATGTCTTTCTGTGTGCTGTGAAATGTGTTGCTCTGATTGATTGATTGATTGATTGATAAATAAAACACTGATTGGCCAGTAGCCAGTATAGTGTAGTATAGCCAGTATTGGCCAGGCAGAAAGCATAATGTAGGTGGGATAAGCAGAGAGGAGAATTCTGGGAAGCGGAAGGCTGAGTCAGGAGATGCTGCCAGCCACCATTGCCATGAGAAGTAAGATGTAAAGTACCGGTAAACCACAAGCCATGTGGCAAGGTATAGATTTATAGAAATGGGTTAATTTAAGATATAAGAACTAGATAGCAAGAAGCCTGCCATGGCCATACAGTTTATAAGTAATATAAGTCTCTGTGTCTTTACTTGGGTCTGAGTGGCTGTGGCCCTCCCACCTCCACCCCCCATCCCCCCACCCCACCCCCCGGGCACGGGACTGGAGAAATCTCCAGCTATACAGGTGAGCGTTGGCCAGCCATTGGGTCATATAGAATCAATCTGTTGATGTTAGGAAGCTGGGCTTCTTGTGCATAGTGTTTGCTGTGCTAACAGTGGATGGACTGCTCTCCTAGTCCCAGGGAAAGCCACACTGCAGGTCCTTATTGCAGCATATGCCCACAGAGGAGGCCTGCAGGCCACAATGAACCTTTGACATAAGATCTTGCCTTCGCCCCGGAAGCCGGTGTCTTTATAGTGTGGTCTCAGAAGCTAGCCCTTCACTCTGTCTCCTCCTGCTGCCTCCTAGGCCTGTTGCACACAGATAAGAATTTTAAGACACTTCTTTGGGTTTACTTGTCGTGTTTTAAATCTGTAAACATACAGAAGATTCACATGAAATTTCCTTGGAGAACGCAGGAAATCTTGCTGTGGGCATTAATTGTACCTTAGTTGTTTCTGTCAGCTTAATCTGCATAGAAAAGGCCAAGTTAGCAGCTAACTGTTTAATACAGGGGGTGAGTTGCCATGGCCAGAGAGAAAGAATTAATTATTCACTTTAAAAATAAAAAGAAAATCAAACATGGTGGCATATATCTATAATTCCAACACTTAGGAGGTGGACACAGGAAGTTCCGGTGCTTAAGGCCAGCATTGGCTACATAGCAAGTTTGAACCCATATTTAAAAAAATTCAAAAAGAGAAATCATGCATTTGACACTTTTTTTTATCATTAACATCTGTCATTGTGTTGGTGGTAGTCAGTAATATACATGTTTTTCCTTTTTGTGTTTCTTCTTTATCTGCTTTGCAACTCTGAATATTAGGACCCTAAATTCAGTTTGTTCAGTTCGACATTTTTATTTCCCCTCCTCACTGGTCCTTCCTCTCCAACATCATTTTTAGCAAGGAGTCAATTTTGGAAAAGAGAAGTTGTCCCAAGATAAGCAGGCTCTGTCTGGTGGCTCCGACAGATGACCTCATCAAGTGCTCTCTGTCTGCTGGCTTGGAGAGATGACCTCATCAAGTCCTGAGAACACTGACATTTGTGACTGCCGAATCTCCATCCCTGACAAGTCCTACAGAAAGGGGGCAGGATCAACAGCTTGAGTCTTGCAGATGTCACTGTGCATGCCCAGAAGGGGAAAGTGGATGGATACACTACTAGCAAGTCATTTGATGTCCATCTGGAAGAAGATAAGGAGTTACAGAGGAATGTGCTGTGATGTTCCAGGGATTAGCATGGCTCCACTGAAAGCCAGGTTATTAGAGAGAATAGCCTGTTGCACTTCTTTTTTTGTGAAATATAGTTCTTAATCCAGAGCAACACTAAGGCACAGAGATCTGCCACTCATCGCCTCCAGGGCACCTGTGGCCATTCCTGTTTATTTACCTGTTGTGGTCGCTGGCTGTTTTCCAGATACAACAGCCAAGTGGAGTGATTCCAGCAACACAGCTTCTGCTCTAGGTTCTAAGTCCACTCACCCACTCAGAAGCTCACCTACAGACTGCCCAAGGAGATTGCCAAAGTGAGGATTATAAAGTAATTGGTCTGGGGAGTAGCCCACTGCTGCCAGTTCTGAGACCACATTCCAGTATATCGAGGGTCTAGATTTCAAAAAGACACTTATCGGATTCATCCATTTAAAAAGTAAAAGAGAAAATTGTGAGTTGGACATCAGTTCCATTGGTCAGAACCTTACTTTATTTGAGTGATAGTGTCCAAGAATCAGTGTTATCTTTGAGGATCACTTTTTGATCATTACGAAGGATTATCTGGTTATCCTTTTCTTGTCTGAGGTTATTAGCCCTGTGATTATATTTGAAGAAAGTGATACTGAGCTTGGTAACGTGTGTGCTTAATTGACCCAATGTTGACTAAGTTGCTAGGCACTTCCTCTGTTGGAAGACAGCTCCGTCTTGTATTTTAGTATATTTTTGGAGCACAGACACTGCCTACTCTGTGTTCATGGCCTTTTCAAGGCTGTTTGAATAGAGTCTCCCTGAGGAGAAAGGGCTGGTCTGCCTTCTGCCCGTTAGAAGAGATGCATGTTCCCTCGCCGAGACAGTATTCTTTCCAGTAATGCTACCCATGGCCCATGCAGACATCATCCTGAGTATCTGCATCACCTGCTGGACTCGGGACTGAGGAGAATGGCATCAGTGCCTGCTTCAGCTGCTTGCTGAGTGACAGAAGCCTTTGCTTCTGACCCAGGAGTCTTGGCTCTTCAGAGAGTTGGCCAGACTCTGGCCTGTTTCCTCCCTCGCTCCGTCTCCCTCCTTTGCTCCCTTCTTCCCTTCCTGTTTAATTGTCTCACAGTCATCTCAGTGTGGTGCTTCAGCCCGCACTGTGTGCTCTTTACCTTCTCCTCTCCTGTGCAGCAGGGAACAGCCTACTGTGTGCTGAGGACCTGGCCAGTTGTGTCCACTGTCCTGATGCAGCATTCAGCTTCAGGCCCTTATAAGCAGCTACTACATCTCCAGCGGGAGGCCTCGTGGACCCCTCACACTTACCTTGCCCAAGGAAAGTGAGACTAACCAGGGCCATCTTGGCTGAGTAATTGGCTCTGTGGTGTCCTGTTTGGTCAAGAATCACCTAATTCAGAAAACTAAGAAATTACTCCTCCTTCCTTCTTGCCACTATCCCCTACCCTAAGCTAACTGATCCATCCATCCATCCATCCATCCATCCATCCATCCATCCATCCATGCATCCATCCATCCATGCATCCATCCATCCATCCATCCATGCATCTTGAAGGACTTCCCCTATCTTTGTCTCCTTCTCTAAAATTCCATCCCCTTAGCTCACATCAACTTCTGTTTAGAGTGTGGCATGTTGCACAAATCCTAAATGGTCTTGTAATAAAAACCCGGAGCCAGATATCAGGGTGAAAGCTGAAAGATCAGAGAGGCAGAGCAAGCCACAGCCACCACCTCTTACCTCACCAACTCCTCAGCCTGAAAGAGCCGGGAAGGGCAGGGCGAACTCCTGTCTCCTGCCTTATATTCCTTTCTCTGCCCAGCCACATCATTTCCTGTCTCAACCTTCCTAGTGCTGGAATTAAAGGTGTGTGCCACCACTGCCTGACCTCCATGGCTGATTCTGTGGCTGGCCCTGTCCTCTGATCTTCAGGTAAGCTTTATTTCTTAGATTACAGACAGTATACCACAGTGGCAGGTTTCCTCCATCCCAGTCTTCCCCTTTGCTCTCCTCTAAGCTGTCACCATGATGTCACCACAGAGTCTTGTCTTCCTCTCTTCTTGTTCTTCTTGTGGTGTCCCATCATTGACACGAAGCCCAAACCCCAAGATGGATTGATTACTAGACCGGTCTTTGGATTTTCAAGTTCATCCTTCCCAACTGCACAGCCCACTGTGCTCCTCAATTTGAGTCTCTGTGGGTTCTTCTTCCCTTCCCTCCCCTCCCCTCCCCTCCTCTCCCCTCTCCTCTGTTCCTTCTTTTGGCTTCTCACCCCGACTGAGTCCTTTCAGGGCTCCCTGAGATTTTTGTTTTGTGTGCTCATCACATTATTATAGTTGCTTGTCTCTGGTCTCTGAAAACTCAGAAGACATGAGTGTGTTTGTGCCATTTGTCATTGTATACCTACCTCAGCCTCTAACAGAGCTAGTGTATTTTTCTCAGGCCATGTGATAGCCATTGTTGTTGTTGTTTGATTGGGTGGTTTGTTGCTTTGGGGGGAACAGAGTCTCATTTAGCCAGGCTGACCTCACTGTTTTGTTGTGATGACAGACACACACCTGCACACAAGGCTGTTTCTTCCTTAAAGAACTCATGTGCTTTGTTGTCAATGTAGTATCATATATTGTCAACTTCATATGCTTCCCATTTTGTTTAAATTTAGGTATCCTTGGAACTGCCCACACCACTCTTTTATAATTTAATGCTTTGAATTTGTTGACTGGAACCACTAGAACCACATACTGGCTGGCCATAGCCTTGTTCCTGAAGGGTGAACTTCCCCAGCTTTTTAACAGACCTTTATATGTTAGCCATAAGGCAAAAGCAGAGAGCTGGAGGAATCATTGTTGTTAACTTTTCAAAGTTAATTTTTGCACTAATGTACAAATAAAGGAAAGGTATTGTCAAAGTTTAATTTTCAAAAAGTTAACAGCATGATTTCCTCACACATATGGAACAAATAGGCTGGACATTCACTCTTAAGGATAATAAGGCATCAGCACATGTTAAATGGCTCCCAAGGTGATAGTGGACATTTATATATAGGCCACCAGAAAAACATATTAAATGCATTTACATTATAGACAGAACTGATTAGTTTTCATTACAAGTCAACAGGACAATAACTTTTAGGGCCATTTTTTTCCTACTACAAGACAAATAAATTATATAAATTACCATGTGTTTCATAGTCAGGTCACTAAACAATAGTAAATAGGAGTCCAAGAAAGAAAAGTTTATTCATCCAGGTAGCTGTGAAACCTTGGGTTGTCCAGTGTCCATCCAGGTAGCTGTGGAATCCTTGGGTTGGCCTGTATCTGCCCAGGTAGCTGTGGAATCCTTGGTTGGCCAGTGTCTGTCCAGGTAGCTGTGGAATCCTTGGTTGGCCAGTGTCTGTCCAGGTAGCTGTGGAATCCTTGGTTGGCCAGTATCTGTCCAGGTAGCTGTGAGACCCTTGGCTTGGCCAGTGTCTGTCCAGGTAGCTGTGAAATCCTTGGGTTGGCCAGTGTCTGTCCAGGTAGCTGTGGAGTCCTTGGCTTGGCCAGTGGGCTCCAGCTTCACACTGCAAGGACAGCCTGTCTCATTTCTATGGATCAGGACATTTCTATTATGCAGTCTGTCCATCTGTGAATGCATCTTGGTGAGGGTACATTTAGAAGAAGGCTCAAAACTAGCCTAGGAGGAGTAGTAGTAGGAACCAAGGACTTTGACACTAGGGAGACTCAATGTTAGCAGCAGCATTACCACTAAAGTATCAGGAGCGGAAAGGGCTAAAGCACCTAGGAGTCTCATTGCACCAGGCGTGAGTCAGTTAAAAGGCTCTGTCAGGGAAGAAAGGTGGGCCTTCCTCTGCATGACGACAACAATGTTGATGGTTTGGGGTTTCAGAAAGTGTTTCTCGCCTTAGCATGGTGGCACACACCTTTAATTCCAGCAGTCAGGAGGCAGAGGCAGGCAGATCTCTGTGAGTTCAAGGCCAGCCTGGTCTACAAAGCAAGTTCCAGGACAGCCAGGTCTGTCATACCAAGAAACCCTGTCTCGAAAAACCAAAAAAAAAAGTGTTTCCTCTGATATTGGACCTTTAGTCAGGGCCATTGATTGGGAAGAGCAAGTGTCTGGACAAGATACAGCCACTCAGCTCACATTTCTTATGAGGATGTGCAAGAGGTAGACAGTGAGGACTTAGACCAAGTGGTCCCAAGATCCTTTGCAAAGCTGAGCTCCTGTCATTCTGTGTAGTCAAGTTATGCAGAAGGGGACTGGGGGCTGGCCTCAGACATCAGTAACTGTAAGATCACTGGAACTGTTAGAGCAAAACCTCTTCATAGGTTTTTCTTTAAAAATAGGATGAGAAGTTCATTTCAGTTTCGCTTTTTTGTGAGTCCCGTTGCTGAGAGAGGCATGTTACGGATCTCTAGCTGTTACCAGGGCTTCCTTGTTTATTTGTGACTGTCTGAATGACAGCGTTGGACTTGACACTCTCTGCCCTTTCCACTGTGGCCAGTGGCTCTCACCGAGGTGAGAAGTTTCCCAGGAGACATGACCGCCATCCTTCCTGGTTTGAGTTCTCCAGTGTTGCAGCAGAAGGGCTGCCATGACCCTGACCTTCAAACGCTGCAAGTGCTGGGCCTTTCTGTCGAGAAGTTACTTAAGAAAGAGAAAGGAGAAAATTCAGTTGGCCCTTTTGTAGACCCATGTTTATTTGATGCTCTGTCTTTGTGTTCATTGCTAACACATTAAATTTGAGTGCACGCCTTCCCCACTTTTACCACGGATGTCTGCAAAAGCCAAGCTTTAGAGGGCTGTGTTAGCCACGCCACACAGTGGCTCACTTTATGGTCTGGTTCATGTCATCAGAAGACACACTGAGTTTTTAAGCTCCTCTCTGATTTAACCCTTAAAGTAGAACTCCAACAAAATGGCTTAACATTTATTATAAATATGTTAATTTTTCATTTAATTTATTTATAATTTTGTGTATGTACGTGGAGGGGTGGGGGGATGGGGCTTGCCACAGTGAACATGTGGAAGTCAGTTGTCTCTTTCCTCCTTTCAATGGGTTCCAGCCATTGAACTTAGGCCATGAGGCCTGCATCACCAAACAGCAAACACCTTTACCCTGAGCCATCTTTCGGGCCCCTGAAGACTGTATAATCATCATTCAAGAGTTTGGGCTCTGACGTTAAGGAAACAAATGGCCTCCACACTTTCCTCTCTGTGTCCAGGGTTCAGCTCCTTACCTTGTATAAGGGTAATTATCATGCAGAGCTCATAGGGTTCAGCTCCTTACCTTGTATAAGGGTAATTATCGTGCAGAGCTCATAGGGTGGTTCTGAAGATTTCATAAAATAATAGACATAAAGTCCTTAGCACAGTATCTGACATGAGTACTTAATAAATATGGGTTGTTATACATTTGGTAATAATTATGATGACTTCACCCAAACTTAATAGTGCTCATACCACAGCCGATGGCATTGGAGATGACTCAGTACCTAATATAACTGAAGAAAGGGTTCAGCGTTTCTAATAATCTAGTCATAGTTAATGAACTTGGACCACCCTTATTGAAAAATAATATATGGTGCATCCTATCCAGCAAATTTTCGTATCTCAGGACTGAATGTTGTTAGTCCTTGGTAGAACAAGAAAGAAATTATTGTATAGGTTACTACACATTTGGAGTTTCTCCACAGAGAAAGCTCAGATACCTGTGCTGTGCTTTCCAGAGTGAGATCATCTCCGAGAGGCACTTATCAACTAGGCCCAAAGGTTCTATGGCAACTGCCCTGTGTTAGGGTAGAATCGGGCAGAACGTGGTGCTGGTGGTTGAGCTCTGCTTCCAAGTGACCGGTGAACTTAGAACTGGATGGTGCCGGCTCATACCCAACTTCTGCCATCTTTGCTATGTGACCTTGTGTAGGCTTGCTTGGCCTTTCAGAACCCTTCTTTCCCCACGTAGAGGAGAGAACTACAGTGTAACTCAACCCCTTATGTCGGGGAGTCACGTTTTAAAACATACATGAATGTGCTGAAGCAAAACAGCATTGATAGGATTTATGTTCTTACTAATCCCACTGGCATCTGGTTATTATAAAGAAAAATGAAATGGCCATCAGGAAGAACAGTGGGCCCTAGGCACTGTGTGACAGCCAGCACGCCATCAACTCTAGTACCAATGTCACCAGAGTGCCGTGCTCAGCTTCTCCTACACAGAAATGTCTTAGCCCGTCACAGATGTCGCGGCGTTTCTTAGCAGTGCCACTAGTTAGTGCTGGTGACAAAACATAGCATAATGCAAGTTGTTGTTGTGTTTTGTTTGCGTTTAGGTGAATTAATGGGCAGAGGTAAGAACTGGTTAGGTTATAAGGCAATTCAAATCCACATTCCACATACTGAACTATGAACTCATTCTAACCGGGCAGCTTGCTGTTGCTCATAAGCCAGCAGGCCCCGGAGGCCTTGCTGAACGGCTCTCTACCTACTTTGCTTCACATGTGTCTGTACTTTCCTGCTCAAATTCTCATGGCTGTACGGCGCCTCTCCCTTCCTGGGCTAGCCCTTTCTCCTACCAGATCACTTTCCTTAATTCTCCAACCCCAGTATCTCTTCCACTAGGAAACCTCCCAAAGGTAAATAAATAATCACCCTCTTTTACACTACTTCTCTTCCATCGGAATATTTAGCTTTACATCTCACTCTGTACTGAACTTGTCTCTAGGCTATTAGCTATTGAAATATAGGAGCCGTGTTGGATTCACCCTCAATCAGCCATGAAGGAGCACAGAGGTGGTGTTTAAATGGATGTTTGATAAGTGTTTCTAAAACTTATCATGAAGTTGAGAGGTTCAACAACCAGATTGTTTTCACTTTCACATTACTTTGTAAAGCTTGGAATTCCACCTAAATTCTAAATATATTCCAGATCACTAAAGACAGAAGTATCTTTTCAGGCCTGTGAGATACTTTAGCAGGTAAAGTTACTTGCTGCCAAAGCTTTATGGCCTGAATTTGATCTCCAGGATCTACATGGTGGAAAGAGAGAATGGGCTTCTGTAAGTTGTCCTCTGACCTTCACACAGGCCTTGTGTGTGTTTGGGTGCACACAAACACACAGAGTAAATGTAATTGTAAGACTGAAGTCTAGCAGCCATTTTTCTTTATTATTATTAAAGTTCTGGTGATCAAACTTGAGCCTTGTTCCTGCAGGACAAACGCTCTGCCTCTGAGATCCACCCTCAGCCTCAGGCAGTAGCCTTGCTGAATTCAAATTATTTTGGCTTGGTACACCTAGCCCTCCAAAATGTGAGACTTGCTTCATAGAAACCCGTGGAACTGATAAGCCGCAATGCTTGCTGTAATGAAGAGATTTAAAAGTATGACCCTCACACTGCTCTGCTCCCTCGGGCTACTTGCTCAAGTTCGCATAGTGAACAATATTCATTCTGTTATTCAATCGCAAAGCAAGTCTGTATAAGGATATTCACATGAGTATAAACTAAAAGAATCATTACAATTATTGTTCCCATAGTATAAGTTTCTTATGCCATGTTCACAACTGTGTAGTAATAGCAAAGACTAAAGACTTCCTTCTAAATACCAAAAGGACTGTTTATAAGGGAAAAAGACAGCCCTCGATCTCTCTGTCTCTGTCTCTCACACATGCACACACACATTCAGACTCTAAAATTTCAAAGTCTCAAATAGAGTGCATTAATAAAAATATGAAATGCTTTTTCTTGTGTAAATCACAACAAAGCTCCGAGTAATAAAGGAAGAACTAAGACACATCCTTGTCTGCTGCTCTCAAGTGAAACCTGTCATGTTGACTCCCAACTCAAATGTGTGCTTTTAAGCAAAGCTAAAAGCTTGTATCCTGCCTCATTGACAACAGCCTCAAACTGTTCCCTGTCATCGAAGAAAACAAATCTTTTGCTCATTTCTGCCTGGGGGAGGCAGAGGGACTGAGGTGGTCCTGTGTGGCTGAATTAGATGAAAGACTTCCCTTCCGCCATGGAGACACAGAGTCTAATCAAGCGAAATGAGTTTGGAGATCGCAGCTCATTTCCTGGGGGAGATCAGTTCACATTACAAAATCACGACATCTCATTCATCACAGCCGACGTGGTCTTTGCTCAGGAGAGGACCCCAACTGGGACTAAACCACCTGTCTTCTCTCAAAAAGGGGCACTTTACTCAAAGTAGAGTAGAAGGCCTTGAGTGAGAAGACTTGCCAACCGCCAGGTTCCACCTCTGCAGGACCTGTGCAGTGGGGAAGGGAGTTTAGATTGAAATGGAGGAAAGGTGGGTTTAAGGAGCATGGGGTTGTCACTTCAGTGTGGCCTTATCCAAATAGTCATTAAGGCGACATCAATGTGACGGTAGCAGAGCCGTCTCTCCCCATTTTGTTAGGAGTGAGAGGACTAGCGTGACCAGCATTCCCACAAAATGGGGGAAGAAGTATGCTTTCTAGGCCAACAAATAATCATTCTCTCTTTTATTTCTTTCAGGGCATCGTTGTGACACCGTTGCTACTGCTGCTTTTTGTGAGTATTTTGGTATTGCCTTTCATGTATTTTATTGATGTATTTTGTTAAATACCATCTACTGGACTACAGATGTGACTCGGTGGTAGATGCCTTTCCTAGCATGCTCAAGGCCTGCATTTGTATCCTAGCACCATGAGGGAAAAAAGACTCCCACCTCCCAAGCCTTCTTCAAACCTTCAGTCCTTAGAATAACTCCGAAATCTGGATTCTTCGGTACAATTTGGTGACGTTTTGAGCCCCCCTCCCGGCGGAGCCCAGTGAATTATCCCTGAGACCCAGAAAATCCCACAGCCTTGCAGTGCAGGGACAGCAGCTGGTCCTAGCGATTAGGCCTCCAGCTCCTGGATAAATCATTAATTATCATAAACCAGTGACCTATGGCATGGATCACACATGTACTACTCATCATTTTCTTTCTCAGTAAAGCTAAGTGATTAATAGTGACCCGGTGTTGGATCATTTTTGAGAAAAAGAACCTTGAGCTAGGAGATCTGAGGCAGCTGAGATCCCAAAGCTGGTGCCTACTACAACTCATTCCCTAATCCTGGGAATACTACTACAACAGGTCTCCTTTGTAAAATGGAAAGCAGAAACTCCAAATGCAGTCCAGCTCTCAAGGACAACAAAATGTGCTGTAAGGGGGAAATGTCAAAACTACAAGTAGATCCAGGCCACTGGCTAACTCAACAAAAGTTGTTCTGAAAACAAGCAATGCTAATTAACTGTCTTATTTCCTTTGGCACTAAGCATATGAGAAATTAGATGAAAGATTATAATAGAAATTAATGTTATCTCATGCTGAGCAAAGCATATGTAATCATAAATGATACCTAAAATATTTTATGAACTGTGCAGTTTTTCAACACACACATCTTCCAAATATAAATCACTCCACTTATCACGGAAATGTAGCGGGGATGCGTGTCTAGGAATGAAATGAAGCTGTTTGACTAGCACTATTTGTCAGTGAATTAAAACTATGGGGAAAATTTATTTAATTATAGTATAATTACCCAAGTTGGAATTCAATTAGAGTAATCGAGTGGGCTTCTTCATTCCTTACCAGCTGTGTCTGGAGGAGGAAAGGCTAGATATACTATCAAACAGTTGGATTCTGCATCTTTCATGAAAGCCATTACCTTCAAGTAATAAGCCACAGCCTCACCTTGCCTTTTGAAATGCCGGCTCCACCCTTCCAAGGTTGGAAGAGTCGTCAGATCACTTCCCTCAGCAGAATGAACCTCATGTGTTGGAGCTCCTGCAATTCAGAATAGGCAGTGGGTCAAATTATTTGCATTCCTTTCGAAGAAATGACTTGCTGCCTGCCTACCTGCACATTAGATGTGAGAACTGGAATTATCCACTAGTATTTTTTGGCCAAGATTTGGCATCCCAGTAGAAACTTAGCAGGAGTCTCTGCAGGTACAAAATGCAGGCTAGTCTGAGAGTCACAGGGCAGGTATAGCGCCCAGCACCGAGCGCATGCACAGTAATAAGCTGCCTGTCCTAGGTCTTATACATTACCAAATATGGAAGCCTAATTCCTGTGACTTAGTCAAGAAGAGCTGGGGGAGTAGGGGATGTGGATCAATGGTAAAGTACTTGCCAGGCAAGCGCGATTACCTAAGTCTGAGCTCCAGAACCCATGTAAAAAGTAGAATGTAAAGATTCATACTTGTAATCCCAGTGCTAGGAAGGCACATCCCAAGCCTTGCTGGCTGACCAACCTGGCCAAACCAGGGAGCTTTGGGACAATAAAAAGATCCTGTCTCAAAACAAGAAAGGTAGAGTACAACTAGGAAGGACGCTGAGGTTGACCTTTGGCCTCCACAGTGTACATTCACACACAGGCACAGAGTGTGCAGATAGAGTTTCAGCCACAACCAGGTGGTTGAGCCCTGGAATGAGTGGTACCCTATTTTGATTAAAACCCCCCTCACCCTCCGTTCTGTCAGCATGTCATAACAAGACATGTCTCACTGATGAGTGTCTTAGTATCATGTTATTACAAGCTTTCCTCCACACAGAACTGTGAGCTTGTGAACTTTATGGTCTGACATTTTAAAGTGGAGAGACTCAAAAGCACTCCGAGCCCCTCAGCCAGAAGCCCCGTGCTTCCCTTTGGAGCAGTGCACTCCCCCATTGGTTCAAAGGCATCAGCCTGCCACATCATAGCTGCTTCTGTGTTGCTTGGCTTTTAGATAATGTCCATGGTGCACGTTCCTTTTGCCTGTTTGAGCTATCATTCATTTTGTAATGAGAATTTATAAAACACTTGCGTTCCAAGTCCTGTTTACTGAGCAGGACACATAATTGAGAGACTTAAACTACAAACACATTCCAGAAAAGCTATTCTTTTTCTCCGCCTCCATTAGGGGCTCTCAGGAAGATTTGTTCTAGCCTCCAACACACCCAAAGGTGGCCTTATTTGAAATCAGCCTTTGCAAATGTAATTAGTTCAGATAAGGTCATAAGAGGGTGGGGCCCTTAATCCAGTGTGATTTGTGTCCTCATAAAACAAAGAGACAAATACACACAGGGTGAACCCCAGTGACAATGGAGGCGGAGGTCAGGGTGCAGCATCGACCAGCCGAAGGAACACCAGGGGCTGCTAGCAGACTCTGGGATCTAGACAACACGACAGAGGATGTTCCTAGACACGTTTCTGAGGAAACATGGCTGCACCTGATTTTAGACCCACAGCCTCCAGAGCTATGAGGCAGTGTTTCTCTTGGTTTAAGCTGCCTAGCTTGTGGTCTGTTAAAGAGCCCAACGAATTAATTTGAGCCCCAGAAATTACTTTAGCGTTATTTAAAGATGGAAGTTGCTTAGTGTTCCCACACAGTTGCTAAGGAATATAGTTTTTCTAATGAAATCTCAGTTCCCTGTATTACTGACCTCTCAGAATATCCCCTTCACTGTCCTGCTCCAGTTGAAGCCTGTCCTCTGGTTCACTTCAGCGGCCAACTCTTGCTCCTGCCATGGAGCCTTGCAGTGGAGGAAATCGTCATTCTTACACCCATCACCTGTTCCGAGTCACTTCCCCTGTCTTCTGCACAATCGTCTACTTCCTTCGGAGGCTAGCATGTATCCACACTGTCCACTGTCTCTCTTGTTATAACTGTGGAGCCCACATCCTTCTCTTTGTCCATCCTTCTCTCTGTCCGTCCTTCTCTCTGTCCGTCCTTCTCTCTGTCCGTCCTTCTCTCTGTCCGCTCTCCCTCTTATAACTGTGGAGCCCACGTCCTTCTCTCTGTCCGTCCTTCTCTCTGTCCGTCCTTCTCTCTGTCCGTCCTTCTCTCTGTCCATCCTTCTCTCTGTCCGTCCTTCTCTCTGTCCACTTTCCCTCTTGTTATAACTGTGGAGCCCACGTCCTTCTCTCTGTCCGTCCTTCTCTCTGTCCGTCCTTCTCTCTGTCCGTCCTTCTCTCTGTCCGCTCTCCCTCTTGTTATAACTGTGGAACCCACGTCCTTCTCTCTGTCCGTCCTTCTCTCTGTCTGTCCTTCTCTCGGTCCGTCCTTCTCTCTGTCCGTCCTTCTCTCTGTCCGTCCTTCTCTCTGTCCACTCTCCCTCTTGTTATAACTGTGGAACCCACGTCCTTCTCTCAGGACCAACTCCACCAGCATCTTTGCATTGCTTTCTTCTCAGTGCTCCATTGGGATTCCTCTCTGCTGTTTTCACTGTTCACATGCTTGACCTTTTAATAACCCCCAGCCCAACAAGTTTACCTTCCCTCCATCCCAGCCAGCTACCCAATAGGCAGACCCTTCATAATCATGTTTTCCAACATTCTGTCTGACCAGTAGCCCCCTACATGCATAGTATATGCCCAAGTCCAGAATTCTTCAAAATGGCTAGTTTCTTGACCTGGTCATTTCTGCAGGGCCTCTGGCTGTGCTCACCCTGCATTCATCCCTACACTCTCACATCTCACCTCCCCTTGGCCCCACGCTCTCTGGTTATAATTCCTTTATTACAGACCACGTCAGCAGTCTTGTTCACCCCCGTACTGCTCCGTATTTGCCACAAATCACCAGTCCTGCTGGCAGCCAGCTCTGCACCCTTTGCCCATGGACCTGAACATGCCAGAGTCATCTTCATTGTGATAACTGCTCCTCCATGAGTTCGTGACAATGACTGTCAGCGAGTCTGACAATTCTGATCTTCCCTGCCACACTCCCTCTTTGATTCTGGAGAATCATCTCACATTTTCTTCTTAGCGTCTCATATCTCTAGTGTCTCTCTTCACATCAGCTAATGCAGAAAGGAAATTAGATGGGATGAGAAACAGAAATTTTATCAGACACCCCCACCTGTACCTGTCACTATCGTCCTTGTATTCTGCTGGGTTTGTGGATGGACTGCCTTTGTTCCCGCCTCAGTCCAGTCCTCTTCTTGTCGGTTTGTGTCACAGTTTATGTACATTTCCTCTTGTTCTGTATTATCAAAATCTCTCTTATAATTATTTCTAGTGATGTGTTCTATAATATAGATCTTAAAAATTAAACTCCACCTTGTCCCACTTGCACTCCGTCTTGTATTTACAGAATGAAATGTTACTTAAACCTGCTCATTGCCCTTTCAGTAATGCAAATTGAATCCTTACGTGCCAGGAACAGTCTTCTGCCATGCATAGAGCAGAAAGCAGAGCGGAGGTGTCATTACCACCATGGTGGTTAGGTCGCAAGAGAAAGAAACAACCAAGTAAAAATGCGTTCTCTGTGATGTGAGTGAGTGCCACGGAAGAGAAAACAAGGGACTGAAGTGGCCGTAGGGAAAGGGAGGAGCTTGCTGTTTTCATTAGTCTGGAAGTGCAGACTCACTGAGAAAAGTAGTGTTTGAGCAAAAGATAAAGAATCAAGTGTTCCGATGCCACCAGTGCGGCCAACGCCAAGGCATGGAAGACTTTGGACTTGGAAGTTTAATTTGAGAGAAATAGGAAATAACTGAATGCATTTTGATAAAGGGAATGGCATGTTCTGATGCTTGGTTTTTTTCTTTCCTTTCTTTCCTGACAGGGTCTCACTATGTAGGCTAGGCTAACCTTGAACTCTTGATCCTCCTGCCTCAGAATGTTAGGATTATAGATGGGTACCCCCACCATTGGCCTGACGATTCTGGACACTAGGTTGAGAATATCTAGCCTATAAGAGGATGATGGTTGGAACAGGATGACCGCTGTAAAGGCATGACAGATTATTAGTTTAGCCCAAAGTAGTCGAAAGTCTGGTGGGATGTAGTTGAAATACAGAACTTGATCAAGTAGAACTGAAAGGGGCAAAAAGGTCAGGGGTAACTCCAAGTCCGAGCCTCTGCAGTGTTGGAGTTACAGTTTATAATATAAGGAATTGTGTGGGAATGAGCATTTTTAAGGAACTCACAAAGAGTTTATATTGTACGTTTAGATTGAGCTGCCTTCAAAACATCCAAGCAAAGATATAGATAAACAATTGATTGTATGAATCTGTAATTCAGGGTCCAATCACCATCTACTGTGTTTGTGTTGGTCCTGTCCAAATCATAAATATTCACTAGGAAGAGCTCATCATCAAGGACAATTTCATGTTTCACTGGGGAAAAAGGTAAGAATGGAGGCAAAAAATATCACCAAGCTATATCAAGTTGTAGAATATTGTACTATTAAAAGATCCACAAAGAAGGCCAAGGGATACCCGTTTTGCCTTGGAGGAAGACCAAGAGATTTTGATGCCCCAGAGTGTAGCTGAGAATGTGTTTCAAAATATGTATGGAGTGGGGTGTGGGTAACAGTTGTTAAAATGATCTGGCCACTGGTTTAACAAGGTGGTTGTCATTGGTGGCCTTAACAAAAGCTATTTGCATAGAATTATATAGTCAAAGCTTGGTTGAAATGTGCTTGGGAACGAATAAAAGAAGAAACATTAAGATCAAGAATAATTGATAACATTGAGGTTAATTTTTTTAAATAAAGGATACAAAAACCAACAAAGTTAATAAAGGATTGAGGGTTTCTTTTAGGTTGAAAAAATTAGTTACATATTTGGATTAACAAGACCAATCTATTTGTAGAGGGGAAATTTGCTACGTAACTAAGACAAGGGAGAATTGTTGGACCCGCTCTTTGAATAGGAGAAAGAGAGCTCATGTGCACAGAGGGTGAGTGCAGCCTCCTGGTCAGAGAATCCATCCATAATGAGTCATGGCACATGAGCAGAGATGCCAGAAAGTTAGTTGATAGACTTAAGAGCTGAAATCTTTTCTGGCTGGTTTGTTTCCTCTGGGAAGTAAGAAATAAGGCTAGTGGTGGAGAGTAAGAAAAGCAGGGAGGCACTGGAGTGTTGACAGGAGAGGAAGTGTGGAGTCTTTCTGTGAGGAATGCACAGTGCATTGAAGTGCAGGCGCAGCAGGTGCAGCAGGTGCAGGCACTGGGCTGCCCTCTCACATCTGCTGCTGACCCCGCCTAGCTGCTTCCTCCTCCTTTAGTGTCATCAGGTCTCAAGCGGAATGGCGTTCTGAGAGAGATTTATAACTATTTTATATAGAGTACCATATTCATCTTTCTTAATTGTTTTGAATTAGGATTCTGGAGACATCTCCATCTTTCTCCATTCCTCTGCTATTTAGAGAATATTAGTGTAAGTGTGCACATGTACACATACATAAGGAAAGTATTGTCAGAGCTGACTCATAGTTGTGGACATGTAGAGATGTTCTACCATTTCCCATATGCTGTCTGAAGAAATGGGGAAGCCGGGGTGTGCTTTGGTCCGAGTCCAAAGCCTTCAGACCGTGAGAGCCAATGGTGTCACTCCCAACCCTGCCGCAGAGCACAGGTCCTGAGGACTAAAGGGTTGTGGGTACTGGGATTCTTAGAGACTGGAGGCCCAAGATCGAGAACCCTTGTTTGCAGGAACAGAAAATGGGCATCCCGGCTCACGGGAGCAGTGGTGCACCTCTGCCTTGTTGCTTTGTGTAGCACCTCAGTGGATTGGATTATCTCCACCCATGAAGACAGACCTTCACAGTTTACCCTGTCGAGTGTGAATTTGTTCCAGAAACATCGAGATCCTTCTCCCGAGTAATGTTTAACCAGTTATTTGGGCAGTCACTAGCCCAGTCAAGTTTATTATAAACTTAACCATAACATGTTATCCTTAGCATTTATCAGTATATAGTATCTTAGTCATTTGTTAATTTGTTTTGTTTCGTTCTTTTTCACTTAAAATGTAAAGCCTCATGAGAATACAACCTTAATCTGGTTTTGGTTACTGTTGTAGTGGAAGCCACTCCAAAGTGTTGTTGTTGTTGTTGTTGTTTTTCTAATTCATAATTACATGAAAGAATAGATCCGCTTGCTCAGAGAGTGACGGGGATATTTTCAGTGAGGGTAACTTGTTTCCTGATATACATCAAGATACATCCTGCTGATACAAGAATCTGAGGGTATCCTTGAGAGTGGTATGCCTTTCTTGGGTTCTTGGTGAGCTTGCCTTTGGGGACTGGGGTAATTGTCCCAGGAAGCAGCTGCCAAAGCTCCTGAGAGCTAGTGGCTTTAGGGTTCTCTTGTGAATTCAAAGAATGAGGTGCGTGGAACCACACAGGGTAACCGCTTAACGGGGGAGAGCAAGCACAGAACTCCTCTACAGCAGGAGGGGTCCCAGGATGTGGGTACCACCAAGCTGTCAGGCCAGCAGAAACTGGGGTGCGTTGTGGTGGCGGGGGTGGGGAGTGGGGGTGGGGGGTGGGGCGGGCATTGAGCCTGTCAGTCCCACTGGCCACACCAGGGGCTCGAATGCCTTGGTCTCTTTTGTAGTAACTTTCCTTATGAAACAGTGTTATAAGTGGTGAATGTCTAACAGATTTTAACTTCTAACCAGCCAGGAGTTTGCATATCCATTCCCTTATCTCCAGCGTCTGGCATTTTATAAATTCTTGTTGAAAGGAGAACAGGAGTGCTGAGTGGTGGGCAATTTGAATGGCTCAGGTGATAAATGAATGATTAGGAGGTGAGTGTCATAACCTGACCCAAACAACCCTACCTTTCATTTACTGGGAAAATAAATTATACTTTTTTCAATATTAAATAAACTAACCATTATTTTACTCAATGTTTGGGAACCTAACTGTACACATGAATATTAGAAAGATCAATCAGACATTGATCTTTGACTAATAGAACTTTGGTTCCAAAGGAAAAAAAAAATGGGATGCATGCACAGATAATTAAAAGTCAGGGTAGAACTCTTAAGTATCACAAATATTAATAATATAATATTCTAAAGAATTGCCTAAACAGGAAACATTTCATAGCACAGAGGTAATTTTTTACAGGAATTTTATGTCAAAAGAAAATTTTTATTTGATGAGCATGAGAAGTATGCGGAAACTTCTGATGTTTCTCAGGGAAATGCCTTCTCACTTCAGGTCTTTTCAAGCACACAGTCTGGCTATTTATGTGCAGTGTCACTTATGATGTGCCCATCTTCCCTTTCTTTGTGGTGACTGTCACTAACCCTGTTAAGTAACCATTGTAGTGTTCACTATTCAGTAGCATGTAACAGACAAGATTGACGGAAACAACTTGTTGCATAGTGGCTATGGAGTGGGGGCACTCATCAGGAAGCGGGGCACTTCTGCCCCAGTTATTATATTAGCCCATTTCATATGGCTTAGCTTCTCAGCAATCTGGCCCTGCATCAAGTAGATGGCTATTTATAAGTCCCAGTGGCAATGGAACACGTACATACTCAGACATATGTATATACACTGCATGCATGCGAGCCTGTTTCCACCTACGTATGTTTTATTGATCTGACTGTTTCTACTGTTGGAGTCCCTTTCCAGAGTTCTTAAACCCAAATAGGTGTGCTCTCTCACAGCACTGTATAAGAATCCATGTTTTTCCAAGTGTTTTGATTACTTTCCTTTTGCTACAACAAGATTACTGACAGAAGCTATGTCTGGAAGGGAAGGCTTATTTTGGTTCACAGGTCAAGGATGCACTCTGTTATGTTCTGGAGCTTGAAGAGGCAGATGTTGCAGTCAGGATGCAGAGGGAGATAAATGCCTGCACTTAGCTGTTTTGTCCTATTTATGCACTGTGTGGCCCATCTTCCAACCTCCATTAACCTAGTCTAGATGACCCCTCACAGACTTGTGTAGGCTTGTCTCTTCAGTGGTTCTAGATCATATCAAGCTGACAATCCTGTCCGTTCTACACCGAGGTGGTGGAGAGGACAGAGTGAGGTTTCCTGAGTAGCTATTACTGCAAGCTCTGTTTGCACATGGCAGGCAGAGCCGCTTTTAGATGAGAAAACGGGTCCCAGTTGCCTAATTTAACCAGGCTGCACAGCTGGTAAGGAAGACAGGGCAGGGTGGTCCACCTCGGTTGAGGGCTCTTCCTGGTTATGTTTAGGAAGCCTGAGTCTTTAGAGACAGTTCTAAGGCCTATTTCAGCACTCAGTTACACTCCATACAAGACACGGAAAACATAATTACTCACTTGAAGGAGCTGAACACTTATTTGGGTAAACAGAAGTCAAGAATGTGGAAAAAACTTAGAGAAAACATTAATTACCAGTCTCTGTGATTCCAACTGTTATTTAATAGGAGTTCATTGAAAGGAGGGGCCTAGTTGGAGCGGTCTCTGAGTCAGCAGCTCTCCTTCGTTTCCTGCTAATTGACTGCCTGGAATAGAAATTTCAGCTCTCCGTCCTATCACTGTACACAGAAATAGTTTATACTGCTTGTCTTGGGGCTTTCACTGCTGGGATGAAACACCATGACCAAAAGCAGCTTGGGGAGGAAAGGGTTATTCCACTTATCCTTCTGGGTAGCAGTCCATCACCAAAGGAAGTCCGGGCAGGAACTCCAACAGGGCAGGAACCTGGAGGCAAGAGCTGATGTAGAGGCCATGGAGGGGTGCTACTTACTGCCTTGTTGCCCATGGCTTGTTCAGCATGCTTTCTTATAGAACCCAGGACCACCAGCCCAGAGATGGCACCACCCACAATGGGCTGGGCCCTCCCCCACCAATCACTAATTAAGAAAATACCCTACAGGGTCACTTACATCATGATCTTATGGAGGCATTTTCTCAATTGAAGTTCCCCCCTCTCGGATGACTAGACCTTGTGTCAAGTTGACATAAAACTAGCCAGCACCCTGCTGTTGCTGTCATGTGTGATAATCATTATTTGTATATTCTGTTCCCAATTATGATTACATAATCAATTGTCAAGTGAGTGGGATGTACAAAGTGTTCACAGTTGGAGAGCACATGAAGAGGGACCAGCTGCTTCATTGTCCCCCTTGAGTCGCACTGAGATGTTTCTGCTCAGAAATGCCTTAAGATGAATCTTCTCTCAAAACTGAGATAGCAGCTTGGGTGTTGGTCACACAAAAGTTGTTCTCAGAGACTTTTCTGTGGAACCTATTGTAAATGCTATGTCTCCCACTCCCCACCTATGACACACACATGCCTTCCTGCATCACAATAAGGGAGGCAGGGTAGCCAGATCATCTGGGAAGTAGTTTCAAAAACTCTGGTAATGACACTGATAACACCCGCTCTGAAGGGCCACTGGCCCATGCCAGCTCCACTGCTGGCCTCCAGCTTCCCTGGCCTAGCTGGAGTGAACTCAGGAAGGAGCTTTGGTCAAGGCTTTCCCATGTTCTGCTCCAGCCCCAGCCCCTGGGGTGCTCCCTGAGCAGGGAGGAACACCAGAGTAGAAAGACACTGCCTGCTTACTGCCCCAGCGGCGCCCCACCCCCTACCCGTCCCCTTCCGAAGGAATTAAATGCTCTTTCTGTTTAAGGGACTATTTAGCAGGCCTTTTGGTTCCTTTACCAAACTCCAGATTTGATAACATGAACTATTTGTTCGGAAAGTCAGAAGCAAAATCCGTTCCAAGATACCTCTGCCTCCAGTCTCTACTTCCGGTGCATCTTACTTGAAGTCTGCATGTTTCAAGTAACTAGAACTTATGTAACTAGTTTCCATCAGGAATGGGGTGCAGCTCAGTGGTTCATTCTCCCCCGAAACTAATCCTCAGAACTACCCCAAACAGGTTTCCATTAAAGTAATCGGAAGTGACCTTTTCATCTTACACTGAATTAGCATACAACATAGGTAAACACGAAGGAGGTTACGCTGAATGTAGACAGGCAAGTGCTGCATGATCTCACATGAGAAAACCCAAAACCATCAGACTCACAGAACCAGACTGGAGCGATGGAGGCCAGGGTGCAGCTTACAGTTTAGGAAGACTGTTGGAACCTCGTGATAGCTTGGTGAGCTAGTGACTCACTGCCGATCAAAATTGTTGAAAGAGTAGCTCTTGGATATTTTTACCACATACACAAAGGGAAACAATTGCAGGTGATGTTTATGTTAAATAGCCTGATTATGACGCTCATCACACACTATATACACAGTCATTACTTGGTGTGCCTTGCATATATAATTTTGTCAATTATGCCTCAGCAAAGATGAAAAAAGATAAATCAACGTAAAAATGAAACCATACTTTACATACTATTCTATCTATAAAAAATATTTTAAACCTATTTTATTTCTCAGAGAAGAAAAATGCTATGCATTTAGCTGTAAAATAAAAGATTATTTCCTCTACTCAATATAGTCTTTATGCAGTAACCCAATTTTAGTTTGATGTGAACAACTGAATAAATGTGGCTGTCTAACAACCATATTCCTCACCTTGATTTTAAAAAAAAAAAAAATCCCAGTCATATTGACATTGAACGTGTCACCTGGCATACACTAAACTCAGCCTCAGGTCGTCATCAGTGACATTTGCGTGCACCCCTGTGAGGAAGAGCAGCAGAGGGGAGAAAAGACCATGGAGACGCTGAACTGTTGTCCATAGGGAGGGTAGGAATTGAGAAGGAAGGCATCCCTGTAACGCTGGTCTTCACAACAGGCAGGAGACGGGTATTTATGCGTGTATTTACAAGAAAGTCAAGTTCAGTAGTGAGCAAGGCCTCCTCCCTTCCTCTTCCCCCAGGGCTGGGCCCTGTGATAATGAGCTAGAAACAGGGCAGGGTGTGTGTGTGTGTGTGTGTGTGTGTGTGTGTGTGTGTGTGTGTGTACCTTTCACTATATCTCAAACCACTTCTTGCTGATTTTCCATAAGAAGAGATTTGGCTGGCATTTGCCATCCTAGAGTATAAACTGTACATAGCTCTTTCTGTTGTTCCTAATGGAAGCAAAGACCAATCATTAGGAGTAAATTATTGAATACAATAATGTTTCAATAGCAGAAGAGAGACACAAATAGCAATGCCTGCAGCTAAGGAGAAAAAGGCGGCAGCTCACTCTCCAGAACAGGTGACGAGCCCATGCATTAATGACAGTTTACAGGTGAGCCCACTTCCAGGAGTGATAGATAAGGCTCCCGTTTCCTGATGTTGGTTGGTAACAGAGTCTGCAGATAGTCAGCATCTCTCCTTCAGAGCTGTCATGTGTTTCTCTTCCTGAGCCTGGCTACTTAGGACCAGTAATATTTTACTCTCCAAGCAAAATCATTATTAAATTGAGTATACTAGTCAACTGTGCTTCCACTGAACCTTGCTCTGCCAGGTTGGAGAATTAAACGCTGAAGCCCCGAGGCATCCATTGTGTGTATCCATTGTGTGTATCTATTGTGTGTATGCATTGTGTGTATCCATTAGCCCCTCTGATTAATCCAGGCTGGTACTAGTTATGTTTCCTTCTTGGGAGTGTTGAGAAGAGCCACTCCAACGACTTTGTGTCCTGTGGCTCAGCCATCCACCCCTCTACCCAACCCCACCAGCAAGAAAAGGAGGGCACGGCTCTGGCTTCCACTCCTGTTGCCCCGCCTACCCTCTGAACCTTCTGGAACCACTGTGCAGGAGAGTGGAAGGCTTTGGAGCTGTACCTCTGGGTTCAGATCCTGCTTTTGTCACTTTGTTGCGACAGTGACCATTGTCCAGTTTGTCCAATTAGCCACTGAAGTGAGAATAGTATTAGACCCATTTCACAGGGTTTCTGTGAGCGTCAAACTGTGTAACACATAATAAGCAATAGACCAGCCGCATAGAAGTCCACTGTCAATGCCGCTGTTGTACTCATAGGAGATGGCTGGGCAGAGGGAGGCCAGACGGATCCTTTCTTGGGTCTGTGAGTTACCTACAACTTTGGAACTTACTTCAGAAATGTTAGGAGATCGCAAAGAAACAACTTCAGGCCTCCTCTCTCCCCGTGTACTGAAAGCATTCAAAAACTGACACAGATCTTGAACACTTGGTGCAGATTCTCCAAGTGTGAACCCAGTAGCACACGCACCCTGGAACCTTACGAGGCACTCTGGTCCTTCCAGAGGCGTCTGTCACTCAGATGTATAGCCAAGCAGTCTGGCCCAACTGGCCCTCCTGTTGTTTCTGAGTGTTTCCCAGTTGTAAACCATTAACAAGACAGTGTTCCAACCTTCCAGTGTGTGCACTTTCCCTGGAAAGACAGATCTGGAAATGAGCAGTTTGGGGTTCATGTTACAGGGTGACGGCCAGGTCTGCTCACACACATCTTTCTTCTCTTTGATTTTTTATTCTTTTGAGAGTTTTATACACGAGTACTGTGCTTACATCATTTGCACTCCTCTCTCTCCATTCCAACTCTCTCCATGATTCCCTGACTCCCTCCTAAATTCATGACCTGTTTTTTAAACACACGCCCACACGCCCGCATTCACACACGCCTTTCTTTGTTCCCTACAGGAGTGATTGAACATAAAGGACTTAAATTCTCATATATTGAGATTTTATGTATTATCTCTTCTCAGTATAGACTATGAAATTAAATGGTAACTAAGTTGTTTGTTTAATTGCTGTATCTTAAAATTTGGCAGTAAGAGATATGTTGTCTCTGGGAAGCCCAGGCTACATGCTTGATATGAGTTAGTCCTGAACTTGCAAGCTTGTTCTGCTAATAACTGGGACTTCTGCTAAACACATGGCGGAGGAAGCTGGCCATGATTCCCAGGGTCCTTTTGTCCATGTCAGGATCCTCATAGAAATGTGAGGAAGCAGTTTTTTCCACAGTGGAGATCGGGCCTGCACACGGAATGGTTGGAACCTCTCCTTTTTTTTCCATGTTGTAATGTACTGTCCTGTGCCAGATGCTCCATGTCCTTTCCTCTGATGCCAGTGGCATCAGAGACCTCCCCAGGGACACCTTTGAATCTTTGCACTGACTGCACAGTAGATCTTGTGGCCAAGTCGAAAGAAAGGAAGGACTTAATGTCACATCAGACTCCAGCACTGAGGTTGCCTTCCTTTCTGAGACAGCATCCCTGCCTCCCCTTTGCCTTTAGGAACCCAGTTAATTACATCCCTGGATAGCTCGACCTCCTCGATCATCTGGACAGGACCTCGGAGGAGGGTCATTCTAACCTGTGTTTCCAATCAAGTGGTTCAAAGGTCTCAGGTGTTCTAGAGGACAAATGGACTCTGGAGACCCTAGATGGCTTCCTCATCAACCCATTGCTGTGTTCTACTGCCTTCTGTTAATGTGGAGTTTCTAAATATTAAGTATACAACAGCCTAGTGAATGGAAAAATTAAAATACATGGTATTTTAAAAATATTATTGAAATGAGTTACCTTTATTTCTGTGAGGTTACAGAGGGAATATGGTAACTAAACCAGCTAGGAAAACACTCTACTATTGATCTACATATCCCTAACACTTACCCATTTTTAAATATGAATAAAGTTAGGTAGAAAGAGGAGCTAGGAATGTGTGAGCTGAGCCCTGAGATTCCGGGCAGGGATTGTCTTCACCCAGCAGTTATAACTGAATTCTGCTGCTTCTCCAGACACTCCAAAGCTTGTGAACACAGCATCAGACTGGTCATCCAGAACTTGGAGACTTTAATATTTGAAGTTTATCCAGTACTTCAACCTGTTTTTTTTCCTGCTTTCAACCATTGCATCAGGAAGAAATCTAGAGTTAATTATTTGTGAGGCAACTATATTTGTTGATCACTCTGTGCTCAAGGACATGCTTGATATAAAATAGAGTGTAATCATTATCCTGACTATTCTGATTTTACATAGAAAGTAGTCCCTCCAGTTCAGTGTTGATGGATCAGAGATGCTGTGCACACATCTTCCTCAGCCTCGCTTTGACTCTCTATATTTTCTTTACTTTATATTGGTTGTACAGGAAAGGGGCTAGAAGCTACAGTTTGGGGAATGGTTAAATCGATGGCCAGTGGTCAGTGCAGAAGCTGGTGTTCAATGAGCAAAGGTCCCCTGATGGGGGGGGGGGCACAGTCTTGGCATCTTGAATGTATAAAGATTGCAGCTAAGGGCGGTAACAAATTTTATGAAATTTATCAGAATGAAGAAAAGTCTTGTTAGTTTATTTTTCATTATTGAAAATAGATTTTAGTGGAATTGATTTGAGTTTCTCCATTTAGATTGATGTTGGCTGTGGGCTTGCTGTAAATTGCCTTTATTATGTTGAGGTATGTTTCTTATATCCCTAGTTTCTTCAGGATTTTTATCATGAAGGATGTTGGATTTTGTCAAAGGTCTTTTCTGCTTTGTTTATATGGTGGATTACATTTGTATAAATGGACATTTCCTGTCCCAAATGCCTAGTCCCAAATACTCAGCAGCTGCTTCTCAGATAATTGACTCAGGCTTAATATAAATTTTAAATGCTTGGCCGATAGCTCAGGCTTGTGATTAGCTAACTCTTAGACTTAAATTAACCCATATTTCTATTTATGCTTTGCCATGTGGTGGTACTTTTATTAGCATGGCACGTTTTTCTCCTGCTCCTTCTTTGTCTGGCTGGCACCTCCTGACTCCACCCTTCTCCTTCTCATCATCCTTAGTTTATCACCCTGCGTAGTTCCTGCCTGGCTATTATTAAACCAATTTGAGTGGCAAATCTTTACAGTGTACAAGAGGATTATTCCATCGCACATTTATCAGTTTACATATGTTGCACCATCCCTACATCTCTGGGGTGAAGCCTACCTGATCATGGCAGATGATTTTGATGTGTTGTATTCAATTTGCAAGTATTTAACTGAGAATTTTTGCATCTGTGTTCATAAGGGAAACTAGTCCTTAATTCTTTTTTCTTTGTTGGGTCTTTGTGTGGTTTGGGTATCAGTGTAACTCTAGCCTAGTAAAAACAGTTGGGCAGTGTTCCTTGTGTTTCTATTTTGTGAAATAATTTGAGGAGTATTGCTGTTAATTCTTCTGGTAGAATTCTGTGCTAAAGCCATCTGGCTCTGGGCTCTTTTTGGTTGGGAAACATAATTGCTACTTCTATTTCTGTAGAGATTATAGGTCTGTTTAATTTGCTTATCTGATCTTGATTTAACTTTGGTATGTGGTATATGTCAAGAAAATTATCCATTTCTGCGAGACTTTACGATTTGGTGGAGTACAGGGTTTGTTTTTTGTTTTGTTTTGTTTTTTTTTGTTTTTTGTTTTTGTTTTTTTTTTTGTTTTGTTTTTTGGTTTTTTCGAGACAGAGTTTCTCTGTGTAGCTTTGCGCCTTTCCTGGAACTTCCTTTGGAGACTAGGCTGGCCTCGAACTCACAAAGATCCGCCTGCCTCTGCCTCCCGAGTGCTGCGATTAAAGGCGCCACCACCGCCCAGCAAGTACAGGTTTTTAAAGTATGTCTTTATGATTCTCTGGATTTCCTTGGTGTTTGTTGTTATGTCCTCTGTTCATCTCTAATTTTGTTGATTTGGATATTCTCCCTCAGTCTTTTAGTTAATTTGGCTAAGAGTTTGTCAATCTTAATGATTTTCTCAAAGAACCAATTCTTTGTTTCATGGATTCTTTGTATTGTTTTGTTATTGTTGTTTCTATTTTATTGATTTCATTTTGATTATTTCTTGTCCTCTACTCTTTTGGGACATTATTTCATCCTATTGTTCTAGAGCTTTCAGATGTCCCATTAAGTTACTAGTATGAGATCTCTCCAATATTTTTTATGAAGGCACTTAGTGCTGTGAACTTGTCTCTTAGCACCACTTTCATTGTATCCCATAAGTTTGAGTATGTCGTGTATTCATTTCCATTCAATTCTAAAAACGTTTTATTTCTTCGTTTTTTCTTGACCCGTTTTTCACTCAGTGGTGTGTTGCTCAGTTTCCATGAGTTTGTAAGCTCCCTGCTCCCTTGGCCCAGCTTGAGTCTGTAGTGATCAGAAGGAATGTAGAGGGGTGTTTCAGTGTTCTTGTGTCTGTTGAGACTTGCTTTGTGTCCAAGTATGTGGTCAGTGTTGGAAAGTGCCATGAGCTTCTGAGAAGAAGGTGTATCCTTTTCTGTTTGGGTGAAATGTTCTGTAAATGTGTTCGGTCCATTTGGTTTAGGATTTCAGTTAACTCTAGCATTTCTCTGTTTAGTTTTGTCTGGATGACCTGCCTAATGGTAAGAGGCAGGCATTGAAATCATGCACTATCAGCATGGGAGGGTCACTATGCGATTTGAGCCGTAGTAGTGTTTCTTTTGTGAACTTGGGTGCTCTTGTGTTTGCTGCACAGATGTTAAGAATTGCGGTAGCCTCTTGGTGAGTTTTCCCTTTGAACATGTAGTGTCCTTCCCTCTCTCTTCTGATTAGTTTTGAAGTCTGTTTTGTCGGATGTTAAAATGGCTGCACCAGCTTGTTTCTTGTTGCTTGAAATATCTTTTTCTGTCTGTTAAGCTTTAAAACCAGGACAACAGCTGAGGTGCCTATTTAACATATCAAAGCGGACCTGGCTGCCAGGTCCAGCATCCCTCAATCCCCACCTGTTACAGGGTATGGCTGGCATACCCTGCTCTCTACCCTGAACTCTCCGCCCAGGGGCTGGGCTGCCCTTCCCCCAGAGGCTCTTTCCTATATAATCCAGACATTTTGGTTACCTGCCCCTTTCGACCTTTGGCCTCCTGGCTGCTACACCTGGTCCCTCCTCTCCCCTCTTCCTCCCCCACCCCACTGCCACATGGCCCAGCTCAGTCTGGTCATGTCCACTCTGGACTCTCACAGATGTCCCTGCCTCTGGCAGTGCTCTCCCTTTTATCTACAATAAACTTTCTCCTCCACCACACCTTGGAGCAGCCATGGCCTTTCCTTTCCATTTCTCTCTTTATATTCAGCGGGTGAAAGGACACATGTCGGCTTAGGACCCCCAAGACCAAGTTCTCAGCACAAAGGAGATTTATTTGCCTCAGAAGGTCAGAGGGCAGGGGTAAGGGACAAAGACAGGAGATAGAGGATGAGGGGAAGGGGGATGTGTCCTGAGGGGCTGGGGAGCAATAATAAAGGACTGCCTGGATAGAGAGGAGACAGGAAAATGGCGGTTTATAAAGGTAAAGGGGAGACCCTGTGTTAGGATGAGGTGTTTAGTTTTAATTGGACATGTTCATTAGGTGAGCCAAAGGGGGCTTTTGATGCTGGACTTCAACACTTTGGTAGCTGGACTTTGGTGGTCAGCCTCAGGAGGAGGAAGTGGCCAAATAAGGGAATAGACCTTGGTGGCTAGCTTTAGGAATGTGATCTAACAGTTTTTAGCAAGGCAGAGGGAATGGGGAGAAGGGCAAGGCCTGCCAGAGCCATGTGTGCCAGGCCCAGGCTGGCCAGAGTCTCTTCAACTGGGCATGGCTATACTCCCAGAACTTGGGAGGCTGAGGGGCTGAGGCAGGAGAATCTTGAGTGCAAGGCTAACCTGAGCGATACAGTGAGTTCTGGCCGACATAGAAAGGTCCTGCATCAAATATACCAGACGTCAGTAACAGCATGGGCTCTACATCATTTCCTTCTGAGCTGCTGGTGTTATCCATCTGAGTTCTTGATTTGTTTTGACATTCTGCCCTCAATCATTGCTGCCTCATTGTTGATTGATAAAATTATTTTCCAAGGGGCATTTCTAATTCTGACTCGAAAGGGTAAATAAGAAATCTGAGGTCTAATCTGTAGGAGGATGAAAAGCAAGCTACAGGGGCAAGGGAGAGAATGCTTGTGGCTGGGGGGAATCTGGGACAGAAGGGCTGAAGTGGAAGATGGACGTCTACGAACCAGGCTGTCACTGGTCCAGAGAGGTTTGAATACCAGGAGGAGGCTGAGAAAGTTCATGGGGAAACTGATTCTTGATAGTTGAGACCAATACAACTATGTATATAGATGAACATCAGGGCCACAGGAAATAGGATCTCTACGAAGCTGTGATGGTAACTGTTAGCAAACAAAGAATTAAAAAGGCAAGGGAGGAGAAAAATAGGACTTAGGAACCTTGGTAGGGCATACAACTTTTAAAACAGGTGTATTGAAATTTTAAGTTGAAAAGTAGAGGACTGGAGAAATGACTCAGTAGGTAAAGAGCTTGCCATACAAGTGTGAGGACCTGAGTTCGAATCCCCAGGACCCTCATAAGGTTGAGCATAGTAGTGTACATCTATGACCCCAGCTCTCGTACAGTGAGTTGGGAGGGTGAGACAGGAGACTCCCTAGTAGCTTGTAGGCCAGCTAGCCTGATGTTCACAGCAGTGAACAAGAGACCGTATCTCGGACAAAGTGGAAAGCAAGGACCGATCCATTGTCTGAGGTTGTCCTCTGACCCCCACACACGTTGGGACACACAGACATCTGCTTTCCTACACATACCATACACATACAGAGATTAAAAAAGGAAAAAAGTTATATTTTAGGATTTCTCTCATTTGCTAGAATTTGTGTAGTAATGAATTGTAAAGGATCTAAAATTCATTGTCTTTGACTTAAAAAAAGTTAGAAAATATTTTATTTTTATCAATAAAAATATTGTCCTGATGAGAGAATGAGACATGTTTGTTTATTATTCTAGGAATCTACAAATGGATGAAATAATCACTTAAGTTATGACTGTAGGTGAAATATTGTGGTACATGTAGAATAACTCTACTATTCAAGAGTGTATAATGAAAAGTAACTTAAGATGATTATGTAACTTCAATTTTTCCTTAATCTTAGTTTTCTAATAGAATTATATGTTAAAATACTTAATAATCTATTTACGTTAATTCAGAAAATCAGAGGTGACTTCACTTGTCCTTTGTTGATTACTGCCAAATGTTTGGTGCTTATGAAAGAAATTTATGGAAATAAAATTAATTTATTGTATTATTGACATAACAGCAACATTTCATTACTGGGTCACAGTGAATCTAACTGGTCCTCCTGTTTTACAGCTCGGCTCATCCTCTTCTGTGCCTTTTACATCCATTTTCTCTCAGCTTTTTATGACGGTTGTGGTGCCTCTCATTATTGGACAGGTAAGACCCGTCTTGCCCCTCTCTTCCAGACAGATTATCCTGTGACTTCTTAGGTAAAGTCAGGGCAGGTGAGGGAGTGAACGAAGAAAGACTAAAAGTGCGTGGATTCGGCATTTCCATCCTTTAACTTTTTAATTAACATTAAACCACTTCGCAGTTGGCTTGCCACATAAGAATCTGTGAGCAGACTCGAGCTGGATCCGAGAACCTTCTTTCTTCAGCAACAGGAACTCTTCTACAGTGCTTCCTCTGACATTGTTCGATAACTTACTTGTGAGCATACATACGTAAAACGAAGGTCTTTGGTTGTTCATTTGTGGTTTAAATCAAGGGAAGCTACAGTCGTGAAGACTAGAGTTTATTGTACGAATGAATGTAGTAGGTCTTAGAGAAATGGTACCTGAGGATACCGCCCCCCCCCCTTTTTTCCTGGATGACCTTGGTCAAGTAATTTAATCTTCTTCTCATTCTCAATTTATTAAATATTATAGTTACAGTACCTCTCAAAGTATTGTTGTAAGGGTTAAATGAAATACTGATGGGTGTAAAGTTCTTGGGGTATCATCTGACACAAGTGGACGTACAGCTTGGGTCGTTGTCACCGTCATCATCAGGAAGCAGCCCTTTCAAACTTTGTCCATAATCTGGTATCCATGGAGATGGTACTGAGTACTGTTTTCAGTGGGGTTCTGAGACAGGTTCTGTGCAGGAAGTGTACAGGGGTGAGGGAGACATGGTGGAGAGAGTGCCTTCCCAGCAAAGGCTCCCCCTGCTCGCATACAGAGCTCTGGGGCTGGTCCAGCCCCTCAGAGCAAAGAGCACACAGTCTCCACACTTTCTCAGTCACTTCAGGCTAGCCTCGCTCACACTCCTAAGGAAGGCAAACAATCAGAACAGGTAGTTCTGTACAGAGCACCATAGCATCCACTACACACACATTTTAAAATTAAGTTTATACTTAGAAAATAGGCCAAATTTAGCTTAATTGGGGTGATTTAAAAACAATCAAAGATTACCATTTAATTAACTACAAGCTAACAGTTGAAAAATACACCCCCATGCCAGTCACTTAATGAGGATTCTGAGCAAACAATATATCCCCTGCTGCCTCTGTAGCCTTTGCCCCACTTTCTACCCCTGGCTCACCAGGACCTTTGATTTGTTTACTCCTTCTGATGGAATGCCCACCCCCCCCCCCCCGCCCCAGTTTATTACTCATTTGACTGTTTTAATCCACCTCTCCTTTGAACTATGTGATTTCCCTCCGTTTCATCACTATGGCACCTTGTTTGATTCCTGTCTCAGCCCACTCATGGTGTCGAGAAGCCATGTTTATTTTGTTTTCTGTTACATTCCCAGGCTACAGGCATTCAGTAAATGTATGCAGAATGAATGACTGATAAGAAAACCAGATTCTGTTTCCATGCAGTGTACACTTTGTCTTGTTGAGGCGAAAGCACACCTGCCTGTCCCATGTCTCTACTGTGGACAGTATCATGTTCCCCATAATAACTTGCAACACGTAATTCTTCTCTTAGTGGATATTAGAAATATCTATGAAACGATAAATATTTGGCTTATCCCATATGGACGAAAACTTGTGTGCCCACATAATTCAGTTTTTAAATGTATAGAGTGCTGTCTATCATTTATGTAAAAAATCAGAGAGAATATGGGTTGTTACATTGTTCATCCTATGTGTGCCCTGTAGTAAAACATTCAGTAAATTATAAAGTAGTGAAGACAGTCAAAAAGTAGTGAGAGTAGTGTTTTTAATAATTTTTTTCACACAGTATATTCTGATCAGTCTCCCCTCCCTCATCCCTTCTCAGATCCTCCCCAACACCCACCCTTCAACTCCACACCCAACAGACCAATAAAAACAAACCAACCAGGATCAAACACACACACACACACACACACACACACACACACACACACACACACACACACACCATAAAGACACAAAATAGGAAACCACAGTAGATAGGCAAAAGTAAGGTTAAAACAATGCCTAGACAAAGCATTATGAGACAAAACATCTCCAAAAATACTATTTTTGTAAGCTCAGTGATGCTCCATTGGGGAAAACTAATTTTTCCTTTGCAAGGGGTTGTCAGCTGGAAATAACTTGTGGGTTAGGGTGAGGGTTTGTGTCCACTTCCCATCTCAGCACTGGGACCCCATCCGGCTTTGGCGTGTACAGACCTCATACAGGTAGCTTTCTGTTACTTCCTCTTAGGTGCCTTGGCAGCTTTATGTGATAAGGGAACCTGCACACTTGCGTCTTCCTGGCCCTCTTGGATTCCAATCTTTGGAGTGGTCAGTCACCAGCACTGCACTGGTGGGTCAGCCTTGCCTGCTCCTGCTCCTCATGTCCTAGCCCTACATCCAGGAAGGCACTAAATGCCACCCTTTCTCTCCCGAGGTCTTTCTCAACTTGGCATCTGCAAACACCATCCAGTGTGGGAAAGGGCAGCATACCTTAGTCATCTTTGTCTAAGTCGTCACCCCTCCTGAACCTGTTCTCTGTCCTGAATGTCTTCCAGTTCCCACCCAGGTCTCCCTGCCCAGGTAGCCAGAGCAGTGAGCACTCATGGTGCTCCCTGTTGTCACCTCCTTGGCCCACACAGTGAGCACTCATGGTGCTCCCTGTTGTCACTCCCTTGGCCCACACAGTGAGCACTTATGGTGCTCCCTGTTGTCACCTCCTTGGCCCACACAGTGAGCACTCATGGTGCTCCCTGTTGTCACTCCCTTGGCCCACACAGTGAGTACTCATGTGTTCCCTATTGTCACTCCCTTGGCCCACACAGTGAGCACTCATGTGCTCCCTGTTGTCACCTCCTTGGCCCACACAGTGAGCACTTATGGTGCTCCCTGTTGTCACTCCCTTGGCCCACACAGTGAGCACTCATGGTGCTCCCTGTTGTCACTCCCTTGGCCCACACAGTGAGCACTCATGGTGCTCCCTGTTGTCACTCCCTTGGCCCACACAGTGAGCACTCATGGTGCTCCCTGTTGTCACTCCCTTGGCCCACACAGTGAGCACTCATGGTGCTCACTGTTGTCACCTCCTTGGCCCACACAGTGAGCACTCATGGTGCTCCCTGTTGTCACCTCCTTGGCCCACACAGTGAGCACTCATGGTGCTCCCTGTTGTCACCTCCTTGGCCCACACAGTGAGCACTCATGGTGCTCCCTGTTGTCACTTCCTTGGCCCACACAGTGAGCATTTATGGTACTTCCTGTTGTCACCTCCTTGGCCCACACAGTTTGGCTCTCCCTGCTTCTGCCTTGCACTTTTCCACCACGCCCTTTCTTACAGCTCCTGTCCTGCCATACTGTGCACCCCGTGTTCTCTCCTGTAGCCCCAGAGCAGACCCCCTCCCCGCTGTGCAGTGGCCTGCTCTCACTCCCCTGGCCTACACTCAGCTCCAGCTCACCATGGTGGACACAGCATGCAGTTACCAGGAGGTGATCGTGTGCTGTGAACCAGAAGCAGAGAGTTCTTCTGCAGGTCTCGGCTCCTGCCTTACGTCTGTGTTTGCTGAGTGTGTCAGTCAGCCTGAGTGGTGAGTCCACAGGCTCCCAGGTGTATTCAAGAGCATGCTCAGTAATAAGGTTTAAGCTATACAAAAAGATCGACAGAGAAAACCTTGAACGTACCCACGGGGGCCCAGCACTCGTTTTCCTAGATTGCCATTTGTTCAGGGTTATATTTTTATGTCTGTATATAGTAACTACTAGATAACAATGACTTCTTCTTTCCCACAAATCATCTGCCAAACATGTTTCTCTGACGACAGCTGAGCTAGACACCAATCTCTGAGTACAGCAGAATATCATTAGGAATCATTTCATTGACTTTTTTTTTTTTTTTTTGCCAGTCATGTTTTGTTCTCTCCTATGTCTCTGGGGTATGCCTCCTGGCCCTCAGCAGTGACCACCCACTCAGGGTATGCAGCTCCAGCTGAACCAGTCATTAGTTGGTCTTAGTAATAAAATGTCAGAATTCTACTTTTGATTCTGTTCCTGGGGGTGAATTTGGTTCTCTGTCTTTCCTCCAAGCAGGCTCCCGTCAGGCTGAGATCGCCAGCCTGGCTTGAATGTTCGAGATGCTTGCTTTGGTCTTCTAGCACTTTCTGCTGTGCAAGGACTCTGGGGCTTTCGGTAGAAACAAGGACCAGGGGTTTGTACCGTGACAGTGTGGGATGGGATTGGTCTTTCCCAGTTTGTTAGGAGATGTGTGTTTCTGCCAGTTCTTGATGAAGGAACATTTGTGCCATTGTGGTGTTTTCCTTCCTTCCTGACAAGCTGCTGTCCAAGTGCACGCGGCAGATGCTTCTTTTATGCGTTGTATTTAAGGATGATTTATGAATAAACATTTATGAAACTGAATTTCTGTCACCTTTCATTATTTTCTATCACCCTGGTTAGTTTGCAAAGCAGCACACTACAGCCCACCTTTTCTCTGTATGAATTAACAGTTTAAGGCATATCTGTATGTTAGCATGTGTTCTCTGGTCTTTCCACTCATGAGTTGCTTCACAGTTTCCACTTGGCCGTCCTGTTAAATGGGCTTTAGCTTAAGCTGCAGTTAGTTTTACGAATTCTCTATAGTTGGCACATCTAATGCTGAATTGGGTCTGAAATGTTTTCAGTCTCTCTTTTGCTTCATACCGCTGCATCGTGCTGGTGCATTGTCCTGTGGGATGGGATATGCTGTCAGCGGAGATAAGACACTGCACCAACCCAGAACCAGAAGGGAGACTGACGGTCACTTGCCATACACAGGCTGTCCACTCAGACATATTCCATTCACTCTATTACTCACTCATTGCTACAACTATTGTCACAGCCCTTTCACAGATGAACAACCAGGAAGTTAAGGAATTTATCCAAGATGTCAAAGGAAGGAGTGGAGCCAGGATTCAAGGGTATACATAACCTGGCTTGAGTCTGTATACCTGAGATGGGGTTCTCTCAGCAAACAGAGCATATTCCTACTCACCAGGTGACTAGCTTTTTATAGTCTACTCAGGCTGTCTGGGCACTCTATGTCTCTGTCGTCAACTGTTTCCCTAGCAAGACATCGGTAGCATTGTCTAGAGAGTAGAATGAAGGAATTTTCCGAAATTGATGCTTGTTACCACTTTTAAATGGATTATCACCAACGGATGTTGATTATTCCAGTTTATTATTTATTTATACTTTTTTCAAAGTATGCTAATATTATTTTAAACCTAGTCAACATTTAATAAAACATTTTAAGAGAAGCATGTTATAAACATGGGCTTTAATACCACCTGTCTTACAATATCCATTCAACAAGATATCAATAAAGAGACAAGCCTCTTTATGGAAATATATGAATTCATTGCAATAGAAGGGGAACATTAAAGAACCTGAAACCACCATGAAGAGAAATACATTTTAAAACTCAGGCTTAACATGAAGAATTATCTATCATGTATCCTCACTCCAAACTCAATTTATAAATGTAGAGACAGAGTAGAAAGAAAAAGCAGGGAAGTACATTGACCAAAAAGATGAAGAAAACCAAAATGATGAATATTGCCCTCCAAGTTATCTTGGTATATCAACATTTTTCACCTAAGATGTGTCACTTTTACTGGGTTCCAATTTGAAGTCATATTACAACTGATATGAAACAGCTTATTGGAAATGCAGTCAAGTTTAATTTTCCCATAGTCGTGCCTGCTACTTAATTTAAAATAACGGAAATCAAAGTATTAAAGATGAGACAATAAAATGAAAGCCTTCCTGTGGGAGATTCACACACACACCTTCCCTACTGGGAAAAGCAAATAAGCTAATGAGGATTCGTCGCTAAATTTTTAATGCCTGAGTTTCTCTGAGCACTGAGAACAAATGAGTTCCGTATAAGTTCTAAACAGATGTACCTGGCCACCTCACCTGGGTGCCTCTTCCCACCATCTTGAGTGTCTTTGTTCCTGAGAACTCTCTCGTGGGACAGACTCAGGGTGCAGTGATCTCTCAGCCAAGCTTTGGTTCTGGTAGGGTCTCTTAAACTGTCGATAAGACAACAGTCTGGAGAACTTTTAGACAATACAGCTTCTTAAGGAACAGAGTATGACTGTGACAAAGGTAGCTGCTGACTGAGGGATGGGGCTTTCTGGAGCTATGGCCAGGCCGTATCTGTGAGGTGCGTGCATGGCAGCTCTCCACTCAGACAACATAAAGCAGAAGTAGCGGCTCTGGGAACTGAGTTCTAAGCAAGATGGAAAGGCTCTGGAGCTGGAAAGAAAACACTTGACTGGGGAAACGTGGCCAGATACTAGTGACACTAGAAACGCTGACTGGCAATCTGTCCCCTCAGGGTTGTCCCTGCCCTGGGGGTTCATTCAGCTCCCAGCTGTAGTTGATTCATCAAGATTAAGTATCCAGCGTTGACCCAGCGATGTGTTTGGGCTAGGAGGATTCTGACTCAGAAGCCCTTATTTCTTGCCATATTGAAAGCAGCCTATGCTACCACAAGACCAAGTGCCTTGTAATGAAGTTTTGAAGAGACTATTAGGTTAACTAAATCAAATTACTCCTCATAATGTTGATTGATGATTAGAGATATGCCTTGGCTTTAAGGTGGCCTTGGTTTCCAAGCTCTACCCCCATTCATTTTTATTTGTTTATTTTGTCAGGTCGGGGGGATGTGGCAGTGAGCGAGGTGGGCACGTTTACTTTGGGAGTTGGGATCATACATTCTAGTCTGTTGTCGAGAGGGGACTTGTATGATTTTAACTGTTCTGTATTAGAGTAATTGTTGTCACAGGTGGCAATTCTTTCCCTTTATTTTTAAAGCAGCTGGACGATTTAAAATTTGAAGACTGCATTTGACATAAAGTATGAAATGACCTAAATGAAGTCCCTCGGTAGCCTTCTTGGTGTCGTGTTTGTGCGAGAGCCCGCTCACCACCCATGGTACCTCTCACACACTGCTCTGCAGAATTCATGTCCTGTACGCTAGTCGATAATGCTGGGCAACAGACCTGTTCTTATGTCTACACAGTACATTTTCAACACTGAGAAAAGAAATGAACTCCAATAGCTAAAATAAAAAAGTTTGAGAGCTCTCCTTCCCCGTTAGTATTTCAGTGAGTCAATTATTACTTTAATATAAGATCTGCTTTAAAAACAAATCCTAAACATTGCTGCTCAGTCTATAGTGCTCTTTCTTACCCTTCGTGCCCACAACACACAGGCTCGAAGGTTGTGTTCCTGCGCCTGTTACCAGGTGATCAGCTTTCTGCTGAGACTCTTACCTGATACAGTCAGTTCACTAGTTCCTTGAGCTGGGAAAAGCAGATTCAGGAGTCATTCACCAAAATGTCCAGTCGAGAGAGTGCAGGAGCCACCCTGTGTTAGCTCTGTGGGGACAACCTCTGGTGGAAGCCTGAAGCCGTGGATAGAACTGAACCCAATATAGACTTTACTCTGTACGTACAAATACATACACACATACATAGGATGAAGTTCAATTTACAAGTTAAGGGCAGTAAAAGATTAACTACAACCATAATAAAATATAACTATAATAAACTTTACTCACGGTTTGTGAATTTCTTACCTCTTGAATTTTGACTTGCGACCTTCGGGGTGAGCTTGCCCACAGGTGTTTAAAACTGCAGGAAGTACAGCCGTGGCTAGGAGAGATGACTGTAGCCTGTTTTGTTTCTAATAGCCATAAGGCTGTGCTCCATTGCAAGTTTAGCCTTTCTGATGACAGGGTGTTGCCCTCCACCTTTCGGTGGTTCCATGACCTCGTTACTGCTAATGGATCCCTGATAACTCAGCCTATTGTGAAAGTTCCCATTCATTTATTCAGGACAGTGAATAAATCAAAACTTAAAATTTCTCCACTCTCATCCTTACGATGGACTTATACCACTCCCTTCAGAAGTGAGAGGAGACTTGAAGCTGAGTGGCCGACTTTCATGGCCAAGCAAACAGTGTCACTGATATTCAGGCTGTCCTGATTTTAAGATCTGAGTTGGTCTTAAAATAAGAAGATGCTGCATTATAACTTTTGTTTCACCAGTCCTTTTGTAGAAAAGTTGGGACAGGTTTATTCATTTTTAAGTATTAATTTTAGAATTCTAAAAGCATACAAATGGCATTTGTCTTTGGATTCACAAAAAAACTCTAGATATTCAGATGTGAATTATTTAAACTCCCACAACACATGCACTTTTGCTTTTCAAGCATGAGTTATAATTTAATTAAAAACTTCTGGTGCATTGCTAGTGCTTTAAATATTAATATGTTCCATGGATCACTTTCGATTATCTACTGTCTTGAAATTCTTGAAGATGTCAGATTTTTAAGATTCCCAAAGTCGCACTTGGAATTGTCTGTTGAGGCAAAGGGGACTGTGATAATTACACACATCCATTAAGATTAGCAGAGGAGATAAACTTGGGGGAGGCTTAATGGGCCTGTCTCAGTGACAGCTAGCAAAGAGCATTTGGCGTGATTAAGGATGGATTTGAATGCGGTTGAAAATCCACTCTCATTATGGACACCCAGTGGAAGTCGCACCACAAATACCGAATTCCCCAGAAGAAGAGTGGCAAGGCAGGGAAGCTGTGAAGTCCGTTGTGGCCAACATCCAGATTATTCTCTTCCCGTTCTGTCTTTGCACTGTCAGAACCACTTTGTGATGCCCAGTTCCACTCCCTGCATCTCAGAGAAGAGGCGACCTGTTGATCTCTGTGTTTCAGATCGTCCGCAGATACATCAAGGACTGGCTGGAAAGAAAGAAGCCCCCTTTCGGCGTGGTCAGCAGCAGCGTGCTCCTTATGATCATCTACACCACCTTCTGCGACACGTTCTCCAACCCACATATCGACCTGGATAAATTCAGCCTGGTCCTCATACTGTTCATAAGTAAGTGGGGAGGTGGGATTCCTGCTGTCCCTGGTCTCCTCTGCAGTGTTGTGAAGCAGTCCGTGCTCTTGGCTGTATTGTATTTCCTCACTGACTTGATCCTCTATATGTGGGATTTAGAAAGACATCAGCCCTACATTTGTGATCTTAAGCTGCTCTGCCTTTGTGTTCCATGCACCACTTTCTGATCTACAGTAATTCATGTTAGATAAGAGAAGCCGTAATGTGTGTCAGAGTCAACTCAGTATGTGTCACAATTCAATAAGTCACCAACTTAACTTAAACTCAGTCTGATCTCTTACCGGGATTTCAGAAAGATTTATGACATATGACATATTGTACATTGATAATAATTCAGCTGCATTGGATAATACGTAAAAGTTCCCATCCCAGTTTCTAATGAAGTTTATATAAAGAAATGGCTCTTTACTTTTAAGGAGCAGCATAACTCTAAATGTCAATAAGTACTAAAGCTTAAAAAGCAACTTTGTATTCTAGTGGTCTTATAATTCCAAGCATGATTTTTATTAATATTATAATAGCAAATAATCTTTTTAACATTGAGGTGAGTTGTTTTAAGATGTGCATTATGTACACATTTGTGCTGTTCAGCTCCCAGTATAAGCCAGTTCTTTTCAGTTGAACAATGCAATCATCAAATCTAAGTCAAGGGGGGGTTCTCGATCTTCCCGAGTGCTGCTGTCCCGGGCTGTGTCTGAGAACAGCTTACGTCCACACATTTCTGCATGTCAGGTCAGTTGTGTTTGCGCTTTAGTTGTTTCTGATTGCAGCAAGTTCTAGGCTGAGCCCAGCAGGCTGCAGGAGACTTGGATGGTGCCGATGCCCACTCAGCCCACCGTCTTCCTTTGTCTCTTCCTCAGTAGTCTCCATTCAGCTGAGTTTCATGCTCTTGACCTTCATCTTTTCCACACGGTAAGTGGTTTGGTACGTCCTCTCAGCCTGTTATTGGGCTCCTGTGTTGCTCTGTTGTCCTGTGTGTCCTCCTGTCTTGCTGACCGTTTTCTCAATAGCTCGCTGGAAGCTTCCTGCTGACACTTTTCAGTTGAGACTCTCTGGCTAGGCTTTCTCCTGTGTCTCAGCACTGTTGTTTACCTTACCATGTGGATCTTGTCCCTGACTGTCTCAGCAAGACTTAAGGACTCCTGATATTTAAAATGGAATTAATCTGTTTTCTGAAACTTCCTTTTCCTCTCTTATGTTTTAATAGAAGCCTGGTTTAGTTAGGGTTTCTTCTATTGCTGTGAAGAGACACCATGACCACAGTAACTCTTATAAAGGAAAACATTTAATTGGGGTGGCGACTTACAGTTTCAGAAGTTAGTCCATTATCATCATGGCAGGACATGGTGCTGGAGAAGGAGCTGAGAGTCCCGCATCTTGATCCACAGGCAACAGAAGGAGTCTGCCACACTGGGCATGGCTTGAGCACATATGAGACCTCAAAGCCCACTCCCACAGTATCATACTTCCTCCAACAAGGCCACATCTCCTAATAGTGTCACTTCCTGTGGGCCAGGCATCCAAACACGTGAGTCCATGGGGACCACTCCCATTCAAACCACCACAATACCTTTTATTTTTAACAAATTCATATATATAAACAGTGTACCTTGACCATGTCCACCCTCTCCTCCTCCCCTCCAGCAGGCATTCCCTAACACATTCCCCTTCCTTTCATGTCCTCTTCTTTTGGGTTTGTGTAACCCACTGAATCCAGTTAGTACTGGTTTTGAGCATGTTGGGACATCTGTTGGCGTGATCTTAGGCAGGCAACCTCAGCTTCAGCAAGCTTATGAGCACAACGGCCGTCTCATGACCAAAAGGTACTTTTCACAGCTCTCTTCAGCTCTTACGTTCCTTCCACCTTCTTGGAAAAGCTTCCCCAAGCTTTGTCTGTTTGTTTGTTTGTTTGAACAGGGCCTCCCAGTGCAGCCCTGACTGACCTGGAACTCGTTATATAGATTAGGCTGGCTTCAAAGTCACAGAGGTACCACACACACCCATGTTTTATCTTTAACGGAACCTCTATCTCCAGAGTTACTCAAACATCATTATTTTGTAGATAGTCGCCTGCTTCTGTCGTATATACTCTACTCCCAAATCCATTTTCCTCATTCAGGCTCTCGGTGCCGTGATAGCCCACTTCAACTTTTCTTAATATTTCTTTTGGCTTCCAGTGACTTGGGGTCCCAGTAACCACAGTCTTGTTCCAGTGTCCCCAAAGCTTAGCCAGGACCTGCAAAATTAAGTTCATCTTGTAAGTGTGTTTTGCAGTTGTGAGAGACCATGTACTTTCATGCTGCCTAAGCTTTAGGTTAAGGTAAAACCTTTGTTGTTTCCTAGAACCACCTCATGCTTTCTCATTTCTGTCTCTTGCTGAGACTGTCCCCATGTGTAGCTTGCTTTCCATGTCCTACACCATCTTTTCTGCCGTGTGTGTGTGTGTGTGTGTGTGTGTGTGTGTGTGTGTGTGTATAACAAGATTCACAATGTAGCCCAGGCTTGCCTGATGTTCACTATAGCACATGGTGGCTTTAGACTCATGGCAATTTTCCTCTCTCAGTTTCCCAAGGGCTAGGGTTACAGACATGCCCCACCATGCCCAGCTCATCTTTCCTGGTCTTCTGGACTTACATTAAATGCCACTTCTTCTGCTGGGGAGATTCACTCAGTATGTATGACTTAAGCCCGGGGAATGAGAAAGATGTCAGAGTGTCAGGCTCACGCTGTACTCAGTGTGCACACACCCACATACACACACACACACACACACACACACACACACACACACACACACACACTCCTGCTGTACTCAGTGTGCACACACCCACATACACACACACACACACACACACACACACATGCTGTACTCAGTGTGCGCGCACGCGCGCGCGCACACACACACTCATGCTGTACTCATTGTGCACACACCCACATACACACACACACACATGCTGTACTCAGTGTGCACACACACACTGTACTCAGTGTGCACACACCCACATACACACTGTACTCAGTGTGCACATACTCACATACAGACACACACATACAAATAATTTAAAATAATAAAAGTAAATCTTATAATTGATAGTACATCTTTCACGCAGAGTATTTGTAGAGAATGTTTAGCTAAGTTCTTCAAGTTCACACAGATACATACAAAACATCTGTTACAGTTGCCAGGGCTTGAAACTAGGTCACCATCTCCACTGGGGTCTGTTTCCTTTTCCTACTTTTGCATCTTTCTTACTTGTAATTGATGAAATCTCCCCCCCCCACACACACTCTTTCTATTTCTCCTGCTTTGCCCACCCCCCAAGTTCATTTATTCTCTACCAGCTCAGTAAGTCTAGAACCGCCTGGGCATGAAAAGAACCGTCAGTGTTCATATCCTTTCCTTGTTTCGGCCACATGCAGTGCCAGGCTGATGATGGGGATGTAGTATAAAGCCAAGAGAGACCCAGCTTGGAAAATGGAGCTTCCTAATTAGCATTTCTTAGGGTTCTTGATCTGGAATGTTACCATGTTAGAGAGTACTTAAAACTGATTTGTAAGTGATTATTCTACATTCCCGTTTGTCTGTTTGCAGACAAATAGGTCCAAAATCCCAATACCAGACTCATGGACTTGGGCTTCAGCCCTGTTCAAGAGGCTTGTAATTTGTGTTGCTTTTCTATGAAAAAAATGGAGACAGTGTGTCTATTCTAAGAACACGGAGAGAGCTCAATGATCACTTCATAAAGCCCCCTGCATAAAGACCCAGCGCCGAGTGAGTCCTCAGGGAACATGGGCGTGCTAGGACATTGATGCCATCAAAGTAGCTTCTGGTGTGGCAAGGAGTGCTAGCAGACAGGGAGTCAGCTCTTGGGGCTTTGTGATGAAGTCCAGCCCCCTTCCCCTGTCACACTTGAGTCATCCTGCAGGTCAGCCACAGTGAGTGGTCCAAGCTGCCTCTGCCGCTTTGGAAGACTGTCCCCGTTTCATTTTGTTTTGATGTTGAAAGCTTTAGGAAAAGAAACAGCAGTGTTAAAATGTATGGAAGATACTTAGGCTGCTGACTGGGTAGTCACTGGGTGAGAAAAGAGAAGGGAGTCTTGGTGTGTCCTGTTGTCGGCCTCGTACCACAGTCCCAAGACGAAGAGGCAGGGATGCAGGGAGGAGAAGGGAGATGTTTGGAGGGAGGCGCCTACACCCCAGAGTTCTGGGTAGTTGTTAGTGCCACACAGCTGATGGCAGTGAGGTCTTCCTTTTTCAGAGGCAGACAAAGGCTAACAGAGGTACCGTCCTCCAGCACACTAGACAGGGCACTCTCGCTCTCTGAGGGCCTTTTCTGCCCACCTTCTGTGCTTCTGCTAGAGAAACTTGGCATGCCTTCCTCTGTGGGTACAGAGGAAGACAAAATAAATATTACTGGAAACCTCTGATTGAAAGCCTTGCTAGAGAGAATTCCTAAGAAACCAGTTGGGAAGAAAACGAAATAATCACCTGGGGGGAGCCAACATGATCAAAAGAATGATAAAAGCAGGATAAAAAGAGAATCAATATTAAAAAGAGATAAGATGGGGCTGGGAAATGGAAAGTAACTAGCACGCTTGCCTTAGCCGGCACACAGATGCTCGCCCTGGAGATGACTACAAGTCCTCACTACTTCCCCGCAGTGACCAGGACACTGTGTGTGCCGTGCTCTCGTGTCTTGATGCCACGCTCCACGAAGTGTGGACAAGGGTGGGCTGCTGACCAGGCAACTGCTCTCTCCCAACCGTTAGATTTGAAGTGATTTTTTTTTTTGTTTTTGTATTTTGTTTTTAGTGGCTTCTTTCTGAGAAGATGAGGTGACCCCAGAATGTGGGTCAGGTTACTTCCTACTTTGTGACTCTGGGTGTGCTGGGCTTCTGGTCCCTCTTCAGAGAAAGTAGGGCAGGAATGCCCCTCCTACAGTTGTTCCGAGAAGACACACTGGACGCAAAGTGCTTCGACAGTGCTCAGTGGCACTCAGTGCTGTGCTCACTCTCAGGAGGAGAGGACCACTCGGGCACTTGCCTGCGGGTGCTTGCCTCAGAATCCACACCATAGCGCCTGTCACTGGATAGCTAGAGCCAGTCCCAGAGGAGGGTAGATTTGAAGCAAAAGCACTTGGTGTTCCCCTCCTAAGGCCCTGTGCTCCATCCTGCTGATGGAGTTGGTGCTCTGGACCACAGCACTGCTCTGCCCCACACAGCCCAGCCTAGCTACAGTCTCCTTACCTGAGCAGAACAAAAGCCACACCTGAAGTTCCGGTGAGTGTGGGGCCGCTCCTGTCAAACCGGAGCCTCATAAACCCACTGGAAACGTGTTGTGATCTGAACAGGAGCGAATACCAGGCAGTCTTGGTTCACTAAAGGGAAACACTCCACCAAGCGTCTGTGGGAACATCCCCACAGCTACACATCCTGCAGTCGCAGGTGTCCGTCCCCTCCTACAGGGACGTCTCTTCAGTCTGCCACGTTCCCTCATCTGCCTGGAACTCTGGGGTGAATGGTATGCCTCCCATGACATGAGTCACCCCTGTGTTTGTGCTCGCCTTCACCATTTTCTATACTTTTCCACACAGCTTGTTTTTCTGCTTTGCTTCCAGCTCAGAAAAAAATAAGAAACTCCATTGGCCCCTTTTGTCTGGTCCTCTTGGGACTCTTGGGAGACCTAGACTTACCAGTTTCTTCACAGTGCTCTCTCCCCTCCCCCTCTCTCTTCTTCCCTTCTCTTCCCCTCTCCCTCCATCCCTCCCTCCCATAGTCCCTTGCAACTTTAAACTCACCACACATGTGCCATCAACTCTTGGACTCCCCAACCCCAATGGCTGTCCCCATTCGTGACTCTGTGCCTCTCAATCCAGAATGCTCCGAGCTCCTAATGTCCCATAACTTCTTCCTCTCTGTGATAGTTATGACAGTAAAAATGTCATTAGTATGTCATAAGCACTTGCAATGTATAAATTCTTAACAAACATTTGCATTTATCCTCACAGAGGTTTCAGATCAAGTGTGCTTGTCCCCAGGCCTGAGCTCTCCAGCTCTGGGCAGGGACACTGCCTGGAGAAGGGTGATGGCCCTTCTGGTCATTCCAACTCCATGTGGCCCTTGCTTGCTCTTCCATGGCCCTTCTAGCTCCCCACTTAGGCCTTGCTCTCCCTCTTCGGGCTTGGCTTGTTCTGTTTGGGTGATAACTTCTGAAGAACAGATCTGATCACATGACTCTAGGGTTCCCACTTGCCCCGTCTTCAAGTCCACACCCCTGCTCACAAGCTAGTATTCCTGAAAATGAGCCGCATGAAGAGCCCGCTCTTTGCCAACTTCATATTGTGCCAGTCTTGGGCTATAGGTTTCGCATCCCTAACCCCTAAGAGGTTCTGTGTGCTCCACTGTGGTATCCCACCTCCTGCAGGCGACAGGACGTTCTTTTCTTCCAATGGCAACACTTGCTCTCTCCTTCTCCTCCCCTCTTCCCCTCCTCTCACCTCTTCCCCCCTCTCCCACATGCAGTGTTTATCTGTACTGCGACCCTGTCATGGTCCCGTGTTTGCCCGAGAGGTCCCTCCCCATAGCTTACCACAGGAATGAAGAGTGAGGAATACAGGGATGAAAAATGTCGGTTGTGCAGCATGATGTTTAAAGGGAAGAGGACATCAGAGTCAGATGAGAGACAGACAGACAGACAGACAGCCTTGCTGCATTCCAGTGCTACTCATCTGTGGGGAGCCCCACGCAGGGGAGACACCAGACCTCAGCTGATACCGAGAGACCTGGAGGAAGGCTGCCGAGCATGAGCATGCAAACCTTTTCAGAGGAGAAGAGACTGGGACCGTTTAAAATATTCCCTTGACAGTGTTCGTGGGGTGGGGTTAAGAGGGGCCTTAAAGCCTTCCCTCCAGTGAGTATGACACAGGATAGAGGATCTACTTAGGGATTTTTCTAAATAGGAATTAAGATTTTTCTCCCATCATAAGTTACAAATGGAGAGCTAAGGTTACTAAGGGAAATGTAGACCTGTTTATTAGAAACCTTTAAAAATTGGGTCAACACAGGTTTTGGGGACAAGCTCACTTAATCTGCAGCGTATGTCCATGTACAGTTCACTTCTGGAGCATTTTTTCATGAGCTAACTATTGTCAGAGTTCAGGGCACAGAGTAGGTAGACTCACTGTACCACCTACAGGAATTGGGGAAGGGTTTCTAAGATAGGAGGGAATGTTATTGTTATTGTTGTTATTATTATTATTATTTCTAGTTTTAGATCATGGTTTTCTAAACTGTTGTAACTGGGCATAGGAACTTAGGGTCTCTAAAGAAAAATCCAGACAGAACTGTGCATTTTGGCCCGCAGTAACCTTTGTCACTAGGGTTGATCAGCAGGATGCTAACATGAAGATGGGCACATTTGTATGGGATATGCTTAGGTTTTCTTACACATATTTGTAAAACTCCTCCCCCTTCCTCCCTTAGGAATAACTCGGGTTTCACACCAGCGGACACAGTGGCTATCATTTTCTGCTCCACACACAAGTCCCTCACGTTGGGTAAGTGATTCACCAAGTTAAAAACTACATATCACCCTAAATAATTCTGAAACTCAGAAACTTGTCAAATGGAGCGGGACCATCCATTCAGTTGGACAAAGAACAGCAGTCGGATGCAGTCGGTCATCGCTCTGGAGTATTCTCACTTGATCAAACCACTTGCTAAGGGCCTAGTTAATAATATAGGATTTAACTGGATTTGCAGTCATGTCTTCAGTTCTCATGAAAAATGATTAGTCCAAAATATTAACCCAAGTTGGTTAGGGGTCTAGAAGACCTGTTTCTGAAAAAGCAATTGACAAAAACTTGCTTTGGAAGATTCTAGACGTGCACTTGAAAAACACTGACTTCTCTGGGAGCTCAAATGAAGATGAGAATAATGCTATTACTCTAGTTTGGTGACTGACATTAGTTTGAAATTCATCTTTTAATATTATGTTGTTTTCTACAAAGGCATTTTAGCTATTGTGACTTAATTGGATTAACAGTTAAAGTGAAGTATTTTATTTAATGGAAAAGATTAAGAATAATAGTGCTAATGTATACTTAAGCTTATCCAATTTAATGCATTATCCCAATAACCTCTGAGACATCCCAAATCCATGTTTTCAGTCATTAAAACTCATTAAGTAGTCAGGAACTCTATTGCAAAATGCATCATTCATAAACTCCTTGGGCTTGTTGGGGTGGTACGTAAAAATTCAAATTAGAAATTCCTCTGCATTTGGAATGTGATTCACTTGAGAGAATGAGGAATCATAATGTTGCTTTGAATTTGCTCACATTAAAAACATTCGTTCGTCAACTAAAAAGTTGATAGATTTCATGTTTTCCTAAGTCCTAAACAAAGCTGTCTGGTGGGGTCTCTGCCAGTTCTGTTAAGTTTGGAAAATAATTTCAAAACTAGACACACTCTTTAAGGAGCAGTTTCTACGTACATTGAAGTCCTCGTAGTCACCAAGCTGAAGGGAAGAGCTTTGGGATCTGCATTCTAGCCCTGATGACATGCCTCTTGTTAACACTGTGAACCTTGGCTTTGTGTTTCTAAAGTGAGCTGATGTCTACTGTCAGCATGGTTGTAAAACTGAAGGACAAACTGGATCGTAAACGGCCAGTCCTGACACAGTGGACAGTAGAGTGCACTCTACAGAGCTTTCTAGAGGCTGTGAGGTGTCCTCTCACAGCTGACTGTGCTGCCCAGCACTCAGTGGCCTCCCGAAAGTAGTACTGTTATTGCTGTCCTTACTTATGTTAGTTATAAATGCGTTATTATGCCCAGGGTTCCAGTCACATGCCCCTGTCATAGATTTTCCTGAAATAGCTGTAGACCAGCTGTTGACCTCAAAGAAAGCATGTCACATTCTGTCACCCATGTTGTTATGAAGGCCAATGTATGGCGTTGCAAGTCTTATAGAAATTGAAGGATGTGCCCAAAGGTCAGAAGGTCAGAGGGTTCAGATGAGCCATGTCTTAGAGCACATGTTTAGCCATGGCTGTCTTGCCTGTCTGCAGTGGGCTATTAAACCTGGCAGCATCTTGGGACTTGCTGTGGAGTGAAAGACTGAAGTGGGTGATTTCTGTTTCTCTCTGACCCTCTCTGAGCAAATGGCAGCTAGTTGAACGTACTGCAGGAAGCACCGGGGGCATTCCTCAGGGTGGCTGGTATTTCTTTCTCTATGAGCAAATCCGTTCAAATCCAGACTCTTTTCCTTTCCCTTAGTCCTAGTCTCTTTGCTCTTTATGTGTTCTGAAAGCTGATTTGCAGAAATAGTTGTTTGGGTAGAAAGGATTGGATGAACTTGAACTTGTGTTTGCTTGTAAAGAGTTCTCCCAAGAGGTATGTACTTGTCTCTTCCAGTGATGGTAAGATACTGTGGCAGCTAGTGAAGACACAGTGAGGGTGAGATACCACGGTAGCTTGTGATCGCAGAGTGTTGGTAAGGCACTGTGGTAGCTAGTGACAACACAATGTAAACTTAGCTGTTTTATACCCCGATTGGCCCAAGCTCTCTGAAACTAAAAGACCTAATACCTGGCCTGGCCTGGCCTCGGCCTCCTCGGGTCTAAGATGAGAGAATTTTAGTTCCAGTTCATACATTCTGCCAATCTTGATTGGCTTCCTTGTCTAGTCTCCTTGGTACACCTCAGTGGTGTTCCTTATCTCGGACAAAGCACCTTATTTCCACACACACCCAGGACTGTGGGGTGATTGCTAGAATGGACTTGTAAAACCCAGTAAGTCTGCTCTACCCATTCTCACAAGATTTCTCTCCTGGTGGGCTGCTGTCCCAAGGGTGGCAGAGAATGTGCCTTCGTAGTGACCTGACCTGCAGGCCAGACACTGCCAAGATAGAAATAAATGTCTGTGCTGGATTGGAAGATCGGCACATTCGGTGTGAACAATACCACACTCTGGAAAGGGGACAGAAATTCAGCATAATGTCACCCAGAGTGATACTGTTTGTCTTTATACACAAAGATGAAATACCACAGATTATAGTATAGCTGCTTGGCACTTCAGAAATACATCTTTTCCTGTCCTAATATTTCCTCCAGTGATTTTATATTCATACAAACACATGAACACATGATATCAAATAAAATACATTAAGAGAAACTTAGAAATTATAGTATACTATTATACCTAGCCAAGGTGTAAGATTATTATTATAGTAATAATATATTATTGCAGGCCAAGTGGTACCCCTGTGACAGTGAGGCTTGGGACGCGTCCTCAGTACCCTCCGTGCATTCACCTCTGGTTTATTGTATTGTTCTTGCCTCGCCCTGTCTTGGTCTCTTCCATGTACTCACATCTACACACATGCTGAATTTGATTCATTGCTTTTATTAGCGCATTTGCCATTGATTGATTAGTTCTTCGTATTAGTACTTTTTCTATTGATTGATTGCAGATGAAGTGACTATTTGACCTTTAATTATGAGGCTTCCTATTGAAAATGACATTGAGCTATGGCTTCACATAATCCATCTGGAAAGCCTGACGTGATGCCATTCCCTGGAGTTCGTTCACTAAGGCAGGAAGCCCGGAGGAAGTGCAGAGCTATCACTGTGCTTCATCTAAAACAATACCACAGGGCTTGTTTGCCATGCTCCTCCGACTCCAACTGGGTCGGAGGCAATTTCAAGACAGCAGTCCTTGCTGTGGGTTGCCATAGAAGCCAGAACTCTTGCTGGTTCTTCTCCAGTTTGATGGTGATATTGGTGTAATAACAAGAGGATACTTTACATAGAGAGACTGAAGAGTAGTTTGTAGCCTAGGAACGACGGCTCAGGCACGGTCAGTGGATTTCATCCAGAAAGAGACTAGGTCCCAGCTATCCCTTGGACTTGGTATTTTACTTTTATTTATCTTTTTTCTCTCGGGGATTCAAATCACTTTGCTTTTCTTGAGTTTCAACATATGTAGAAATGTTTCTTGCCACACCCATGAAGAGAATGGTTCGGGATGTTTGAGGTCCTTATACAAGCATACATTTGTACTGGTTTGTAATGTAAGTAGCAAAGTGAAAAGACATCATCTCAGACCGAGTCAACTATTGACAGTCAATAATGGTAGTCCCAAGTTTTTATTTGTAAAAGCATTTCTGAATTGAATGCACTCTGTTTAAAATTTAAAGTGAGTGTTATAATCAATGGCTTATAAATCCTATTTATAGACACTTGTATAGAAGGCAAATCAAGGCAACCCTTCCTCACGTTGTCCACACGTCATCATGAATCTGTGGCCACTGCTGAGTTGTGGTAAGGAGCTACCAGCTAGAAGAATCGAGTTTTTAGGATTCAGGAGAGAGCGAGGAGGTCTTATGCCTGATTCTAGGCTCCAGTTCCTAGGATGCCAGTTCTCAAAGCTGGATCAAATTGCACAGTGAGGAGACTTCTTGGCCCCATTGCCAAAGTGAGAAGGTGTGCATGGCACCTGTGTTCTTCCAGCTTTTAGTTTCTGTAGGTCTGTTTCTGATGTTTCCTCTATAAAATAATTTTTCCTCTTAGGTCTACAGAGTAAAGTTCTTGAAAGAAATGGTGTCTCACTGTCATGCAAAAGGAAATGTAGCTGTGGCTGCTGCCTTCAGAGGTTAATAGCATCCTCACAGGGCTGGGAAGTGCCTTAGTGGGTAACACCCTTGCCATACAAGCTTGAGGAACTGAACTTGAATCCCCAGAACCCATGTAAAGCTGGGTGCTGTGGCATTGTCTCTGTAACCCAGTGCTGCTGTGGTGGGATGGAAGGTGGAGGCATGAGAACCCCAGGGGCCACTGGGCCAGTGCTGGGGACACGTATCAAAGGCTGTTCTCTGACTTATGTGTGCTGCGTGGCATGGCCATGCCCCCCCCCCACACACACACACACCATGTGCGTCTCACACACATCAAGTTTTTTTATATATAATTTATTTCTATTTTATGTGCATTGGTGCTTTGCCTGCATGTGTTGAGGGTGTTGGATCCTGGAGTTTCAGTTGTGAGCTGCCTTGTGGGTGCTGGGAATTTAACCCAGGTCCTCTGGAAGAGCATTCAGTGCTCTTAACCCCTGAGCCATCTCTTCAGCCCAAGAATTTTTTTTCTAATCCTCATATTGCCCAAAGAGAAACAAAGTCACAAAGGGATCTTTTATTCAACTTTAATTGTAAGCTTTTCAAGAATGGTAAAGAATGAGTTCAACCAGAACTGAAAACATGATTTGTTTGATCACTTTCTCAGGAAGATGTGGAATCAAAATATGGATATATTTTGGGTAAGGTGCTCCTTACTCAAAGCTATCGGATTCTGTTTGACACACAACGATTATTTTAACTGCCACAGAGCTGGGCAGCACTTTTTAAAGCAGTAGTCTATTGTGTGTCTGGTTTTATTTTTTAAAAAAGGCACACTTTAATGTAGCACATCCTCGGGATTTTTTATTTTTTATTTTAAAAAGGCACACTTGAATGGAGCACATCCTCGGGGTCTGTGGGCTGTTTGGGTTTGTGCTGGACCTGATGTCACTGGTTGTGTGGCTGGATAATTCAGGAGACCCAGGGTTCTGTGTCCCAAGTGTGACGTTCAAGATAAGGAGCTCGTATGTGTTTGTTCTTCAAGTGTCATCACCCTAACACCATGCCAGACACTCTCCCGCTGACCAGCACCGGTACCCACGCTCTCCTGTTTTCCATATCGGTGACCGTCAAACATCTTATGGTGCAGCCTACATTGGAAACCCACTTCACCCTGTGACTTGGAGTTGATTCTGCAGCTCACTGAAGTAGGTCTGAGGCCTGACAGCTGCTCCACCCCTTCCCCCAAGTGCTAACTGTGTAACCTCTGGTTTCAGGTGTCCTCTCCCTGAATTTCTGACAAGGAAAGAAGGAAGGAAGACAGTCTTTATTGCTATTTAATGTCAACTCTTAATGTTACAAGCTTTTATTTCTATAGTCAACTACGAAGAGGTGGATTGTACACATTGGTAATCAGCACATATATACGTCATATCTCTGGAAGGGACGTTCCCTAAGAACTGAGGGGATACAGCTTGTCATCCTACATGTTGCCCTTTCCAGCCTTTTCCAAGGTGGCCACTGCCACGTCCTAAAACACCAACAAGACCCCGTTTCCCAAGTCTTCCTGCTCCTCTGTGCATTCTCTGTCAGTTGCTGAGGGGTTTGTTTATCATTATTATTAATATTGAGAAATTGCCTCCAGCAATACTAAAATGTGCATCACAGAACAGCGCTGCTTACCATGTTAGACGTGAAGAATCTCACCCAGGAGATGCCAGTCTCTTGAAGTTACAGCTCCGTCTTAACTTACAAACAGACGGGCGAGAAACAGCCTTCCTTCCAGAGTTGCATCTCCAATTATTTATTTGGTCGTGTCTCTTCCCTGAAGTTCCCTTAATTGAGCCAGACAACGTAAGTCAGGAAGCGTACGTTTAATGACAGCCGACACCAGGCTTTACAGTAGAGGGGAAAGTGAACCCGAGGCTGTGAAGCAAAGGGCATGCATGTCCGCTTGTCATCCCCAACTGCAGCCCCGGTCCACGGGACAGGAACGGAAGGTCCAGTGCCCACTGCTTCATCTGTGCGGCACGTGGTCGGCTGCGACAAATCACTCAGGATAGGAGATAGGAAATTAGACAGCTCAAAAGATGGCTGTGCCACAGCAAGCCGGTGAAGCAGAGAATGTGCATGTTGTTACAGTGGCAATAGCGTGCCACCTTGGGCAGCTAAGGCCACAGCCCAGTCAGCAGCTCGCTTAAGTAAGCGTGAAGACGCGAGTTTGATACCCAGGACCTATTAAAAAGCTGCTTGCAGCAGCTCCCCCTTGTAACCTGGGGTGCTGGGGCGGTGGTGGCTGAGCCATTTCCTTCTCTGTTGCTATGATAAACATCATGGCAGAAGCAACATAGGGAGAACGGAAGGGAAAATCCACAGTGGTGAGGAGGGCATGGCAGCCAGTGGCCAGGCCAAGAAGCCAAGAGAGCATATCTCACAGGAAGCAAAAGAAGTGAGCTGCAAGTGTCGGTAAACTCCCAGAGCCTGATCACAGTGACTTTTCCTCCAGCAAGGCTCCATGTGCTACAAGTTTCATAACCTTCCTGTGTCTCATTCAAACCACTACAGCAGGTTCCAAATTCCCGAGGCTTTCTACCCTAATCAGGGAGCCCCAGGCCCGTGAGAGAGCCTGTCTCAAAAGATAAGGTGGGAACCCTTGAAATTGCTGGGTAAAGGGACTTTCCATAGAGCTGACAATCTGGGGTCCCAGGGACCCCATGGTGAAAGGAGAGAACTGGTTATACAAGTTGTCCTCTGATCTCTGACATATGCTGTGTAGTAAAGTTACACAACACATACACACATATACACACACCCCAAAAAATCTCAAACCAACTCATTTTATCCATGCATTCATTCAACAAGTGTTTTTTTGGTGCCTCATATGTGCCAGCCCTCTCTAGGTCCCAGGGGTCCAGCAGTGAACAAACAAAATGCTCACCCTTGTTCAGCGTCCTTTCTAGTGAGGGCAAGCTGACTACCCCTTTAATAGCAGCATGTCAGCTGGTGGTGCTGTGGAGAGCGGTGAAGCCGCAGGCCAGCGCAGCACAGGACGTGGGGAAGCGCTCAGTGCAGAGGACACCATGCCTCAAGCACCTGAGGGAAGGAGGGAGTGAACACATGGATGTCGAGAAGGACACAGAAATACCTGCCATGGCGATGGCTAAGGGTCAAGGCAAGGCACGGCCGTGTAGGAGGAAGGTACCAGCCGTTCTTCAGCCAACAGAGTTGGGGTGGGAAAAATCAGAACAAATGAGGTTAAAGGTGCTAGGCCAAGACCCTCCAGCCACAGCCAGACTTGGCCTCACTGGTCACTAGGAGATCTTGCCTTTTTATCCAAATGAGAGGGGAAGTCACTGGAGGGTTCTGGATGGACAGATGACAAAGTCAAATTCTCAAGTTTGAATGGTTTCCTTGGCCACTCTGTTGGGTAGGTAGGAGGGTGCACCATGGAGAACTGGGAAGATCAGTGAGTGGCTTCAGTCCAGACAGAGAGCAATAGCAGTAACCACAGAACTAGTGGGGAATGTTGAGTATATCAGTCAGGGCTCTCTAGAGAAGCAGGACTAGAGAGAGAGAGAGAGAGAGAGAGAGACAGAGAGAGAGAGAGACAGACAGACAGAGAGAGACAGAGAGAGAGAGAGAGAGAGAGTGTGTGTGTGTGTGTGTGTGTGTGTGTGTGTGTGTGTGTGTGTGTCTGTAATTCATTAGGATGACTTACAGGCTACACTCCAGCTAATCTAACACTGGCTGCCTATGAATGGAAAGTCCAAGAATCCAGAAGTTGCTCAGTCCATGAGGCTAGATGTCTCAACTGGTCTTTAGTATACACCAAATTCTTGAAGAAATGGGTTCTAATGCCAGTGAAGGAAAGGATTTGCTAACAAGGCAAAGAACAAAAGCTTCCTTCTTCCGTGTCCTTTAGTAGGCTTTGAGCAGAAGGTGTGGCCTTCCCATCTCAGATCCGGATTAAAGGTCTAGACTAGAAGTAGATTTACTCACTTCAAACCAAGCAAAAAATCTCACACTTGTGGCCTCCATTTCTGGGTTGTAATTCATGCCAGATGTGGTCAAGTTGACAACCATGATTAGCCATCACACTGGGCAATGTATGCAAGAAAGCAGTTGTTAACAGCCTGAGGGGCCACGAGTGTTTATTCCACTAGAGAGGAATACAAAAAAAATGTCCTAGTGGTAGAAAAGGGATTTAGGGACACATCAGAGGTTCAGCTTCAGGCATGAACAGTCTGGTGGAGTCTGGAACTGTGGTCAGAGGGTTAGCCCCAAAGATCCTATCTGGTCTCTTAAATAGGATGACATCACCCACAGTGAGCAGCTAGAAGGGAAAGAGTCTGAGGACTGGAATTATCCAGAGGGTAGAGAGGTGGAGGGTGTTGATAGCAGAAAAGTGTAAATGCAGTTGGCCAGACACATGCATGTAAACTTGCAAACCTGTGTTCTTCTCTCTCATATGGTTGAGTTAAACAGTATCAGAAAGCAGAAAATGTTCTGAGACATTGGAAAATGGGCCCAGCATTCATTTGGTACCTACTGCGTGCTAGGCACTTATTGGGTTCACTTGCCTCATTATCTCAGGTAACACTTACAACAACCTTGCACAGTACTCATGGTCTCATTGTCCAAATTAGAAAACCCGTGAGGGGTTACACAGCTCACCCCAGTATGCACCGTGAGTACATCGCAAAGCTGGCCTACAGCAGTCTTGCTCCAGATGCTCGTTCCACAGCTGGTGCAGGCCTGACTCTTTAGCCTGGCTCACTTTAGACTCACGTGGGAGCTGTCCATGAGGAGCAGGCCAGCCAGGAACCTCCCCACACCCATGGCTTCCCTGTCAATCTGTTTGACACCAGCCCCTAAGCACTTTCCATGTGCAACTGAGGCCAAGCTCCCACATCTCATGCATTGACTATACCTGTCCATTCACTCCTCACAAAGGTGACTGTACTCTTTTGTGGGAATAAAAATTATCAGTGCCAGATTAAATGCATTAAGTATTCAAAGAAAGAAACAAGACGACTTAAAAAAAAAGGTTAAAATCATTCTTTCCAGAATTGACTCTGAGAGTTTTCTCAAGTTTTTCCAGCTAGAAGACTTATAAATGAGATACGTTTTCCCGATTCTTATGTCATTGAAACTGAGTAAAAGTGAGGAGTACGTTATCAAAACAACTTCAAGCTGAAATAAAACAGAAATATAACTCCAGCTTTTTTTTTCTTTATTTTATTTTTGTTGTGTGTGAGCCTTTTCTTTAAGGTTTGTGTGTGTGTGTGTGTGTGTGTGTGTGTGTGTGTGTGTGTGTGTGTGAGAGTGTGAGAGAGAGAGAGAGAGAGAGAGAGACAGAGAGAGAGAGAGAGAGACAGAGAGAGAGAGAGAGAGAGAGAGAGACAGAGAGAGACAGAGAGAGAGGGAGGGAGAGAGGGGCTGACCATGGAGACTGGAAGAGGGCATTGGATACTCTGGAGCTGGAGTCACAGGCATTGTAAGCCACCTGATGTGAGTACTGGACATTGAACTCCAGTCCTCCGCAAGAGGAGTATCTTAGTCAAAATTCTATTGCTGTGAAGAGTCACCATGACCATGACAACTCTTATAAAGAAAACATTTTAATTATGCTGGCTTACAGTTTCAGAGGTCCAGTCCAGTATCATCGTGGTGGGGAGCATGGTCATACATGCATGCAGACATGGTGCTGGAGAAGTAGCTCAGAGGTCTACATCCTGATCCAAAGGTGCAGAAAGAGAGATAACTGGGCCTGGCAAAGGCTTCTGAAACCTCAAAGCCCACCCCCAGTGACACACTTTGATTTTTTATATTTTATTTTTTATATAATTTTTTATATTTTTATTTTTTTTTTATATTTTATTCAAATATCTGAGCCTATGGGGGCTGTTCTTACTCAAACCGCCACGGCAGCGAGTGCTCTTAACTGCTGACCCATTTCCTGGCCCTGTGGAGTCAGTTCAGTTCCCAGAATCCACATGACTCATTCATCATGGTATACAAGGCTAGTCTCAGGGGCTCCAACGCCCTCTTCTGGCCTCCTCAGGCACTGCATGATGTGGCACACACATGCACATGCAGGAAAAGCACTCATACGAAGAAAATAAAAATAAAATTTCCTTTAAAAATTCGGTTGAGGGCCTGGACAGATGGCTCAGCGGTTAAGAGCACTAGGTGCTCTTTGAGAGGTCTTGAGTTCAAATCCCCACAGCCACCTGGTAGCTCACAACCATCTGTAACCATATGATCTAATGCCTTCTTCTGGCCTGCAGGTATACATGCAGAACACTCATACATAAAATACAAGTAAACTTTAATTTTTTTTTTAAAGTTCTGTCGACTAAAGCAAGGACTCCAGTGTTGATCAGGTGGAGCCTTGTCTGTGTGGTGACCATGTCAAATGTAGCCTGACGACCTTTTGTTATTTTTACCATGTGAAATACTTGCTCTATGTTTAATGTTTCATGTTTTATTAGTGTGAACATTAGCAAGGTTTTCTTCCTCAGCCTAGAAAAGGAAGGACATCGTCTCCTCACTTCTTGCGCACCTTGTCTCCAGGCCCCTCCTGGAAGTCACAGCCAGTGTCTGGGAAGCGGGAAGGCTGTGGCTCAGCTCTTCAACTCAGCCCTGAATTCCCTACCTGCTAATTACTCCTGTGGTGCAGTCAGACAGGTGAGGTTGTAGCTCTTTGGAGACAGCAACCTCAGTCGGAGGAGTTAAGTGTTTCCTTGTCGGTATCTGCTGAGCTGGCCCAGACCATTCGTTAAACGTCTTTCCCAATCAAAGCATGCCTGTTGCAAAACAGAAATAACACCAGCCGCTCATTTGGGGCTTTTCTTGCATCTTTATTTACATAAAACTTCCAGCAACGTGATAGGATTGCAGCCAGGTAGTTAAAGGCAGAAAGGCTATCTTTAATTCTCCTAATGGGCTGAAAATGACCCCCAAACAATTCTGGTTCAGAGTAATAAAAGTCTGCCAGCCTTAGGTACCTCTGTTTAAAGAGACCCAGCCTGCCCGGCCTCTCTGTGTAAACGTTCTCTTCCGGAGCCTCTCTCCTCTGTTCTTCTGTTACTATCCTGGGCACCTGAGTCCCCAGGCAGTGACTGTTTGAGGCTGATGGAGCGCACAGGCTGTGGAGCCAGTGTGTCTGTGTTTGATCCCACCTGCACCCTGGTGTCTGTGTGCCGCCTGGGACCTGCTGCTGCCACCTCACTCCCTTCTTCTGAACCGTGAGGATGGTGGTGGTAGTTCACTCGTTTGGACAAATCGATGGATGTGTGCCCTCAGAACACCGTGCTTACTCCCTCCTGCCTGACCAACAGACAGGATCCACATGTGGCTTCTGAAGCCTGGCCTGTGCAGTGTTTACACCAAAGACCTGGGTGTGAGTGTTACTCTTTTCTCTACAGTCTTTTTGGTTTTTCGAGCAGGGTTTCTCTGTGTAACAGCTATGGCTGTCCTGGAACTCACTCTGTAGAGCAGGCTGGCCTCGAACTCACAGAGATCCACCGGCCTCTCTTCCTGAGTGCTGGGATTAGAGGCGTGTGCCACCACCACCCAGCTTCTCTAAAGTCTTGATCACTAGCAAGACTGCTTCTCTTCATAGTAGCCGTATTCTATAGCTCTCTATTTGTTCATTTTCTCTTCCAGGCTGTTCATTTCTGATAAAGGAAATTTTTGAATTCTGCTTTTGAAATATGAAGGGAGGGCAAATCTACAGGAGATTTCACATAAGCATCTGTTCAGAGGAGCAAATAGTTTCTAGCCTGTGCTGGAAAAGCATTGTAAGCATATGGCCATGCCACTTGCACAGGCAGAGATGTAGGCAGGAGAGCAACCTTCAGGCCCAAAGAGGAAGCAAGTGGCCCTCGAGGACAGCAGGATGTCTGAGCCATTGTACACCGTCTACTCAGCTGACAGCTCCTTTGTCCCCTTACCTTTGAGGTGCCACCAACAGAGATAATGATGGACCTAACTCAGGCCTCAGGTTGGAAGGTGCTGTTCCCTTTCTGTCTGTTAAACTGATGCAAGATATCCTGTTTCCTGCTAGACACAGAGGGGTTTGCCAGCCTGCCCAGAGCTACTGGTGGCCACTCAGTGTCCAGCAGTTTGGAGATGGTAAGTCTTTGTGGCCTCCATGAGTCCAGAGTCCTGGGACACTGAAGAAAGCTCTGGAGAGTTCCGTCTCACTGCATCTCATGTGGGATGCCTTCTTGTACAGGAAGAATAAGAATGTTTTCCTCTGTGTCCATAAAGTCATAGCAGAAGTTCAGGTGCTGTGGTGGTTCACGCCAGTGATAACCTGACAAATTTTCACTTATAGGTGGAATGCCAGACAGAGCAAGGAAGCTAGTCAACACAAACCCAAGACAAGGCTATGCCAGCCAGACTGCATATTAGAATGCTCAGTGCATCCGAGCAGAAAACCATCATTAGATAAGGAGGCTGTTAGAGTGTTCATGTGGTCTGTGTCGTCCTGTCCCCTTTCCTAAGGACATTTGCAAAAAGTTTGACTGGCCATCCTTTAGAGGTTTCCAGAACGAGGAGCAGAGTGGAATTCTGAGATCATGCAGATTAAACACCACCTACACCAGAAACTTACCCTACATGCCTCTGGTGGACAGCCACCCAGAAGTGGGTTCCTTTTATGATCTCTAAAAGGGAGATACATTAAAATAACCAAATTCTCCTCGCCTGTTATTCGTGGAATCCACTTTTTTTTCCAGCCATCTGTGTGTGCTTTCTCTGCTCTGTACAGTGTCTTGTTACGGGATGAGACTTGCTGCTTGCCTAGCTTCGGCGTGGTGTCCTGGGCACTGGCCACCTGCTAAGTGGAGAGACATTCTGGCTCTGTGAGGCAGGGCTTTTGTCCGTGTGTCACTGCATGCCGAACAGAGAGTGTCTGGAACATAACAGATAAATGTGAACTGGTGTATATTAGCTCACTACCTCTTTATGTTGAGAGAGAAATTAGGCTTGTATTACTGATGTGAAACTGAGTTCAAACAGCTTGCCCAACCAAGACCAAACAGACAGTAGTTAAAGAATCAGGATTCTAACCCAGGAGTGACTCCAGCCCTGGGCTTCTTAGTGCCACACTATATACCAGTGTAGGCCAGTGATATAGTGCATGATAAACGGGGCCTGAGGACCAGCTCAGTGTGTAAAGTGCTTGTTGCATGAGTGAGGACTGGAATTCCATCCCTAGAACATTTAAAAGGTTGGATGTGGTGGCACACGCTGTAATCACAGCACTAAGAGGTGGAGGTAGGCAGACGCTTGGCGCTCATGGGCCAGCCAGCCCAGCCTAATAGGCATACCCAGGCCCCAGGGGAAGACCCTGTGTTCCTGAAGATCAGTACCCAAGGGTGACCTCTAGCATCTACACAAACCTGCACACACATATGCTTTCCCACATATACACACACTTGAACATACACAAATAATAACTAATGAAGAACTTAACCCCTACATGAGACAGTAGCTGTTGTTACTGAAAATTAGCTTGCTTTAGGATCAGCCTAGGCCTGTTCTAACTAATGCCAAGATTATAGTTTAGGCCTTGCCATGGCACTGTTTCGTGCTCTAGAAACTATGTATAATTGCCCTTTGTTAGTGAGCCAGATAAATCAGTGCTCATGAGCTTCATTTCTGTGGCTCTTCTGTCTCTCAGTATGGGTTCAGGGGGTGTGCATGTACATGGGCTTGTGCCTTAGTGAGGGGACGTCATCTATTGATGTTTGAAAAGAGCAGCCATGTTCTTCATACAGTGGCTGCTCTACAGCGTTCGTGATGGTGGGAGAGACCGACCTGATGAATTTTAAGGGCAAGCAGGAGCTTTCCTGGGAGACTTTCGAGGGAGAAAGAGACTTAAAGTAGCAAGAGTTAGTGCATTTGGATGCTACACTTACCAGTCTTTCCAAGAACAGTCTAAACAGAGGTCGGAGCCGTCATAACTGAGGCGAGAAGCAGCTGGATTCCAGGTTTACCAGCAGTTGCCTCCAGAACTCAGTGGTACTCCGAGAAAGCACTTAAATGGAGAACAAGTCACGTGGGTTCAGGGTGTGACCTTTGAAGTGATTCGGTGGGGGTGAGCCATCTCTTGGCTGAGTGGGAAAACCCATGTCTTCAGACCCTCACCAGGCACCTCATCTCTCATCTCAGATTGCTGGTTCTGTGTCAGTCCGATTGGTCTCCCTCCTGCCACATCAGATGAATATACATACGCTCCCAGAGTGGGCGGGCATGCATTAGCTTTAAAGGCTAATGGAGTAACTCATATTTGTTCTAAATCTGTCTTTTCCAATATAGGAAATATTGGTACATTTTCTGAAATAATCATTTTGGAGCTATATACCTGCCTCAGTAGAAGAGTTAGAGAAAGAAAATAATTAGCCTTAGTCAGTACTAGAGTATGTGATGTAACTAGAAATCATGTTCTCCTTCTTCAGTGGACAAGTCAGGAGGAAGGTCACCTTTAAGGTGTTGATGACCCCATGGGCCTGGATACAGAAAGAGAAAGTCAACGTACAGGGTGAGCTTGAAGTTCTGGGCTTGAGCCAGTGACAGCAAATGACCCATGAAGTTTTCTTTAGTGGTGTCCACGGAGCTCCCTGGACTCAGTTAAAAAGATACAGCAGGTCCAGTTCTGCTCTGGCTACAGATGGTGGGGTCAGGCAAGTAACTAACTGCATGAACTCCTCATCAGTGGGAAAGGGGCCACCCACTTCCTGGGGCTGTTGTGAGGACTGACTCTGAGACCACGCAGTCTGAGCACTTAGCATGCAGTAGCACTTTGAAAATGATGGTAGCTGTAATTATCTTTTACTAAAGTTGAGTGGGTAGACGATTTGATGAATGGGCCCTCGAAACTCACTACAGCTCTGGACCAGGGTATTGGCTTTAATTAATGTGAGTTTTGAGGAGATTAATCTGGTATAGTTCAGAGGATTGATGAGAGGCCTGACTGGTTTCAACTGGACTTGACAAGGAGCTGAGCTGAGGTGATGAGCGTGAAAACCGGGGGAAAGAGGCAGGAACCTATAGAATCCTATGACTTCTTCATAATTGTCTTCAAGCTTTGAGTTGTGGGGTCTGGGCAAGCCAGTGACAGTAGCGACAGCCTGAGACTCACAGGATGGTAGGACACTGATGTAGTCAGGAAAGAGCTGCCAGAAACCAGTGTGGAAGACAAAGAAGCTGGCCTGTTTCTCTCCTTTAGCCATAGCAGCTAGAACAGAGCTGACAGCAAAACCATTTCAAAGAAAAGTAAAGAAGGACGGACGGACGGACGGACCGATTGAATGATGCTGAAAATACTGTGCAGGTACAAGTACTGTAGATAAACTCTGAACAGTGTTGCAAAGCAGATCTTTCGTTGTGAGCCACAGGACAGTCTTGCATGGCCATTAAAGAAAAGTACATGTGTAATCTGGGAAAATGCCATTTCTCAAGGATAAGTCAAGAGTGTTCATCTGATACAGAGCATAAGTGCTGCTGCTTGAGCATGATACAAGTGGAATTTTCTAATTCAAAGAACATGAAATAAACATAGTTAAGTTAGAGGGGAACTTGTTCTTGTCCATACTGTTTTATGCTTTCCTTCCTGGGTGTAGGATAAAAGAAAGCCCTTACTTGCTTGTTAGAAGAAGAAAGCGCGTGCTTGAAGTTCCTCCGTGGCAGATGTCAGTTGAAAGCTCTGCTTATGGAGTATGCTGCAGTGTCAAACTCTGTTGGATAATTTTAGACGAATGTGTCATGTGTGACATGGAAATATGGCACGCTGTACATTAGTGATTTCCCAAGTGTTCAGATCAGGTAGTAATGTGCAGGGAAAGTGCTCTTTATCTACCCACACAGTGTGCATGTGGAGCAGTGGGAAAATGCTTCCCGTGGAAATTACGTTAGTCAGAAAAGGAATCCATTTACAACATGCACCTTCTAACATCTTTCAGACAATGCATTGTATTAAAGAGGCATTTTTGATTAATGTTTTATAAACATTTTTCAGCATGACAGCTTAAAGTCCCTGTAAAATTGTAAATGTGTGCATGGTGTTCACTTCCATAAAGTCAAATGCCATCCCATAAAGTCTGGTTGAATCCTGTCAACCATGGTGACACAGAATCAGTACCTGGGAGCATTAAAATTAATTTGCTTCATTTATATTACCACAGTGATAGCAAGATGAAAAGAATTTCGTATTTAAATTTTACTTTAAAAGGAAAATTCAAGTAAGTCTTTTTGGGGTTTTAAGTTCTCGCTAGTTTTTTTTTTTTCCTAATTAACAAATGTAAAATGAGGTGATAATCTGTATAGTAGCTTTATTATGGAATTTGGAAAAAATACAAGCCCATTCATATACAAGCCCATTCATTCCACGGGTTCCTTTGTGAGCACCTACTATGCCCTCAAAGATGAATGATGAGTAGCTGCTGACCCTGCAGCTTGACACAGAAATCCCGGGCTGGCGTGGGTCGGGAGGAGGGCTCTGCAGGTCAGCCTGAAGACTGTAGGCTGCACTCTCAGAGGAGGCAGTGTAAGAACAGAAGGCTGAAGGGTGAGGTGGGCACCAAGAAGTGACGGGCATCTAGACCAAGAGAGCTGGGCAAAGGCCTGGGGGCCACGGTGGATGGAGGAGAACCCGGAGGCACCCACTGAGGCTAGAGTGGGGGATCTAGAGGGTGGAGCAGGGGTGGGATCTCCAGGGAGGGTGGAGCAGGGGTGAGATCTAGAGGGGGTGAGAGCAGGGGTGAGACCTCCAGGGAGGGTGGAGCAGGGGTGAGATCTCCAGGGAGGGTGGAGCAGGGGTGGGATCTCCAGGGAGGGTGGAGCAGGGGTGAGATCTCCAGGGAGGGTGGAGCAGGGGTGAGACCTCCAGGGAGGGTGGAGCAGGGGTGAGATCTAGAGGGGGTGAGAGCAGGGGTGAGACCTCCAGGGAGGGTGGAGCAGGGGTGAGACCTCCAGGGAGGGTGGAGCAGAGGTGAGATCTAGAGGGGGTGAGAGCAGAGGTGAGATCTAGAGGGGGTGAGAACAGGGATGAGATCTCCAGGGAGGGTGAGAGCAGGGGTGAGATCTAGAGGGGGTGAGAGCAGAGGGCTCCTGCATGACTGTGTAATTAGATTTCACGGAGAATGACGACCTCCCGTGGTTCCTGAGTATATCGGCCACTGGAATAGGAAAGGGTTATTTGGGCCCGTGATTTCCAAGGTTTTAGCCCTGTCTCCTTAGGCCTCTGGCAGGACATCAGGTTTGAGTACATGTTGGGGGTGAGGCCTTGTCTAAGCCATAGCACAGGGCTCTGGTACCGCCTGCTTTCTGGTTCTCAGCCAGCACACGTGCGTGCTAGTGAAGTGAGTAAACGGTATTCCCATGAGCTCTTAACCCTGTGAGAGAAGAGGGTCCGACTGTGTCTGTCTGCAGGCTGCAGGAGTAAGAACTATAGTGACTTCTTAGTCGACATGACAGATCCATTGCCAGGTGCCAGAAATCAAGTATACTGGCATGGTGGCTTCTGGAGGACACTGTAGCCTTTCTGTGGTTTCTAGCTGCTGCCCAGATATCCCTTGTCACCTGGCAGAGGTACCTAGGACAGAGATAATAAGCTTTCAGTTGCGAAAGAACAGTGTCACAGCATGGGACCTGCTGACTGGGGAATATGCTGTCTCTCCGTGACTCCCACCTTCCACTTCCCACCCAGACCCTGGAGAACGTGAGAGTCCACCACAGTCACACTCAGCCGGGGCTTGGAAGGAATGAAACAAAGCAACATTGAAATAAACGGTCGAGCCAGCATGATGGCGCGCGCCTTTGATCCCAGCACTTGGGAGGTAGAGGCAGGTGGATCTCTGAATTCCAGGACAGCCTGGTCTCATAGCTACTTCCAGGACAACCAGTGACATTATACAGAGAAACTCTGTCTCAGAAGACCTTAAATAATAATAATAATAATAATAATAATAATAATAATAATAAAAAGCAGATTGAGAGGACCTCTAAAAATAGAAAAGGAAAGTAGGTATTTGAAATATGGAAAAGTAAGATAGACTTTAAGACCCAAATGATCAGGGTGACTTTAATTGCTGGAATGCCCCTCCCATCACTGAGAGCCAGCTGTGACACCAGAGGACACACCGAAGGACTTGGACCTCCTCACTGGACACCAAGATTCTTACCTCTAATATATGATTTCCAGCCCTGTTTTTAATGTTGGTCACTGGGGAAGTTACTATCAAGAAAGTGCTGTAGCCACATAAAGTCGTGGGAAGAAAGTCCTATTTAATGTGACAAATGTCTGCACAGCTGCAGGTCGTCCTGGATTCCTTCTCATTCAGGCAAGGCAGGTAGCTGTCATACAAGGCACAGTATGACAGGCCACCAGGGTCTGTCGGGAAACTAGAATCTGCCCTTTCGGTGAGTGGAAAGGGAAAAGGGCCGTGAGGAAACACAGGAGCTGTGATGTCAGGAAGTGGCCGAAGCTGGGACCAAGGGGATTGGGCTCTCAGAACCTGGTGCTCGGAGAAGGAGGCAGGTGGCAAGCTCAGGCTTCAAGCCAGTGAGATCCAAGGGCGGGCACAGTGAGCTGCCAGTAGGGGCCAACTGCTGACTGCTGGTGCCCCTGAAGATGTCAGTGCTGCCTGAGCAGAGCAGAGACCCTCCCTGCCCCTCCATCTTCACATCCAAACTAGCAAGACCACTGAGGGTACAGCCAGCCAAAAGGACTGAAGTGTGCCGAGTCCCTGTGAACAGAAGGTATGTTTGAAGATGAGAGGAATGATCTGACGGAACCCGCAGCACAAGAGAGCTTCAGGCCTCCAGTTCAAAGACTGGCAAGACCACCAGCATACTAGAAGCTTCTAGAAGGTCAAGCCTTGGCCTTGTTGGGGTGGCCCCTAACAGTAGCTTTGCTTTTCATCCGTGTGAAATCCCAGCACCATGGTGGTGTGGGGACCAAGGGAGTTCAGGGTCTGCCCTGAAGGAGCTGCAGTCCGGAGGACTGTGCTACAGAAGCTGGGCTGCACAGAGAGCAGGTGCACACCAGGCCCTCTTCTGTGCCCCTTGGGTTGCAGTGTCCTAGGCATCCTGGTGATGATCTAGGTGAGATGCCACCTAGGGAGGGACCTTGGAGGGACCTGATGCATGCCTCCGTCTCGTCTCTGCCTGCCTCATCACAGTCGGGGACCCTCTGGCATCATGTTATTTGCTTGGATGTTTTGCAGTTGGTTCATTGGTTGGTAACTGCATCAGTATCCGGTGCCTCGTTCATGGCCACAGCAAGGTACCTGGGATGAGTTAGCTGAGCAATGGTAGTCCTTAAATTTTAGTCAGAAAGCCTGCTCTGGTCTCACTGTTAAGGACAAAAGATCTCGGTGCTTCTCTCATTTGTTCCCTTCAGGCTCCTTCATGCCCTGCCTCAGTGACCCTCCTTTCTGGATCTCATCCTCTGGTGCCTCCTTAGAAGTCCCTCAGGGGCAGCAGAGCTCATCAGACTTCCGTATTCTCCAGGCGGGGTATCATCCGTGTGGACCAGGGAAGGGGGACCTTGTCTACAGAGGAGGGTGGCGCTTGCCTCTCAGTGCATCCTATACACTTTCTAAGGCTGTGCATAATACTTTACAACACGTGGATGTTTAGGCTTTTACTGTTCTTTTAAAGAGCTCGTCTATTTTATTTTCTTTTGTTCTTTGTCTTAGTGTTGTTGTTATTGTTCTGAGTTTTCTAGTGAGCATGGAAATAGAAGACAGAACGTCTCCAAGTGTGTACTGTGGCAGCCCTGAGAGAAGCCGACCGTTGGGGAGGGTTGAGTGTTTTCGGTTTACAGCAGTGTTGCATGCGGCTGTGGGAAGAGAGCAGTCTTGAGATACATTTTTGCATAAAGGTTGGAAATTTATTAGAAGGTTAAAAAATGACTGCAAAAGCGAAGCCTTCCCTGTTGTGTTATAATAAAAAGTTATTTATGCACCATTATCGGGCATGTTTAGGAGCTTGGACCCTTGTCAGAGACCATTTCAGAAAAACAAGAAGAAAGCGGAACTCTGAAAGCGCTTGGTTGCAGGAGCTGACGTGTGTACGTCAGTTCCGAGAGCCCGGCCACAGGAAAGCAAGGGTCCTAACACACAAGCTGCTAGTGTCTGGATTTTGCTAGCTAAAGAAGCCAAAGGTGGTAGTTGCCCAGACACAGGCACACCTCACTCTTTTAGAATAGACTAGTAGATTCACATTGCAGCATTCATCTGTTTGGTCCCATCGAGGCCTTGGCTGAGTGCTAGTTTTGCACTTTACCTGTTACATATAAAATTGTTTCGTGACTGGAAAGCACATTGGGATCCTTGGCCATGAGCGTAACATTCAGGGTTTGTGGGTGGAGCACATGCTTAGAAGTTGTGAGGTCCTGGGCTGAATCTCAGGACTTCCGCCCAGCTGGAGCATCATCTCATGACCGCTGTCTGTACCACACATTATCTTCCTGTATCGTTGGGGAACCCTAACAGCCAGTGTCCCCACACCACTGAGCAAGAGGAGATCCGAGATTAACCTCTCCTTAGTCCTTTCCAGCCTTCTTAGAGCAGCTCCGTTTAGTCTTCCTCCTCCTGATGAAGGAGTGAGAGGTACTGGCCCCAAAACAGTCTTCATCTGTCCCAGTTAGAGCTTAGAACTTTGTGTCATGAAAGGAAGCTAGACCTGTCAACTTTGAGAACTTCCCATTACAGGTCTGTGAATACACGTAGGGAAATAGAGTCATAACCAATTCGAGTTGTGATTTTCATGGAGCATGCTTTTTATTTGACGCCAGCTTGAATTTGCCTCTCTGTTTTCTGTCTTCTTGGTTGAACAGGAATTCCAATGCTGAAGATAGTGTTCGCAGGCCACGAGCATCTCTCATTGATATCTGTGCCCTTGCTCATCTACCACCCCGCTCAGATCCTTCTGGGAAGTGTGCTCGTGCCAACAATCAAGTCCTGGATGGTGTCAAGGCAGAAGGTGAGACTCCAGAAAGATCTGATTGGATCCAGATTAGACTGAAATGTTCTTTCTGGATTCAAATGACTCATATACTTACTTTTTTCTGGTATATCACTGTTCAAATGTATGTATTTTATTAATGAAGTATAATAACGGGTTTGAGGAGATGACTGAGTGGGTAGATTACGTCCTGCTCAAGCATTAGGACCTGAGTCAGAACCCTAGGATCTACAGAAAAAACAGGCATGGCAGTGCACCCCTCTACCTCCAGCCCTGGGAGACAGAGAGAGAGATCCTGGGGCTCACTGGCAAGTCAGTCTAGCATGCACACAAATGACAGACCTAGTCTCAAAAAATAAGATAGCAAGCAATTGGAGAAGACACCTGCACACAAGGACACATGTGTGTGCATACATACAAACTCACACACACACACAGACACACACACAAATGTATAATTACAGTATACACTGATTCGTTCGATTTGATCGGGAAGAGTGAATATTGAATGTCTTATAAAAGAGAGTAATATTTGCAAGGCAGTTTTCAAATACTCTAACATACTCCTATTCAGGAGAATATTGATGGGTGTTTAAAATTGGAACTACCCCTTCTTGTGCACTTCACTGTGGACCTGGGTGGCTTTCCTCTGTGCTTTTCTGAATATGGCCGAAACTAGACTTAGCCACAATGCATTTTCACTTTTAACTTCCCAGTGTGGTAAAACTGTGTTTGGGAATTAAAATATAAAAGTTAACTATCAAAAGAGCCCACACAATATTAATTTCACCATACTTAGTACATAATATTATTACATATTAGTTAGGTTCTTCTCCACAGCCCCAGACAGGGTTTCTCTGTGTAGCTTTGCGCCTTTCCTGGAACTCACTTGGTAGCCCAGGCTAGCCTCAAACTCACAGAGATCCGCCTGCCTCTGCCTCGCGAGTGCTGGAATTAAAGGCGTGCACCACTACTGCCTGGCAATTAGCTAGGTTCTTTAGACTTAATTTCCAAAAGTATTAACCAAAATAATTGAGTCAGTGATTCAAAAGAAATTTAGATGACGCAGAATCTGGTGTCACAATGGAATGCTCTCCTCTGGTGGTTTGGTCCTGCCAGAAGTAATTTAGCGGTGACTGCTAACAGGAGGTATGTGAGAAGAGGCGTCCAGTGGCGAAGCAGCCTGTGCTATGTCCCTCACATCCTGAATGACAGCATGGCCACGGGATGTGTGTGAGGCAGGCCCCGCTCCCTGCCTGGGTCAGACATGGATGCGGAGGCATTCTGCCTGAGTTCACAGCTGAGCCACAGCCATGCTCATGGCCCCACTTGCTATTGCCATTTTTACAGGCTAGGAAACGGGATGAGAGAGTTCAGCAGTTTAACGTCCTGCGGAAAACACGGTGAGGGATTTGGGACTAGAAAACTCTATGTGGCCATAAATATCTGTAACACAATGACAGAGATAGAATATCCCTCTTAGAAGACTCACAGGAAGCCCCTGAGGTCCTGCATGAGAAGGCTAGCCCATCCAGTGTCATCACTAATTCGGTGACCTAACAACAGCGGTGTCAGGCCACCTCCAAAACAAGGAGCTGAAGATCCCCCTTCTCTCTAAGCCGTGGGTTTTGTCGTAGCGATAGAAAGTGGATGGGCATACTCACGCAGACGGATGGTGTAACCTTGCTCAGGACTAGCAGAAAGGTGGTGGGCAGTGTCATTTTCCTTTACTTCCCACATTCTCTGGAGATTTTTCTCTTCCATCTATCAGTGTACATGTATGTTGCCCCCTCCGAATGTATTCATACAACTATTGACAAAAAAAATGAAGAAAATTAGCTGGGCCGAACTGAACAGGGCTGTGACCCTACCTACTCCTCAGGGACCGAGGCAGAGAACAGCAAATCCAAGGCCATTCTGGCTGCAAAATAAACTCAAGACAGTGGGCAGCCCAGTGATACTGTCTCACAATAAATTTCTTTTTTTTTTTGGTTTTTCGAGACAGGGTTTCTCTGTGTAGCTTTGCGCCTTTCCTGGAACTCACTTGGTAGCCCAGGCTGGCCTCGAACTCACAGAGATCCACCTGGCTCTGCCTCACGAGTGCTGGGATTAAAGGCGTGTGCCACCACCTCCCGGCTACAATAAATTTCTTTAAAGGGCTAGAGTGTAGCTTAGTGAGTGACCATTTACCTAACATACATGAGACCCTAGATTCAATACCCAATACTACAAAAAAAAAAAAGAAGAAGAAATTGCTTGAAAATCCAAATACTCTTTGCAACAGTATTCAGTCACAGTAAACACAAAATTAACTGGAGTGGGTTTTCTTCTAAATGTCTCAAATTTTTGAGACTTAATCAGACCATGCTGTTCAGTTTCCAGTTAGCACTGCCTAATTTAGAATAATCCCAAAGCCTGGAACATTTACCTAGTAACATAAACACTCAGAACCTTTCTTCAGGGTGCCATGACTACCTTTGTTTGCAGATAATACTAATGAGACCCATGTAGTGCAGAACAGAAGCATACAAACACCTGGCCAGGCTCTGGAGCTGACACAGTCTGCTGGCCAGTGAGCTGGCAGCTAAGTCTGTTTCTAGGGTAGGGCTGGTTATATAGACCATCTGAGTGAGTGCGCCAATCCGCTTTCTGTTGCTGTAACAAAACCTAAGACTTAGAAAGAAGGAAGTTGGTTTTGGCCCCTTGTTTTGGAAGTTTCAGTCCATGATCGGTTGTTCTATTACTCTGGGGCCTGTGAGAGTCATGGTGGGAGTGTATAGAATATAACCCTTGCCTTCACTGCAGGGAAGAGGGGTAGAGGGACCAAGGTCCTATCCAAGGCCCCCAATCACCTAGATGTCTCCCACTAGGCCCCACATCTTAAAGGTCCTACCATCTTCCAGTAGTGGTATAGCCTGAGGACCAAGCCTTGGGACCTACAGGGAACATTCCAGATGAAACGAGTATCAGCAGACTCCTCCTCCCAGTGGCATGTTATCTGGTATGAGTTGATATTTTGCCTTGTTTGTGGACATTCCAACTCTGAACCGTTTCCATGTCTTGCAGGGAGTGAAGCTGACGAGGCCGACAGTATGACTCCGGAGGCGCCTTCCTGAAGCGTGTATATATGTACAGGGCTGTCCGTGCAGGCCATTCTGAACACTTGTCCTTGTGAATGTTGCTTTGATGCCTATTTTATTTTTTTACAGAAAAATATGATACACCTGTTTAAGTGCCTTAAATGTTCTTGACATGCTCTGCTGGCGACTGCCATGGGTGGACAGTATTCTGGACTTAATTTTTTTTCCTTAATGCAGAAAAAAAGTTTTTGTAAGGGACAAAAAGCTAACAGGTTTTCTTTGTACTGCCTTTTGTGCACAACAACTCTGTAATAGTTACTGTAACGTTTGAAATGAGGTCACACCATCCAGAAACCATCCGCCTGGTGACAGGGAAAGATTCCGCAGTCTCGTTCGCACGCTTTGATTCGCCATGTGGTTCTTTGTTTCTGTGACTATGACATGCCTCTTCCTCATCAACTCAGCAGGGGTCAGAGATCGGCGAGATGCTGAGAAGCACGAGGTACCTCATTCCTTGACGTCGTCTTCTCTAGACATCTCTTCAATTAGTCCCCGCACACTCCGGAAACTCTTGAGTCCCATCACACCTGTGTGGGGGAATAGCTTAAATTTATTATGAGCTGCTTCAAAGGAAGGCCTGATGTGAGTACTGAGGTAAACACAGAGTGTGGTTTGGGAGGTTTTCAGTCCTATCTCTGTGTGCTTTTCCTCCTCCTTCCTTAATTCCTTTGTTTCTCATTTCACTCGCATACTCACAAACAACCCAGGGCAACACACAAACATCAAAGTCAGCTGGAGAGTAGCAACAGTTGACAGTGGGTTGTGTTCCCATTGCACAGCTAGGACCAAGTGCTGTTCCTGTTACACAGTTCCAAATCGCTCCTGTTGGCAAGACGCAGCCTGTTACACCCTTTAAGTAAGCACACTTAAGACATTCGAGACAGTTTATGAATGAGAGCATCCATCACTCACTTGACAAATGTTTGCAGCATCTCTTAAGAAATCAAATCATTATTGCCCTTAGGAGTCAAAGAAAACATAAGGTCATGGACGTGAGCGAATGTTACATGCCCACACTGCCTAGTCAGGTGGAAAGAGGGGCCAGCACAGAAGGCCCAAGACCATCCATCAGCCAAGCTTTCGAACAACTAGTCCTGGAACTGGGCATCAGCTTTCAAAGGGATATCTGGTGTGGCCTTCATGGCCAGAAGAGCTTCAGCTGGACGCCAGCAGAAAATAAGCAGTGTACTAGATGGCGGAAGCGCCATTCTTGTGTTTCCTTAATACTTACTACTTTATTGATTTAACAGACAAATTGGTGGCATGGGTCTCACCAAGGCCCTGCTCTCTCCTCAGCAGCTGCCTTTCTTGTTGGTAGTGGTGGCTGAAGTCCTACAACGAAGCGATCATTCCTTCAGAATTCACTGGACTTGTCAGTGGTGCTAGTTTACGGCATGGTTAGCACCGGCGTGCCAGTGTTCGCCAGGTCTTTTGTGTCGATGTCTCAGGACCTATAACTCCCAGCAGAGCTCTGCTGCTGGTGCCCGGCCTTGGCAGTGACTCCCCTTGGTGAGTGTGCCACTTACTCGGAGCAGAAAGGTTTTCAAGTCTCGTCCCTCCACACCTGGGCTTAGAGGAAGTGGAAGTTGTCTCTCTGCCGGAACTGTAGTCAGAACCTCCATGTCTCGTGAACACTGGTCTCCCCTGCGACCTCTCTACCTCTCTCAACACCTGCAGTAGGTGTGGCTGTGGGAGAAATTCAGCTGAAATGCTAGGAGAGCGTTTTATCTTTTGCTTTAAAAAGGTGTTTTGTTTTCCCAAGAGTTGATGTATATCGTGAGTTTGGGTGGCTTTAGTAACATGTCTGTGGCTACTTCTCTTTTTACACAAATGGAATAGCATATTTTTCCATGGTGAGCAAAAAATAGAATCAAAATTCATTTTAGTTCCTGCTCATTCGAGTTTAATTAGCAGCTTAAAATATTTTCCTGTGTTTATGCACTGTCCATCTCTGTTTTATACATTTGTTTGTCCAAATGTATTTATAAAAGAAATACATTAGATTATATTTATGTTTACTCATGTTTCCACCTGGAATTTGTTTTTTTAATGCTGAAATTTTAAAGAATGGTAATGTGGTCTTTACATGTGTTTCAGGTTTTAAGATTTTGTGGATTTTTTTAATTCTTCCCTATTCTGTTCTTAACTGACACACCTCTGGTTGACGCTAAGTGTTTATGCTAAATACCAAATTTTTTCAAAGATGGCTAAGTAATGAAGTGGGTTATTTATAATAAATGGGAAATAAAAAATAATTCTATGATTAAACAAAGACCACTTGAGGAATCACTGAACAATTTGTGGTTCATTTTCGCCTAATTTCTGATGCTCTTGCACTGCTTTCCGAGGACTGCCTAGGTTCACTTTGGCTTAATGCAGCATGAAATGTGTGTGAACAGACATGCCACAGTCCTTCCAGCTGCCCGGTCACGCCCCTCCACCCCACCGTGCCATAAAAACCCATTTTTAATACACTGTCCGTGCGTCAGTGTTAGGGACAGAACGGGAACACTTGCAGCAGAGTGACGAGGCTGAGGTGCTGTGTCCTTTGGGTTAGTGGAAAGGTGAGTTCCGGCAAGCCTTCCCAAGCCCAGGGCTTCTTTGACGAGCACATCACCTTGGAGAATGCCAAATTTTTGTGTTCTTGGGCTTCATCTTCCCTTTGGAAGCCTAATGGAAATGTCACCTCCTCCAGGAGGCTTTCCTGGGTTCCCAGTGAGCACTGTCTTGCCCAAAGCCCATGCTGTTCTAGTCGCCAATTGACTTTTCCATCTCCTCCAGTGTGGCACACACATCTGTGGGTCTCCAGCTCCAGGCTCGGAGTGGCAGCCAAGAGTTGGGGAAACACCCTCAGTAATTCAAGCTACATAGGCCATGCTGATCTGATTTAATGAGTACTTTATACACATTTAAAAATAAAAGATTTTTTTACAGAATTCTGATATCCTAGAAAACTTAGATAAACATTAACATCATCATTATCCTCAATTTGTATGTAAACAGTAAAAGGTCTCCTAAGACTTTATATTTGTTCACAACTCTTGTAATACAGAGCTGTTTTCTCAAATAAGTAAAAATCCTTATATGCCCCAGAGGACTTACCTACTGACCTGATTTTGAAGAGCAGTGTTTACTCACTGCAGGTTACCACCATGAAGACTAGTTGGTACCAGCATAGATGTCAGAAGCCATGGGCACTGATATCACCAGACGACGGAGCCTGACAGACGTGACCAGCTGCTAAAGCAGGGCCCTGCTCTATACTCTCCTCACACACGAAAGGAACCTGGCTCCTCTGTTTTCTAAGGGATTCTGAACATGCTGGATATTTGGGGACATGCAAACTTAAATGGTAGCCACCAGTGGCCCGTCCCCCACCACTGTGTCTCTCAGGATTCCCAGTGACCACCCTCCCCGTCTCCACACACTTGTCCCCAGTCCACCCACACTTAGTTCTCTTAAGTGCCTTCTCTTGCTTGGATGTTCCTCTTTGTAAGCAGGGAGAGGCTCTAAAACCCCACCTGCCCTTGGCTGCCATGTGACCTCACAGAAGCCTCAGACTTTCCATTTTCTCCTGTTCACACTGGTTTCCACTCCTGATCTGGCAGTGGAGTGAGTCAGTGTGAGGATCCTTATGTGCAGGAAAAAAAATGTACCCCTAGAAGGCAAAAGAGGAAGGTATTTGTGTTTCCTCCAAATGTGTCAGGAAAAAAAAAAAGAGAAGACTGTAAATGAGTGGTCCATAGTAGACAAAATAAAAAAAATAGGTAATAGACTTAGTTAAAAGTATTGAGCCAGAGCTGGAGAGATGGCTCGGAAGTTGGGAGCACTGGCTGTTCTTCCAGAGGTCCTGAGTTCAGTTCCCAGCACCCACATGATGGCTCACAACCATCTATAATGAGATCTGATGCCCTCTTCTGGTGTGCAGGCATGCATGCAGATAGAACATTGTATAGATAACAAAAATAAAATTTTTTAAAAGAATATTGAGGCAGCTCAGTGGCTCAGCAGGTCAAGGCCCGTCTGATGCCCGGAGTGTGCCCCCTGGGACCCACATGGTGGAAGGAGAGAACTGGCTCCTGCAGGCTGTCCCTGACCTCCACACGTGCCCCAGCATTCACTCACACACAACATGGACTCACTAAATAGATGTGTGGTGATAATTTGTGCTCTAACAAATAAAGCTTGTCTGAAGATCAGAAGGCAGAGCCAATCACTAGTTACCACAGAGGCCAGGCAGTAGTGGCACACTCCTTTAATCCCAGCACTTGGGAGGAGGAAGCAAGAAGATCAGGAGTTCAAGGCCATCCTGGGCTACACGAGATTGGTCCATTCTGAAAGATGGTGGAGCCTCACACCTTTAATTCCAGCACTAGGAAGGAAGAGACAGGAAGTGATGCGGCTGGGTGGAGAGAGGGCTATAAGGCAGGAGACAGGAGTCCCTTTTCAGGCTGAGGATTCAGTAGAGGTAAGAAGTCTTTCAAGTGCCTGGCTCCTTTAATGATTTTTAAGCATTTACCCCATATTTAGCTCCGGGTTTTTATTATTAAGACCAATTAGGATTTGTGCTACATAAATGTAATAAAAATTTGAAAAATCAGGGGGGATGCACGTTTAAGTGAGCTATTTTTCAGCATATGAGATTGGCAAAAGGCTTAAAACTTTGAAATTTTCAGAAAAATAACAAGGGTGTTGGGGTGGAGGGTGAACTTCTTCCTGTTAGTGGAAGCATAAATGGGGTAAAATGTGTGGAGAGCTGTTAAAAGTTAAGTATCTGTGTCCTTCCATCTAGCTCTTTTATTTCTCAAGTCTACCCTACAAAAGAATCAATGGACAAGAATGTTATCTTGATAGGACAAAAGACCACCAAGCCTTTCAAAGCAGGGAAATGTTCAATGGAGCCCTAATAAAAGACGAGGCTGTACAACATGGTGCGCACCTGGAATCCCCACACACTGAGGCAAGGAGGAGTTCAGGGTCATCCTTGGCTACATTATAAGTTCAGTCAAGGCTACAAGACCTTGTCTTGAAAAGAAGGGTGGACGGAGAGAAAGAAAGACATTACATTGTCGTGTGGTGACAATATATGTGGAGTAGGAGGGAATGTCAGTGTCAGGCAGGAAGTGACACTTGGTACTCCTAGAAACCCATGATGTTACTGGATACATGTTGTGTATGTAGGGACACTATGTGCTCTGTTAAAGTACAAGTTTGGCCAGGGAGTTACAGCTAACATTTGTGTAAGTCTTCCCCAGTGCCTGGCATGGTGACAAGTGCTTCATACACGTTATCTTGGTCACCTCTCCAGCAGTGCTGAGATGGGTCAAACTAACCCCATTTTCCAGATGAGAAAATTGTCACTTCTCAAGTGGCTGGCCAAGGCCACAAAGCTAAGAAGAGGGAGCATTTGAACCAAACTGGCACATTTGGTGGTTGGAACTTCAGGAAGGCAGCATGGGGAGGAGTGTTTGGTTTTTCAGTTGACTTTGATCGTACTTTGGAGGGGTCAGAATAAGCATGCAGTACAAACGGAGCTCTGCTGTTGCTTGAGGGAATGCCGTCGTTCACCTCAGCCGTGGCACATTGGTCAAGCCAAGCATGTTTAGTTAAGAAGATGATGTCTAACTAGCCAGGACCAGGCCTGTGAGGTAAATGGGATTGTCCTACAAGATAAAGTGGGGGGAGTTTGGTGCTGGCTAGGGAAGTGGGGCTGAAAAGTCCCCCAAATGAGGGGGAGGCAGAGAAGAGGGTGAGGGAGGTCAAGGACTCGCAGTGTGTCTACAGCCTGGAAATGCACAGGAGAGCTGGGGGTATGGACCTTGGGAGATGTCTGCCCCACAGACCGAGGGGAAAAGGAGGGGGAGGCAGGAGAGCAGGGGAGAGAAGCCACTACCCAGTGATTGGGTGAGAAGTGGCAGGGTGGCCCAGAGTCTCTAAATAGACACTTGGGGAGCATCACCCTGACTGGGTCGTGCCATTCCATGAACTAGGGTTCAGGACTTGGGGGGCGGGAGCTAAGCATCCCCAGCCAGTCATCTGTGTCCTGATCGTGAACATGATGTGACCAGCAGCACCTGCCACCATGCCATGACCAGCATGACGGACTGTACCCGCAAACCCTGAGCCAACGTCAACCCTTCCTGAGCTGCTGTTGAGAGAAACAACACAGCCGGAATGATCCCGTTCCCTCTTCCTGTGAAAGGGCTAAAAACCTCAGAACGCAGAAATTCTAAGAGATTCAAAGGCATGCCGTGTACACCAGCCCTCAGAGACCCAACGCAGAAGATGGAAACATGCTGAAGAAATCGATCCTGTCCTTGTTAGTTTCCTCTCCCAAGCTTCAATCCTCAACCACATGGACCCCCTCCCCCACTAGACATTCTAGACTCCAGGTTGTTAGGGGATGTTAACATTCAGGCCTGCCCCTTGGGGACCCGCCCAGCGTCCTGACCACGTCCTCTTACGCCAAGTCTCCTTTGAGGAAAGAAACCCTCCCTCTTCTCTCTCTGTCTCTCTCTGTCTCTCTCTCTCTCTCTCTCTCTCTCTCTCTCTCTCTCTCTCTCTCTCCTCTCTCTGTCTCTCTCTCTCTCTGTCTCTCTCTCTGTCTCTCTGTCTCTCTCTCCTCTCTCTGTCTCTCTCTCTTCTGTCTCTCTCTCTCTCTCTCTGTCTCTCTCTCTCTGTCTCTCTCTCTCTCCTCTCTCTCTCTCTCTCTCCCTCTTCTCTCTCTCTCTCTCTCTCTCTCTCTCTCTCTCTCTCTCTCTTCCTCTCTCTCTCTCTCTCTGTCTCTCTCTCTCTCTCTCTCTGTCTCTCTCTCTCTGTCTCTCTCCCCCTCTCTCTCTCTCTGTCTCTCTCTCTCTCTCTCTGTCTCTCTGTCTCTCTCTCTCTCTCTGTCTCTGTCTCTCTCTCTCTCTCTCTCTCTCACCATGAGGTAACACTCACATCCTCTCTTCCTTCCCTTCCTTTTCTCCCTCTCTTCTTCCCTCTGTTCCCTTCTCCATTCCCCCAATAAAACTTTCCACGTGGATGCTGTGTCTGCACAGTGTGAGTAGCTTTCCACCGCGCCACGCCACCACCCGTGGTTACTATGTGGCATGTCTCCCTCACCTGCTGTGGGTGGGTGGCCGCACCGTTTTTAAAATACAGCACAGGTTCCTGCGATCCTGGAGAGCTGCTGTCAGTGTGGCCATGGCGCTGGCTTTGCCAGCATGGCGGGAACCCTCCCTGTGCTGTTTCCTCCGTGACATCCAGGCCTATCATTTATTGTCTCACGTGGGGCACATTCTGACAGGATCGGACACTGCTGGCAGCTGTCCTGTGTCCTCTAGAAGGTTCCCGTACACTCTGAAGTTGGAGCAGAGCCCCACCTCAGCTCACGAGTGAGAACTGTAGGGATTGCAGGGTTGACAGGAGGCCAGGTGAGGAAGTCCCTGAAGCCCTTGTCACAGTGCCTGGCTCTGATTATTCAACAACGGACGGGGCCAGCGCAAATCCGATTGTCTGCGTGCAGTGAGACCTGTGCGAGGCCACGTCGGTCACCATGCTCATGACTTCTGTCTACACAAGCAATTTCTTATGGAGACTATCAGACATCACTAGAAGTCAGCAAGTGGCCGGGGCATGAGTCTGTTTCATTGGTTAATGAAGACACTGGATGCTAAATTTTAAATGGCTGTATCCCCAGAGCACAGAAAGACAAGGACATAATCCCAATCCTCCAGGCCTACCTGTGCTGCTGGGCCTTTTCCTACCTACCCCAAACATCCTGAGTCTGGTAACAGAAGGAGCTGCCCTTACCAGTTCCCATCAAACACCTTTGGAGCTGCCTCTGAGTGGTACCTGGCAACTGCCCTCTCTGAGGGCTGCTCCGTGAGTGTCAACTAAAATGTCCCTTCTGCTCCATCAGGTGTCATACTCACCCAGCACGGATTTGGCTTCACCCTTCACAGTCCCCTTTAATGTTGTCATTTCCAGGGATTTGTGTCATAGATTTTTTTCTCCACCCATCTTTGGGAGCTTCTAGGCCAGTATCAGTCAACTGTCCTGCTCTAAGCAGGAACAGGCAAATCAGGAGTTCTGGTCTCCTATTTCCAGTTGCACTATGGGTATCCCTCCTTGGATGTCTCCAAGCATCTCTGATTCCACATGCCCAGATGAAAACTCAGTAACCTCTCTTCTTACTGCTGTGGGATGTTTTGTGTGCTACGAATATGTGTTGCTCTAATTGGTTGATAAATAAAATGCTGATTGGCCAGTAGCCAGGCAGGAAGTATAGGTGGGATAAGCAGATGAGAATTCTGGAAAGAGGAAGGCTGGGTCAGGAGACGCTGCCAGCTGCTGCCAGGAGAAGCAAAATATAAAAGTACCGGTAAGCCACAAGCCATGTGGCAAAGTATAGATTTACAGAAATGGGTTAGTTTAAGATATAAGAGCTAGCTAGTGAGAAGCCTGAGCCAGTAGGCCATATCATTTATAAATAATATAAGCCTCTGTATATTTATTTGGGTCTGAGCGGCTGTGGGACTGGTGGGTGAGAGAGATTTGTCCTGACTGCGGGCCAGGCGGGACACAAGAAAACTTCCAGCTACACTTCCCTCACTCCATCCTCCCCAAGTCAGGTTCCCCTGTTGGCATAGCAACCATCTGCTTCTCTTCCCCTGTAACCTTCACAACCCACTTTCTGTACTCAGAAAGTTTTCTATTGATTTCATCTACAAAACTGCCCTTTGCCTCTACCTCCCTCCATGGCCTCTGTCACAGTCTTAAAATACCTTCCTAAGCTGCTGTTTCTCCTTCAGGAGCACCTGGCAGCCTGTGACACACTGCTGACATCATCTGTCCACCGTGTGCTAGGCATACACTAAACACAGACACTACAAAGGAGTTACACCACTTTTCTCTTTACAATTTGACACTGATGCAGTGATTCCCATTTTACAGATAGAAGGTAGAGGCCCATGTGGCTGAATACCAAGCTCCATGGCTCATAAGTGGCAAAACACAGATTTCACTGGGTCTTTGATATGGCCAACCCTTGTGCTTCCAAACACAAGTCTACACAACTTCTCTGTCTTTTCTTGTGGAGTCATCCATCAGTGTGTACTAGTCAGTCCACAATTCTCCCTCTAAATGATGGATTTCAGTGGGACCTTACTTGTATGTCTTAGGAACTCTGACTGACAGCAGAATGCCTGATCGGTTTACCTTTTTTTATTTTAGAGTTTTAGATTATGAAACAGTATCTTTGGGAGGTGGCATGTGATCCAGTCAACAATCAATGTCCAGAGTCACTGTACTGGTCAATATGCAAAAGCTCCCAAAGTCCCCCCCCCTTTTTTAAATAAAAATCAATCCAAGTTGAGATTGCTCAGTTGGAAATGAACTTGCCACACAGCATGAGGACCTGAGTCTGAGCCCCAGATCCAACACAAAAAGCAGGATGGGTAAAAATCTGAGCACTGGAGAAGCAGAGGCAGGAGGATCCCTGGGACTCAGTGACGGGCCACCCTACCTGTAACCACAAGCTCCAGGTCAATGAGAGACCCTTCCTAAGAATAGTGAGGTGGGTATCTCCTAGTGAATGACACAGAGGTTGTTCTCTGGCCTCCATGTTAACACACATGTATGCACACACACAATTAGTACCAGTGATGATGCAATCAACCCAGAATTGATGAGACCCCACAAATTCCCTCCAGACCCATGTTCCTTATGGCCTTGGCTGGTCTATAAACATGCAAGATCCTAGGAAGACTCAAGCATCAATCTTGGGAGGAGCTATAGCTTCTAGTCCCAGGCAAGTCAAACAGGCCTTCCTTCCTCTGCCCTCCATTTCCTATCCCCCAGGACATGAGCCACTGGGCCCAGTGCTAAATTAGGGTCTAACCAAAATTTATGTGTGTGAGGAGGAAGCAGGCACTGCACAGATCTGAGTTGGGCATAACAAGGCATGGACAGCTGCCCTTTACCTCTGGGTCACAGGTTCAAATCCAGCCAAGCCTCGCCTGACAGAAAATCATTACCAGCTCAGTGTCAAGCCCCTTGACAGATGGAAAATGAATTTCCATCTCCATCCAGCAGGCAAGTGTCCACACCACACTTGGCACTAAGTCGTTCTCAACTCTGTGGAGACATAGTGGAAGTCATGTATAGTTACCCCGGTGGCAGGCCGGGCGCTGAGGTCAGGCAGAGCCTGCATTTTGGTGTCTGTGAGGACCTTGACAGTGCCCCCTCCTTGGCCCTTTCACGAGTGCTTGATTAACTAGCTGACTTTTCTTCACCTCTGACAGTGTTAGCAAGCCATCTGAAGTAATGGAACAATTGAGAAATCCGATCTTGAGCATCAAAACAAAGGCAGCCCAAGTCACATCAGAAAATATCACGAATGCATTTTCATCCCAGTCCTGAATTGAGTTCAATCACTTGGCAGCTTCAAAAATTACACATTTTAGTAATAAAGGTAAACTATTTCCAGTTTGTCTTCAGAGCCGCGTCAGCCTTGTTCCTTCTTGGTTTGACCAACACCACCACACTTTCATCCGGGGACACGGAGGGCCTCGAGTCTGGCTTGCTGAGTGCACAGTCTGTCCACTCCCACTGGGGCTTGGACTCCTCAGCAATCACAGCCAGCATCCCAGGAGGGAATGGTGAGGGCTAGGGGAAAGGATGCAGGGCTCAAACACAGAGTCTGAGAGCAGGAGAGCACAGTGAGGAAGGCATGTCATGTCATAAGGAGCCTGAGCCAGGGCTGATCCTCCCTCTCAGACTCCACACTGGCACCCTGTCTGAGCTCACCCCTCCACAGCCTGCAGAAATCTCAGCTTGGCAGGGCAGGGCTGGGTTGAGCTAGGCTGGGTTCCCACACACATGTCCCTGTGAAAGGCTTGGGGCTACTGAGCAGTGCAGGGCAAACAGGGCACGGCAGAGTAGCTTCATGGTGAAGCTCTCTGAGTGAGTGCCGTTGGCGATAACTCCCTCTGAGGTATCGTGCGAGCCAGCTTCCCAATACTGTTAAAAATATCTGAGATAGATCAGCTTATAAGGAAAAAGGTTCATCTTAACCAACAGCGTTAGTGTTCCAGTCCACGGTCAGTTCCCCACTGCTTTTGGAGCTGTGGCTGTGCAGTACCTCACAGCAGGAGCATGTGAAGGAAACTGCTCACCTCATGGTGGTCAGGAAAGGAATGAGAGACAGGTGGTTCCCACAGTCTCCATCAAGGGAACATCTTGAACCTAACGTCCTTCAATCAGACCCCATGTCCTAAGGGTCCCACTACCTCCTCATAGCAGCAGAGGCTGAGTGCTAAGCCTTCACCACACCCTGCTGAGAGTCCTCTGATCCAGCGCCCAGAGGGACTTCAAGTCTGGAAAGAGACCTCTTTCTGTTGTTGGCTGTTGCTGCTCTTTGGGGGCCACCCAGCTCTCAAATAAATCACACACAGAGGTTTAGTCTTAATTACAAATGTCCAACCTTAGCTTGGCTTGTTTCTTGCCAGCTTTCCTTAACCTTAAATTATCCCATCTACCTTTTGCTCTGGGCTTTTCCCTTTTTCTATTTCTGTATACCTTTCTTACTTACTCTGTGGCTGTTGTGTAGCTGGGTGGCTGGCCCCTTGCATCCTCTTCCTTCTCTCGCTCCTTCTTTCTTCCTCCAGATTTCTCCTTCTGTTTATTCTCTCTTCCTGCAAGTCCTGCCTATCCTTTTTCCTGCCTCACTATTGGCTGCTCAGCTCTTTATTAGACCAATCAGGTGTTTTAGACCAGCACAGTAACACAGCTTCACAGACAAACAAATGCAACATAAAAGAATGCAACACATCTTTGCATCATTGAACAAATGTTCTACAGGATAAACAAATGTAACACACCTTAAAATAATATTCTACATCTTCACTTGCTGGGCACAGACAGGTCCTGGAAAACCTGCCACAGAGTATCTTCATATGCATACACATTGCACTTTTCTTTACACCCCTAGTGAGGGGAACTTCCCTACCCGGTATTGTTCTGGTAAAAGCAGAGCATGAGTTGACCTGGTTCCATACGTCCAGATCTCCCTGACCTCTCTCCGAACTGAGAGACCTGACAGCACCATGCAATGGCAGCCTGGGCCTCAGAGAAGCACAACAGAGAAGCTCACCTGGTGCCTGAAATCTGCCTGATGTGCCCAGGGTCCTTCTGACCAACTGCTAAGAGCAAGCAAACTAGGAACCTATGAGCAGCCGTGACAGGAAGTCCTTTCTCTTCCTCACCGCCCCTTCAACTCTGCTTGTTAGGGCGGCAAGGGTTGGTCAGCTGAGCAGGACTCATCTCGCACCTCGTGTTCTGTAGCTGTTTCCTTCTGCCCAACCCTGCCCGCACCCCAGGAGGCCCATGTGACTCAGGAAGTAAACCAAACTTACAAGGCTCAGGGAAGCTCCTGAGGAGAGTCTCAGGGACGTTCCCCATGGTTCTGAAAGCAGTAAGGTGTTACTCGGCAGAGAAGATTGACCTCCGGGCAGCCGGCAGCTTGTGCTGTGAGCTGAAGGGCTGTAGCATTCGTGAGGAACATAGCTTTGGTGATTCGGTGCTGGAGTGGACTTTCTGTGATACAGCAGCCTTTGAATTACTGCAATCCCATAAATCCCATGCTTCTGTAAGTAATACAGGGTAATTACTAGTGCACTACACTAGACGAACAGAATGGCTTCTTTGGTGCCTTATCTGGGATGAATAATTGTAACATTTAGGTTGGAGGAGGGAAGACCAGAGTGCAAGAGGAGGCAAGAGATTATTCCCAGGAGAACTTGCAACATCTGAGGTTATCTTAGCCCACTGTTCAGTTTCTGGAAGCAATACAGCAAAAGGAGGTTCCCATTCCTAGTGCAAATCTTTTAGTATGTTCTGACCCTCCCTCCACCAGACACCTGGTATTACTAACTAGAAACAAGCCTTCTGGCTGCTGCTTACACATACCAGAAGTTTAGAACACAGCTTTCCTGCTGGACCTCAATCTCTAAGGAAAAGGCGGCTCTAACCTCACATGCGGCACCATGGTGACATCCTTTCTGATGCAAGTGGTTCCCGCCAGTACCGAACAGACTCAACAGAGTGAGGAGCGGGGTGTTGTAGAAGCAACCTCTGACCTCTGAGCATGGAGAAGAGCATGGCCCCAGGGTTCTCTCCTCACTCTTTTGTCTTCAGCTGTCTCTGCCACCAGTGCCTTGAGGCTCCCTTTTCTCCTCCAAACCCCCAGCCTACCTTCAAATGCAAGCTTCAGGCTCACGGCATGAGGAGACAGCACGCTTTCAAAGCCACTTTTCTGGAGCTGCTCCCTGCCTACATGAAAAGGCCCACAGAAGGGGAAAAGGTAGGCAGAGAATGACCCCGAGGAAGGGTAGGACCATGAACAGGCTGTGGTTCTGGGCACTTGATGCTGTGGATATCGCTCTGTATAAAAAAAAAAAAAAAAAAAAAAAAAAAATGCTGATTGGCCAGTAGCCAGGCAGGACAAGCAAAGAAGAGAATTCTGGGAACAGGAAGGCTGAGTCAGGAGACGCTTCCAGCCGCCGCCATGAGTACCAACATGTAAATTACCGGCAAGGCACAAGCCACGTGGCAAGGTATAGATTTATAGAAATGGGTTAATTTAAGATGTAAGAACTAGATAGCTAGAAGCCTGAGCTATTAGGCCAAACAGTTTAAATGATGTAAGAGTCTGTGTGTCTATTTTGTAAGTGGGCTGTGGGGGCTTGGCGGGACCGGGGAGAAGCTCTCCAGCTACAAGTTGAAGCAGCCTGACCCTCTAGCAGGCTCAGTGCTCCCAGCAAGGGGCACACCCAGCCGGCCCAGCCCCGGCAAACACCAGGGAATAGACCACACAACAAAGGGAAGCAGTGCTGTGTGCTAGGCTTCCCCTTTCTAGCCTGGATCCCAGAGGAACCATCAAGGGCTTTGTCTTGACATTGCTACAGTCTGCTTCTGGGGTCAGTCAAGGAGTAGCATCCTGGTGACACCCAGCCACCCTGGCACGGGCAGATGCTCAGAACGGAAAATGAATGGCTGACTTCAGCCTGAGTTGCAGCGCATGGCTGGCTGTGAGGCCCGCTCAGATCACTGCCTGGCCTGGCTTCTGTCTGTGTCTCTAAGCAGGGGAGCGTGGTGATGACACCTAGGGCTGTTTCCAGGAGGAAATGGGGCTGCACTGGATGACACAGCTGGGAGACTTGAAGGCTCCAGAAACAGATTTAGTGGCTGAAGAGCAACTTTATCATTTATTGCTATTCAGTTCACTGATGAAGAAACGTGGTAAGAATAAACTTTTCTACCATCTCTCCTAGCCATGGTGTTCAATGGAGATGTTCTCTTTTGGGATGGAGATAGATAGATAGATAGATAGATAGATAGATAGATAGATAGATAGACAGATAGATAGATGATAGATAAACAGACTGACAGACAGACAGATAGAATGTGTGTGTGTGTGTGTGTGTGTGTGTGTGTGTGTGTGTGTGTGTGTTCTCCTAAATCATACAGTGTGGGGGTAGGGTGGGTGCTTCCCACCAACCCATAAGCTCTGACTTCATGAAATGTGCACAGGACCCTTCCAGACTCAGACTTGGTCTGTCTTATTTACATGTACTTACACATGGAGGGAAATATCCATGACTGCCTGCCTGGGAACTATTTTTGGTTGTTTGGACTCTGGCTTCCCCTCTGATCCTTCCTGGTTCTTTTCTGAGGATTTCCGGCCACTGCTTTCTTGGGAGAGAAGGGCTGAAGCTGAGTCTCAGTGGAGGACCCACACACAGACACACACACACACACATCAGGGCTTCACAGCTCTACTGGGGTGATCCTTGCCCACCAGGACAGTGGGTGTTGGGGGAGGGTTCTGCAAACACACACCCCCTTGCTTCCCATGTACAGGAGGACCAGGCGGTGACAGCCTCTTACTTGGCCTCTTTCTCTAGCTATGCTCTTGGAAGGATGAGACAAACGCCTGCCCTGAAATTTTAGACCAGCTCTTTTCTTTAAAACAAAACAAAACAGCACTATTTCCTAGACAGAGCAATAAAATATATATTTATAAATATTTTCCAAGACTGCCCTCTAGTGGAAATCTAGGTGCAATAACACATCTTAAAAATTAGCACTTGGGATTCCAAACTTCTCAGTAAAAACAAGCATTGAAGGGAGACCTTCACACGTGCTCTGAAAGCTTATCACACTTCCTTTGTGCCTAGAGGGGTGCCGGGATTTCACTGAACTGTGCCTTGTTTCTATCAACACACACACACACACACACACACACACACACACACACACACACACGACTGCCTTAAGTCTTTTAAAAAAAATCCTGCTTAAGCTGGGACTCGTGTTATAAGGATATTTTAAAACTGGAAGTGCAGGGACATGTCGGGAAGGACAATGGCAGAATGTGCCGGTTGTGTCCCTAGGCGGTGCAGGTCTGACTGGCTGGTGCTTTTATTTTGGCTGAGGAGGAAGCCAGGGCTGCAGGCGCATCCAGCCCCACAGGCCACACACACTGCTGGGATTTCACCTTGGAGGATGTGGGACAATGAGTCATTTGTGCCTCTTCCTGGCTGTTCCTGGCCAAGGTCAGCTTTCCCACTGGAACCCAGCAGCCTGGCCCAGTGCCCTAGCTGTCTGGAGCCTTTCAGTGGTGCAGAGCCCAGGGAGAGGGTCGGGCTCCACGGCTCTCCCAGCCCCACTCCCCCCGCCCCCCGGGCCCCAGGGCCCCAGTTCAGGCTCTGAGGCAGCCTTGTCTGCCTCATTCACTCTGCTCCATTTGGCAGGAAGGGCCTCCTCTTGGAGGCCTGAGGAAGTGGGTTGTCCTGTAGAAAGGGTCCCAGCTGAGTTCTATGAGAAGACATGAGTAGTTCCTGACCCAGCTCTCCTTTGCTAGTGAACTCCCTGAGGACAAATAATTCTTGCCTGTTTGGACTGGTTCTGACACCTTGTAAACCACTGTCACACAGAACAGTGTTAGCCAAATGGGGGTTTTCATGGGTTTGTCCATTTGACAAACACACCCTGAGCAGGGCCTCCGCACAAGGCACTGTCTGGACTCTGACCAGCAAGACGGACAGGGGCCCTGACCTGGGGAAATTGCAGTTGAGTGAGGATAGACAACTTGTAAGCACATATATCACTTCAGGGGCTGCGAAGAAAGCATAAATAAAGTAATAAAGAAGAGCCAAGAGACACCTACGGGGATGCAGTATGCAGACGGGCTTTCTCTGAAGGTCACGCTTAAGCACCTACTATGTGCCCAACAGTCATTATTATTTGGACAAAGAAAACAGCATGTGCTTTCTGAGGTTTCAGGACACAGGAGTGAGATGCTGATTTCGTATGCTGTCAAGGCTGAGCCCCCAGACACACTGTGGCTCACAGTAAATCTGCCAACTAGATTATAACATTTCTCCTGTACAGAAGTGAAAACTGGGCTTAAGGGATAGGAAAATGCTCACCAAAACCTGTTGATTTCATCCACAGCACCACAAAGGTTTGAATTCAGTCATATTTTGTTCCTGTGTGTGGTGTGTATGTGGGGTGGGGGGGCAACGGACTGGTAGAAACAAGGTACAACTCAGTGAAACTCCAACCCCCTCTGGGCACAAAGGTTTTGTGTAGCTCCTGCATAGCCTCAAACAGGTTAGCAGTACACTGCTTCCCCTGTTCCTGAGCACCTGAATCAGCTCCTGCTAGAGCAGAGGGTGGAGGGGGGGATGCCACATTGGCTCTATATCCAACCAGATGCGTCGTCATTTTACTAGCTCTTGGAAGTGGCGCCCACGTCTGGCAGTTGATTTCAGAGTCTACAGCACAAGTCCTGAGGGCATGGCCAGTCTCCTCCAGAGCTAATTCAGATCTAAGTCCATACCAGGGTCTCTCTTTAGTTTTCTTTCAAGTGAATGGATCTCTTGACTCTGGGAAGAAGATACTCTACTTGACGATACTCGTCACTAACCTGACCCTGAGCAGGAACAGAGAGGAAGGAAAGGCCATCAGATGTGACCTTTTACTCCCTTGGCCACTGGTGGAGAAAGGCACAACCTAGAGCAGGCTGTGTGCAGAGGTCTCTCCCCTGAAGGCAGGACCATCAGCCCACCTGGCCTGGCTGTCACTCCATCGACTTCTGGAGCGACAGGTTCGTTGACTTGTTGCTAACTGAAACCTGAATGGGATTTTCAGAGAACAAGGTGCTCTGAACACAGTATTCAACCTGGGGTCTTGGACTTCTGGACTTCAAGGGGATGTGCTCTGGAGAATGGCAATGAAGAGTGAGGGCCAGTAAAGGGCAGGTGAGCAGCTGCCTTTGAGGAAGGATCTACTTGGACCTGCCTTACGTGCGGGTTTCCGTCAAGAGCTGGTCCCTTCTGAGGAACCACTCTGTCAGCAGCTCACTCACTCCTTAAGGCAGGATCTGGGTTTTACTGTCCTTAACCTCAATATGAATCATGTCACATTGTAGGTGTGCACTGTTGACCTATGGGACCAAAGAAACTCAGGACGAACAGCTGAGCTATTAACATATCAGAGTGGACGCTGGCCACTAGGCTCTCTCAGCTTGTCATATCATATTCTCTCAGTACCTGCTACAGTCTCAGCACTTCCCACCCCGCCCCCACCCTAAACCTCTCCGGCTCCCAGCCTCGCTTCCCTTCCTCTGCTGCTGGTTCCTGTATAACCCAGCCAGCGCTCTCTTGGTCCTCTCGGTCCTTGGCTCCTCTCTTCTCTCTTACCCTCCTCCTCCCTTTCTCTTCTTCCTCTCTCACTGCCCACCTCCCCGCTACCCTCATCTCCCCTCATGGCTTGGTCTATTCTGCTGGCTGTGTTCAGTCTGGCCCCTTCCAGGTGCCTCTGGCTGTTCTCTCTCATCTCCACAATAACAACCTTCTCGGCCATACCTAGGAGCGGTCATGTTCTCATTCTCACTCACTGAGTTGTCTGGATCCTTTCAGTGGTGACCACAATGGCTTTCTTCCACCTAAGCACCCACTTTCCACTGCTTGATTTCTTGATGTGCAGACTCTCCATGGTATTGCCAACCAACTCAGAGAAGGCTGGGCAAAAGGTCTTCACCTTCAGGAGTTCTTCCCATGGACAGAGCAGCCTCCATGGGTCCAAGACAACTGTTGTTTTCTTTCCTTTTAAAATGTTTACACTAATTTTTTTAGAATTTTATACATGCATATTGTATTTTGATATATCCACTCCCAATCATTTCCTAACTCTTCCTAGATATGCCCCCACCTACTTACCTCTCCACTTTGTGCTCCCCATTGTAGATTATTATTTTAAGTAGGCAAAGATGTGTAACATTTGTTTATGCTGCAGAATATTATTTTAACTGTGTAAAGACGTGTTGCATTTGTTTGTGCTGCATTTGTTTAATTATGTAAAGCTGTGTTGCTGTTTTACCTTGCCTGCCTAAGGCACCTGATTGGTCTAATAAAGAGTTTAACGGCCAATAGCTAGGCAGGAGAAAGGATAGGCAGGGCTGGCAGGCAGAGAGAATTAATAGGAGAACTCTAGGCTCAAAGGAAAGAGAAGGAGGTGAGAACGAGGGGCACACCCAGGGCCAGAAGCCAGGCAGACAGAGAAGCAGCGAAAGTAACATACACAGAAGTAAGAAAGGTAACAAGCCCTGAGGCAAAAGGTAGAGAAAGAGAAACAGCTTAATTTGAGTTAAAAGAGCTAGCCAGAAATGTGCCTAAGCTACGCCGAGCATTCAAAACTAATACTAAGTTCCTGTGTCATGATTTGGAAGCTGGTTGGTGGCCTAAGAGAACAAGCCTGGTACATTCTCCACTTAGTCCAATATGTGCTGTCCATGGACTCACTGAGTCATGGCTGACCTACCAGGAACCACACTCTTAAACAGACCCTCCATCCCCCAGAAGCCACCAGCTGTCAATAAGTCTTAACCGAAGAGGTTCATGGGCCCCACCCACCCAACCCCAGCCCCTTACTCCCCCGCTATGATGAACTGGGTTGACGTGCAGGCGGCCACAGCTGAAGTGAGTCTGTGAGGGAGGAGGTCCTGTCTTCACTGACCTCCAGCTCTAACCATCTTTCAGCACTCCCCACTCTGTAATGGCCCCTGAGCTCTGCCGGGAGACGTGTGATGGAGCTGTCCATTTGTGCACTGACACTCTATCTACACCTTGCCCAGCGTGCTTCTGTGTTAACCACTCCCACTGCACAAGACACTTCTCTAACGAGGTCCAAGAACTACACTAATCTGTGGGTGTAGAGACGTGGACGTGAAATGATACTATGTCCACTTAGCAAAATAAGACAGTTGCTCTTTTCACAGTCATGGCTTCTGCTCTACACCCAGGGAGAACTGGGAGAATGTGTGTCTCCTCTTGTTGAACAGCGAGGAAGGAACGTGTGCCCGATAACGTGGCTCTTGGAGACCTCCCTCGAGCGCAGCTCCCCACAGACATCTCTAATGGTCTAATTCTTAGCCAGAGAGCAGAGAAGCGATTGACTTGTTCCTGCTGCAGAGCTCGCTTGCACACTGGCCCTCCCTAGCAGACGCGGAATCTGTTCAGTTCCTGTCCGGCTCACTGTACACAGCAGAAGTTAAGTTTCCTGTTTGTGACACACACTGTCCTGGGTTCTGGGAGAGAGCAAACACACTGAGAACCTTCTTCTCATGAAGTTCACTGTAAGCTGAAGCGGTGGTGCTCGGGCCTGGCTGCACATTAGAGCAGCTGGAAAATCAAGTTTAAAATATGTGAGTATAGACGCCAGTCCCGGAACACCAGATTTAGTTGTGCTGAGACCTTGATAGCAATGATGTGTTGGGGTGATTTAGAGTCTGTGAGGGAAGCCCTAAGGGTCTACAGACACTCCTCCGCTGTCATTTATTAATATTGGACCCATCTCCTCTGTTTCAGCCTGCTTTCTGTTACTATACCAAACACATAAGATAAAACAACTTAAAAAGAAGAAAGGTTCACAGTCTGTTTGGCCCCGAGGCTCTACTGCATAGTGATTGCCTGTGGTAGAGCAAGCTGCCTACCTCAAGCAGCTCAGAAGCAAAGAGGAAATGGAAGGGACCGGGTTCTACCATCCCCTCCAATGGTACACCCCACAATCCAAGATCTCCCATTAGGCCCCACCTCCTAAAGTTCCCCTGTCTCTAATAAAGCCATGCTGAGCACCAAACTGTTAACCCACAGACCCTCCGGGGAGGTGTGTTCATGATCTAAACTAGAGGTCTCCAGTTCCAGGCTGAGGGAAAGTTTGCTACTAGCTTTTCTTGCTTCTAGAATTCCACTACAGTGGGCTGTTTTACTTTTCTCTTCTGAAAGACAGTCCCTGCCGGCTGAGGTCAAGCAATCTGGTTTCAAGATGCTCAGTCTTTGCCCTCCACCTCCCCGGGCTGCTAATCGACTGTCTGACCTCCCCCCTCTTACCACAGCAGTCTCTTTGCTGTCTAACTTTTCTCGATGGTTCTGATAACAATGACCCATGAGTGGGACAGAAGACATGTCCCTTCCTAAGTGCCCTCCCTCCTTAATAGCCCACAGCTTCTCTTCTTCCTGCTCCCCCTCACCATTCTTCACCTCCACTCTTTAAGCTTCACTTCCTCCATGGGAGAGGGGCCAGGCTACCACTGAGTACTGGAGACAGAAACTGGCTTCACAAAACTCTTACCGTCTTTACCCAGGTGTGGCAGACAGTGAGATCTGAAAAATGCCCCCACCAACGAGTGTTAAGGAGAACACGTGTTGGTTTCTTTGTTTGCCTGTTTGACATAATAGGAAGAGTTGATGTTCAGCCCCAGAAAGGCTGGGCAAGTAGAGACTCAGCTTAACCAGAGGGCTTGTGCTTACACATGCCCTACAAGTAATAATAATAACATAATAGTACTAGTGCTTGGGCTACATTTGGAGCTTGAAATGATCGCTGACATTTCCCCTGATGAGGTTAAACAGCCTGGTTCAGGAGGCTGCACATTTGCATAATAAAGAGCAGAAGTCACCGCCTTCCACATCTCTCAGTACCAGTAGCCTGGTGTCCTTGATTCGGGGACACCACAACCTACTGTACCTCCATATGCAGTCCTGGGCAGTGATTCCAATCTCTGCCTTGCATGTGAAATGTCAGTGTTTTTTTCTTCTGGTCTGGGAGAACAACCAATTATGTCTCTAAATGAGAAGGTGCTGTCTGTAATGGATAGTGTAATCTGAAAATGCAGAGGCGGTATCTGTGACCCATGGTGCTAACCCAGCTAGCTCCAGTCTATTTCTCCAGCCTATCAGTTGATGGGGAAAACATCACTCTAGATAGAATAATTAATCATTAGTCAACATAGATATCCCTATTGGTTCCCTGCCTCTCAAGCAACCTTGCCTTGTCTGTCTATAAATCAAAGAAATGCATTCCTTAATATCCCATAGAATATATTTCCAGGCAGCCTCTTTCCTCTATAAAGTAACAAAACACTTTGCAAAAAAAAATTCTGTTATCAGCCAGGAGAGGAGGATGCTCCCACGGTTCCATTTGAAGGAAGGAAGACGTGGGGCCCAGAGAGAGGAAGGCAGTGGGGTGGCAGAGTAACCTGCTGAAGGATGTCTTGTGGAAGTGTCCCTCAGCTGGGTAGTGGGGTGACAGTGGCCATCACCTGCCATGTGGACACACTGACCCATCCCTTTGTTCTCTCTTCAACTCATGGCCTGGCCTGCTACAAGTGTCTGTCCCCCAAATCCCAGCACCCTGCTGGGTCTCACAGCAGCTGTAGGTGAATCACATCAGCCCACATTTCTACTCCGTTCCAGACTCTTTCCAGAGCCACAGAAATATTTGCAGCATCCAGCAGACTCACCAAACAAATGAGCCACCAAGTTTGGTGGAAAGACACATGGTCTTGGAATCAGGGACAAGGGAAGAAATCAGCCCAGACCCCAGTCTCAGTGGCCGTGTTCTCACCCGTGAAGAGGTGCTAGCTGCTCCATACCAAGAGTTGATTCTCACAGTATAGACAGTGGGCATATTCACCCGTTAAACAAGTTATTGACGACTCACTGTGTATTAAGAAAAATGCAGTAGGGACTCTGCACTGGGACACAGCAGTGAACAAAACACACCCACATCTCTGCACTGGGACACAGCAGTGAACAAAACACACCCACATCTCTGCACTGGGACACAGCAGTGAACAAAACACACCCGCATCTCTGCACTGGGACACGGCAGTGAACAAAACACACCCGCATCTCTGCACTGGGACACGGCAGTGAACAAAACACACCCGCGCCTCTGCACTGGGACACGGCAGTGAACAAAACACACCCGCATCTCTGCACTGGGACACGGCAGTGAACAAAACACACCCGCATCTCTGCATTGGGACACGGCAGTGAACAAAACACACCCGCGTCTCTGCACTGGGACACAGCAGTGAACAAAACACACCTGCATCTCTGCACTAGGACACAGCAGTGAACAAAACACACCTGCATCTCTTTGAAGCACGTGAGTCTGAGAGGTGCTGAGAAGACACTCAGGTAGTAAGTCAGGGCCGAGACTGTCCTAAAGTGGGACAGAGACACAGAGTAACTGGGAGGTGGCTGTAGACAAAGGGATCTTCTAATGAGGCAACATAACAAGATTCTGAAGGTCTGGGGTTAGGGGAATTTCAGACAGGGATTCAAGATCCAGAGAAATGGAGTCCTGAGGTCTCATGGGTACCATGGCCGCTCGGGGACTGTGTGGAAATCGGCAACAGGCACGGTTGGCAGCCAGGTGTCCAAGGACCTGATTAACCCTACCAGATGCTCACGTCTGATTCTGAGAGAGAGGGAAATCCATTAGAGATGTCAAAGACTGTGACATTTGAAAGTGAGTTTTCCTGGCATCTCTAACCATCATTGTCAATTGAAAAGGAGTTTCCTAAAATATTTAACATTTTCCTTTTGCATTTAGAAAACCGAATAACCGGAGTCTGGGGAGATGTAGCATAAGGGCCAGAGCTCAGTCCCCAGCACTATGTGAAAAGCCCAGTGTAGTGCTGTAGTGCACACACTTTAAATCCTAAAGCTGGGAGGCCCAGACAGGAGGACAACGGGGGCTCACTGGCCAGCCAGCCTTGCCTGACCCGCAAGCTCCAGGCCAGTGAGACCTCAAAATAAGGGACAACACTGCAGGTTGTTCTCTGGTCTCCACATACATGCATTTTCACACACAAGCACACACGTACCACATAAACACCTGTGCATGTACACATGCATGCACATATCCACGCATGCACACATACCACATCCACACATGCGCATACATGCACACACATCCACATGCATGTCCACACATATCCACTATATACCACACACACACACACACACACACACACACACACACACACACATACACACACACGCATGCATGCATGCACATACACATCCTCCAATGCACAGAATAACCAAAGCACTCATGCATTAAACTTCATGTGTTCCATGAAGAACTTCCTGATGCAAGGAGAGCTGGCAGCTGGGACACCGCAGCCCCTGCGGCCAAGCAGAACAGAGTTAGTTCATCTTTGGAAGAGAACCGTTCTCAGGTTTCATGCTCTCCACTTGAATTAAAGACGTTCCCATTATGCACCACTTGCATGACAGGGATAAGCTGGGGTGAAGTTACATCAAAACATCTACATTCCAGAAAGTCTGGTTAGAACCAAGCGGTCCAAGCCAGGAAGAGGGACTAGCCATCATCTGCAATTCATTCATAAATCGCCAGCACGCCCCCCAGACAACCTTCAAGTGAACCAGGGCACTTGTTTAAACAGTTATTGACTTGAGCCACAGCTCAGCAAAGTTTTATAGTACACGGCTGCAATTCACCAAAACTGTATCCACAAAGGCACAACTAACTAATTAGAAATGTCAGAAATAGCTCCTGATTGAAAAAGAAATTTCAGGTCCACCCTGACCCCTGAGCTGTGGCCATTAAATCAGGACAATAGATATAAAAACATTTGCTTAAAATAGTTCTCAGCAACTGGTGTTCCAGTATTCTTCCTTAAATGTGAGTTTAGCCCCGAACCTCTTTTCTTCCAAGAAACTGTTGGCTGAACAATCCTATAACTGTTCTTACAAGACAGGAAAAAAAAAGCTATTTAAAGATGTTGTATTTTGAACCCTTTGACTTTTTTTTTAACTTTTAATGGCTTTGTGCTTTAGTAATAACTTTCAGATTAGGTGAGCACTTCCTCCCCCTCCCCTCAAGGGTTTCTCTGAACCAAGTGAAGAGGACCTTCAAAATCACAGTAACCAAAGGGCTTCCTGATGTTCTATAGGCTTAGTGGACTCCAGCCCTTCTCAAAAGAGAGTTTAGTCAAAATGCCTCAGCAAAAATATCTGCTCCACAGCAAGCATGAAGACTAGCGTGGCATGATGGCCTCAAGGGACAAGGAAGAGGGGCCGAGTGTGGGGTTGCTGGAAAGCGTCACCTTACTTTAGGACTTAGGTGGAAGGTAAATATTTTGTCCACTAGTGGGTTTATGTCTCCATATTCACACGGATGGTCATTCTGCAATGGGTTTATCTGGAAAGGCAGCTAATCCTGATATGTTCTCACACACGGATACCAGTGTATGTGGTCTCGAAGCTGTTGCACTTCCTAAAGTTAGGAGAGCAAATTGTCTTCACCCATGATGCTTTCTTCCTGACATCCTCCAATAAACAGGTAACAGCTGTTCTTAAAGCTGGTCAGGTCATTTTTAGCCTCACCTTTTGCAAAGGGCAACATAGCTTCAAGCTGCTGGGAAATGCAAGTCCTTCATCAAGCATAGAGGCTGAGAAGTCCCACATCCATTGCACCTGACGGAAAGGTTTCTTATTCTTCTATGGGGCTCATGGCCTGGAGCTGCATGGATACCTTTCTCAAGTGTGCTCCATTAGCTCTCTAAAACCGTGTTTGCTCTGGATGTGCTCCCACAGATCCCAGGAACCTGTGCTTCAGGCAGACAGGCTGACCTCACTACAGACGCTCCACTGAATCAGACCTCCAACTAGTTCTGGAACTCTGGCTTTGAAAAGGACCCTCGTTTCGGGTGCTTCAGAGGGCACGGTGAGGGTATCGCTCTTTCTTTCTTGCAAGAGCTAAAGCCCAACCCAACTTTTTCAAAGGGTTAGAGGAGATGAGTCTCAGACCCCTCGGAGGACAGAATGTCTATTTCTGCAGGTTCCTTAAGGCGACAGAGGAAGCTCCTCGGCCACAGGAGTCGAGTTAATGAGCAGGTTATACAATATTCATTGTGTTGAGTTTAACTCTTCAAACAGAACGTCTAATTGCAAGAAGGAACAAAAGGAGCGAAATTACAGGCGTGAAGACAACAAAGCTGAAGGAGGACCCCTCTGCTGATAACCTGCCCGTTCGCTGCTTCCTGCGCCAACTGCACACTGACAGAAGGCACAGTGGTCCCTGGCCTCATCAGGAATTCTTATTAGCTCGGTGGTGACTAAGACACTCTGTGATGCCACTGAGGGGACGGTTTTCTTGTCCCCTGCAGAAAGAGAGATTCGGGTAGATTCCACTTGAACCAAGACATAGTGTTCAAGTGTTGTCTTCTTCTTCTTCTTCTTCTTCTTCTTCTTCTTCTTCTTCTTCTTCTTCTTCTTCTTCTTCTTCTTCTTGGTTTTTTTCAAGACATGGTTTCTCTGTTTAGCTTTGGAGTCTGTCCTGGATCTCACTCTGTAGACCAGGCTGGCCTCGAACTCACAGAGTTCGGAAGCCTCTGCCTCTTGAGTGCTGGTATTAAAGGTATGCACCACCATTGTCCAGCTCACCTGTCTTCTTGACATGCACTCTCCCCTCCATCGTTCCTGGCAACAGCACCTGCGGTACATTCACCAAAGGACCCTTTCTGTCCACTGGTGGCAATACCAGCAACACAGATAGCAAAGTCCAGCAGCCAGGGTCAGAGCCAGGGTGGCTGACAGGCAAATCGGGGTTCCTACATGAGAAGTCCTGAGCTGGGTCTCCAGGTGGGCACCAGTTTCCTCTAGCTTCACTCCAGGTCTTACGCTGGCCTTGCTAAGGTATCCCATACCGCTCTCTGCAGTTTCCTCCTCCAGTCCGTATTCCCTGTGCTCATATAAGAAGCTGACAGAGGGTCTGGATGCATCTGACGGGCTCCTGGATGTGCCAAGGGGATGGAAGTCAGGGGTTGGATTGGCTACCTCAGCTCCATTCCCAATGAAGGTTCAGGAGACCAGAAATGCTGAGGCTTGGAAATATAAGCAGTGTACAGAGCGGGCCCCGTCACGGACCGTTAGAGACTGTCATATTGGCCTGCAAAAGAAAACTGAAGTCAAAGGAGCTGGTCTTCGCCTGATTCACAACTAGACTTGCAACTCAAGTTCCATAAAGACTCCCAGCAGCAGTTGAAAAGCTAGCCTCTCGCTTGCTGTGGAAGAATCAGAGTAAAGGACTAAGTAGGTAAGTATGCATCTGTAATTGATAGGGATGGGGTAGCTGCGGAGAACCCACTAGAGCATAGGGGCTACTTGCAAGGACAAATTTGGGTCTTTTAAGAGGCTTCCAAACCCAAACAGAGGGTTATATCATTTCTGGTGACTATGAGTATTGAAGATACCTGCTTGTGGTAGGCCACAGCAGGGAGGACCGTTTATGCTTACCGTAGGTCCCAGTAATGTTAAGAGAGAATATTATACCATGTTTTAGTTTGAGACATTTGACTTCTGAGATGGTAAAGGGGAAGTAAGTCATGGGGTGCGTGCTTTACATTGACCATTGATCTGGTACCACACACAGTATTTGGAGGCCAATGTTATAAAAAAGGAAAGGAGGAGAGGGGAAAAAAGAAATTATTAAGCAAAGCTAAGTGGGAAAACAAAACACTGAAACCATCAATTTTCTACAATCGCCAATAACTTCAGAGACACCGCAGACGCTGGAAAGCTGGTATTGATCAGGACGAGGACACTCTGCATCCTACACTTGCTTTCTCTCCGGCTTCAGCTGCTCATCCATTAACCCTTTCCCAGCTGACACTTCCAGCTCTAGGGTCAAGTTACCAGGCCTCGTTCCCCGCCTGCCATGCTCACTCTTTTTTTTAAATTTTATAATTAATTTAATTTTGCATATCAGCCACAGATTCCCTTGTCCTCTCTCCTCCCAACCCACCCCCCCCTCCCCCCAGTCCACCCCCATTCCCATCTCCTCCAAGGCAAGGACTACCCTGGGGATTCAGCTCAGCCTGGTAGATTTAGTTGAGGCAGGTCCAGTCTCCTCCTCCCTTCATCCAGGCTGAGCAAAGTGTCCCAGCATAGGCTCCAGGCTTCAAAAAGCCAGCTCATGCACTAAAGACAGGTTCCAGTACCACTGCCTGGGGGCCTCCTAAATAGTTCAAGCTAATCAACTGTCTCACTTATCCAGAGGGCCTGGTCCAGTTCCATGGGGGCTCCTCAGCTATTGATTCATAGTTCATGTGTTTCCACTAGTTTGGCTATTTGTCCCTGTGCTTTTTCCAATCATGGTCTCAATATCTCTTGCTCATATAATCCCTCCTCTTTCTCACTGATTGGACTCCTGGAGCTCCACCTTGGGCTTGGCCATGGATCTCTGCATCTGCTTCCATCAGTCACTGGATGAGAGTTCTATCATGACAGTTAGGGTGTTCGACCATCCTATCACCAGAGTAGGTCAGTTTGGGCTTTCTCTCAACCATTACCAGTAGTCTATTGTGGAGGTATCTTTGTGGATTTCTGGGGACCTCTTTAGTACTTTGCTTCTTCCTATTCCCATGGGGTCTTCATTTATCATGGTATCTCTTTCCTTGTTCTCTCTCTCTCTGTTCTTGATCCAGCTGGGATCTCCTGCTTCCCTAAACTCTCTTTCCCCTGATCCTTGCCCTTCATTACCCGCCCTCCTCACGTCCAGTTTGCTCACGTAGATCTCATCCATTTCTCTGTCATTAGGCGATCCCTGTATCTTTCTTAGGGTCACTCTTACCTGTTCATCCTTATTCAAGGGCAGGCAAGTTTCTGAAGAATCAAAGCTTATATCATCCTGAGCCCTAAAGGGGGGACTTGAAGGGGTGAAAGGGGTCATAACATATCTGAAGTGGAAAGCTGTTTTCTGTTGCTGCTGTGTGTTTTAATGGAAGGAGATTTCCCGGGAATAAATCCCGAGTTACCAGAAAGGAGAGCTGGGGGAAAGGTATGAGAGAGTAGCAAAGAACTCATGAGTACTGCCTTTTGTTTAGTACTTAATACAAAGTATACATTTACATTTGATATTAAAAGTATACTTCAGATAGTAAGTGTATTTTATGTATTGCACACATCTCAGCATTCTTTCCCCCGAGTTATTATCATACCTAGCTCTTCTAACCAGCAGCTCTGCTTCTGTGAAAATACATCATACACCTAAGGGCAAATTTGACCACCACCTTTTTTTGTCAGACTCCTAAACACCCAAGTGATTAGTCCTGTCCAACTCAGTGGCTCACTCCATCAACTTTTACCTATGGTGGGTGCTTGGGATGGAAACAAAGCTGTATAGGGAGCCTTCTCTGAAGGTCACAAGCCTCTCTAACCTGTGGACATCCAGGGATGGTTATAAGGTTGGGTTGCTCCATCTTCTGGGTTGCTGGCCACTGCCACTTCCAGTAGATGTGTGTGAAGATGACTGAGACAGATTCTCTGCATCCCCAGGAAATGTTGTCACCCTAATGCTGGCAGGAGCAGTGTCTAGGATGCTCTCATCTTCAGCTCTTGTAAGGACAAAAGCAAGACTTCTGAGAATGTCTGTATTAGAGATAAAGGGGCACTGGGGATCAAGCAGAGAACTGAAGATACCCTGGAGAGACAGAGAGGGCATTTTGGCTGGTATTGGCTGGTACAAACATGTAGCATGAATCTTAAAAGTTCCTTTAATAAAATCAAACCCAAGACCAGGCTGAAACTTCTCCTTAGCAAGCCTCCTAGGTGGACCTCAAACTTGGGATCCTCCTGCCTCTGCCTCCTTCAGTAAATCCAACCAGTGTGCTTCACTACAACTGGCTGAGGGTAGCACGGGTCTGAGCAGGAGCCCGAAAGGCAAGCAGCTTTTGCATGAATTCATACCACGAACTTTGGGTGCCAGATGTAGCATGAATCTTAAAAGTTCTTATTAATAAAATCAAACCCAGGGCCAGTTATTGGGGTGAAATGCTGGATGGTCAGAGCGACAGAACAAGCCACAGCTAGCCTCACCTGGCCAACTTCTCAGCTGGTCTTGTTTCCTCAGACTGGAAGCTTCTGTGTCCTCATCCCAATGGCTCTCAGCTGAACTGTGCTACTCAAAACCTAAAAGCTTAACCAGCCAAATGCTTCTAGTTTCTGGTCTTCACGTCTTATATTCCTTTCTGCTTTCTACCACCACTCCCTGGGATTAAAGGCTTGCTTTCTGGGATTAAAGGCATGTGTCACCATGCCTGGCCATTTCCAATGTGGCCTTGAACTCACAGAGATCCAGAGGGATTTCTACCTCTGGAATGTAGGATTAAAGGTGTGAGTGCCACCATTTTCTAGCCTTTGTATCTAGTGGCTGTTCTGTCTCTGACCCCAGATAAGTTTATTAGGGTGCACAATATTTTGGGGAACACAATACCACCAAACAATTATGATAACAGAGGAGACTCTAATGTGCTTTCAGGATGGTCATGAATGAGAGTCATTAAGAAGTGTCAACATTCAAACAATTGCCACATTAATATAAACCCTGACAAGGTACCAAAGTACCTATTTCTTACATCTTTTTAAGAGGAAGTCTCTTGCCTTTCTGGATTTGTACCATTGTGCAGGGAATGCAGGGAGCACTGGACCACTCCCTACCAAGACCCTCCCAGCAAGGGACTGAAAATCTTACTGGGCAGGAAGGGATAAAGAAAGAACAGACACAGGACACATGAACAGAACAGCTGAGGTCAGGTGGGCTGTTTTCCCTCTGACGGAGGGCACCAACCTCAGAACGTGTATTATGCATAGCACAGGGTGAGAAATTTAGCTGGTCTCTGAAAACAGCAGGGAGGAGGTGGATATACATGCTAGTTTTGCACACGTTGCTCAATGTCCATAAACATTTGTTTTTGCACACCACCATCAACAGTGACATTCCAACCATGTCTAACAATACACATTCACTCAAGGCTTTCTCAGTTCCCCACAATTCCCTGTGAATTAGAAGAAAGTAGAACCCTGAAAATCAGATTTTTTAAAAAAAGGCTTAGAACTTTCTGCCATAATATTAACACTGAGTTTCCCTTGTGGCAATAATGACTTCAGCATCTCCCTGTGTAGAGACAAAATCACTCCCTTCTACTGTCTGACTTCCCATTGGCATCTAGCTAATGCTGTTGGGCAAATGGAGAGTTACTGGCTACCCTTTCAAATGTGAGGGCCCAGAGCAACAGAAACAGGGCAGGGAATGTGCAAGAACACACTGAAGACAGAGATTATTGTTTGGATTCAAGCTCCATGCAGCCATTCTCGACCTTGGACAAGTGTCCTAGACAACTAGTTGTTTTTCTTTGCTTTATTTAAAAAGACTTCTTTTATTTAAGTGCATGTACATGTATAGGAGAGTTATATGCACATGCGTGCTGCTGCCTGCTGAGTCCAGAGGTGACGTATCCCCTGGATCCTGGAGACAGAGTTAGAAGGGGTAGTGGGGGCTAGAAACCAAACCTGTCTTCTGCAACAGCCGCACACACTCCTAACTGCTGAACCGTATCTCTAGCCCTGATCATTAGTTTCTTTATTTGCAAAATGGGGCCAGTAACAGTAACATTTGAGGAGCAAAGTCAGATTAAAGATGTTGAAGCAAAAGAGAAGCATCGTTCTTGGCACACAAGCAGCAGGCACGGAAGGTCAACTGCAGTGATGACTAAAATGACAAGCAGTGTTCTCACAGAGTTGGTACAAGTGTCTCGGGCATTGCACAGCACTCTGAAAGATGAGGAAAACAGCATCCTAGCCCAGACACATAGTAAATGGACAGTCTGGAATTCCTGCCTGGACGCTTGTGCACAGGATATTTCCCATAGGCCCACTACACAATACAATTGCTGTGGTGGCTAGAGATGCAGAAATGAGCAGATCTAGAATTGTCTCTAAACCCACAATCTAGGAAGAGAAATCCTTGTGTGACCAATCTTAAAAATTTGATAGGATGAGTGCCGGGCAGCGGTGGCACACACCTTTAATCCCAACACTTGGGAGGTAGAGCCAGGTAGATCTTTGTAAGTTTGAAGCCAGCCTGGTATACAGAGCAAGATCCAGGATAGGCACCAAAACTATACAGAGAAACCCTGTCTTGAAAAAACAAAACAACAACAACAACAACAAAAAATTGATAGGATGAGCAGAGCTCAAGAACAATTAGCCTTCCTGCTGCAGTAGTATGAACAAACCCCTGTTGTTGATGGTGTTTTGCTCTTTTGGGGGCCCACCACCCAGCTCCCAAATAAATCACAGAGATTATTATTACTTATAAATGCCCAGCCTTAGCTTCGATTGTTTCTTGCCAGCTTTTCTTAACTTTAAATTATCCTAGCTACCTTTTGCCTCTGGGCTTTTCCCTTTCTTTATTTCTGTACACCTTTCTTTGTTTCTTACTCTTTGTCTGTCCATGTAGCTGGCTGGCTGGCCCCTGATGTCCTCCTCCTTCTCTTGCTCTGTCTTCTTTTTTCCCAGATTTCTCCTATATATTCTCTCTGCCTGCCAACCCCGCCTATCCTTTCTCTTGCCCGCCTATCCTTTCTCTTGCCTTGCTATTAGCCAGTTCTTTATTAGACCATCAGGTGTTTTAGACAGACATAGTAACACAACTTCACAGACTTAAACAAATGCAACATAAACAAAAGTAACACACCTTAAAATAATATTCCCCAATATTTCCCCCTTTTGTCTAAATAAAAAGAAAGGTTTTAACTTTAACATAATAAAACTATACACAACAAAAACAGTTATCAAGTAAGAATTAATTTACAATATTCTATTTGTAGTTAGCGTACTCAGAGAAAATAATGCATTATCTATCCTATCTTCATAAATCAAAAATTTTACACACCTAATTTACTTTCTATCGTAACTAAGGAAAATGGCAACTATAACCATCTAGTCTTCAACTCCAGCAGAGACCCAGAAGGATGTAATATTGTCTTACAACAGAGACATTTGGCTGTCTACACAGTCAAAGTTCCTCTGCAACATTGGGGCATCCATTTTCAGCCTACAGGCCCAGAATATCTGGCAGACTCTTCTGTGAAGCAGGAAATTTGAAGGACTGTCTTGCCTTGTTTTGTCAAAGTTCATCTGTCTTTTCCCTGTGTGTCCTGCATGTCCAGTATGCACAGCACATTGTCAGCAGTCAAAGGTAAGAGTAGTTTCATTGCCCAGTGGCTAATCTTGCCACAATGAAAGCAAATTCCATAAGGAGTTTCTTCAGTGCCCATCTTCTCTGAAGTAAATTAGTGCTGCCAGGAGCAGATGTGTCTCATTGTCGTGAAAAACCTTAAGTTAACCAAACATTTTAAATGCCATATTCTATAGGTCTTTAAAGTATTTGAAAACCATCTATCTAAAATATATCTATTTAACCTAGAAAACATACCTAACATATCTATAAACTTGATTGTTATAAATGACTAACTACTGACCTATGTTAATTGATTGACCTATATAGTTTATAATAATAGCTCTCAAAAACTAGAACTTTACCTTACATTTTTAAGTGAATGACATAAGTATAATACCTTAAACAAGAGTAGAAACGTATAGATAATATGTTGTAACAAAAACAACCTTAAATTTGTATCAATACACAAAAAAATCCTTGAAACAAGGGTAGAAACATATATACAGTGTAACAAAAATAACTTTAAATTTGTATCAATATACTATATTTCTCTAAATGATAACAAACATCCATAACCCACCAAATAACCAAAAGCCTCCCACACCCCTCTTGGGAATGTGGACATTGTGTTCTCCAAACAGCTTCCTGCTGTCTGTGGACAAAGTATCTTTAGGGTCTTGGACAGAAAATTTTGAGATAAGGGCCAAGTCCTGGGAGGACCAGCAGTAACCTTTGCTGATAGATATCACCTGTCAAGTTTCAGGAGGTCTCACCTGATCACACTTGATCCATGTTAACCCTGAAGGAATCCACAGCCTCTCATCTCCTGTGGGAACAAAACTCAAAAGCATTTTTTATTTCCAATTTGACAAATATATTTTTTTACTTTTTATAGGTTAAGGCAATCCTAAAGTATATAGGCTGATTCATTTCAACAGTCCCTCTTTCAATTCCAGGTCTCTTTGCAGCTGTCTTTTGCTTTTTTAACAATCAAAAAATCAAAATCAACTCAATAACATACAGGATCCAGACTCCCTGTATATTTTCCATCTTGTATGGTTTTTTCTTTTGTATTAATTACTTTTACTCTCTCAAAGACTTTATTATTATTTTTGAACTATTCATTTTTTTCTATGACTGTACCCTTTTTCTTCTCTTAAGCCTACACACATTGTTAAACACACTGTAACCTGTGTAGAGGTTTTTCCGTCTGAACCTCTTTTATTGTGCATCTTCTGCCCTTTTTGACCGTATGAGCAAACTTTGAACTGCTAACCTACACCTGGATCCTACACACACAGCTCTCAGCTGGCTCCACCTGCTTCTTGGATTGTGAAAAACCAATTCTGAAACTTGAGGCCAGTCAGAGATTGTCTGACCAGGAACTGCATTCAATCTTCCTAGAGCTCTAGAATGTCAATGCATGCACTGTGGCAGGCATTTTTACTTAGTTCTTTGTTTCTACTTAACATACTGGCTGCTCAAGGGATTGCTGGCAGACAGAAACTCTTAAATAAGCCATAGTCTCTCTCTCTTTTTTTTCTTCAAGCTTTCTCAGGCCCTACAGAAATTCAAGCACCATGTTGGTATGCCAATATGATGTTGGTTGTTTTGGGGGACCTGCCACCCAGCTCCCAAAAAAATCATACACAGAGACTTATCATTACTTATAAATGCCCAGCCTTAGCTTGGCTTGTTTCTAGCCAGCTTTCCTTAACTTTAAATTATCCCACCTACCTTTTGCCTCTGGGCTTTTTCCTTTCTTTATTTCTGTACACCTTTCTTTGTTTCTTATTCCATGGCTTGCTGTGTAGCTGGGTGGCTGGGTGGCTGGGTGGCTGGGTGGCTGGGTGGCTGGGTGGCTGGGTGGCTGGGTGGCTGGGTGGCTAGCCCCTGATGTCCTCCTCCTTCTCTTGCTCCTTCTTTTTTTTCAGATTTCTCCTTCTATTCATTTTTTCTGCCTGACAGCCCCACCTACCCTTTCTCCTGCCTTGCTATTGACCTTCAGCTTTTTATTAGACCATCAGGTGTTTTAGACAGGCACAGTAACACAGCTTCACAGACTTAAACAAATGCAATATAAACAAAAGTAACACACCTTAAAATAATATTCCCCAACACACCCCACCTCTCCAGCTCAATAGGAGTAAGAGGTGGAGCCAGTAGGTGGTAAGTGAGTCCCCCAGGGATTCATGCCCTTGTGAAAGAGGTCTGGGTAAGTGAGTTTACTCCTTCATCCATGGGAGGATGTGTAGAAGGAACTATCTGGCCCTTACCAGACATGGAAGTGATCTTGGACCTCTCAGCCTCTAGAACTGTGAGAAATACCCTTCTATTGTTTATAAATTACCCAGAACAAGGCATTGTGCTGTAGAAGCCTGCATGGACTATGACATTTGCCTACCAAGAAGAATAGGAAAGTTTCACCAAAGAGCCATTTGAAATCCATCTCAGAAGTCATACAGATCTTTTAGAAAGCAGCCTAGTTAGGGATTGTCAGAGGGAAGGCACAACACACAATGTTGATCATACCCAATGGGGAGGGACAGGCCCCCAAAGTGTCCCGGGGGGGCTGTGTGGGCAGATATGTTTCAGAAACACATCCACTTTTTCCCAGTTTGAACAAATTATAACTTTTACCTACTAAAATCTTATTAAAGAATTTGTTTCACTTATACCTGCTAGCACACCCACGCACACAGTCCTTTGTCTTAGAAGTCACTAGAGGCAGGACTACGAGTGGGGGGGATGGGTGGCACCGTGTCACCCTGTTGACTACTCAGCTGGCACCTAACACTACAGTTTAGTACCGGTCTGCCAGCATGTCAGCAGACACCCAAGGGGGCAGGATTCCCACATGGAGGTGTGGTGTTTCTTCTAAAGTCTCACTCTCACTTTGTCCCTGTTAAAGCAGACCTGGTTAGGTTACAAGTTGTTATTGGTAATGGTCAGGAAAAATACTGAACAAAGGAGATTAGATTCAGGGATCTTGTTCTAAAAAAATGGAGGGGGGGATATAGAAATAGGATAAAAGGGTAGATTGTTGAATCTACTTTAATCCAAAAAAGCAACTATTAATCTTACATATTTTACATTGGTATGAATTTTTATATATTGATACAAATTTAGGATTATTTTTGTTATACGGTGTATATGTTTCTATTTCTGTTTAAGATATTTTTGTATATCTTATAGTTATGTTAGTTATGTTTTCTAGGTATGCAGAGATATATTTCAGATAGATAAATGGTCTTCAAACACTTCAAAGACCTACAGAATATAGCATTTAATATGTTTAATAACCTGAGGCTTTTTATGACAGTGAGACATGTCTGCTCCTGGCAGCACTGATCTACTTAAGAGAAGATGATAAGTATGGTGGTATTTTATTTGTACTGAAATGTGATTTTAATTGTATGTTAATAAATAAAGTTGCCCGGGGGTCAGAGCTATTAGAGCCATAGCAAAAGCTGAGCAGTGGTGGCATACATTTGTAATCCCAGCACTTGGTAGGCAGAGCTAGGTAGATCTCTTGTGTGTTCAGAGATACAGCCAGCATTGGAGACACACGCCTTCAATCTCAATACCAACCATAGAAGACCTGGAGGTCTATACAGACAGGCAGTGACGAGGCAGTCATGTGGTTGGGTTTACAACCAATGAGAAGGCAGAACTGAAAGTCTTTATAACGACTTTAACACAGGAAGTAGCTCTCTTTCGGAGAGGTCTCTTCGCTGAAGAGGCTAGCTTCAGCAGGAAGGGTAAGGCTCTTAGCTCTGATCTCTTGGCTTTCTTCTTTGCATTGGTTCTGTGTTTCTTACTTAATAAGACAGTTGGTTACATCTACAGATAAGTATTGAAGAACCTCCATATGGTTCTTCTTGCAAAAGCTAGCCACTGGGCAAAGAAACTTCCCTTGCCTCAATTGCTGACAATATACCATCCAAACTGGATTAGCAGGATGCAAGAAAAGTAACTGCTGAACTTTGCCAATGCAAGGTAGGACAGTCCTTCAGAATTCCCTGCTTCACAGGAAAGTCTGTCAGATATACTAAGTCTGTAGGCCAGAGCTGGATGCCCCAATGTTACAGAAAAACCTAGGGTAACTGTCCAGGTAGCCAGATGTCCCTGTTGTGGGGTAACATTTTACCTTCTGGGGTCTTTGATCAAATTAAAGACTAAATAGTTAAATTTGTATTTTTTCTTATTTATGATAAAATTAAATTAGGTATAAAACTTCAGACTCACAAAGATAAGATTGGTAAAGAGTATTTTCTCTAAAATTTCCAAATGCAAATGGACTGGATATTGTATTGTATAATTCTTACTTAATAACTGTTTCATCATATATGATTTTACTATGTTAAAGTTAAAACCTTCCTTTTTAATTAGTCAAAAAGGGACAATGACATGGAATAATCTTTCTGTACACTGTAAATATGTATTGCTCTAATTGTGAATAAAAAGCTGATTGGCCAACAGCTGGGCAAGATGAGATTGAGTGAGACATCCTGAGACAGAGAAAATCCTGGAATGAAGAAGGGCAGTATCAGAGGTGTCAAGAGCAGATGCAGGGAGAAACAAGATGAGTGTGCTGACTGAGTAAAGGTACCAAGCCATGTGACAAAGCATAGATAAGAAATATGGGTTAATTTAAATCTAAGAGTTACCTAGTAACAAGCCTGAGCTATTGGCCAAGCATTTATAAATCATATTCAGCCTCTGAGTTGGTTATTTGAGAACTGGTGGACAGGAAAACTCTGCCTACATGGTTATACTTGGAATTGGAATGTAACATTTGCCTGACTTGTTGACTAAGATATGCCATTTTAAAGAGGTCAGGTTTGCAAATGCTCTGTGTGGTCTTTGCTTTGTTTTTAGGAGTATCTTAGTGAGAAAAGCTGGAGGAGCTGTGCTGATCAACAAAATCAGAAAGGTTTGGGGGCAAAAACAGGGAAAGGAGGATTGGCTGCTACTGATATTGTTAGGGTTTGTGAGAAGTCCCATAAAAGACCACCAGTCACATATGCAATCAACAAGAGCGTTTAATAAAAAAATTTCAAAAAAAATTTCAGCATGCAGGGGTCAATCATCTGACAAAATGGTGACCTGAGAGAATCTCGCAGACTCCTTTTAAGCACAGCTAAGGGAATTCCAACTGTGATTAAGTGTACTTTGAAGTGATTGAATATAGACTCTTACTGGTACAGGAATCATTTTATGATTGGCTCAAGACATCTGGTCAGCAACTGTGGTTGCAGTGTCAACAAGGATCTATTAGACTGAAAATAGCAAGAACAGTTCCTGCTTGTGGCCAGGTAGGACCCTGATTGGCTACTAGACTGGATGTACTTCCTAAGTGTCTGACTGAAGCCATACATGAGTCAACATAGGACGGTGGGTTAATATGGGGCTAAGCAGTTTCCCCAGCCCTGTTTTCTTTTTCAGATGGGGCATTGCTGTTGCACTATAGCTGAGCCCAAACTCCTGGGCTCAGCAATCCTCCTGCCGTAGCCACCTAGTAGGTGGGACCACAGGTGAATGCCACCCTACCCACCTTGTTCTGCCAACCTGCTAGAGAATATGGCACTGAGAGTGGGGACAGGAAAGTGACTGTTTGTCCATCTGCCTCTGCTCCTTCACTCTGTCTATCCCTTCTCCTTTGCTACCCACGCCTTTACAGAGGCCAGCTAAGATTCATGTGCACCAGGAAGAAGGGGAATATCACATTCCAGGACTGAGGATGATGGCCCAGGGAGGCTGGGGACAGGATTCTGCTCTGGCTACTCTCTCCACAGGCTTCCTAGTGTAGTCAGCCATGGGGACCCAGCACCTGTTCTAAAATGCAGATGTGGGAAGAGGAATCTGAAAGGGACTCTGCATCCCAAACTAAGTGGGCTTGGTTACTGAAGGGGTATACTGTGCTCTCTTACAGGAATCTAATGTCCCCCACAGGCTGGGCAGGGGTTTTCCACATGAAAAGAGCTTCCTTTTTGGGAACTTGTCAGTGAGTGACAGTGTCTGCCTCTTCAGAATAACTCATCAGTTTAGAATGGCGAGGAGCGGAAACAAAGGTGCCAGCTGTCTGGTCATCAGCCACTGTGCATGCTTGCAGAAGGAACCCCATGAAGACTTGACTGTTCTCATACACACTGCACCAGAAAGCAACATTTCAGTATGGCAGGCTCCACTCAGTCCCACTGCTACTTCAAGACTAGGAGTGCAAGTCCATATCTCTCCTTAAGAACCAGCAGCTCATTAGAGGGGAAGACTGAGCTCTCATTTCATGCCAAAATAAATTCCATTTGCATAAAAAGGTGTATAAAGGGCTGGAAAGATGACTCAGTGGTTAAGGACAATTGCTGCTCTTGTGGCAGGGGTTCCATTCCCAACACTCATGTCAAGCAGCTTAAAACAGCCTGCAACTCCAGTTGCAGAGGATCTGATGGCCTCTCTGGACTCATGGGCACCTGAAAACATGGGGTATAGTCACACACATACACACACACACACACACACACACACACACACACACATAAACACACACACACACACACACACACACACACACACACACGACAGAGAGAGAGAGAAGGGGGAGGGAGAAAAATATCTTTAAAAGATATGTAAAAATACACTAAAACCCCCTACAAGCATTAGTTTTGTTTTCTTTTTAAAAAATATTGAAGTTAAGAATCTCTTTAAGCAAAACTCATTTGCCATAACAGAAAAGCAAAATAAAACAGGGTTTTTTGTTTTGTTTTGCTTTTTCAGAATGATTTGGTTTTCATTTATTTATTTTTTATCACTTTATTGTAATGAACCCACACATGAAGACATCACCCAGCTAGTTTAAGGAAGTCATTGGTATAGCCTAGTACCACACTCTGCATCTCAGCAAAGTTCTATACAGTGAGATCAGCCATTCTAATGCCATAGAACTTAGCCTGGGGTTTTAAACTTTATCAATTTATTATGTTTTATGCACACACAAAAAGGAAAAAAAATATGACATAGTTCAAACTAGAAAACCAAGGAGAATAAAGTTTGTTATATTAAAAAATGAAAGTAGATGAAATCAAAAGACAAACGATGGGCTAAGAAAACTATTTGTAACATATAAGGCAGATAATATATAAGAAATAGCTGAAGACATATCTCAGAGGTAGAGTCTTTGCCTGGCTCATGATATGTATAGAGGTAGAGTGATTAGAGATATTATACTTAAGAAAATTAATATACATATATACATATGTAAGTATAAATACACAAAGTTTAATCTCCCCTAAATGATGAAATGGCATAAACAGAAAATATAATAAGCTCAGTCACCATTTAAAAAGTATTTATGGGCCAAGAAGATAGCTCAGCAAATAAAGGTGCTTGCTGCTAAGCCTGATGACCTAAGTTTGACCCCTAGAACCTAAATGGTAGAAGAACCCACTCCTGCAAGTTGTCCTCTGACCTCCATACTCACACATTCATGCACTCAGACACACACAAATGTAATAAAAAAGTATTTATAAACAAGGTGCTATTTTTATCTATTATATAAGCAAATACTAAAATTGTGTTTTTTAAACTAAGATTAGCAGGACTATGGAAAAACTACAGTACTTGTTCACAAGCACTAGACCTCTAGAGGTTTTAACTCTCTACAGGTGAACTAAAGACATCCTCCATACTTAAAATGAAGTTCTCTTTGATGCATGCTAGAACATCAACAGCCCTGAAAACAGAATTGAAGAAAGCCAGAAGCAAAAATGGCATGTTATGTGATTTCACCTATGTGAGATACCTGGCCCACCCAAACTGAGGGACAGAAGGGAAGATCCAAGGTTATCAGGAGCTTTTTTACTTGTTAGTTAGTGAGTTAGTTAGTTAGTTAGTTTTGAGAAGGCCAGGCAAATACCATGACAGGCTCCTAAAAATTCAGTTAAGAAGTAGGCCTTGGCCAGGCAGTGGTGGTGCATGCCTTTAATCCCAGCACTCAGGAGGCAGAGCCAGGTGATCTCTGTGAGTTCGAGGCCAGCCTGGTCTACAGAGTGAGATCCAGGACAGGCACAAAAACTACACAAAGAAACCCTGTCTCAGGGAAAAAAAAAAAAAAAAAAGAGTAGGCCTCATTTCCTGCCTCTTGAAACTGAACAAGCAGTTTCTGAGGAAGCCATGAGCCTAAGGCAACCATTCTTCCACTGTAGTAGTCCAAATTACTCAGGGTCAGAGAATCTGAGCTTACTTTACCCAGCAGGGCTGCATAAGGAGATGATTTGGCCATGGGCGGGTTTACCAGGTGTTTGGAAGGGTCTACACTTGGCTGTATGGTGTGTTTTAATCTTGCAAATGTAGATGTAACCAACCGTCTTATTAAATAAGAAACACAGAGCCGATTCAGAGAAGAAAGCCAAGAGGTCAGAACTAAGAGCCTTACCCTTCCTGCTTCAGCTATCCTGCTTCAGCCAAGAGAGCTCTCCGAAAAAGAGCCTACTTCCTGTGTGTACGTCTTTAAATACTCTAGATGTTCTGCCTTCTCATTGGTTGTAAACTAAACACGTGACTGCCTTGTCATTGCCTGTATGTACCGCCCTCCAGGTCCTTAAAGGCGTGCGCCACCACCGCCACGCACTTGCTATGGCTCTATAACTCTGACCCCCAGGCAACTTTATTTATTAACATACAATTAAAATCACATTTCAGTACAAGTAAAATACCACCACATTTCCCCTTTTCTATTTTAATAAAAAGAAAAAAAAGAAAAAGGTTATAACTAACAAAAGAAAAACTATATACAAAAGTACAATAACTATATACAATATATACAAATAATAAATGTCTAAACAATGTCTAGTCCATTTGTATTTGACAAATTCAGAGATGATAATTTCATTATCCTATTTTATTAAGTCCAAAATGTATCTAATTCACTTTCTATCCTAATTAATCTTCAACTAACTAACCTTCAACTATAACTAACTAATCTTCAACTCCCTCAGAGACCCAAGAAGGAAATAATATTAGCTAACAAAAATAAAAACAGAAAGTGCATGCAAGCAACTTCCAAAAAATTTGTGAGTTGACAGAAACAGCCAACTGCCTGGACAGTCACCTGAGGTTTCTCCGCAATGCTGGGGCATCATCTTCAGCCTATATAGGCTTAGCATATCTGACAGACTCATTTGTGAAGTAGGATGTACACAAGGTCAACAGTTCAACCTCACATTGGGTGAGAGCAGTCCATGCACCAGAAACACCTGAATTCCACTAATGTCATGTCATGATTCAGGATTTTAAATTCTGGAAAATGTTGATGGTTTTTTTAGTTCAGCTCTCCATTCTTCTTGGCTGTGTACATATGGCTTCATCTCAGCATCCCGTTCTTCTCCACATCTCTCTATCAAATGCCAGTCTACTATTGAGAGGCGTGAGCTTAGTTACTCTTCAAGAATAACTGTTTCAGCTGCTGTTCCATAGCACATCAGAAGCCATCGGCCCACTGCCTGTTCAGCTGCCTTCGAAGAAAAGGGCACTGTACCTTTTCCGAGTTGCGAAGGCCACGTCAGGGATGGTGCCATATTGTCCTGGCCTCAGAAGATGCCTTTTGATAAAGCCATAACCACGCTTGTTTAGGCAAGAATCAGTAGTCCTTTGTTTCATGTCCTGTCTGTCCATTTTGTCAGCAGTTGATTCGAGGATACTTTGTTGTCCAGTGGCTAACTTTTGCCACAATGAAAGCTAACTCCATACGCAGTTTCTTCAATGCCCATATTTTCTCTGAAGTAGATTGGTACTGCCAGGAGCCGACATGTCTCATAGTCATAACAAAAAAGAAAAATTTTCTAAGTTATTAAAACATTTTAAATGCCATATTCTGTAGATCTCTGAAGGGTTTGAAGATGACCTATCTAAAATATATCTGCTCAATTTTTAAAACATATCTAATATGACTACAAGTTCTATTGTAATGTCTAACTACTAACTATCATTTCTTTATATCCTAATGGTAATGATAATATTCAAGGATCAGAAAATTGCATTGTTAAATGAACGATATAAGTACAATTAGAAATATACATATAGCATTTTCTAACAATATCAATTTCAATATATATAATTTGTATACAATATAAAACAATCCAATCCAATGTAAAGTATTTAAAACTAGTAATTGTCTTTTTCTTCTTCTTTCTTTCTCTCTTTTTTTTTTAAATAAGAACCTTAAATCTAATCTGCTTAGTCTTTTTCCTAACCCTTGACAACAACTTGTAACCAACCCCCCTAAGCAATGAAAATTATCCCAGACCCAAAACCCATTAAAAAGACCAAAAAACCACCCACCCCACACCACCTCTTTGGGAATGTGGGCGTCGTATTCTTAAAATTGCTTCCTGCTGGGTATGGGCGAAGTTATCTTTATCCTGAAAGAAAAATTTTAGGTTAATTGTCAAATTCTAGGAAAGGTAACTATATCCTTCATTATCCATTCTGTGTATAATGCCAAAGTTCAGGGTTTATCTCAAGTCCTTATTCAAGTAGTCTTTGAGACTGGATCATCTCAGCTAGTCATCTCAAAATTGCTCTGAGCACCTTGTAGTTCAAAGCTGATCTGTAGATGATGTTTGTCAGCTTAGTGATGTTATTATTGTCCACGTGGAATTGTTGTTGTTGTGGGGCCCCAACTTCTTCCTGGAGACTTCAGTTGATGTTAGGCCTGGCCGTGAATTCCTGCAGAAAACTGATAAGAGACTCAAACACAAAGACATATATATGCAGCTAATTGAAGCCTTTTTTTTTTTTAGAATTAATCAGTACTCTATATGACCATTCATATCTTAGCGAAGTTTAAAATGTATATATATATCTATATATCTATATATCTATATTAATCTTGTAAGTTTTGATATAAAATTTATACTTTAAGAAAAGTTTAAAGAATCAGAATAGAATCAAAGAGTTGAGATTAGTAATAGAATAGTCCCTTAATTAATTTGGCTTTTCTCCTGTCTCATAGCAGAAGATGGCTCTTTTATTCTGGCATGATACAGGGAGTTTGCATTTTCCTTTTAACAACATGCTTGAGTATAAAGAAGGAGAGAGCCATTCTCCAACTCCAAAGTCAGCTTTAAATTTTAATTGGACTGGGACTATTAGAAGACCAATAGTGTTAAATCTTTAGAGAAAAGCAGAAACAAACATTTAGGAAGACATAATTTTTTTTAGATAATATATACCCATACGCCATTTCACTCTGCTTCCTGGGATAGATGATTTGTCCCTTTTCTTCAGTTGTCTTATTTGTCCAGTGTTCTTCAGATTCCTTAACCTTCATTCTCCTAAAAGACAAAAACAAAAACCTTTCCCCAAGACTAATTTTGGGGATGTTCCTTTTTGGCAAGTTATTATCTGATTAAATGAAAAGACATGTGTTACTGGTATAAGTTAGTTTAAATTGGATGTTCATGTTGGTTGATGAGCTATCACCTCCTCTAATTAAGAGGTTTCTCTTGTTCAAATCGAACCTTTATCAATTTTGATGGTACCCACAACTTATCTTCTCCTGTAGAAACAAAAGCAAAACCTTGTCCCCAATGTAACACATACCCTGGTTTCCATTCTGAGGTCAGCACATCCTTAAAATATATAGGCTGATTTAATTCTGTAGTTTTTTCTATTATCCAATGTCTTTCTGCAGCTGTTGTTCCTTTCTCATTGGCATTAAGAAAATTCAAAGTTAATAGAGCATTATGTAGTCTATTTCTGGGGGTTTTTGTTGCCCCTTTCTGTTTATTTAGCATATCCTTTAGAGTTCTGTTTGATCTTTCTATAACTGCTTGACCTGTAGGATTATGTGGTATGCCTGTAATATGCTTTATATTGTAATAAACAAAAAACTGTTTCATTTTAACAGAGACATATGATGGAGCATTGTCAGTTTTGATTTGTGCAGGTATACCCATGATGGCCATAACTTCTAGCAAATGAGTGATTACAGAATCAGCTTTTTCAGAACTCAAAGCAGTTGCCCACTGAAATCCTGAATAAGTATCGATAGTGTGGTGTACATATTTCAGTTTTCCAAATTCTGCAAAGTGAAACACGTCCATCTGCCAGATTTCATTCCTTTGAGTACCCTTTGGGTTACATCCTGCTGGTAATGGCGTTTGATTGTAGAAGGAACAAGTAGGACATTTCTTTACTATTTCTTTGCCTTGTTGCCAGGTTATGGAAAAATCCTTTTTTAAACCTTTACTATTGACATGATGTTTTTTATGACATTCTGAGGCCTCCAGCACATTTCCTATTAATAACTTATCAATCTCATCATTGCCTTGTGCTAGAGGGCCTGGCAGACCAGTATGGGATCAAATGTGAGTTATATATAAAGGATGACTCCTTTTCCTGATTGTATCTTGTAATTGAATAAATAATGAAGTTAATTCTGAAGCATCAGGGATAAATTCTGCAGTCTCAATATGTAATACTACTCTTTCAGCATACTGAGAGTCAGTTACTATGTTGAGAGGTTCTGAAAAATCCATTAATACCAACAGAATAGCATATAATTCTGATTTTTGAACTGAATTATAAGGACTTTGAACCACTTTACTTAAATTTTCTGATTTGTAACCTGCCTTTCCTTGTTTGTTGGCATCTGTATAAAATGTACGAACTCCAGATATGGGCTTTACCCGTACAATTCGAGGCAAGATCCAATCAGCTCTCTTTATAAGATCAATTCTATCGCTTTTGGGATATTTGCTGTTAATTTCTCCCAAAAAATTACTGCAAGCTCTTTGCCAAGGTTCACTTTCTGTCCATAATTTTTCAATGTCCTCCTTAGTTAAAGGTACGACAATTTCTGCTGGGTCTATTCCTGCTAATTGACGAAGTCTCAATTTTCCTTTCCAAATCAAGTCAGAGATTTTTTCCACATAAGTTTTTAATTTTTTGTTTGGTTTATTTGGTAAAAATATCCACTCTAATATAATATCTTCCCTCTGCATTAATATTCCTGTAGGAGAATGCCTAGAAGGTAAAATAACCAAAATGCAATCCAGCTTTGGATCAATACGATCCACGTGCCCTTCATGTACTTTCTTTTCTACCAAGGCCAATTCTTTCTCAGCTTCAGGTGATAATTCTCTTGGACTATTTAAGTCCTTGTCACCTTCTAAGGTTTTGAACAAATTATGCAGTTCATCATTTTTTACCCCAACAATAGTTCGTAGATGAGAAATATTTCCAAATAACCTTTGAAAGTCATTAAGAGTCTGTAGTCTATCTCTCCTAATTTGCACCTTTTGGGGTCTAATTTTTTGTAGCTCTATTTTATATCCTAAATAATTAATAGAATCTCCTCTTTGTATCTTTTCAGGAGCAATTTGTAATCCCCAGCAAGGCAAAATTTTCTTTACGTCTTCAAATATTCTTTCTAAAGTATCTGCATTTGAGTCAGCTAGTAAAATATCATCCATATAATGATAAAGTATAGATTTAGGAAATTTTTTACGTATCACTTCCAATGGCTGTTGTACAAAATATTGGCACAGAGTTGGGCTATTCAACATTCCCTGTGGGAGGACCCTCCATTGAAATCTTTTAACCGGTTGAGAATTATTATAAGTAGGCACTGTGAAAGCAAATCTTTCTCTGTCTTTTTCTTGTAACGGTATTGAAAAGAAACAGTCTTTTAAATCAATAACTATGAGAGGCCATCCTTTTGGTAACAGAATAGGCAGAGGAATTCCAGATTGTAGAGAGCCCATTGGCTGAATTACTTTGTTAATTGCTCTAAGGTCTGTTACCATTCTCCATTTACCAGATTTCTTTTTAATAACAAATACAGGAGAATTCCAAGGGCTGGTTGATTCCTCAATATGCTGAGCATTTAACTGTTCTTCTACCAGCTCTTCTAAAGCCTGGAGTTTCTCTGTTGTTAAAGGCCATTGCTGGACCCATACAGGCTTGTCTGTTAACCATTTTAAAGGTAGAGCTGTTGGTGTCTTTGGAAGATCATCAGTTGTTGTGCCCTGTTCTTGTATAATATGGATGGCTGGTGACCACTCAGAATAATGCCTTCTAATATTTCTCTCAGAAACATGTGCTAATTTATGATTTGTTTCTGAGATTGGAGGGATGTTAATCTGAGTATTCCATTGTTGCAACAAGTCTCGACCCCACAAGTTCATAGCTATGTTAGCTACATATGGTTTCAATTTTCCTCTCTGTCCTTCTGGACCTATACACTTGAGCCATCTTGCACTCTGTTTCACCTGAGATAATGTCCCAATTCCTAACAGTTGAACATTTACCTCCTGAAGAGGCCAAGTTGGATGCCAAAATTCTGGTGCAATTATGGTAATGTCCGCACCTGTGTCTACCAGACCAGACAACAAAACACCATTTATTTTTATCGATAATTTTGGTCTTTGTTCATTAATAAAAGTTTGCCAAAAAATTTTCTTTATATTTGCTCCTGAATTTTCTATTCTATCTGTTTCATCATCCTGACCAGCATGACTTATTCCAATAGGTATTTGGTTATTTAATTGCTCTGGGTAGGGGTTTCCTCTACGACTGCAGGAAAGGTTTGAACTGGCTTTGCTATTGAGGCCTGCATGAGGCCCCTCTGGGAGTTTCCCGAAGACTGAGGCAAAGGATTACCCTGTCTGTCCCTTGTTGATCTACATTCGTTGGTCCAGTGTTTTCCCTTACCACACCTTCTGCATACTCCAGAAGGAAGGGGCTTTCTGTTGCCATTGTTCCTTGAAGAAACATTGTTTCTAGGAATGACCTGTTTACAGTCCCTTTTCAAATGTCCTTGCTTTCCACATCCAAAACATCTAACATTCCTCAAACCTTTTGAAATTGCTTCTCCTACCCATGTATCATCATGCTCATGAGCTTCAACATTAACCGTATCTCTAATCCAATCTTCCAAAGGTGCAGATCTTGCCTTTAACGGCCTGATTATTGTTTTGCATGCTGCATTCACATTCTCAAAGGCCAAAGATTCAATTATTATCTTACTAGCTTCTGAATCCGGGACCATTCTCTTTACTGCTGAAGCCAGTCTTTGTAAAAAATCTGTGAAAGATTCTTTTGGGCCTTGTACAACCTTTGTAAATGACTCAGTTTTTTTTCCTGGTTCCTCAACTCTGTCCCATGCATTCAAGGCTGCTGTTCGACATAAAATTAGGGTTTGGACATCATATAAACATTGTGTTTGTGCTGAAGCATATTGACCTTCTCCAATAAGCTGATCCTGGCAGACTTGTATTCCTTTATCCCTCCACTGCTTTTCTATGTTTTTAGCTTCGTCCTTGAACCAAGTTAGCCACTGAAGCCTTTGACTGGGTTCAAGAACACCTTGTGCCAGCTCCCGCCAGTCCTGTGGTACAATCCTATTATATGTTGACCAAGAGTTTAACATCTGCTTTACATATGGGGAACGCATACCATAAGATACTATTGCCTCCTTAAACCTTCGTAAATCTATCATATCAATTGGAGCCCAAATATTTTGTGTAGTCATTTGATCAGGCGACTGCTGTACGGTTACTGGACAAACTAAGGGTGACTGTGTGAAAACAGGCTTTCTTTCTGTAACCCTATGATCCAATCTTGAAGCAGCTTCACTGTTAGTTTCTTCTGTCTGAGTTTTTACAGGTTTAATAGGTTTTTCTAAAGCTGTCATACTGGCACTTAAATTGACTAGCTTTTTAAATAGTAAAATGAGGATAAACATAGTAATAAAATGCATAATTCGATCAACAGTAATCTTCTCATATAGCTGTTCCATTGTCAGACTGTCTAAAAGTGCAAACAAATTTTTTTCCAATGTACACAGAAAACCCATTTTTTTTTTAATGTGGAAAATTTTTTTTTCTTTTAAATAATTTTCTTTAAAATATCTGATATGTTAAGTGACTTACCAAGTCCTTGTAGAACAGTACCAATCCGAGGGAATTTCAAACAGCCACCTAGTGTCCGAGGTGCGAGTCCAGAGAGAGAGAGAGAGAGAGAGAGAGAGAGAGAGAGAGAGAGAGCAAGCAAGCGTAGCCACAAGTTCTGCCTAAGAGCTTGAATCCAGCCACGTGTTCCCGCTTGAGCCTAGTCAAGCCTTGGCTCTGGCTACCTTAAGCTCCAACCACGTGCGTTGGTTTTACAGGCAGGGGCCCTGTTCGGCAGGGCAGGCCTGAGTTGTTTGTAACACTGGCTTTAAGCAAGTAGCTCAAGGTTGGTCCGGCCTGAGGCCAAGCCGACCTGGGCCCGGGCTAGGGAGCCGGCCGCCCTGGCGGGAAACCAGACCTGCCGGCCGCCCTGGCGGGAACCCGGACCTGCCGCCAAGCCAAGTTAAGCGGTTTTAATGGATTCTTATCACGTTGGGCGCCAAATGTAGATGTAACCAACCGTCTTATTAAATAAGAAACACAGAGCCGATTCAGAGAAGAAAGCCAAGAGGTCAGAACTAAGAGCCTTACCCTTCCTGCTTCAGCTATCCTGCTTCAGCCAAGAGAGCTCTCCGAAAAAGAGGCCTACTTCCTGTGTGTACATCTTTAAATACTCTAGATGTTCTGCCTTCTCATTGGTTGTAAACTAAACACGTGACTGCCTTGTCATTGCCTGTATGTACCGCCCTCCAGGTCCTTAAAGGCGTGCGCCACCACCGCCACGCACTTGCTATGGCTCTATAACTCTGACCCCCAGGCAACTTTATTTATTAACATACAATTAAAATCACATTTCAGTACAAGTAAAATACCACCACATTAGGTCTTTTGCCCCACCCCTTGGCATTGTTATAAAAAGCCCTTTTCAATAAAGGATGAGGCTGTTGGGTAATGATCTAAGCCCTACCAAAGCTATCCTGTGTTTCTGTCTTTCTCCTCATTGTCTAGGTCTCTCTTTCTATCTGATATTTTCTCTTCCGCTCTCCTCTCATAAGAACCCTTCAATAGGTGGGAGCAGGTCGGAGCTGGTCACCCAGCAGTCTCACACAGATGGCGTCCAGTGTGGCTTAGGTATAGAGGATAGAAGAGAGGGGGCACCACAGGTTGAGGGGGCATTCCCGGTAATGAATTAAAGGAGGTGGTGATATTTGTTCTTCAGGAGGAAAATTGTAAATATAAAGCAGAGTGGTTAAAATTAAGCTGCAGCAAGTAGTTAAAGTTAGGTTACAGCAAGTATCTCTCTCTGTCTCTGTTTCTTTCTCTCTCTCAATCTCTATCTGTCTACTAAATTAGGTCTAAAAATGCTAGTATAAGTTATAAAAGTTTTGTAAAGTTTAGTTTGAGAAATGTAGGCTTAGGTATATTAGGGTAGAATAGGCTTTAGGCATAGGGATATTGTGAAGACTTAGGTCTAACAGAAACTTAGGGTAGAGTAGTTTTTCCTCTGAGCCCAGACAGGATCTGGGACACAGAGAGTAGCATCCAGGACTGAGCAGACACTGTGAACCTGGCAGTCTGAGAATGGAAAGCCGCTTCAGAGACTGCTAGCTTCAGAAAGCAAGCAGCAGCAGCAGAGTGTGAGCAACTGCTGCAGCCAGGTGTCAGTGGCTGAGACCCTTGGGACATCGTCTCAGAGGCAGCAGATAGCTGTCAATAGCCAGTGTAGGCCAAGGGGTTCTTCATGCTTTCTGCCATGGTGGGGCCACGGCAAGGAGAGCACAGTCAGCCAGGGTGCTTGTGAGAGCCCTGGAGAGACATGGCTTGAGGCTACACTCAACCTTGGCATGCCAATATGCTGCAACTGGAGAGGTAAATGGCAGGTAGTGGTGGCAGCTTGGAATGTAGCAGAGACTTTAGACCCCAGTGGCCTTGGAGCCCAGCAGAGATGCTGCAGGAGAGGCAACCTTGGTGAACAGTGGAAATCATGCAGAGACAAGGCTGCTGCCCCAGGCAGAGAAGCAGCATCAGTGACTGGAGCAGAGGCCGCAGCTGGATGAGCAGCTGAGATGTGCCCCTGCATGGAAAGGCAGGCACATGAACTGCTGAGATGAGGTAGAGCTGAGCTCCATGCTGAACAGCTGAGACACTGGAAGCCAAGAGCAGCCTGAGCTCTCAGCGGCAGGATATGGCTGAGCATGGAATTGCCATGGGGGCATTATTCGGCCATGCAAGAAGGGCAGTATGCAGAGGACCCCCAGCAAAGCAGGTAATGGAACCAAGGTACAGTGGCCACTACTGGCCGAGGCTGGGTTTCCTCCTGGACCTGAGGTGCTGCTTGAAAGCTGTAGGTCATAGCAGGTGGTGGCATTCAGGTGTGCAGTGTGAAGTGAAAAAGAACCCTCAGGGTCTCAGGACACTGGGGTTCTGGGCAGATGGGCTGGTTATGGGAGGCACAGGCAGACTGGGACTGCGGAAGCTGAATGGAGCCAGCAGCAAAAACTGCAGTTTGTTTGCTAGTGGTTCATGCTGGCTGTATGAAGATGTCTTCCCCAGCTAGTTAGCAGCTTTTTCCTGGAGCAGCTTTTGCCTAGGGGAAGGCTAACTGAAAAAGTCTCTGTAGCTGAGAGTGAGGCTTCAGAGATGCTGGTTTGAACTGAATTATTATAGTCAGTGGAACTCTAAGACTGGTATCAGAACTGACTTTTTGAACTTTTCAAACTTAAGAAATGGGATGGACATGAGTGATTCAATTGCAATGGGACTATTTTTATTTCACCTATGCATGTAGTATATATACATTATTAACTATGACAACTTATGAACTGTTTTGTGGAATTGTTTTGTGTATGCATATATGCTTTATTAACTGTGGTGACCCACAAACTGTTTGGTGTAGAAATAGAACTGTGTGTGTAGAAATGAAAATGTTTTGTGTAGAAATGAAGAAATTTGTTTTTTCTACCCAGGCTCAAGATGCAGCATAAAAAAGTATAAAGAAAAGGGGGAGTTAATATTCCTCAGTCCCTTTAATTAAAAAAAAATTTCTTGTTCTTTGAATGGGTTAATGTTAGCCTGTATTAATGTAACCTATGTTTTGTTAGCAAGAAATGCAAAAAGTTCTATTAAGAAATTGCTTTTGGGGCCAGGCGGTGGTGGCACACGCCTTTAATCCCAGCACTTGGGAGGCAGAGGCAGGCGGATCTCTGTGAGTTCGAGGCCAGCCTGGTCTCCAAAGCGAGTTCCAGGAAAGGCGCAAAGCTACACAGAGAAACCCTGTCTTGAAAAAAAAAAAAAAAGAAAGAAAGAAAGAAAGAAATTGCTTTTGGATGTTTGCTAAAGTTTGTAAAGTGTAAATAGTTCTACTAAGAGTTTACTTTTGAATGTCAGTTTGTGAGAATTGTAATTATGTATAGTAATATTTATGCTAGAATTATTATGTTAACCTGTTAATGGTGGTGCTAAGGAGTCCTTAGATTTGATGCAGTTGCATCAGGAGTTTATTGGCTTTTGAAAAAGGGCTTGGTGCAACTAAGACTGCTATAGATATCTTAGACCCTTTCAAAAAGGCTGTTCCATCTTTATCATTCTCTACTCCTTTACTAGAAGGCCTAGCAGCCATAAGGAGCAGGAGTATTGCTATAATTATTACAGCTATTTGCAAGTTCTTCGAGGAAAATAGCTTCAGAGTTGCACACAGAGTTAAGCTCTGTACCCTCACTTTAAAAATTTATTTTATTAATAAGGGGGAGCCCAAATTACTCAGGGTCAGAGAATCTGAGCTTGCTTTACCCAGCAGGGCTGCATAAGGAGATAATTTGGCCACAGGTGGGTTTACCAGGTGTTTGGCTGTACAGTGTGCTTTGATTTTGCAAGGGGGAGGTCTTTTGCATCTCCCCTTGGCATATTATAAAAAGCCCTTTTCAATAAAGGACAAGGCTGTTGGGTATTGACCCAGCTCCTCCTGAAGCTATCTTGTGTTTCTATCTTTCTTCTCACCATCTAGGTCTCTCTTTCTATCTGATATTTTCTTATCCCTCTCTCCTCCACCTAAGAACCCTTCAAAAGGTGGGAGTAGGTCAGAGATGGACTCCCACAGACTCCCACATCCAATGTCCCTAACAACAAGGATGAGGGGAATTGCACATACCAGGGCTGAGCCAGTCCCCACAGACAGGAGCTCAAGGTAATAACTAAGGATGGAGCCTGGGACTTGTCCAGGCTTGCCCCAAGTGGAAAAACTGTAGCCTTAAAGAGCCCCTGCTAACCCTAGCTAATTAGAATGTACTAACATGATTGCCACTCATATAAGCCAATTGTATCTGGGATGACCTAACTGTTCCTGAAACTCCCCTCAGCTGTGTATAAAAGAGCCTGCAAGTTTCTCTCAGGGTCACCTTTTTGCCTTTGTGTGAGATGTGTGGCCCCAGCATGCTGGTACCATTATTATCAAGATAATAAACACTCTTGTTGATTGCATATGTGGATGGTGGTCTTTCATGGGACTTCTCTAGGACCATAACAAGTTTGTTTACTTATGCTGGAGATTGAACTCAAGGCCTCCTTGATGCTAGGAGTATTTTATTTTTAATTGTTTTTACTGCAGCTATCTACAGTATGGACCTGATATTATGGTACACATAGAGAAATAGTTACTATACTTAAATAAAATAACACTTTCATCTACTGAAGGATTCACTGATGAATCAATTTTAGTGAAAAGTGAGAAAAAGCATATTTCATATACACATGATACATAAAGATTGTTCAGAGTCAACACACTAGTTATCTACGATAAGATATATTTGTTCTTACAGAAATGACCAATAATCTTTTGTAATGTCAGTTGGTTGTGGTCTCTTCTCTAATAATGATTGCCGTCAATACAGACATTAGTCATTGTGTGGTTTCCATTATACAAAAACTGCATGCATTCTTTTAGCCAAATAATTGTTTCCTGGGACTCAACCACACTGTAATCAGGAAGCCCCTTCTTGGGGAAACACACTTGGTACTTTCCAGTAGGACTCAGCTCCTGTGAGTCCTTGTGGAAACACACATACCTGGAATCTTGTTTCCTGGCAAGTAGGAAGCCCTGCTGGAGTGGATGGTAACATGGTGGGTGCTGGGTGTTAGGTGTACATGTGTCTGGGCCACATGTCTTCACAGGCCATGATGCTGGCACCATGGGGAAAGGCAGCTGAGCAGGAAGCCAGGAAAAGGGTGGCCAAGCCCAGCTTGTGAAGGCAGTTAAAATTCTCATCCTGCCCTTTTCTGAAATGTGACAAATAATGGTCTTAGTTCCTATCCTATTGAAGAAAATGGTGTGAGGTCCTCGGACATGGCTGGCCTGAATCTTAGAATCTCTTAGTTTCTGAGGTAATTTTAGTATTGCTTCCCCAGGACAAGATCAAAAGTATAAGCCTGGTTATGGGAAGTGTTTCATTTCTAAACACTTGAAATTTTTTTCTTGTTTTTGTTAGTGTGTGTGTGTCTGTATGTGGTGTATTTATACTTGTGTGTCCACATCTGTTCACACAAGTACATGTATAGGGACGAAATGTCAACATGAAGTATCTTTTGCTAATTCTTCCCCACCTTTCCTTTTTAATACCTCTCATTCATCCCCCAAAGCTCCCAGTTTGCCTAGAATGGCTGACCTTCACACTTTGGGGATTGACCTGGGCCTCCCCTTCTGTTACAGTTTCCTCTGAGATTAAAACATTCCATCCTGCAGGAAGTTCCTTAAGCACAAAGGTAAACAACTCAAAAAGGAAGTACCTGAAACTGACCAGATTCACTAGCCCCCACCCTGCCTGAGTAAGCAATAAAAGTTGAGAGTCCCTCTCAGATGTGAAGGAATGTCTTTGCTGAGTTGCAAAGACATTCACAGGAGAAAAGTTGAAAGATGAGACCAGACCAGCTGCTGGGAAGAGGTTCAGACCAACTGAGTCACCTGGAAAGGACACTGTCCCACCTGTTGTGCTGCCTGCAGGCTGTGCAGTGTGCTCCAGGGTTCCAGGTCTGTGAGCTGATACCCATGCTGTGGTGGGCTGTGGTGATACAGCTGTCTTTGAGTCATTTCTGCTCCTGTCAGTAACCAACCTCTCACCCATATTCCTATAAGTAGCCCCAACAAAACTCATGGGTTCACCAAGGTTGTCTGGTGTAGGTTCCCTATTTGGGGGGATTGATGTGTGTGTTGAGTCTCACCAGTGAAAGTGTTGTCACATACTACTACCACCCACACTAGCTTTGCACTTACAGGGGTTCTAGAATATTCAGGGCAATCTTTGGCATTAAAACACACTTTTTACTTTTTGATAATCCCATGTCTGTTGCTGGGTCCTAACAGCTCCTCGGGGGAGGGGGTGAGAAGGTACAGTGTCAATAACATAGACACAAGGAGTCAGGTGAAGGTAAACAGCAGACTCTTTTATTCAGTAATGGGGAAGGCCTTATATACCCTCCTCCCAGTACCCAAGATGTGTTCTGATCTGGTGGCATTTAGTGGTCGTCCCTCATTGGCTGGGCATGATCAGGATCTCTGGGTGCCTGTTGCTAGGCCCTCAAGCAGACTCCAGGTTGGCTCATAAGGAAGTAGATCATGTGCATGCCTTGGCAACTGGTTTGAGCCAATTTCCTTGACCCTATGAGCCTGTCCTACTACACATGCCCAGGCATTGTTAAAGTTTGGCTATTTTCTTCTTTTTTGTTTTTCGAGACAGGGTTTCTCTGTGTAGCTTTGCGCCTTTCCTGGAACTCACTCTGTAGCCCAGGCTGGCCTCGAATTTGCAGAGATCCACCTGCCTCTGCCTCCTGAGTGCTGGGATAAAAGGTGCGCGCCACCACCGCCCGGCTTGGCTATTATTTTCAATGAAAGGCAATGGCCTCCCCTTTAATAAGTAGGTCAAAAGGCAAAAATACATTCTAAATAACTAGTGATCTAGCTATGACAATAGTAGATGAAGAAAGCAGTCCACAGGACCCACATATCATATCCTGTATTGTTCATACAGTCACCTCCAGGATCAGGGTTAAGGTGAGTGCAGTAGACAAGAAAGTGACCTCCTACACTCATCTTGAGCCCTTCAGACAGCACCTTTTCTTTATAGCCTTGTTCTCCACCAGGTTCTATCAGTCAAAACCTCTGATCCCCAAGGGACATGGCCAGAGCTTGCTAGGAATTATCAGAGAGTGCCTAGTAGAAGGAGCAATCTCAGGGGAGGCACCCAAAACATTGGCCATCTTTTGTCATCAGGTCCCCTGGAGAATGTCTAGATCCCTTGTTGGCAGCAGAGTTTTCTTTCAAAAAGCTTACAAAGAAGAGAATAAAGGACACTTCCAGCCTTAGATCTAGAAAGCATGTCTAATCATCTGTTTCCATGAACCTTGAAAAACCATGCACTCACCTGGGCACACTGTTCTTCAGGCTGGGTGGGACAGCTCCCAGGTGGAGTTGCATAGACACACCCTATAAAGTGTTTTTCCCCTCCCCCAGTCTTTCCTCAACAGGGAGCCCAGCAGCTGTGATCATTAATCCTTAGTGCCAACAGGAACCATTCTTCTGTATCTAAATCCAACCTAAATTCCATGACTTTTCTCTAAAAGCACATTCAGACCCTCAGTTTCTAACCATGGCTTCACTCAAGACTGGAAGAGGAGCTAGAAAGAGCTGGGGCTAGTCTTATACATGCCTGATGTTGTCATTTATTTTGGTAGATGTCTCCATCTTGGCTTTTCCACCAAAGAGAGGATGTTTGAATCTAACACATGGCAACATTCTCTGCTTCCTGAGTCAATGTAGAGGTGAACAAGTTACTTCTGGGACTAACACCCAGCAGCAAAGCTTGACCCTAAAAAAATCTCACTTAGAGTATTCTTTCCACATGTATTATACTAGAACTGGAGTTCACAAACTTTAGAAATAGCCTGAGCTGGGCATAGTGGCTCATGCCTGTAACCCAAGCATTCAATAGGCTGTAGTAGAAAGATGTCTAGTTAGAGGCCAGTGTGGGCTACCTGACAGGACTGACTGCCTCAAAAAACAACACAAAATAAGCTGGGTTTTTAAAACATATTTTTAATCCCAGCACTCAGGAGAAGGAGGAGGGTAGATTTCTGATTTTGAGGCCAGCCTGGTCTACACAGTGAGTTCCAGAACAGCCAGGGCTATATAGAAACCCTGTCTCAAAACCAAAACTAAACAAAAAACAACCACCAAAACCAACCCAGAATCACCTCCAGTAATAGCATGGAGCCTTAGCTTAGTAGTTCTCAAAATGGGTTCCTGGGGCTACACAAGTACCAGCATCGTCACTGCAGCTGTGAGAGAGGGTGAAGAAGTGTGACTGGGGTGTTGGTAGGTAGCCTTGGTACGATTTGGTGTTTCATGGACTGCAGGGTGTCACTGACAGAATCCTGGGATTGATGGTGACATGGAGTGAGAAACATGCCCCAGAGAGAGACTGTCTATCACCAGGATCTAGTCTCCACCTCAGAAAGTTTTAAGAGACTATAAACACTCAGGGAATTTGACCTTCTGTGACCTACGACTGCAGGACTTCTCTTACATGGAAACCAAATACATCAAATCCAGGGCCTCTGAGTTCCTGTCCCATGAGGATGGAGGAAATCTCAATCCTTGCTAAATCATGAGAAAATTGAAGAGGTCTAGAAAGTTCGAGGAAGAGCCTTCCCATCACCGCTATTCACCCTCTTTTCTAAGTTCATGTGGTCGGTCACCTGGAGACTGCATGAAGGCTCCTGTGTCAAATGGAGCCTAAAGTTTGTAGCCCACTCTTCATTCAGGTGATACTTCACTGTCACTGTCACTCAGGTGACTTTTTTTTTTTTTTTTAGAAACTAGAAGATTACCTCTAGACACAGCTTATGATGTCTGTCATTTCCACACTTTTCACCGGCTAACAACAAATAAACAAATAAACCGAGAAAGCAACTCTACATGAATGCTGAAAAGAAAGAAAATGAAGGCACATGTGCAACAAATTTGCCTATGTGTCTTGTAAAAACTAAAACTTATAAAACTAATGCCACTCATTTTAGGGTATCTATGTATTGACTATGTTAGAAATAGTTCATATGCAACCAGTGCAAAATATTATTAGCAAGATATTTTGTACTTTTTACATAGTAGTCATTGACATTTCAGTATCGAGTATCTTTTTTTTAAAAAAGATTTTTTATGTGTGAGAGTTTTGCCTACATGCATACTACATTCATAAAGTCCCATGGAGCCAGAACTCCTAGAACTGGAGTTAAAAGGAGCTGTGAGCTGCCATGTGGGTGCTGGGAACTGAACTCCAACCCTCTTCAAGAAGCAAATGCTCTTAACCACTGAGCCACCTATCCAGGTCCTCACTATATATCTTTTACTTGTAACACATCTCAGTTCAGACTAGCCGAATGTCAAGTGCTCAGGAACCACACTTGGTAGGTGATAGCACCAGTGTGCACCAGACAGAGTGGGTAAGCACTGGTGCAGGGTCAGGTCTGATGCTGCCAGATTCCATATGCAAGATGTGTAAGGTCAGGAACTGTGTCCGAAGACTAAAACAGCTAATATAACAGTACGTGTGTACAGTGCTTACGTGGAGCAAGAGCTAGTCCAGAGAGTAGCTAATAAGTCACCTCACTGAAGCAACAGCCAATAATGCAATGCTGCCACTCCACTCCATGGGGGTCCCGACTTCCAGTCCTCCCACATCTTGCCCCAAATTCAGAACTTTTAAGCTATAGCACATAGGGTTTCTCAGGGTAGCTTGGCTTCTGAGTAGCATTGCAGTCTCATCTACAGAATGAAAATAAAGGTAATCCCATGCTCATACACCAAGATGCTGTGACGTGTCAGTGATGCGGAAAGCAATGCAGAGTTAGCGCATGACATGGGGAGTGACACACAGGACGAACACACGTCTCGGGAGGGAGTCGGTGCCTGTGCTCAACAGAGGCATCCCGCAGTCCCCAGGAGCCCGTGGAGTGTGACAGACAGCAGGGGAGCGAGAGCTAAGTCTGAAGCAAGAGGAAGCTGTGAGCAGGGCTTCAGTCTTCCCCACAGACCCCCAGCCGTGTAGTCCACAAAGTAAGAAAGCATTGCTTTCCTTTCCCCAGTATGATGGAGGTCATTTCATACTAGCAGTTTGGCTGGACTTGACATATTAGATGGACAAAATCCATCACACTGTCACCCCTCGGCCCTCACCAGAAGTTACACTAATGCTACACACAGGGAAGTCTTGTGACGAGTTCTGTGATTATAAATCAGACATTTTGTGTTCTTTGGCAAATCTCTTACCTTCTCTGGGTTGCTCTGGGTATAAAATAAAATGTATGAATTGAATAATCCCTTAGATTTCTTCCAGTGAGGGAACTATACATATGCTTAATGCTTTATTTAGACACAAAAATAGAAGAATGAGCTGCTCTTAAGATATCTTTTCATGGATTCAGGTCTGGTCCATAATCACCACCACAGACACCCACATCACTCCTGGTTTGAGCGCATCCTCAGACAACACGATGGTGCTGGGCTCACAGTTCCAGGCTGGCTCTGGACCTGTTCTTCACAGTCCCAGGAAAGCACCTGTAGGGACTCATAAGACCTTTTTTTTCTCTTCATTCTGTGGTCATGAACTTCCATTGAAACTGATCAGTGTTTTTACATGGATATTGATGACTCTGGTACCTTTAATACAATGAACAGTTTAATCTTTTCATAGATTAAAATGGAAGTAAATAAAAATTCTTACAGATTTATAAAGTGCTCAGATTGTCACTAAGAAAGAAATTTCCACATTTTTCTTCAAGCCCAACTTTAACTTTGCCTGTTTTCCATGCAAACATTCTTATACTTTCTACCATTAAAAGCCAGAATAACGTAGTACTATTGTGTTCACTCGGCCTCTCCTCCTTCACTCTCAGATAAACAGTATTTACACTACATGGGGTCTTTTTCTTTTCTCTTTCCCTCCCTCCCTCCCTCCCTCCCTCCCTCCCTCCCTCCCTCCCTCCCTTCCCTTCCTTCCTTCCTCCCTCCCTCTTTTCATCCCTCCCTCCCTCCCTCCCTCTCCTCTTTTCTTTCTTCCTTTTCGTTGGTATGCTGAGGCCCGACCCCAGGCCTAGTGTGTACTAGATAGGCACTCTATCACTAAGCAATAGTCCCTGCCTACCATTCACATTTGAATGGCTATCATAGACATACAATGTTGATATAAGAAACTATCAACAGGACTTCTCTAGAAGGTGACACTTTGCTTAAGGTGAGGTATGGAACTCTGGCACATACTTACCATTAGAGCACTCTCCCAGGAGGTCAAGGCAGGATGCTGGATAGTTTAAGGCCAGACCAGGTTACATGAGTGAGTTCAAGGTAAATACAGGCAACATAATGAAATTCTCTCTCTCCCTCTCTCTTTCTGATACACACACACAGAGTTCTGAAGTTAGGCAGCAAGTGTCAGCTGTATGACCTTGGGCAAGTTCATACTGAAGAGCCCCAGTTTTCCCATCTGTAAAATAGGGCAAGAATTTGCTTTCTCACAAGGATGTAGTAAGGACTAGGCACTGTAGCAGTAATTAGAAGCTGTTATCAGAAGAAAGATAAAAAATCAGGGTCTGAGATGTCAGAACAACTCAATTAAAAGCAAGAGAAATTGGCCAAGTCTTGGAGTTTGGATAAATAGGGAGGGGTGGACAGCCCGGCAGAGGGGAGTTGGAAGGAGGTTATAATGGTGGGAGGGTCAGCAGTTTGTTGCAACTATCCAGAAATAAAATGATGCTCCCAATACCCCCAACTGAGTTGCTAATAAAGGAAACAGACGTAGAAGAAAGAATCCACAAGGTTTGGAAACTGTTTGCTAAGGAGGCTAAAGAAAGGTCTGAAATGACTGGCATTTAGAAAGCTTGGAAAAATAACACAATCAATACAGCATCTGAAGGGGGCGCTATTGGCAGTCAGTGTTATAAATGGTGGGAATGTGGTCTGAGCATCCATTCTCCAGGCAACCTTTACTAAATGCCCACAAGTGCAGGTCAAGTGCTGGAGGCTATACAGATGAAACAGTGCACTCTGTCTCTCTAGGGCTGGTAATGGAGACCAGTGTAACAGTAGAAAACTACAAACAATGAGATGAGTGACTAGGAGGGATGCACCCATGTGCTGTTACAGCAGCACACAAAGAGAAGATCCTGGGCTGTGGAGAGAATTTCCTGTTCCCTTTGAACAGGAAAAAGCACTCACTGGCATTGTTGAGGAGCTCTGGTGAACCTCTCTGTGACTGTTATGTCACACTGCTATGTATGCACTTGATCCCCCGTAGGCCCTGAACTGCAGCTCATCAGCTCTAGGTCTGCTGTCTTTTCTGGAAACCTATCTCTAAGCCCCTAGTGAGTAGGAACCATCTTATAACTGCCTAGTCCCAGTGCATTAGTACCATAGTATGTCTGGGTCCTGGAGAAGTTCCACAAAAGACCACCACACACACACAATCAGCAAGTGTTTGTTATTCCATCATGCTGGGGCCGTCCATTCCACACAACGGCAACAACCGACAACCGTGAGAGGAGCTCAGAGGCTCCACTGAAGTACAGCTGAAGGGGAAGTCCTAAGGCAGCCAGATCATTTTAGATATGATCGGCTTAAGCAAGCGGCAATCATATTAGTATGTTCTAATTGGCCAGGGCTAGTAGGAGCTGGCTAAGGCTACAGTTTTTCCCATTTGGGGGCAGGCCTAGACAAGTCTCAAGCTCTGTCCTTATTTGGTTATCACCTTGAGCTGCTGACTGTGGCTCAGGCCTGGTCTGGCCTGATACTGCATGTACCAGGCCTCTTTATCCTTGCTATCAGGGGTGTTGGAGATTGACTGTCCTTTGTTCATGGCTCCCTCAGAAACTGCTTACTCAGTCTCGGGAAACTGAAATTGAGACCTGATCTCTGAGAGAAGACTGAATAACAACCTGTTTTGGCATCTGCTCTGTCCTCTCAGTACAGTACCAAGCATGCTGTAAATCATGTTAAACAATTTAGCAGAGGGCTGGGAAGATGGTTAAATGGATAAGAGCACTTGCTACACAGAAACAAGGCCCCAGTTTGGATCCCCAGCACCTACATAAAAGCCAGATGTTGTAGCACACACCTATAACCCCAGAACTATAGAGGATGGAGACGGGGGAGTCACTGGGCCTTGCTGCTGATGGTCTAGTCCAGATTCAGTGAGAGCCCTGTCTCAAGGAAACAGAATGAAGAGTGATAGAAAAGAGACACCTGGCATCTTTTGGATTCCACACAGGCACGGGCATGTGCACTCATGCACACATACCTCACACACAATAATTTAACTCTAGGCACAAGCTAACCAAAATATATGCATCTCTCTGTTCACAAGTCCATGATTTTCATGGACTCCCATGGACAGCACTTTGGTGTAATTCACCACTGCCCTATAAAATGTTCTGATCAGGAAACCGAGGAACAGAAAGGTTGACTTGTCTGATGTCAAAGGAAGTCCAGGGTCCTGCAGAACAGCTCTGGGCTATCCTCCTGATCTCTATACAGTCCAAAGGGTCATCGTGTGGTCAAGAAAATAGGGTGTGGTGAGTCTTTGAGGGCTTACTAAAGATATGAGTTCAATTTCCTGCTTCTCTTAAGCATGGCAACAGTCTGGAGAAAACCTGGAACTTTCTGTCACTGAAGACCTGACATTCTAAACCTGTAAGTTCACTGTCAACTGGTAAACTGACTGTGGAACATTTGATCCCAGTGTGTATAGGTAAAAGCTTTTAACCATAACTTCACTTCCTGAGTCCTCGTCATGATACTAGACATTACTAATGTTTTCCCTTCCTTCTCTCAAGGGCAATTTTCTCAGAATGCTTTGAAATGATAAATATTTTTTGTTGTCTCTTAGTTAAAATTAATGTAGCACTTATGTTTGAGACTCTAAATATTATCCTCTATTCTCATTTCTTCCATCCTGCCATTTCTCACCCAGAACAATGGCAGCCACAGCATCTAAGAGGTGGTCCGGGGCTGGGGATAAGGCCAGGATAGAGTGAATGCTTGGCACACATGAGATCTTGGATCCAATCTTCAGCAAAGAAAGAAGGAAAGGAAACATGGAGGAAGCGCAAAGGGGAGGGAGAGCTAAGCTTCCTATCTACAGTGGAAAGAAATAAATGAGTTCATCCTCTATCAGGCTTGATGATGGAGAATACCAAAAGAAAAATGTCAAAGCCCTGTCTCAGACTTTTACATTTTCTTCCTTCAAAATATTTTTCAACACAGGCCACACCTGCCAAAAAACAGGTAAGGCTGCCCACAGACCTTCTCTCTCTCTCTGTTCCCAGATTCATTTCTAGCATTGTAACAGAACACTAGATACAGCCTTCCCTCACTCCTACCCACATCTGCTGTGGATCCCACAAACCACCCCCTTCTAACCTCCCTTATCCCCCTTTTGGCTATGTCCCAGACCCCAACTCCAGCAGGCACCCCTTGCCAATTCAAGGGCAGCTCCCCCATGAGCAACAAGTAGGCTGAAGGTGGACCCACACTTCTCTTTCTGCTCCTAAGATCCAACCCCCCAATCACATCCCCAGCTCTGTAGCAGGAAACTTTCTCTCTCCTTTCCCTCTCTGATCCCATCTCCAACAGATCACAAAGAACTTCTCCTCCAACCTTTCTTCCCCCAACTCATCCCAGTATCCCAGCCTCCAACAGAAGCAGGCATTCCCTCTAAACACACCAGCTCAACAGGCTAGGAAAACAGGCAACACACAGCCATCGAAAAATCTAGAGAGGAAACAGAAACCAAGGAACAAAACACCCATTCAGCAAAGACAAGACCAGAAATTAGCACCTAGACCTTTAATCACCCCAAACCCAGATGCCGAAATACCAGCTTAAAAACAGAATCAACAACATCTAGGGTAATATGTCTTTACTAGAACCCAGCTATTCTATCACAGCAGGCCCTGAATATTCCAACATAGCTGAAGCACAAGAAAAAGACCATAAAACCAACTGTATGAAGATAATAGAGGTGCTTAAAGAGGAAGTAAATAAATCCTTTAAAGGAATCCAGGAAAACAAAAACAAACAATTGGAGGAAATGAATAAATCCCTTAAAGAAAGCCAAGAAAGGGGCTGGAGAGATGGCTCAGAGGTTAAGAGCACTGACTGCTCTTCCAGAGGTCCTGAGTTCAATTCCCAGCAACCACATGGTGGCTCACAACCATCTGTAATGAGATCTGATGCCCTCTTCTGGTGTGCAGGCATACATGCTGTATACATAATAAATAAATAAATCTTAAAAAAAAAAATAAAAAAAATAAAAATAAAATAAAATAAAAAATAAAAAAGAAAGCCAAGAAAAAAACAAACTGAAGGAAACTAATAAAACTGTTCAAGACCTGAAAATGTAAATAGAAGCAATAAAAAAAAATACAAATTTTGAGGGAATTCTGGAAATGAAAATTAGGAATTCAAACAGGAACTACAGAGGCAAGCTTCCCCCAACAGAATATGAGATGGAAAAGAGAATCACAAGTGTTGAAGATATGATAGAAGAAATGGATACACTGGTCAAAGAAAACGTTAAATCTAAAAAACTCCTGACATAAAACATCCAGGAAATCTGGGTCACTATGAAAAGACCAAACCTAAGACTAAAAGGAATAGAGGAAGAAGAATCTCAGCTCAAAGGCCCAGAAAAATGTTTTCAACAAAATCATAGAAGAAAAATTTCCTAACTTAAAGAAGGACATGCCTATAAAGGTACAAGAAGTTTACAGAACACTAAATAGACTGGACCAGAAAAGTCCCCTTTCCACACAATAATCAAAACACAAAACATACAGAACAAAGAAATAACATTAAAAGCTGCAAAGGAAAAAGACCAAATAATATTTAAAGTCAGACCTGTTAGAATTACAGCTGACTTGTCAGTGGAGATTCTAAAATCCAGAAGGGCCTGGACAGATGTGCTGCAGATTCTAAGAGACCACAGATGCCAGTCCAGACTACTATACTCAGAAAAACTTTCAATCACCATAGAAGGATAAAATAAGATATTCCATGATAAAGTCAAATTTAAATATCTATCTACAAATCCAGCCCTACAGAAGGTGCTAGAAGGAAAATTCCAACCTAAGGAGGTTAACACACATATGAAAATACATGAAATAATCTCACACCAGCAAAATCAAAAGAAAGGAAACACACACAACAAACAACAACAAAGTAACAGGAATCAATAATCATTGATCATTGATATCTCTCAATATCAATGGACTCCATTCACTAAAAAAAGACAAAGACTAACAGAGGTATGTGAAAACAGGATCCATCCTTCTGCTACATCCAAGAAACACACCTCAACATCAAAGACAGACATTACTTCAGGGTAAAGGGTTGGAAAGAGATATTCCAAGCAAATGGACCTAAGAAGCAAGCTGATATAGCTAGCCATATTATCTAACAAAATAGACTTCAAGCCAAAACTAATCAAAAGAAATAGGGAAGGACATTACATACTCATCAAAGAAAAATCCACCAAGATAACATTTCAATTCTTAACATCTATGCCCTAAACACAAGGGCACCCAAGTTTGTAAAAGAAACACTACTAAAGCTTAAATAACATATTGACCCTCACACACTGGTAGTGGGAGACTTCAATACCCACTCTCACCAATGGACAGGGCATCTAGACAAAAAATAACAGAGAATACTGGAGCTAATAGACATTACAGACCAAATGTATCTAACAGATATTTACAGACCATTTCACCCAAACACAAAATATACCTTCTTCTCTGAACTTCACAGAACTTTCTCCAAAATCAATCACATACTCAGACACAAAGCAAGTCTCAACAGATACAAGAAAATTGAAATAACTGCCTACATCCTATCAGACCATCACAGATTAAAGCTGGAAATCAACAACAGAAACAACAGAAAGCTTACAAACTCATTGTGGTGGTTTGGAAGAAAATAGTCCCCATAGGGACTGAAATTATTAGGAGGTGTGGCTTTCTTGGGTAGGTGTGGCCTTGTTGGAGGAAGTGTGTCACTGTGGGGGTGGGCTTTGAGGTCTCCTTTGCTCAGGCTATGGCTAGTGTGGGACACAGACTCCTTCTGCTTCCTGCAGATCAAGATGTAGAACTCTTAGCTCATTGCCCACCATTATGTCTGCCTGCATGCCACTCTCCATGATGATAATGGACTAAACTTCTGAGCTGTCAGTTAGCCCCAATTAAATGTTTTCCTTTATAAGAGTTGTAGTCATGGTGTTTCTTCACAGCAATAGAAACCCTAACTAACACACTCATGGAAAATGAACAACTCTTTACTGAATGATAAATGGGTCAAGACAGAAATAAAGAAATTAAAGACATTCTAGAATTCAATGAAAATGAATACACAGCATACCCAGCTTATGGGAAACAATGGAAATGGTGCTAAGAGGAAACTTTATGTAGGCCTACATTAAAAAATATTGGAGAGGGCCGGGCGGTGGTGGTGCATGCCTTTAATGCCAGCACTTGGGAGGCAGAGGCAGGCGGATCTTTGTGAGTTCAAGGCCAGCCCAGTCTACAGAGCGAGATCCAGGAAAGGCGCAAAGCTACACAGAGAAACCCTGTCTAAAAAAAAAGAAAAAATTGGAGAGATCTCATACTAGTAACTTAACAGTACACCTGAAAGCTCTAGAACAAAAAAAAGTAATCATACCCAAGAGGAGCAGATGGCAAGAAACAATCAAACTGAGGGCTGAAATCAATACAATATAAACAAAGAGTCAATGAAACAAAGATTTGGTTCTTTGAGAAAATCAACAAACCTTTAACCAAACTAATTAAAAGGCAAAGAGAATATCCAAATTAACAAAATCAGAAATAAAAAAGGGGACATGAGCAAATCTAGAGAATCATAAGTACATACTTTAAAAACTTGTACTCAATCAAATTGTAGGAATTTTTAAAAAATAGATAATTTTCTCAATAGATATCACTTACCAAAGTTAAATCAAGATCAGGTAAGTAACTTAAATAGATCTATAACTCCTAAGGAAACAGAAACAGTCATTAAAAGTTTCCCAACCCAAAAATCCCCTGGCCAGGCAGTTTTAGCACTGAATTCTACCAGAATTTCAAAGAAAAGTTAATGCCAACACTTCTCAAATTATTCCACAAAAAAGAAACAGAAGGAACATTGCCCAATTCATTTTATAAGGCCACAGTTACCCTGATATCTAAACTTCATAAACATGCAACAACGAAAGTGAATTATAGACCAATTTCTCTTATGAATATAGATGCAAAAATATCCAATAAAATACTCACAAACCAAATCCAAGAACACATCAAAAAGATGATTCACCATGATCAAGCAGGCCACATCTCAGAGATGTAGGGATGGTTCAATATATGAAAGTCAATCAATGCAATCCACCATACAAACAGTCGAAAGAAAAAAAATTACACGATCATCTCATTAGCTGCAGAAAAGGTCTTTGACAAAATCCAACACTCCTTTATAATAAGAGTCCTGGAGAGATTAGGGATACAAGCGACACATCTCAACATAATAAAGGCAATTTACAGCAAGCTCATAGCCAACTTCAACTTAAAATCCCACTAAAATCAGGAACAAGACAAGGCTGTCCACTCTCACCATATCTATTCAATATAGTACTTGAAGTTCTAGCTAGAGCAGTAAGACAACTAAAGGAGATCAAGGGGATACAAATTGGAAAGGAAGAAGTCAAAGTATTGCTATTTGCCGAGAATATTTTATACATAAGTGACCAAAAAAATTCTACCAGGGAACTCCTACATTGATATACACCTTCAGCTAAGTGGCTAAAATCAGTATGGTGGTTTCTCAGAAAATCAGGAATCTATCTACCTCAAGACCCAGCCATATCATTCCTGGGCTGGACACAGGGCCGGTGGCCTAAAAAGAGTGCTGAATTTTTGCTGCACATGCTTAAAAATTTGGAGAGTGATGCTGAACTTAAGGGTTTAGATGTAGATTCTCCAGTCATTGAACACATCCAGTGACACAGCACCTAAGATGCACCAACGATCTTACGGAGCTCATGGCTGGATTAGCCTGTACATGAACTCCCCCTGCCATATTGAGATAATTCTCACTGAAAAGAAAGAAACTGTTCCAAAGCCAGTAGAGGAGGTTGTGCAGAAGAAAAGATATCCCAGAAGAAACTGAAGAAACAAAAACTTATGGCATGGAAATAAATTCAGCATAAAATAAATGCAGATAAAGGTAAAAACAAAAAAAATGACATGAAATTTACAGGCAAATGGATGGAACTATAAAAAATTATCCTGAGTAAGGTAACCCAGACCCAGAATGACAAATATGGTGTGTACTCACTTATAAGGGGATATTAGCCATTACATAAATGAAAATCAAGCTATAATCTGTAGACTCAGAGATGTTAGGTAAAGAGGAGTACTCTAGAGGGATGCAGGGATCTCCCTGGGAAAGGAAAACACTTTATGGGCAGATGGAGGCAGGTTGGGGGGGGATGGGTGAAGGGACAGAGTGTGTAGAGACAGACAGTTGGAATGGGACATGTATTTGGGGAGGTGGTGTGGAAACCTAGTACAGTAGAAACTTCCTGGAATCTATGAAGGTGATCCAAATAAGGACTCCTAGTAAGGGGGATATATGTAGTCTTAACTGGCCATTTCTTAAAGCCAAGTGAGGCTTCCAGTGGTGGGTTAAGGGTGCATTCAATTGAACTGATGGCCCATGGGGGTCAAATGGAAATCCCCAAACAATCTAGGCTGTTGCTAAGACAAAAGGCTGCTCATTGTAAACTGACAACAGACCCCACTGCTGAGGACAGCACCCACTGAACAAGAGCTGGTGCTTACAAGGAGCCCTCACCCCTACATTCAATAGTCTCTTTGGTGCGGAAAGGTACTCTGCAGGCTATGGAAAGAGAAATGTGGACACCAATCCATCCACAAAACCTTTGTGTAGTCTGAAGTTTTCTCCGGTCCTGCCTGGCTCCACGGTCCTGCAACCACTTATAAAATAATCACTTAGAGGCTTAATATTATTTACAAATTGTATGGTCTATGGCAGGCCTCTTGCTAGCTAGCTCTTATATCTTAAATTAACCCATTTCTATTAATCTATGTTTTGCCACATGTTCCGTGGCTTACTGATCTGCTGGCATGTTGTTCCTTAGGCAGCAGGCTAGAGTCTCTCTCTCTGTGGATTTCCCACCTGCCTCTAAGCTGCCTTGCCATAGGCCAAAGCAGCTTATTTATTAACCAATGGGAACAACATATATTCACAGCATACAGAAAGACATCCCTCCAGCACCTTTGACCTACAATATGTCCTGCAAAATATGCCAGGGCAATTGTGGCACAGAGTATAGCCAACCAATGTCTGATTTGATCTAAGGCCCACTCCATGAGAAGGAGCCCAAACCTGACACTGCTTGGGTGATCAAGAACCAGAGACTAATCCAGAGATCTAGGGTAAAACCAAACACTACTGGTCTAAAAAAGAGAAAAAAGAAAGAAAAAAAAAAACCAATAATATTCTGCTATACTCATAGACCAGTGCCACATTCAGTCATCATCAGAGAGACTTCCTCCAGCAGCAGATGGGAACAGATGCAGAGACCCACAGCCAGAGATATGCGGACCATCAAGTCCCTCCCTCAGAGCTCAGAGAATCCCACTGAAGAGAAGGCTGAAGATGGAGGACACTAGGAGAACAAGGCCCTCTGAATCAACTAAACAAGGTACATATGACCTAAAAGAGGCTGAAGGAATAAGCACAGGGACTACATGGGTCTGCTCCAGGTCCTCTGTGTAAAAGTTATAATAGCAGCTATTAGCTTAGTATTTTTATGGGACTCCTGACTGTAAGAATGAGTGGGTCTCCAACCCTTGTGCCTGTTCTTGGGACTCTTTTCTTCCTGTTGGGTTTCTTTGTCCAACTTTGTTATGATAGTTTTTGCTTCATTTTATTATATTTTGTCATGTTTGGTTGTTATCTCTTAGGAGCCCGTTAGTTGTCCTTAGTCATAATAAAAGATAAATTAGATATAAAACTTTAGATTCACAAAGATAGGATATAAAATTTTCTTTAATTTTGCAAAATACAAATAGACTAGATATTGTAACTGTAATTCTTGTTTGATAACTATTTTGTTATATATAATTTTACTATGTTAAAGTTAAAACCTTCTTTTCTGATTAGACAGAGAAGGGGAAGTGCTGTGGGATGTCTTTCTGTATGCTGTGAATATGTGTGGCTCCCATTGGATAATAAATAAAACTGTTTTGGCCTATAGCAAGAAAGCTTACAGCCAGGCAGGAAATCCAAGCAGAGATACAGAGAGAAGAAGGGTGGAGTTAAGAGAGACACCAGCCACCATTTAAGAAGCAACAAGATGCCAGCAGACTGGTAATGCCACAGCCACGTGGCAATATACAGATTAATAAAAATGGGTTAATTTAAGATGAAAGAGTTAGCTAGTCAGAAGCTGAAGCCATAAGCCATAAAGTTAGTAATTAATATAAACCTTGGAGTGATTATTTTATAAGTGTCTTTGGGATCTCGAGGCCAGGTGGGACTGAGAAACATTCTGGCTACACTTTTCTAATGAGAGACAGAAAGGGAGCAGATCCAGAGGGGAGCGAAAATGGGGAGGAACTGGGTGGGGTAGCAGGGAACTATAATCAGGATAGAACTCACTCTGTAGACCAGAGCTCACAGAGATCCACCTGCCTCTGCCTCCAAATGCTGGGATTAAAGGTGTGTACCGCCACTGTCTGGCTGTAAAATATTTTTCAAGGCATCTATGAAAAGCAAATTCCAAACAATTCTCTGGTTCCCTTTCATAGGCTGTCTCCACAGGACAGATTCCTCCTTTTTGTTTTATGACCCTCAACTCCAGACCATAGTGACCCCAAACCAGCCTTGGATCTGCTATATCACATTCTCCAGCACACAGGCATTAACACTGGCAGGCCTCCTTGTCCAGCTGGTGTGCAGCAGGGGGAGTGAGTCTCGGCGGCGCCTCAGCATCCTGAAATGCAGCACCTGCCTTTACTGCCAGCATCTCAGGTCTTTGACACTGAATTCCATGGGTCCTCTGAGCACACCACTAGCTCATTAGGATGGCCCATGAGCTTGCTATACACACACACACACACACACCAGGACATTAGGAGAAACAGATTCCTCACAGCTGCCCTATGTTCACACCAGAGCAGCAACCTTGAGGCTATCTTCACAGACCACACCAGCAACACCGCCCTAGCGCCATGCCTCTTGTGGGTTTGCTCACAAGGCGAAGGAGCAGCAGTACCCTCCAGTCAGCACACCTGGAATTCCTTCCACAGCCGAACTCACTTGTGTACTGAAGGAGCTACAGTGAAGCAGGGAAATATTACCCCAAATTCAAATAGTGCAGCGCTAACCTGTGCTGTTTTTCTGTTAGGCACAAAGAAATAAGACTACTTGAAATAAAGACAGAGGGAGGTCCTAAGTTAAGACTTATTTCATATAGCCCAATTATTTAAAGGTATATATACAGTATACAAATTATTTTTCAAATTTTCCTGAGATTTTTTGTCTTTGATCCATTCTTTTTTTTTTTTTTTTTTTTTTTGGAGACAGGGTCCCACTCACTATATAGACTAGGCTGGCCTAGAAACTATGAACCTCCTGCCTCAGCCTCCCAAATGCTATCTGACTATAGACAAAATCCTACACACACACAGCACGTTTTGTTGATTTTTAAAGCTTTTCTCTTTCATCTTTTTTTTTTTCCTTTTCTTTTTTTGTGAATTTGTTAAGCTTGGGATGGTTAGGTAACTGATTAAGCATTATTTCTGGGTGTCTGGGACAGGGGTTGGGAGAAGTGACTTTTGTATGGTGGCCCAAGAAAGCAGTGGTCCACCCTTGTGTGAGCAGGCATCATCCAAGCCCAGGTCACTAAGGATCTGAGTGGATAAAGAAGACAGCTGTGCCATTCAATTCCAGTTCTTAAGCTTCCTTACAACTCCAGCATGGGAATGTCTCAGCTTCTACATTGTGACAGCCACTAGCTTACAGTAAATCCTTCCCTGAAGTCCGTATCATGTGGATGTATTTCTATCTTCTATTGGTTTTGTGTCCCTGGAAAATCCTAATACATCACATGAACTCAGTTTTAAGTATTTTTTTCCAGACAGGATTTCTCTATGCATCTCTGGCTGTCCTGGAACTCGCTCTGTAGACCAGGCTAGCCTCAAACTCACCGAGATCTGTCTGCCTCTGTCTCTGAGAGCTAGGATTAAAGGTGTGCACCACCACTGCCTGGCAATTTTAAGTATCTTTTAAAGATTGATTTATGTATCTGTATGGACATGTGTGTGGGTGGATGTGTGGATGTCTGTGTACACATGGAGGCCAGGAGAGGGCATTAGGTGTTCTCTCCTCTCTCCACCTTTCCTGTGGAAATGCAGCATCTGACCCTGCTTCTCTCCACTGATTGCTAGTCCTCTGTCCTTGCCTGTTCCATAGCACGTGGAGTCCCTTATTCCTGTATCCGAGAAAACTGATGAAGACAGTAAACTACTGAAGGAAGATGAAAGGCAGTCCACATTTGAACAGCTCTCCCAGCTGGTTCTGTAGACAACCTTTCTTTTCTAAGCGGTTACTAATCTTCTGGTCACACTAACTACTCCTCCATTGCATTTTCTGCACTGACTGAGGAATTCTGTTCAATGTCTTGTAAGCTCAAACCCAGAAGCTCATGCATACAAAATAAGCACCCAGCCAAATGAGATACACTTGAATATTTTAAACATATATGTTTCACCTTTTCTCCTCACAAGGAAATTAACAGAGCATTGGATCAGGGCTGTTCACACCTTTTGACATCCAGGAATTTCCCTCAGTTTACAAAGTTATCAGTTTCAATGAAAAATTTTCTATTTTAAGTGTTTCCTGAGTGTTGTGCTAAACTGGAAGAGAGAGAGAGAGAGAGAGAGAGAGAGAGAGAGAGAGAGAGAGAGAGACCAAAGAGAAACTTTAAAATACACAAGATGTAGTTAACATGGAACACAAGATGGCCTATCTAAAGATGACTGTACAACTGAAAACATGTGGACAGGGTTGTAAGAGCAGAGCACTCACTTGGTATAGGCATTATGACAAGGAGTGGGGGAGCTGGGTAAAGCAGGGGTCACATGACAAGATGTATGAGTCACTCTCTCTCACAATGACACTTGAGAAAATCAACTTACCAAGACAACTTACTTTTCCCCAGATTTTCCTGCTCATGATCAGGTGGCTCTGTCACTTTGGGTTTGTGATGGGACAGAACATCCCAGCAGGGAAATGCGAGGAAACAAAGCTACTCACCTTGTGGTGCCCAAGAAACAGCAAAATAAGGGCAAGGGAGGAATTCTAATACAACCTCCCCAAACCATGCCCTGATGACTAAAAGTCTACTAGGCCCCACCTCCTAAAAAAGTCCCCACCCATTTCAACAGCAAGCTGGTGACCACGCCTTTCTCCCGTAGCCTTTGGTGGACATTTATGGTTTGAAGAGCATCTGACTATTCCAGTTGTCCTTGAACATCTGAGTGGAAGAATCTGTCTTATGGACCACCAATGGAGCTGGACTTGGGCTGGGAGAAGGAGGCGGCAGATACATTCTCAGGCCTGATGATGCACAGCCCTGGGTGTGGAGAAACAGCTAAGGACAGCTAAAAAACAAGACTGCTGAGTATTAAGTAGAACTAGAGAGTCTGGAGGGAAAACAAAAAAACAAATTTTAAGAGATGGACATTTCAAAAACTATCAGTCTGCAAACAGTGCCTGTAGACACAAGCCAGGGGTGGCTTTCTCCTGCTTTGGCCTGGTGTGGTATCACCCCACAGCACTGCAGGGACAAATCACTATTAGCATCATCTTTGAATGTGGAGAATGGTAGCCAATGTATTCATCTTGGTGATAAATTTTGAATCCCTCGTTATTGGGCATCCGCTGCTGCTGATGTAAGAGGCCAACCAAAGTGAATTGATAAATCCAGGTTTAATAAACAGAGTAAAGCAACTCCTGGATGACCCTTGGGAAGGCAAGAGAGGAATCACACTGCAAATATGGCTACCAGGTCTTATATAGCCTGTAGGCATGGTCTTGAGCAGCCCCAGGGAGAGGTTGACTTTTGGCAGGCTTTCTGGGGTAGGGGGTCAGGGTTTGGGGAGAGAGGTGGGGCTTCCAAATAATCATCCCAGACTCTTTGGGTATATGGATGCCAGGGGCTCAGGTGGAGCTTCCACCAGAACACTTGGGATTCTATGTTCCATGAATAGGAGGAAAAAAAACTGTTTTATTGATAGAAATGAAGGGACCCAGCATTCAAGTGTAGGATCAAACAGTACGGTTTTTCTGGCTGCAACAACTCTCAGGTTTCTTCATCTGAAAAAAGGTTTACTTAGGGACCATGAAGGGAGAATGCAGAATTAATTCTGCTGCCTGACATCAGAGGGGATGTGTGTAGAGGAAGCTGATTTCTGTTTGACTTCTCTGAGGTGCTGGGAAAACCACCTCAGAAATCTCTGCACCTATGTTAGAGTGCCAGAGGAAAAGATCTCATGGTCAGGAGGAAACAAGCAAACTGTAAGGTCCAGTCCTAATGACTGCACCATTTTGAATGAGTCTGCATGTTCATTCTCCGGGTAAAGATAAATGCAAGGGGTTTTAGATGCACTAAAAAGCAAGCCATAGAAACCTAATGCATTGTTCTGATGTTACACAATCCACACCTTTGAAACATATTTTACATGAAGCACATCAAGATGTAGACTGAAGGTTCCAAGATCATCCACCTACAGGGAAGGGAGAAGATCTATTAGGCTTTGTTGTTTTCATGTTCTGTGTTTCCACTGAAATCTAGAAATGAATTAGCTGGGAATTCTGTAAATCAATCTGACATAAAACAGCCACCACAATTTGTCTTTGGTCTGATTTAAGTAACTAAGATATTAGGGACACAGGTCTCTCAAACTCAGTCTTAAAGAAAGGATTCCCTTTCCAATGCAATAAAAATCTCAAGTATTCTGCTTCTATATGCTTCATGGAGGACTGTTAAGGGCATCCATAATGCAAAGGATATAGTTAAGACATAGCTGATTTTGTGATAAATGGGTTAGGCCATAATACTCATGTGGTCCAACACCACCCTATCTGTGTGGGTATTTTCTAAATGAAATTAACACTTTAAAGATTGAAACAAACAGTACACCCTTCATCTTGCAGCTGGGCCTCATCTAGCCAGTTGATGTTTTAATAGAAAGACTGACCTCCTTAAAGGAGGAGGGGGAATCTAGCAGCAGAATTCAAGTACAAACTGCACCTATCCTGCTGCAGACCCACCCGGCAAGTGCTGGACTTGACAATTCCTCACACAGCCCTCTGCATACACACCATCAGCTGTTTCCATGGTGAAGCATGACTGATACACATGTGGTGGTATAACCAATCTTTGCCAGCACTTCTGGTTTTCTGAGTACATGAAAGGATTACTCGTTCCTGGAAAAACTTAAACTATGGCCACGTAACTTGCTTGGTTAGTGTACGTGGAAGTGAGTGGCATCAAGTGTAAACAGAAAAGCGAGGGGATGATTTTTTTCTACTCTCTCCTGTGAGCACAAGGAGAGGAGCTTAACCTATTGGCTCCTGAAGTATGGCTTGTTTCAAACCTTTAGGATTTGGAGATTGTCTATGATACATCAGTTGGGAGGGGGAGCTGTCCTGTCCTGTCATTTACTCAACAGTTACACACAGCAAATTCTTAGTTTTTCCTTTATTGTTATCATTTCAATGGGGCTTTTGATATAAACAGTGAATAGTGATTTGGACTAACGTATGCAGTTTGTGGTAATAAACTTGTTTCTTTGAAATTATTTTACGTAGGCTTTCAAAAACTGACTTCTCCTTTACCCCATTATATTTTGCCAAACACACCAGCATCATTTCCATTAGGAGGCTTGTAATGAATGGAGTCCACATGGACTTAACCATTTTTGTAAAGCAGGCCTTGAAAACTACTCTATCTCAATTGTTCAAATGTTGTATGATTTTTATAAAGCTCTAGAATATGTTTATACTTCTGTTTGCTGTATAGCCTTCAAACTACTACCAAGAAAATAAAATCCTTCAATAATATAGACAATGGTATTCAAACTGGAAAAAAAATACAGCATGACAATTTAGTTAAATTAAAAATTCTGGCTTTTGCTAGATAGAAAAGAATGTGTAAAAACAGGAAGTGAAACCAATAGTTCCATGAAGAAAAAACAGATAAATGGAAATAATCAGACCTCAAAGTTCTCCAGTTCCAAGTTCATATGAAGCTGTAAGATATGAACATAGTTGTGATGATCAAATCCATTTATGAATTATCTTCAAGTTTCTGGCCCAACTGAAAAGACATCATGGCATACTTTGTCTCATAAATAGCCATACTTATAAGTGAACCTGCATCATCCATGGGGGCAATGTCTCATTTACTCTTCTAATCCGCAGAAGGGTAATATAATAGAGCTTGTCCACACCTACCATTCAATAGGTGCTGATTACCAACATCGTTTCTTCAAACTCCCTCCCCTTGTTACCTCCCCTAACTTTTCAAGAAAGTAAGCAGCAGAGAGGAACATAGCAGGCACCACTTGGGGCTATCTCCTGTCTTAGCACGAGAGAAGCGTACTGTCCATCCTGCCCCTTCTTAGGCAAGTGGACTTCAGTAGTAACAGCTGGTTGGTCAATGGAAACACTCATGGCTGCTCTGCCACATATGGTCGAACAGGCAACAGCTACTGGGATGAAAAACCATTGCTGGATTTTCAGATCAGAGCACAGCTGACCTTGTAATCAGCAGCCTAGCTCATTAGTCAGGAGCCATCTACTAGAATTGGATGGATGCTGCAGGACCCTCTTGAAGATCAGGGGAGGGAAAAAACTGCACTTCACCTTCCTTTCACAATGATTTGTTTTTGGGTAGGAAAAACAAACCAACCCCAATAAATACTGCAGATTGGCTATGGGAACTCCAAGGCCACAGCATGTTGAAACTGTTCCACACGAGAAGCCAACACTCTGGAGCACCACCTTCTCCCAAAACAAGTCAGTCCAAAGATGGGCATGTCACTCTGGAGTGAGGGAATCCTGCAGACTGGCTCCTTGGCCTGGAATGCTGTCACCCAAGAGCCACTGTGATTATCAAACAATTTTCCCACAGAGCTTGTTTCTAATGAAGTAGATTATACTTTGCAGGGTGATAAGCCTCACACACAAGTCGATGCTGCTGTTTCCAGACCTTAAGGAAATCCCTCAAGCGTTTGTCACTTAATTAGGAACTCCTAGCATGCACTACATATTTCCTCGAACCAGAAGCTCAAGATGCCAACCATCTCTGAATGCTGAGGGGAGAACATGAAAACAGACATGTCCACCATCTGTATTTGTACTTGTCAACAGCTCTGTTTGGGGATAAACACTTTTGAAGTAAGAATCAATTCAGCTTGGAAGATTAGCCAAGGAATAGCTCACAGACCAAAACAAAATGTGAAGTCAGATAGTCTAGAAACCAAGCACAAGTTCTGTTTCCCACTAAACATTCTGTTCTGTCACAGCCCAAGAGAAAGATGGTAGCAACTAGGGTTTGGGGGCACAGGGACAAGGAAAATGTATTTACTCAAGCGAAAAAATTGTCACCCTAGAACAATTGTCTTTTCCACAATCCAAGTGAAAACTATTCATGGACCATGAGGAAACTATAGTTAGGAAAAAGTCATTTTAGCATTTACAATCTGTTTCAGAATTCTATCACACAAGGTGTGCACAAGGGACAGCATGCCCTGGTTCAGGTGCAGAACATGGTCCTTTATTACCATAAAAACGGTGGCATTTCTCAGAGTCGGCATTGATCAAAAACGCGTCTGTGGATGAAAACACTGGCAAGAGGAAAATAAAAGACTTACACACTGGAGGAGAGGTCAGGGAAGAGGTGAGCAAAGGCGGGATGCTACACACTGGCAGGGGACAGCAACAACGGCTTTCAGGGGCAGCTGCCAGAGTGAATGAAGGACACAGTAACCTGGCAGCTTCACACACTCTACAAAACAAATGAGAACATGTGTGCTCCACTGAGAGACAGCCATTTATAAAAGCGCCAATTGGTGATTTGTACTTACACACTGGTCCCTCTTCAAGCCCCTGTCAGAAGGTGATAAATTACTGAAGCGGAGGATAAAGTGCTTTATTTTCAGCGTGCACACCATCAAACCTTACAGAACATTTCTCTTCTTTCCTGAGCTATTAATTGTTTCTGATTACTGTCTAAATGAGACAAATGTCATACACACCTCTCCAGAAAGCATTCTCTTCCTCCCTTCCCTAGCTTCCCATCTGCCCCCAGATCCTTCAACCAGGCGATTGTTAAAAAATACACCCCACCTCCCAAACCAGGGTTCTGTTGAGATAGAAGGGATGAGAAAAGCCAAAACAATACCCATGGTCTTCTAGTGTCTGTGCAACCAAAGCAACAGGACACACTGTCTCCAGAGTGCAATCCTGACCAGAAGTCACATGACCCGAAGACTGCCTGTGCCAGGCAACATTTCACCAGAATTCAACCCTTTCCCCAAAGCCACTTGCTAAGCAAGAGGCGGGAGAAACCCCTTCCCAGGCACATCTCAGCACTTGTAAGCTGAGTTTATGAAGTCCACCTCAACCACAGCCAGTTACATCGGCACAGCCGCACTCCTGTCTGGACAAACCAAGATTTACAATGATGCCACTGCTCCTGAGAGGGAGCAAGTCAAAGTAAGATGTCTACTGGCACAGGAGGACCGGCAGGACGCCTTGAGGAGTCCGAGCACCTGTCTTATGTAATGTGGCCAACCTTAGCAATTTCCAAATCAACAGACTCGCACCCACTGTGGAGGTACCGCCACTAGATTCCTAATTCTATTTTCTAGCTAGGAGACTAAAGCACAGCTCAGCTTCTGACCCGTCCCTTTTTAGCCCGAGGCTGAAACTCTCTGCCTTCCTAGAAGGTTTTCCTCTACCTGCTTTACATGGTATGGATGGTGAGCACAGGAAGAGACAAAGGATGCCTCCAGAATGTCATCATCACAGGTTCGGTCAGATGAGTAAGTAACCATTCAATGAAATGACACTGCTGGAACCTGGGGTAAAATAATCCAGAAGAAATAAATTGGGTTTTTTGTTTTTAATTTTAGCATTCTGTACAGATAGAAGTAAACATAAACGTGAAAAGTTTAAGATTCAATTTGTAATGTAACACCTCTATCTTATTTCAATGTCAATTAAAAAAACAAAACAAAACACACCAACCACTATGAAAACACACGAACGAAGATCATAAAAGACAAAAAACAAAACAAAACACTTCATAACAAATTCTATCCAACTCTGAGGAGAGCTGCTTCCTGGTGTCTTCACATCCTTCTCTTCTGGGTACTTATATACAGCACTGGAAAGACAAAAAGGGAATTACCAATGACTCCCATGTCAGTGGAGCAGTTTTAAAGGTAAGTAGGGCCTGGTCTACACCTCTGTACACTTTGCAGGACTTCTATAGCAAGCAATGGAAGATTGTTATGAGTTTTGAGTCTAAACCTGGCTTTGCTATCTCACAGGATTACAACTAGTCTTATCTGTGCATGTTACTGACTTTATAAAATTATGACCAGGAATTAAAAGTGAATGTGCCTAGAATTTAAGAATGTTTTGTAATTAACTGTATCACAATTAAGCTTCAAGAAAAGTAAATCAGCTAAATCTTCTAGGCTAGATCTCAGATTAGAATGACTAGAACATGTGTCTGGAGAGATGGCTCATCATTGAAGAGCACTTGCAGACTTTACAGAGCTCCAATGCTGGGTCCCCAGTACCTATAAAGTGGTTCACAGCCACCTGGAACTTGAGTTCCAGGGAGTCCAGTGACCTCATCTGGCCTCAAGTACCAGGCACACATGTGATGTGCTTACATGCATGCAGATAAACACATAGAAGAAAAGAACAAATATTTTCATCTATCTCCCCAGTATAAACGATAGTTTCTGTTTACTTTTATAATTTCCAGAGGGAAAAAAAATGAGACAATACTTTTAACGTAGCAAAGTCCTTATTCTGAGATTGCTGTCAGTATCATCCTTTGGTGCCATCCAATGTTTAACTTAGCTGGTCACACCACGGCCAACTTACTGAGCATACAGACCATGGAGACAGGCTAAAGGATAAAGGAGGCAACTGGACGGGTCAAGCTATTACCTCAGGTGTACCCTTCTCCTACCCCCACACATCCTCAGGGACTCACAAGCTTGTTCAAAGTGAACAGTAGCTGTCTCAGTCAAAGAGCCCAGGATAGACTAACCAAATGAACTCAGATTCTCTTTAACAGCCAAGTACAAGCCGTGGAACACTGACCACTGTCACTGAGTATAACATGGAAAGTGTAGAAGGCACCAGACTATGAGAAAAGCCACTGTTGGGGAAACTAGACAAGATCGAAGGATGTCCACGTAGGAGCAGCACCCGCTGTCAGCTATCTTGAGGTGAGACAAGACCATAGCATTTCCAAGCAAAGGGAGGAAGTCAAGTAAGAATACTGTGAAAGTAGAAGAAATTCTACAGAAATGAAGGCAAGACATGTATACAAAAGTCAGGCTTTTTTTTTTTTTTTTTTTTTTTGGAGTGGCAGACACACTTTAATATTGCTTATGCTCAAATCATTGTACATTTTATATATTTTATTTTCCTTAATTATTTTAGGTATACTCCTGGGAGCCCTATGAAAGTAAATAAGTTCTTATGTTCTCTTGTATTTCTTGCATGTTAACATCCCATGAGTGCTATAGGAAATGGTCAAATCTGTACTGTTACCTGGACTACATCTATCTTATTTAGAAGTCTAAATACTGGGGACCAACTTTACGTTTAGACATGTTGCCTTCTTTACTTGATAATAGTTTACAGTAAAAAAAAGTCAGGACGTTTAATCCCTAACAACAAAGTCGTTAAAAGATTCTCATACTCAGAAGTAAAGAAATCAACAACAAACAAAACAAAACAAAAAAACAGAGCTCCACCCGGGGATGGGACCTAAAAGTGGGCTGAGGGTTAATTCCTAGTCAATTTGATGCCTTCCCTAGCTCTCACATACTCGACTATGATTTTATTGACAATTTGTATTTCTAAATGAGATGACTTAATATAGCTACAGTAAGCAGGTAGCATGCAGCTGCTGACAGCTGCAGAGCTTCAGAGCCATGGTCTCTACTCTGTCACTTCTGCTAGACTCAAAGGCACAAAGCCCCAACAATGGCACCTGAACTTAACTAGAAAAAGGACAAGCTGAGTGGTGAGTGGTGTGAAGGTGGCATAGAAATAGCTTCTACTCTACAGATGGCACTGGGAGAATACGATCAATTTAAGATAACGGGGTTGCCAGGTGGTGGTGGTGCACACCTTTAAATCCAGCACTCGGGAAGCATAGGCAGGTGGATCTCTGTGAGTTTGAGGCCTGCTTGTTCTACAGAGCAAGTTCTAGGACAGAGAGGGATACACAGAGAAACCCTGTCTCAAAAAAACAAAAAACTAAAAACAAAAGATAACAGGGTCCTGGTCAGTAAAGGAATATTCCTCAGTTCTTCATCAATAGAGTGAGAAAGAGAATTTCTATTTCCAATCCATAGAAAATTATCTTTCCATACACAAACAGAACTGTACTGTTTACACTGATCTAAAATACAAGCACAACAAACAAACAAAAGTAAAAGGAAACTTTAACATCATCTAGAAACTCTGCTGTGCTCTATTATAGGAGGAAAGGCTTATTCTGCACACTGTGCTGCAGGGGAAGCTGGTACCATTGTTTCCTCGGATGAACGCGTCCCCGTACTTATTCTTCAGCTGTCCATTTACATACTCTTCCGTCTGTTCCAATGCTATATTCATGTAGCCATCCAGGCAGGCCAGGACCCCTGGAGAAAAGTAAGAAAGAACTGAAAATTACAGTGTATATCTGAGAACCGACAATCACTTTATTCATTAGCCTTCAAACACATAATATAAAAATTCACACTGTAAACAAAACTCAATAGACTTAAATACAAAAGGAGCCTTTACTCTGTGCCAATCTGAATGAAGGCTGGCCGGGCATAGCATGAGAGGAGTCATTGCATCCACAACTCCAAGACAGGCAGCCAACTGTCACTCCCCTCTTGGTATGTGTGATCACCACAGCAACTTTGAAAGCCTTCACAAAAGTATAAGCATTAGAATATTCCAACCAAAATGCCCTTCTTTGGGAGCTAGGGACAGACATAGCAACTATGCATGGACAAATGAGCCTCCACCCAGTGACATTTGTTACTTCAGCCACTAGGTGAAATACGGATCTGGCAGATTGATTTCTCTCTTGCACAACATCTACTGCAGCAGATGAATGTGCTCCGGGTTAAGAGGAAGTCTCCACAATCTGTTAAGATAATAGACAGCAGGTGCTCCTGAAAGAACATCTCAAAGCTGTGACTCCAGCGAAGAGCAGCTTGAGAACAGAGAGCAACATATTGCATTATAACACATTGCATTCTGTTTTGTCAGAGTTAAGACTATTTTTAAAATCCAAACTAATAGAGAAAAACGCTATAACCCTTCCAGAGATTTTTCAAGGGAAACAGCTCGGGTGAGTCATTTATTGTGTTAAGACAGTATAAATTTCTAAAATCTGACCAAATGACGCTTTTCAAAAGATGAAACCAGTAAACTTCTAATTCTCAGCCTCTAATCTAAAGTGATATTTGTAAGAATAAAAACATACTACAGATTCAATTCAATTAACCAAGTCAATAGTCCCATTTAAAATCTTAACTTCATTAATATGCTCCTCGCTCTCTGCTTCTGCCCCCATTATCCTCTAAATAGAGGTTTTCTTTTCAAAACCGTGTGTGTGTGTAATCAGAGCACAAGACATTAACGGAGCAGAATTCTATGAGAAGCGGTAAACTTTCAAAGAATCAGACTGGACTGTCAACTATCAAGAACTATTGCTTCTTAGCCAAAGGAAGCTCAAGACACAGTTCTGCAGTTTGCTTCTTCTCTACTGTGTTACATTTAAAGTCCATTCACAGACTAGTAAGAAATTCAAGGATATGATATGGAATTAGCCAGAACAGTAATTCAAAACATAATGCCACTATTACTTGTGTTAGTAAAAGTATCTAATCTCATAAAAAAGTTAAAAGATAAAAAAGGAGGCTTTGCTCAGCTTCAGAGCATTTGCCCAGCATGTGTAAGCCTGGATTCAATCGCCCATACTGCAAAAGTTAACACAGAACAAAAACTCGCACAGGGTGTTAAAGTCGCAGCTCCTCCTCTTCTCCACCAGTGAGAAGAGAAATAACAAGCTGGAGACCTGTCATGGGACACTGGTTCTTCTCCCCTTTCCTGCCTGTCCTTTCTGTCCTCAGGCTTTCACTGTGGAGACCAACTCACAGGGATCCGCCTCCTCTGCCTCCAAGTGCTGGGACTAAAGGTGCGCTCGCACACAGCCAGGCCCTTTCCTTTCCTGTTAGGACATTATTGGTTATTGTAGTAAGGCAACAAACCAGACTGTAGAGGTGATCACACTGCTCTGTGGCTGGGGATTATCTTCACACAGGGGAATACAGTGAAATATTGCTTCCCATTACTTGCCCAGAAGGTCTAAACAACAAACTAGAATATGTATTACTTTTTTAAAACAGAAGCACTTCCCCTAAAGAAAAAACAAACAAACAAAAGACTAAGATAGCTAACCTCTCCAGAAAGTGGATGCTGAGAAAGTACCGCACACATGTCCATCTTTCTGGCTGTCCAATACATGGAAATTCCAAGTCTATTTCTCTTCTTTGGGCTTATCCAAAGTTTATGGCTGAAAACTAGGCAAGGCGGCACACACACCATACTTCTAACACTGGGGATGGGAGGAAACCAAGGCAGAAAGAGAACTTGCCAAAGGTAGCCAGGTATTACAGCAAGAGCCTGACTCAAAACGCAGGCATACAATCAAAAATATTGGCAATATGCTATGAAAGTCAAGAAACTGAGAATAAAACAAAGATTTTCCTCTTTATTTAGAAAGATTTCATCTTATTTTTAACGATGTGTATGTGTGCAGGTACATGCACATGAGTGTAGATGTCCTTGGAGGCCAGAAGTGCTGGATCCCCTGGAGCTGGAATTACATACAGGAGGCTGGGAGCTGCCCAGTGTGGCCACTGGGAATTGAACTCAGGTCCTCCGCAAGAACACTGTGCACTTAGCTGTAGAACCATTTCTCTAGTCCCTCCCCTTTGTTTCTGCTACAGTGGGGATGGAATCCTCCCGCTTGAACTCCTGAGTCCTAGTGCTGAGATTCCAGTGCACTACTAAATATTTACTTGTAGTATGTGTGTGGGTTTGCCTGCCTGTGCGTTGTCTGGTGCTTGAAAAGGAACTGGATCCCGTGGAACTGGAGTTTCTGATGGTAGTGAGCTGCCCTGTGGCTGCTGGGAACTGAATCTGGGTCCTCTGCAAGAGCAGCCAGTGCTCTTACCTGCTGAGCTATCTCTCCAGCCTCTCCAGTGATTTCTTAACAAAGCTTTCCAGTCAAGCTTGTGTACGTCCTGGCTCCTCACCTCCTCGGTGAGGGAACCACAAAAATCCCAGTTTATGGAAAACAAAGTGACAATGTATTAAAGTGATTAACACATGCTAGGTTACACGTAAACGTGGAGATAGATAGGAAACACCTTACAGAATCCCGGGAAAAGACAAACTCAAGCTGTTACTGAGCTCCAGCCCCAACTCCACAGACCACTACCTTCACCTTTACTGGCCTCTGCCTTGCTTCCAGTAGTCTTCACTACCTTTTTGAGTTTTTGTCTTTTTGTTTTGAGATAGGGTCTTATATAGCCCAGGCTTGCCTCAAAATTGGATGTAGCCGAAGCTATCCTCAAACTCTCAATTCTCCTGTCTCTTCCCCAGAGCTGGGATCACAAGCACGCACCACCACAGCCAGTACGCAGAGCTCCTTAAGAAGTATTCTCTTTGGATATGCATTATCTGACTGGATGGCCACGCTGTAAAATGACTCTGTCTAAATAAGAGCTTGCCAATCTTGAACTTCCGAAAACACAAAGCTTCTGAGCCTAGGTGTTCTTTGGTCCCCAGCTCTTCACAGCAGAGCTGGCTCTGATTCCTGAGCTAGTATCAGGGAACTCAGGCAGAAGTGATCTCAGAACAGATAGGAGACGAATTTAACACAAACACTGTAAGTCAGAAGCACACATTGCTGGCAGGCTTTTCAATTTAAAAGGAACCACCTCAGAAGTAGAAGATAGAAAAACTGTCAGTGAGCAACATTCTGGTCTATTGGTACACTTAAGAGGTTAATAAAATAAGAAGTCACAGTTTCTTCCTTTAGTTACAATAGTTAGGATCAAACATGAAAATCCTACCTCGATAATCCACTCCAGAATTTAGTTTCACCACAACTGGTCGTCCGATGATTTGCTTTAAGAAGTCACTAGGGGTTTGCTTCCGTAGACTCATGTTTAACAATCCTGATCAGAAATAGGAAAGAGCAATAAATGTATAGACTAAAGTTAATTATTCACCAAATAAATAAACAAACAAAACAAAACTCTTGGGCCCTTAACATACTTATAGGAGATGGACCATCAAAAGACTTCGTATGATGTACTGCTGCACATGACGGCTGATGTGGGTTTCCCACGTCACTTCACACAGCCCCACAGCAGCCCATGGCACAGCCTTAGAGCTGTTTACAGAGCAGCTATTCCTAATCTCTTGTTCTGCTGTGTCACACACAGGACACCCTTACAGCCTACCACCTCAGCCCAGTTAATAAAGACTTGCTCTACGCTGACAATTCTATTAACATCTATAAATACAACATGCAATCTCTGTGAGAGCCCTAGGAGAAGGCGTAATATTCCCATTTTACTGATGAAAACCGAATAGAAAGATTAAATAACTTTTCCACTAAGCTGTCAGCTCATTTCCTTAGCTCCAGTCTTAACAAATATCTAAAATTACAACTGCTATTTATCCAAGACATTGGTCACACAACAATTTTATTTATGTTGTTTTGAGTTTAAAGAGAAAAATGGCAAAGTAAATACTACTTTTCATGTACTCTTCATGAGTTTAGTAAAAACAAACAAATCTTGCCATTTATCTACAAGTCATACGCTTCTGTCTTGCCCATATGCTGTTTTATAGCTAACAACTTCTAGTAGGGACACCATTAACTCATCTCTTGAGTCCTGGGATTACTTCCTCCACAGAGGCCAGTTCCCTCATGTACAATCTGAAATAAGGAAAACATCTATTTGCACTAAAAACCAAAACCCAAACCTAGCAGGGCTGGAAAGCTGGCTCTGTAGTAAGTGCTTGCTGTTTAAACACAGGACCTGAGCTTGGATCCACAGCACCAGGAAAAGGCTAGGTGCACTGAGACACACCTGAACTCCGGCACTAGGGGGCAGAGACAGGAGGACCCCAAGGGTTTGCTGCTCCAGGTTCACTGAGATCCTGAGACCCTGTGGAGAGCTTTGTGAACACATCAAAGTCTACCGCGCACACACATTTTTGAAGACCTAGTTCATGGCAAATGCAGGGATTATTAATTTCACCGGTGCTAATGTAAATGTAAATGTACATTTTAGGATGAAAAAGCTAGTGAGAGAAGAAAATACAAACCTAGGCTTGACAGTATTCACTGTTTTAAAATGTTAACTTCCTGTACTTTTTTTTAGAAGGCAAAAATAGCCTTCTAAGATGGCCAAAAATAACACCTGTTGAGCCTCATCTTTAGTTCAATCACCATCAGCATCTTCTCAGGGCAATCCACACTGCACTGAGTACCTACTAAGCCTCAGATGCAGGTGAGTGCTGTAACAGGTAACATAAGGCCTTGGGTCCTTGGAGTTTACTCTCCAGGGAGATAAACTAACTCACACACAAGTGGCAATGTTCATAAAGGCTATATGCATTCGGGTAGAATTATATACAGAGGTCTACCAAGAGAAGACTGAGCCCAGACACGGTACATCAAAGGAGGATTTTCGAACACATGAGCCAAGTTTGACAGAAAAGTCCACCAGCTGCAAAGAGAAGCTTAGCAAAGACACTGGGTATTCTGTGTTTCAAAGTAAAATCGACACATGCAAAAGGGGGCCGGCTGTCAGAGTGCAGCATCACATTCATTCTTGGGTAACAGAAGCGTGAGCTCTGGGTCAGCTTCCCCAGCCGGGATCATCTGGACCAGAACCAGAGAATCTGTCTGTCGCCATGACCCTAGACTCTTAGGAACTGGCTAGTTGGAGGATACTGTGGTCAGGAAAAGGGCACAGGAAAACCCTAAGCAGGAATCTGCTTGGGTCCTGCTTCCTACTTCAGGTGGCAGAGCACACAGCATTAATTCAGACTCCTATGGTTTCTTTGCTTGTTTTCTCCCACACGTCTCACTATCTACACTTTCTAAAAAGACAGGTCTTTTTCTCTAAAGACTTCAAGCCACATGAAAGGATGAGCTAAAAGCAAGCCCCTCATTTGTTGTCTAGAGTACATCCTACTAGATGGCTTGAAAAGGGTGCTTTTCAAGTGTTTGGAAACAAGTATGGTTGCCTCAAACTCGTCTTATTCATCACCCAGGAAGCCAGACCCTTTGCATTACTCTTCATTAGGCTTCCTTGGTACTCCCTGTTACTTAATGACTTGCCCATAAATCCATTTTGTACAAGTAAATTGGTCTTGACACCACAATTTTTCCCATCACTTGGCTCAAGTAATTTTAAGTTTTCATCTTCTAAATTGGATAAGGCAGAAGGAATAGTTCTGACAATTTCTGAAGCAAGAGATAAGACTCTTGAACCATAAACACAATAAAAGGACTTCATTCTGCCAGGGTCACCTTGGTAAAACTTCTCCCTTCAAAATCACACACACTCACTCTCACTGATTCCTATGCAGGCTTGTTTTAAGTGACCTACTTTCATACAGATGTTAAGTCACAGCTCTCTATTTCTGGTCGGAAGCCACCAAGAGGTCTAGTATGACAGTATCTGCTCTCCAGTGACTTTTTTCAAAGTTAGCAATGGGGTGATGAAGTGGGGAGGAGGCATGGTATGTGTGTCAAATTTTATTCACCCAATGACACGCTAGGCTTGTCAGATTCAGTCTCCGACAGAGATTTGAAACTTTAAAGGAACAGGAAAACATCTTATTTCTCCCGTAGCCTTGGTACCTAAACAAACTGACCAAGTCTATGGAAGAGACAGCCAAAGCCAGTGTCAACCAAAAGCCCTGTCTCTCCCTGTCCCTTCCTCGCCAATCTACACACCACAGGTCCAGCTACTACAGCACATGTATGCACATCAACAGCTGCTAATCTCTAAGACCTTTATTAATGACCATTAATAAAGAAGGGAAAACAGGAGCATTTGGTGCTTAGAAGGCGAGGGTCCAAGTCTGCAAAGACGCCTGTTCAAATGCAGATTTCTGAAGCTTACTCAGTCAAAAGACACTGTCCTTTAGTTTCTGTTTCTTTATTGTGTTTTATTCATCCGTTTTATTTAGTGGGGGCAGGCGCGATAAGCATCTACCCAGTATGCATATGGATGCCAGAGGACAACTTTTGGAAGTCTGTTCTCTTTACACTAAGTGGGTTCCGGGAATCGAACTCAGGTTGCCAGGCTTGGCCATAAGTGCTCTGATATCAAGTTACCTAGGTTAATTCCTAAAAGCAAGCTGTCCTCAACTAGAGGTGATTTTTGTGCCCCACCCACCAGGAACATTTGGAAATGTCTACAGACCTTCTGTATTGTCATGACAGGAAATTGGTAACTAGAATCGAGTGAAGAGAGGCCAAGGATATCCCTCAACAGTCTACAGTGTGGAGCACTGGTTCTCCACCTTCCTCACATTGTAACCCTTTAACACCTCATGTTGTGGTGACCCCCAACAATTGTGCTACTTCACAATTGTTATTTTGATAGTGTTATGAATCATAATGTAAATATCTGACATGTGACCTCTGTAAAAGGGTCTTTCAACTCCCCAAAGGGGTCTCGACCCACAGGTGTAGAGGATTGTCTTTTTTTTTTTTTTTTTTTTTGGTTTTTCGAGACAAGGTTTCTCTGTGTAGCTTTGCGCCTTTCCTGGAACTCACACTGTAGTCCAGGCTGGATTGGAACTCACACAGATCCGCCTGGCTCTTCCTCCCGAGCGCTGGGATTAAAGGCGTGCGCCACCAACGCCCAGCGAGGATTGTCTTTTACAACAAAGGACTACGTAGTCCAACATGTCAACTGACAGAAATGTTTGCCAAGAAGTCCTAACCACCACACCTTCTTCCCTCCTCTTCATACCATGTTTTCTGGTTTAAACAAGGTATTTTAGGATCATCAAGACTTAAATGAGAACCAGATGATGAGTACATAAACTATTACCTCTCCTTACGTGTGGATCCAACCAACCTTGGCTCACACCTAGTAAATGCAGTTGCAATTACAACAACAATGGTTTTGCCTGTTAGAGAGCTAAAGGACTTTCCCTTGTCATTACTCCCTAAACAATACTCTACTGCAACCATTTACATCACATTACACAGTGAGTAATCCAGAGATGATGTGCAGAGCATGGGAAGGCTGCATAGGTTATGTGCAATCACACATACAGAACGTGAACATCATGCATTTTTTTGGATCTGGGAGCTCTGCACCCAGCCTCTTGAAGATACTGAGGGACAACTGTATTACTTATCAGGAGTATTTAGTCTCAACATGGAGAACCTGAAAACAATCATCAAAATCTTGAAGGGGTTGACATTTTAAATAATAAATTTCTAGTGCTGGACACACAAAAAAGGTAGCTTTTCTATTTTCCAGTCCTTCATTCTAAAAGGAGAAAACAAGTCAGAAGATTTAAAAAAATTTTTTTTTCTTTTTTTAATTCTATTACCTACTAGGCCACCCTTCAGCGAGAGAAGGCCTGATGAGCAGTAGTGAAGGGTACTCACTTGGGAGGCCGGAAACCTGAGTTCTAATCTCCTCTGCTACTTAATCAGCTGTGCAGCTTGTAACTATCACCTCTCATGGCCCCAGGCTCATCTGCAAAATAAGGGAGGTATGCTAAATGGTTACTGACTCTCTCTTCCTGTTTCAGCATTTGGTTAACCTGTGCAGTAACACACACACACACCCTGCACACACACACACACACACACACACACCCTGTGCAGTAACACACACACACACACCCTGTGCAGTAACACACACACACACACACACACACACACACACACACACCCTGTGCAGTAACACACACACACACACACACACACACACACACACACACACACACACACACACACACCCTCTGAAGATTCTGCAGGAAAACCATGAAGGCAGAAGGGCAGGCACTACAATAAAAAAATAGCAATGTCTGAAGTAATCCCAGAAGTGCAGCGGTTGGAGGATCCAGAGTGAGCCACACCGTGCAACTTTAAACAAGCTCAACAGGAATGATTCCAAAGAGAGGCTGTGATTTGCTGTTAGAAACACAGTGGGGGCCAGTGGCACACATGAACGAGGTAAACTACTAACACTTAAAAAAGAACCAATTTCACAATGCGCAAGAACTATCTAACCTAATAACTTCCCTTCTGAGAACTTGTCCAAGGAAATAGTGAGAAATAAGAGTTAAGAGCGGCGGACGCATCACAGGGTCACACGGGATGCGAAAATGAAAAAACACGGCAAAACAAATGGATTTAAAAACTACACCTTGCTACACCTTTTTAATGTAAATAGAAAACTATTACTGATAATTGGTTCTAAAAGCGGTCTTAGCTGGAGTGGAAACAGGCACACATGAGAGAAAAGGAGTTGGTAGACGGAAGCGTTCCGCGAGGATCACTTCCTCCGCTCGTCCGTGTTCAGGGTTTTCCAGCGCACGGATCGGGGACCGTGGAGGAGGTCGCCGGGGTCCCGCGCCTCCTGACCCGGGCGCTGACCACAGCCGGCGCCGGGCGCGCGCACAGGACGCGGCGGGAGCGCGAGGCCGCGTGGCCCGGGCGGCCTTCTCCCGGCCGCCGGCCCGGCCCGGGCTCCAGCCGCTCCCCTGCCCGGCCCCGGCCCTCCCTCCGCGGCCTAGGCCGACCGACCCCGCCCGGAGCGCCCACCCGCCCCCGCCCGCCCCTCCCGGGCCGCCGGCTCACCTCGCAGCCGGATCCGGAGCTCTCCCAGGCCGGGCCTCCGCGGACGCGCGCGGCGAAAACCGAAACCGCCCCCGGCAGCGCGCTCTCCCGCCTCACCCAATCAGCGTCCTCCTTGCCTACGGCAGCCCGCGGGTATCAAAAAGGTCAGACCGTGCCAGAATGCTCATTTCCAAGAACTGGTTTGTTCGGTGGCCAATTCGGCGCCCAGGGTTTGACGTAGAGATCCGGTGTTCTGATGTCCTCTCTTTTGCCAGGAAATCGAATACAAAAGCAAAACAACCAACCAAAAAACTAGAAGTGATCTTTTGAGATTTCTTTACAGTATAGAATACCTTAAAATCATAGGAAACAGAAACTTACGGTTAAAATAATAGGCTGTTAAGTACCCAGAAATAGCCTTAAATAATTTAAAGCAAATAAAAGTTAAAAGCCTCAAGCCCCGAAAACCGACTTCGGAATGTTAATTAAATGCAGGAAGCTTAAGTTACTGTTAGAAGTTGTTTCCATAGCAATGTTGATACAAAAAATACAAATCATTTAAAGCAACTGAATTATAACGGCGCCAATTGTAAGAAGACATTACAAATTAGTTTAATTGGAAATTGCATGCAGATACCATTTAAGTGCTGTATGAGAACTTGGTTTGGGATATTGCATGATTCTTAGTGTATGCTTTCTATTTATAGAAGGAAAAGATTACAGTGGACTTGATTCCTTTTTTCCTACACTTATGTTCTCATTTATGGTTTATATTTATATTTTAATTTCCATTTTACATTGTATTTAGAGTTTATATTTTAATTCTGTTTCTGATGTTTAACCTCCAACACAGTTATAATACCTTCAAACAACAGCTACATGACCCTGTTAAGTGTTACGGGGTCTAAGATGCAGAATTGTTTCCTGAGACAGAAAATGGTTTCTCCTTTTCTAAGTGCCTCTTAGCAAAGGGTGAAAGAAATAGATAGACCTGTGACTGGTGTCGTGGACAGAGAACAACTAGGTGAGATAAAGAGCAGCCTTGTCCTTCTGTCCCTCTGTAAAACCCCCAGATGATGTCAAGACCATCAATTACAAACACTGATAAGACAGCATGTTAGGCTCTTGAAATATAAAATAAAAAATTAAGAATACAAATAAAGTCACATTTAAATCAAATAGTCTGCAAAGAAGAAACATGCTATGCCCTGTCCCTAAAATAAACTGCTTTATAAATCAAACTTGAAGCTGAGGATTTAGCTCAGTTGATAGCATGCCTAGTGTGCATTAACATCTCTGGCACCACAGTGGTGGGCACAGTGGTGCATCCCCAAGTGTGGCTGCAGGAGGATCAGAAATTCAAGCTCATCTTCAGCTACAAAATGTGTTTGAGACCGGCTGGGCTATTTGAAACCTCGTCTCAAAAAAAGAAATTTTACTACATTCCTCACTGATAGTTTTAAATGTATGTATATCACATCTGTAGACTGATATAGGTAGGTAGAGACAGATACACTCATAGCTGCTTTCTCTTTGTCATTGAGCCTGGCTGGAGAGCAGAAAGTGGGGAGTTTGGGGGGTCTGGCTCATCTGCAGAGTAGCTGCCGCTGTCTTCAAGGGCACAGCTCTATGATGTCCCAAGGCAACGAATGGTTGGGCCAACAAACTTACAAATATGTGGTTATTCCAGGAAGCCTCTCAGTAGCTTAGCACTGGCCTTTACCAAAACACCAGCAGCTTTCCACAGTCCATGCTGCACTTTCTGGCTTCTTTTACTATATTTACAAGGAAGACATGTGCAAACCTTTTCCAGATTCCAGTTCAAAAGGCACATAACTTTAATTTATTAGGGAGACTTTAAAATCATGAAAATAATTGGGCAAGCTTAGTCCGGTTTACTTAGGTCAGATGTCACAGTAATAAGCTGACATTGTCATGCAAAGGCCATCGCTGACATTGGACGCACCCCTGATATACACTGTATAGGTCTGGACACATGCACAATGACTCGTGTCCACGATTATAACATTGCAGAGAAGAGTTCCGCAGCCCTAAACATCCTGTGCTTCATCCAGTTATCTCTTCCTTCCTTTCAGCCTTGTCAGTCACTCATTATTTTTTCCTTTTGTGGTCATTTTCCCCTTTATAGAGTGTCATAGACTTGATTTACTGTACACAGCCTTTTCAGATTGGCTTAGATTCCTCCATGCTTGTATAAATCATGTCTTTTGGGTGCTGAGTAATATTCCATATGAATGTAGCACAGTTGGCTTGTTCATTCACTTGCTAAAGGTCAGCCTAGTTGTCTCCAAGCTATGGCAATTTCCAATAAAAGTAATTGTGTCCTTATATAGGTGTTATGTAGAATTAAGTTTTGAATTTTTAACTTGTTTTAGCTATCTATTTTTCAAGATTTATTTACTTTACTTTGTGTATGACTGCTTTCCCTGCATATATGTATATGCATCACCTGTGTGCCAGATGTGGTATGCCAGGTGCTTGTGAATGCCAGAAGAGGGTATCAGATCCCCTGCAACTGGAGTTACTGATGGTTGTGAGCTACCATATGGGTGACAGCAACTGAGTCCAGTCTCTGCAAGAGCAACAAGTGCTTTCAACTGCTGGAATACTCCAGCCCTTGACCTTATTTTACTGTTTATTTATGTGTCTGTATATGTGCCTGCATGTGGGTGTCTGTGCCAAAAGAGGGCACTGAAGCCCCTCAAGCTGGAGTTGTAGGTGACTAGAGGGCTGGAGACAGAACTTTGGTCTTCGGAAAGAGCGGCAAGCTCTCTGAATCCCTGGGCATCTCTCCAGCCACTGGAATCAAGTTTTAAGCCATTTGGGCAAACATCAAGAACTGTTCCTGAGTGTACAATGAGATGTTAAATGGGTGTACAGTGAGAGTGTGTTTGGTTTTTCGTGGACTGCTGTGCTGTCCAGAGTGTCTCTCTCTTTCCCATGGCCTCAGCAGTGAATGGAAGCTTCTGTGCTCCTCATCCTTACGGGCACTTCAAGTCTCCAGTATTTCAGATTTGGGCCTCTCTGAAAAACACATTGTAGAATCTCATTGTCACCCTGATTTACAATTTTCTAATGACGTGACATGGAGCATGTTCTCCTATGCTTGGTTTCCATCTTCTTTGGCTGTGTATCTGTTCAGGTCTTTAGTGCAGTTTTGAATCAAGTCATTCTTTTTGTTGCTGAGTTGGAGGCATTCTTTTTAGATGCAAGAGAATAGCCCTTTGGCAACATGGCTTTTGCAAATGTTTTCTCTTGGTCTGTGACTTTGTCTTCTCAACTTTCTAAAGCCCTTATTCCCCACATAGATGAATGCCGATATCAAATGCTAAGGTAGACTCTTACCATGTCCCTACTAGTTGTCTACTTCTACAGTTCTTTGTTGCTAGCTGTTTTTATTATTTACAGTGGCTGTCCTTTAAGCAGTGGCTGTCCCAATCAGAGATTCTAACTCTGCTACTACCAGCAGTGATTAGGCCTGCAAGGGCCGCAGCCTGAGGGAATTCTGTTACCCTCAGACACCAAGTCTTGCAAAGCTACTAAGGAAAACTTTATCTAGATCTCTATCCCTCTAAATAACTCATGATTCAAAGGTTGAGGTGGAATTCTGCTCGCTCAGAGAGGCTGAATAGCAAGAAGCTAATCTCTCTTTGCTGACATCTTCCAAAAAACCCAGCATCCTTCTCTCAGCCTCCACTTAAAGAACCCTTGCTACATGTGGTTCCTCCTCACCACCGTCTTCCAGCTACTTGCTGACTCAGCCTCCTGCTCCCAGGTTACTTTTATTTAATCGAGCACATCTTTGAATTGTTAACAAAAGCAGTAGGAAAAAATACAACACACTTTAAAAAATATTCCACAACAATTCTTTGTGCCAATTCTTTTTTCTTTTAAATGTCTGTGTATGTGTCATTTCTTGAGACCTCTGTTTTGACCTGTGACCTAGGGCTTGCTTATTCCGCTAATCTGGCTAACCAATGAGCCCTGTGGATCCACTGGTCTCTGCCTCCCTGGAACTGGGATTCCAAACATACCCCACATGCCCAGTTTTTTCCTTAGTCCTGAGGATAAAACTCAGGTCCTATGCTTGCTCGGCAAGTACTTTACCGACTGACTGAACCATATCCTCAGGCTCAAACCATTCTTTGTAGCCTTTGAATAGCTATGTCCTTGAGTGTCACTTTTTTTTTTATAAGGGAAGATCTCATGTCTGGCTTATCTCATGAAGCATCCAACAGTCCTCTGAGTGTATAAGTGATTGGATGATAAAAACAGACATTGAATTGGATTAGCCAACATTTTCTGAAGCATATTTTAATATTGAACTTCAGTGTTACACTTCCAAGAATAGTGACTGATCTTGTTTGAGCACTGCATTAGCCAGTGTACTAAGGTGGGGACCCAGATCTTTCCTGGACCTTCAGCCTGCGTGATAAAAGCATCTAAGCCATGCTGCTCCATGTCCACTCATCTACCATTTTTAAGGGATATGAAAAGCAAATGATAAGGGAAAATTCTTGATTTGATTTTAGAATTAAATATCTTCTGAGATATCCATACACTAATCGGCTGATAGGCAAATGTCTAAGAAAAGAGGCATTAGTTACTTTTTGTTGCTGTGATAAAACATGACCAAAGCAACTTATAGAAGAACGACTTGATATGGTTCCAGAGAGAGAGTCCACAATGGTGGGTAAGGTATGGCCACAGGTGGCCAGAGCAGAAAGCTGAGAGATCACATCTTCATCCACATGTATGAAGCTGAGGTTGGGGAGGGAGAGACACAGACAGATAGAGACACAGACACAAAGAGATACAGACACAGGCAGACATAGACACAGACAGACAGAGACACACACACATACAGACAGCGACACAGACACAGACAGATAGCGATACAGACAGACAGACACAGACATGGACAGACAGAGACACAGACAGACAGAGATACCAGAAAGCTGGGGCCAGGCTATAAAACTTCTGACCTACCCCGTACACCCCTGCAGCCCCAGTGATGCGCTCCTAAAAGCTCTATAATCTCTCCAAACAGCACCCCAACTGGGGACGAAATATTCAAATCTTTGAGCCTAGGGGAGATACTTTTTATTCAAACTACCCACAAAAGCCAATATGTCTGTTATTTTTACCTAAAGAGAGTTTCTGTTCTACATCATGAGTACTTGGTTTCAGATATAATATTTGATATGTCTACATGAGTGTTTGGATTTCATCAACCATCATTTTGGTGTGACTTGGGTTTCAGTAGGTGGGCTCTGGGTCTGAATCCCATGAGCAAGGTGCCCTAAATGCTGTGGTGCTTTATGCTCTGTGACTCCAGAAAGCCTCTCCCAGCTGTAAAGTGCAGTGAAATTGGTGTGAAGCTGCCCTTGTATTTTAATCAAGATGAACTTGAAAGGTGAACATTATAAGTGGTAGAAATTATTTATAATTTGGTAATAAAAGTTTATGTCTAACACTCCAAATTTCATACGTCTGCTATGTGCTGGCTCTGGGGTATAAAACAATTGAAGTTGCCTTTACATTTGGCCTTATATGAAAGGTCATAAATTAGAATGATAGCATTCGTCCTCTTTCTGAGCTCAGAAAATTTCCATATTAACATCTTCACCTCAAACATAAATGGTTACCCAGCTACAAAGAAAAGAGTCGCATTGGCCTTTATGAATTATAGTTTATGTTGGAAATCTGTGTACACAGGCCTTCAGTGGTGCCTTCCAACTTCAGGAAAGCTTGTTTTACCACAGTGAGGCTAATTCAAACTGCATGGGCAACTTAAAGAAAGAAAGAACAGCATATGAAACTTGGGAATGTTTTAGATATCAACAAAAGGTTTCCAGGGTATGCAATTATTTTAACTCTTAAAATGCGTTTTCATATCTTCAAGGATTTTCCCTTTCCAGAATATCTCTACCACGTTGCTTAAAAACAAACTTGCTTTCAGTTTTTAAGTTTTTCTGTATAATGTGGTTTTAACTGATAATGTGACAATTGGGTTTTTTCCCCTTACAGAAAAAATACAAGCTGGGCGGTGGTGGCGCACGCCTTTAATTCCAGCACTCGGGAGGCAGAGCCAGGTGAATCTTTGTAAATTTGAGGCCAGCCTGGGTTACAGAGTGAGTTCCAGGAAAGGCTCCAAAGCTCCATAGAGAAACCCTGTCTCAAAAAAAAGCCAAAAAACAAAAAAACAGATGTCCTTAATTTTCCAGTGTGGAATATCAAATCCACATGCTTTGCTGCTTTCACCATCCTGTTGGTGTGGTTAAAATATAGTGAATTGTAAACAAGCAGGATCAAGTTCTAGAACAACCATAGGGTCCCAGACGTTCACCAGCAGAGAACAGAGAATTTTAAGAGCAGAGGTAACTTTTAGCATTAGAAGCTGTCTTTCTCCTAGGGGAAATAATACAGCTGGAAATGACTAATGAGTTAGCATGGGCTAGTCCATGAGGGCTACTATAACAATACACCCTAGACTGGGAAGGCTGGGTAATTTACAAACAATATAAATGCCTTACTCACAGTTTTGGAGACTAGGAAGCTGCAACAAAGGTACCAACAGTTTGGTATCTGGTAACTGGCTTGTTCTCTGCGTCTTTGACGGCACCTTCTGAATTCATTTTCCTGAGGAGGAGGTAGCAAGAGAACTCACTCTAGCATCACATAAAGGCACACATCCAGTCATGAGGGGAGCCTCTGTGACTTCATCAGTTTCCAAAGGCCCAACTTCCTTTTTTCTTTTGTTATGAAATGTATTGTGGTTGTTGTTATTGTTACTGTTTGTTATTATTATTATTAACTTTGTGTGTGATCACACACACGGACAGGTAGGGGAGTGAATGCCACAACATATGGTAATCAGAGGAACACTTTGTGAAGTGAGTTCCCACCTTCCGCCTTCACGTGGGTTCTAGGCTGTCAAGCTTCTGTAGTGGTGCATTTCCTCAATGAACCATCCCATTCACCCACTCTTGGGTTCTTGAGACAAGTTCTTATTGCATAGCTATGCTGGTTGATCTTTGTCAACATGGCATAAACTGGAGTCATCTGAGAAGAGACAACCTTCATTCAAGAAATGCTAACATCAGGCTGACCTGTAGGGAGGGCCCAGCTCACTGTAGGTGGTGCTACCCCTGGGCAGGTGGTCCTGCATTGTGAAATAATTGCAATTAGAGCAAGCCAGAAAGCAGTGTTCCTCCAGGGTCTCTGTTTCACTTCCTGCCTCCAGCTTCCTGTCTGGAGCTCCTGCTCTCAATGATGGACTGCAAGCCGGAAGTATAAGCCAAAAAACCCCTTTCCTTCTTAAGTTGCTTTTGGTAATGGCTTTTATTAAAGCAATAGAAATCAAGCTAGAACAATAGTCTAGGCTGATTTTCAACTAGCCCAACCTGGCCTCAATAGCACCTCTTCAATGCTGGCATTACCAGCCGGTGCAATCACACCTAGCTGTCCACCTCTAATATTATTATTATCTTGTGTATTAGGTTCCAACATATAGATTATGGGGGATACCATTCTTTAGACTCTACCAGAGCAGACTCTAAAAACAAAACAAAACAAAACAACAAAACATCTGTTGTTCCCATAAAATCTCAAGGAAAAAAATGGTACATTTGTTTCTATTGTGACAAAAGATGCTTCAGCATCTCGACACTTTTCTAGCAACTTCCCAAGCATAGAGAAGATGAGGGGGTCTCACAAGGACAACATTGTCCTGTTTCTCTCTTTCCACACACAACTGGAAGCAGACGCAGTCATGTCTACCTGTAGTCTCAGGTACTTGGGAGGCTAGGCCAAGAGGATAGCTTAAGCCCCAGACTTCAAGATCAGCTTGAGAAACACAGTGAAAACCTCATCTAAGTAAGTGAGTAAACACTAACATTAAAAAGAGAATTGGGGATGAACAACTTCCTTCATGAATTGTAACTAGAGGTAAGATAATAATACCTGTGCCTTGAAAGCCTTCTGTAGGCAACCAAATGAGAAGACACTTTGCTGTCTCCGGTTGGTAGGAGCAAGACCCGCTGACTCATGCTGAAGATCCAGACAGCTTGTAGATGATACAGAGTGTGTGTGTGTGTGTGTGTGTGTGTGTGTGTGTGTGTGTGTGTGTGTATGTGTGAGGAGGGGGATGTGGGACAGGGGGAGGAGGGACAAATACAGCTTAAATACAGCTTCTGGATTAGTCAGTGATCAGGACAGATGCTGCTGGGTGTACTTTCATCTCAGTGTGTGGCTCAGTACCAAGTCACTGGTCCAAGCATTGGCTAGATTAGGCTCTGTCATTTCCAAATTGCAACCTGTTCCTTGAAAAAACGTTTACCTATTTTCTTTCAGCTTGGCAAATAAAAGATTTTTATTCTAGATATAAATAGGTGAGTAAATGGCTAAACAAATAAGTCCTCAATTGGTCCCAGGATGAGATTCTGAGTATCACTGATGTAATAGTTATTAAATGAAATATGAAGGAAAATGATGTCCGTTAGTGGGTCCTAGAGGAGTTAGAATGTAAGCACTCCTTGAACTTTACTCTCTCAACCCCAATCATACACAATTAATTAATAGATACCTCTCCATCAGTGATTAAGTACCTAAAACTGATGACTACAGCCCAAGTCTTACCTCTTTATCTATTCAGGAGCAGGAAATACACTACACCCTTCAAGGGCACATTCACTCTCCTAACCAAAGGACACCCCGGTTCCTGGCTGTACAGTTAACTACTGAGGGCAAGGGAGATAGCCCCATAGGCAAAGTGCTTGCTGGAAACACAAGGCTTTGGATCCCCAGTGCCTAAGTCAGGAGTGGCTGTCAGTGCTGACAGGGAAGAGACAGGGTGGACGGGAGTGCTCTGGCTGGCCAGGCTAGCCAACTGCTGAACTCCAGTTTCAGTGAGAACTGTCTCCAAATGTAAGTGGAGAAGAGATCGAGAAAGACCCTGGGCATCAACCTCTGGTCTCCACATGCATTTACACATGCATGTGCATACACGTGCACACACAACATATATGCATATATTCACACACATGACATACACACATACATGCACAAAAAGTTAACTATCAACTAGACGTTACAGAAGACTAGAATGTTAGAGACACCACTCACCCCAAATAACTCAAATTACTCTAGTGTAACCTATTGTAAGAACAAGTCAATCGTGTATTTATAAACATTGAAAATTCAAGAAAAAATAGATTCTCAAAGAACTCTAAAGAAAATTGACGCTCCTTCAAAAGAAACAAAAAGAGTAGATTTTATTTTCTTAGATGTGTCTAGGTATTTAAGAGAATAATACTTTATTAGGCTCCACTGGGGCAGAACTCAGTAAAGCTCTAAGGGCTTGTTTTTTCACCTTTGACATTCCCTCAATTCTCATCACTGGTGATGTTTTGTTAGCCTCGTGTACCTAGCTTTGGTATTGCCTGACCAAGCATAAAGCCCTGCCCTTCACTCAGAGTTCACAAAAACCACGAGAAAGAGTACGTTTTTCCTGGGCATAGGTGCCAAACAAAACAGGAGCTGAGATTGTTTATATCCCTTGACTATTCTCCAGGGGTTTTTGTACATACACATACACACAAATAAATAAATGCAATTTTAAAGTAAAACAAAAAAGAGTAAACTCTGTAGCTAGAGTTTTCCTGCCTTGCCCACAGTCAGGACAAATCTCTGTCATCCACCAGTCCCACAGCCGCTCAGACCCAACCAAGTAAACACAGAGACTTATATTGCTTACAAACTGTATGGCCGTGGCAGGCTTCTTGCTAACTGTTCTTATAGCTTAAACTAATCCATTTCCATAAATCTATACCTTACCATGTGGCTCGTGGCTTACCGGCATCTTCACATACTGCTTGTCATGGAGGCAGCTGGTAGTGACTCTCTCTGCCTTTCTGTTCCAATTCTCCTCTCTGTTAGTCCTGCCTATACTTCCTGCCTGGCCCCTGGCCAATCAGTGTTTTATTTATTGACCAATCAGAGCAATTTAACATACAGACCATCCCACAGCAAAACTCCAATAATCCCAATTTGGGGATTTGTTATTTTAACTTTGGCACAGTGGCTGTGCCTTAATCTACTGCTTTTTCAGCCACCAATTGAGACTCCACAGTTACTGGCCTGCTTTTCTGGCAGTGGCCTGGCTGCTCAGGCTATAGCCTGGCAAGAATTCTGTTCCAAGGCACTGGCTCTGCCGCTTCTGCTAAAGGATGTTTTAACTAAATATCATTCTATTTATAAATAAGACTCAAGATTCAAAGGCTGGGGTGAAAACTTGCTAGCTCAGAGAGGTTGAGTAGCATCTAGCTGACGTTCTCTCCTTGCTAGTGTCTCCCAAAGAGAGTGTCCTTCCATTCTGCCAAACAAAAAAAGCTGCTCCACTCCAAACCCCTTCCTACTCCTTATGATGCGTCTCTCAATCTCTTTCAGATGTCCTCTGATTACTTTCTGTTAACTAGTTGCTAATTCAGCCTCTTGACCCAAGCAAGGTTAATTTTATTTAATTAACGCAAATGCAAACTTGGGGTTCACAGTGTGATCGAATATCCTCCAACAGGGATTATCCAAAATAGTTGAAGTCAGACTGAAATGTTTTTGTTTGTGCTTATTGCCTTAAAACAGTGAGGACATGCAGTCAACCTAAGTGTCAATTATTACAAGAATGAACCACAAGACATGGCATATATGTTCACTGAAATGCTATTCAACTTTAAAGAAGGAAACACATTATTTGTAACAACACAGATAAGCCTTGTGAAATTAGACAGTCACAAAGAACACAGTCCCTTTTCTTTTTTCCATAGTCCCACTTACATACAGCACCTAGAGGAGAAACAGCCCACAAACACAAGGGTGCTTGCCAGGTGCTGGGGAAAGAGCAGCTGCTCAGGAGGTAGAAAGATCCACTTGGTCGAGATGGGTGCTAGAGGTCTGACGAGCAACACTCTGTTTGAACTCTGTCGATAGGGTTCATCTAGCTGTTTGTGCACACAGCATGTGCTTGCTGTAGTAAGAACAATGAAGTTATAATAATCATAATGAATGGTGGCTGCATTTTGAAAGGGAGAGAAGGGCATGGACTACATTTTACTCAGTTTTATTGTTCTACATATTTATAACCCAAAATATTTGGGTCACTCTTTGCCACCCTTAAAAAAATCTCTCTCTCTCTCTCTCTCTCTCTCTCTCTCTCTCTCTCTCTCTCACACACACACACACACACACACACACACACACACACACACACACACACACGAATGCTGGCAGCTGTGATCAAGGCAAGGGCACCACCAAGGACTTTTGAGATGAGCATGCCTGGGATTATTCCTAATAAAGTAATCCAGTTAAATCACAGAGATGATTCATTATTTTTATTAATACTGTTAGCAATTTATTTATTTATTCATGCTGAGGTTTGAACCCAGGGCTTTGCCTATGATGTTCAGGTACCCCAGCACTGCACACACTGCCATAATCCACTACTGAATACACTCCCAACTCCTGTGTTAGCACTTAATTCCACTCTTTATAATGTAAGGACACTTCATCCCTGGACGTGGATTTGAAGGGCTGGTTTTCCAGAGAAGATTTGTGTATTAGCTCACATCCTGTTCTTCCCAACAAACCTGCACCTTGCTGCTCTTCCGACACATCTGAACTCCAGTCCAAAGGTCATGCCCAGCCTGAAAAAGTGGCGGTTTAGTAATTATGTGTTTTAACTGAAGATGGATCAAGAACTGAGAGTAAATATGAACATTTAATTAGAAAGTTTTATTACCCTTAAGGAATAAAGCAAGTTTTAATGAGATGTAGTCGTCTTTTTAAAAAAGTTTTATTTATATTTATCATGAAAGTATGGCAGATCATCTATAAATAAGCAGGAGGAAATTACAAATTTTTTTAAAATCTCAAAATCTGCCTCTTATTTCACCATTCCCCCCAAAAAACAGCATTTGAGGGTGGAACCACTCCCATTGTGTGTCTCTTAATTCTTACACTGCATCTTACACACTGTTCTAGAATTTAATTTTCTTAATTATAATTTACAAAAATCTTTTCATGCCTGTGAGATCATTTTCATAGCAGCATAATACTCCACAGCAACTTCCCTTTTTTATTATTAAACTGCCCCGGCCAGTGGGGTGTCAACGGGGGTGGGGGGGGGGTGACCCACCTGCAGGAGAGAATGAAAGGGACAGGAGACATGAAAGGAAGACAGCAAGACAGGGTTCTGATCAAGCTGCAAATTTTATTCTCCTCAGCAAGGCTTATATAGCATGGGAGAGGGAGGGGACAGGAAGGAGAGAAGGGGTGCACGATGTGCCGCACGTGCAGCTGAGGGGAGACGTGCATGTGAAGGACTATGTGCAAGTCGTGAGGCTGCAGGATATTGTGCTAGGTGATAAGGTCACTGGTCAGGGCCCATTGTCCTGTTGCTATGCTACCTGACCTACCTGACCTGTTCTTTATCTTTGGGGGCATCTGGTTTAGGGCAGGGGCTTGTTCTCTGGCCTAGCTAGTACTTTTCCATGGTCCATGTTTGGTCCCTGACACTAAACAATCATGTATTTTTGTTTACACCATTCATAATAACACATATTTAAACATATACACATGTGAGCATTCTACCAAGATATATGCACACATATATACATACACAAATATACAGATGTATAAAATTCTTTTCTGGGTATTTGCTTAGATAAAACCCCTGGTGTAGAGTCACTATTTCCAGGGATTTGCACATTTTACTGTTAGTGCTATTATTTTTGTGGTGGTGGGGAAGGAACCTGGGCCTTGGGTATGCTTGCCCCACTCTCTGCCATTGAGTGCAAGTCCCAGAGATCTGCACACTTTTAAATGTCGGTTATGCTTTAGGTAGTGCCCTAGGAAAGCCGATTTATGCTATGTTCATGACAAGGGAGGGTGCATGAAGACATCTACTTTAAAAGATAATATTTGCTTTCCTATCTTCCCTTGTGGAGTGGAAACTCATACAATACAAAGACAAGGCTGACCCAAGATTACCCAAAACGCTGTCACAGACCTAAGCCCAAGTACTCTGAATATTTGCAAATCTGTATATCTGGATTTTTAAAGAATAAATATTTACTTATTCAGTATGCCCAGGTGTGTGTGTATTTGTGTGTGTGTGTGTGTGTGTGTGTGTGTGTGTGTGTGTGTGTGAGCACTTGAGCCACAATATGTACATGGAAGTCAGAGGACGACTGTGGGAGTCAGTTCTTCCCTTCCACCTCTGTGTTGGCTCTAAGGACTGAACTCAGGGCGTTAGACTTGGCAGCAAGCACCTTTCTGTGCTGAGCCTTCTCGCCGGCCCTATCTCTTTGTTTTAGGGGATACTGAATTGAACTGTACTTGCTTCAGACTCTGCAAAGCCTGGAATTCTTGCACAGCATCCAGTAAGCATTTGCTGGTTGACAGGTTTTTCTCTGAAGCAATTTAACCCTTGTATAAACTCTGCGAAGTTATGACCATTATTACCAAGCTGTAAATGAATTAACTGAGGCTCAAACAAGTAACCTGCCCAAAGTCATACGGCTGATATATTACAGATCAGGAATTTGCACCCAAGAATTCCCGATCATTTAGTGCACTGTTGTGAATGTAAACTTGTGTGCCACAGCGGTTGCAGGTCAAATACTTCTTTTCTCTTGTCAACTGTTGCATTTACAATCACCGTGTGAAATAGCAATATTTTATTACCTTCGAGTGTCTATGTACAATTCTGAATAGGATTTTCTGGCCCGGGGTCTCTCAGAAGGTTGTAGTCAGAAACCACACATCCCCTTCTGCTGTCTTCTATTGGTCAGGATAGTCACAGAGCATCTCCAGTTTCAAGGGGGCTTTGAGGCCACCTCTCAATTGGAGGAGGAGCAAATTGCAATATACCTTGTTGCTACCTGCTTTGAGAAATACCATCTGCTGCATAACAATTTCTTCAGCCCATGGGAAGCTTCAAAACTATTTTTTTTTTATGCTGCAGAGCTGATCATGTGTTTGCTGATTCATTCCAGTGTGTCAGCCACCTGCTCTTCTGATTGATAGGATGTACTTAGGAAATGACACATTGGCAGCATGTATTTACAGGACAGTGCTACAGTTTATGGCCCTGAGACAAAATGAACCCATCAGCCTGTATGTAAATGGAGCCTGGGCCCCTGGCCTCTGTGTTCAAGATTCTCAAGCTATCTGTAGACTTTCAAAACATTCTCTGTTTCTAAAAAAATTATCCTGATTGAAAAGCCAGTTTTAGTGCACTCCGGACCTAGAGGCTGTGTTGCTAACTGTGGCAGAGCTACGGTCCCTCTGTTGGCCACACTATCTAGTGTCTGCCGCTGGCTTGAGCACACCTGTGGTGTAGATGCCCAATGCAGGGGTCTTCCCACTTCAGCTGTGATCTTCTTTACTACAGAAGGCTGATTCACTTGGAGGTCAGCATCCTACTCACCCTTGCTGTAGGCAGAAAAGGTAGTGGTCCCCCAAAGAGAAATGTTTGGAGTGATTACGTCACTCCTTTGTGGCCTTGGGATACTGCCTATGTTCCTGTTGATTTGTTTCTTTTATAAATCTTGGTATTTGTTTGAAACTGGTAGAGTCCCAGGACTCCGCATTCTGAGTAGGTTCTCAGCTACAGTTGTCCCCACTGCTTTAGGAGCTAACTGCTCCCAAGTGGGCTGTGGGGTCAGTAGCCACTCGGGTGCCTGACCTACTACTTCCAATGTCTCAGAGTACATCTGTACTGGCCCCTTCAACAAGCAATCATGACTGTGATTCCAAAACATAGTGGCGACCAATGAAAGCGCTTCCTGCAGCCTGGGGGTGGGGGTGGGGGGACCATAGGACAATTGGCCTGAGGAGCTTTCTAGCCTCAACCTGAGCTTTCTAGCCTCAAGCCGAACTTTGTAACTCCAGTGACTGGGGCTGCCCGGCTGCAGGATTAAGTCACGGATTCTCCTGAGTGCCGGTCAGATTTGATGCTTAGGTTGGGAATGTGAGTTGGTTTTGAATTTGTGGTTCACCTGGTCCAGGCGCCACTTAGGTAATTTTCAGGGTGATGATTTCTGAACTGCCATTTCCCACCATCAGCTCCCACACATATCATTAATTTGACATTGTTAACTTTTGTAACATGATCTACATTTTCTAAGATGGGGAAACAGGAGCTGAACACCCCCTTGAGAACATTCTACTTGTTGGGCTAGACAGATGAGTGTCCCACATTCCTCATCTTGCCAAGTAAAGAGGATTCTTTGCTTTGAGGGAAGTGCAGAGCTGTGTTGTTGATCTAGGTATTCTCCATCGATGTTGGTGGTGACCAGCCTGACCTAGGTTCCCTCTTCCAAAGAGACAGGTCCAGAGCAGGTCCTGTCAGGTAAGGCTGCAGAGGGACAGACAGCCCCCAACACATGGCAGCTGCAGCATGGCTGAGCTCCATTTATCTCGGGAGGGAGTTTGTTATTTTTGTTCTTGGTAATTAGATAGTTGGTTGTAGATCCAAGCTCCTGTGAGTGTGACTCTTCATTTGAATTAATCCGTCAAGCCATTTGTGACTTTTACCCATAAGCCAAATGGCCTGTACTAACTGAAGAACAGATAAACACCATTCATACAGCTGCTTCACAGTGTACCTTGGGAAAGTTGTAACGGCCTGTGTCCAAGCAAAACAGGAAGCATGGAGTTGTTCCTGGTCATTGTCAAGGTGATACCTCCAGAGATATTTAGATGTTAGCCCTTTCTGAATGCAAAAGAAATTAATCCTGGCCTATGAAAAGTTCTCCATTGTCAGGTCTGAGAGGTGAGATTATCTGAACCTCATGAATCCTTAGAAAGCTGGATGCCAAGCACAGCTGGGCTTCTTTGTTCTCCCCACCGGGGATCATCTTCAATAACCCCCTTGATCCTGGTGGCCTCTTTCAATGATAAAAATAAAAGCATATGAAACCCGATGTCTCCTTCCAAGTTCCCAGGTCAGAGCAAACTTCTGGCATGCCCCTAAAGGCTCCACTGAGGGGCGCTGGCTTCCTCCAGGAATGGGCACAAGGTTATTGGGGTTCACTTGGCTCTTCCGTTCTGAGACGTGACAATCCCAAGGACCTCTGTGCCCATGTTCATTGAAGTTCATAAACTCATTCATTTATAAGGAGGTTTCTAAGTCTTTGTGGTTAGATAGAAATTCACCCTGCCTCTCCTGGACCAGACTTCTTATATCTCACTGATCATTTGTGTGAAACAGATAGATAGGTCAAACACACTCTAGCCAGTAAGGGCATACGGCTAGTCTTAAAAAAAAAAAAAAAAAATGACAAGAAAGCTGTATCCAACACAGAGCAGCTTCATTTGTGAACTGAAGGTGAATTGTGGGTTAAGTATTCCTTTGCCACTTTTCAGGCTGGACCACTCAAAATGAAGGGCTACCGCTGCTGGCTGGGCCTCCTGATTTACTGCAAGTGTGAAGTACGTGCCTTCATGAATCACGTGCCTGCTTCTGTTTCCTATCTGAGCTAGGCCAGCCTACTTTGTTAAAGCCTGGATTCGAAAACCTTTTTTTTTAAAAGGAGAGCTGTTTTTTCAAAAATTTGCTTATATAACACTCAGCAAAGGCAACGTATATTTATTTCTTCAAGTAATGCCTTTACTCGAAGCTTACCTCTTTGCCTTTGACAGCAAAACGGACCGCTTATCTTCATATTTTCATAATGAAAACTCCCCAAGCTCCGGCTACTATGGCAGATTTACAGCCTTTGAGCGGGAGAACTGACAGGCATTTTAATATGAAAGGAGATATGATGTCCTTAATGTACAGTGATGTCATTGCTAGCAAGGGAGAAGCAGCCGGAGCACTCACAGTCACCAACACGACTGCCCTGGCTCCAGTGGAAGAGACCTTGTCACCCTCAGAAAGGACACATGCAACGAGGAAAGGGACCCAAGATTCAGGGACAAGGGCAACGCACGAGCTTCCAGTCACCAGCTTGTTGTGGGTGTATTAGCTTCAGGAGGATGACACTAAAACTGTCCAGAGAGAGCTGACCTTGAGAAGGGACAGGGAAGGCGTGGTCCTCTGAGTGTAATTAAAACCCTCTTGGGAGTGTGCAAAGGAAAACTAGATCGCCTTTTGACCTTGTCTCTGTCCCCTTTTTCCTGCCCCAAAGTGGTCTCAGAACTTAATGATCTCCACAGCTACACTATCACTAACAGGATGCTGCTATTGTTATGCCCACAGACATGATAGTAAGGGAAATGCCACACACTCATGTCTTTTATTTGCAAATGAGGTCTTAAAGGTTTAACACTGTGTGGAGAAAGTACTGGTTCTGGTTGTAAAAAGAAATTCTTAGAGGTTGCTATTCCACTGTCCTTGTTCTAAGCTCCTACTCAAAAGTGCCGAAGACCTTGGTTGAGGAGGAAACACTTTAATGAGAAGGATCTAAGAAGGCTGCACTCTGCAAGCCTCCTGCAGGGCTCTGGTTGCAAAGGCTCTTGCCAAGTCTTCAGGAGCACCTTCCTCTCTGAGAGAATGGGTTGTGTGTCAGGGTCCAGGAGACCAGAAGACTCAAGATCTCACCATTCACACAAACTTTCCCGGAACGATGATGGTTAACTTAAGAACTGAGGGGATTTTGCCAGCTCAGAAGATAGCCAAGCACTTAAAATTTGCCAGCTCCATTAAATGTACTTCTCCTTAATTAAACGTAGACACATTCAGCTATCTACATGCTCAAAATTAAGTATCAAAGATTTATCATATAAGGGAGCCAAACAGCAAAGGCAAGGGTCAGAACTGACCAATATCACAAAGGACTATAATTTTTTATTATGTTATTATCTAATTAATTTTAATGCACTGAGACAATGGTTATGAGCTTGGGTAGGCATTTCTGGGCTGTCTTCTCTGCCACTTGCAAGTTACAGGATATGGGGAAGTTAGCTGTTTCTTTAGGTCTCAGTTTCATTGTATGTAAAATGGGAAGATCATTTTACTTCTTCCACAGGCTCTCTGTAATAATGAATGAAACCAGTAAATACTAAACCATTCACTATTTTGTCCAAAGCATAATTAAGTGAAAAATTAAAGTTGGCAATATAATATGTAGATTACTATTATTAAAAATAGATATTCATTTTAGTCACATTTATTATGTAAAATTACACTATTTGCAATTAGTGTACTGATATAACAAAGACTATTTTCATACACCATACTAGAAGAGGCAGTCAATTTAGGCTATGGTTCCAGCACGGTGGGGTCCAGCCTGGCAGCAAGCAGCCGGCATGGCAACCAGAGCAGGAAGCTGAGAGCTCACACCTTCAAATGCAAGCACAAAGTAAAAAGAGACTGAACTGGAAATGGTGCGAAGCATTTCATCTCAATGCCCTGCCCACAGTGATACACTTCCTGTAGCAAGGCTGCACCTCCTAAACCTCCCCAAACAACTGAGGACTGAGCATTCAAATTCCAGAGCTCATGGCAATGACATTTCTCATTCAGACCACCACACTCATGAACATGGACCCATACCACATAAACACACTTGGACATACACACCTGCACAATGATCAAACAAACAAAAAACCATAGCATTAGGATGATGTACTTTTTTGCCTGATGCATTTGACTTGTGTGGGTATGAAGCTGTATTCAAATATTGATGCTGTCCACTACCGCTCATGTCTGCTTTCCACTCCCCAGGAGACTCCAACTTAGTGACTCTCAAACATTGATATACATAAAAACACCAGGGATGCTTACTGTAACTTCAGAAATTCTGGTACAGTGAATTCAGACAGGGGTCCAGGCATCTGTAGACTTAATAGATACCTCAGGTGATTCTGGTGGAGGTGATCTGCAGAACTAACCACACACTGGAGCCCTACCGTTACCTGCTCCTGCTTCTTATGGATGAGAGGGTGGCCCTTGAGGAAACCTTTAGCTCCTTTCTGTTTTGTGTGAAGACTTGGATTATCTTCCACTTAGGAGGTATATTCAGGTTTGAAATGACCCAAATTAGTGTTGAGTCAAAAAGGAAAAGGTGGATTTTTTTTCTTTTCTTAGAGCTTTGTTTTGCTTTTGTTTTTAAATTTTATTTGTTTATTAAAATCTTCTGGGGGGGGGTGTTCAAGACAGGGTTTCTCTGTATAATCCTGGCTATTATGGAACTTCATTTGTAGACCAGGCTGGCCTTGAACTCAGACATCCTCCTGCCTCTGCCTCCTGAGTACTGAGATTAACGGCATGTGCCACCATGCCTGGTTATTTATTTACCTTATAGATATGAGTGTTTTGTCTGCATATATGTCTGTAATATGCCTGGCCAGGAAGGGTGTGGGATGCCCTGGAACTAGGTTGTAAGCTGCCATGCAGGTGCCAGGAGTCAATCTCAGGCTCTCTGGAGAGCAGCCAATACTCTTAAATACTAAGCCATCTCTCCAGACCCGCTTGTTTGTTTGTTTGTTTGTTTTACATACATATGTGTGTGGTGGGGGTGAGTGCCATGGTATGCATGTGGAGGTCAGAGGACAACTTTTGAGAGTGGTTCTCCCTGCCTATCATTTGGATCTTGGGAATCAAACTCAGGTTCTCAGACTTGGCGGAAGCACTTTCCCTGCTGATCCATCTTGCTGTCTCAAGGTGGGTTTCTTTAGTCATCTCTTTCCTAGATTCTCAGAAAAACAAAGATGAAAGATCACTTCAGTGAGGCCATTAGAGCAAAAACCCTAGAATGTTGGCACAGTCTTTGTGATTGTACAGATGGGAAAGCGTCCTTTGCAATAGGTAGTAGGAGAGATATTTCAGGGTCTGTGGATAGAAGCCAAGCAGCCATCTTTGGACACAGGTGCTTATTTGTCCTATTTCTGTGATGAACACCTGATGAAGGCAACTGAAGGAGTGAAGGGAACGTTTTAGCTCCCGGTTCAAAGGTCCCCCAGGACAGGAAGGTCATGGTCACAGGCTTGATGTGTTATGTCCAGATGATGGGGACCCCAAAAGACCACCACAGAGACTGAATCCTGTGTGTAAAAGCAAAGAGCCTTTATTTCAAGCTCAAGCTTGGTCTCTCCATTTGTCCAACGCATAGATGAGAGCAGAGAGCCCTGAGCCCAGGTGGAGTAGGGTTTTTATCATAGCAGAGGTTGGGGTGGGGGGATTTCCAGGGTTCAGAACCCTGATTGGCTGACATTTGGCTAGGGATATCTTGGTAAAGGGAAATAGGTGTGTGCTAGGCTCAAGAATATCTGGTGATCTTATCTAATCTTATCTAATGGTTGGAATGTTTAGAATGTCAGGTACTTCCCCTTAGATTCTGGCCTTCCTTGGGTGTGGTCAGCTTATGGTTTTTCCTGGGGACCAGATGGTACCTGCCAGTAAGCTTGTCATGGCAACTATGTCTGGGTTCCTAAGCCAGTCATGACAGCTGTGTAGTCAAGCTGTTTTGGGCCCCCCACATACGCCCCTTCACAAGTACCAATGACAGGACCCAATCATGGGTCCTGCCTGTCCAGAGGTTCAAGAGTATTGGGACTTAAGAACCATTAGTTAATAGATTTTTTCTAGGGCAGTGACATTTGCATCTATTGCCATTCTTAAAGCCTTGAAGGTCTGATCTTTGAGTACAAATAGATTATAAATTAGAATGATTTATATAGAAATAATAATTTCTTAAGGCCATATAATACCTCTTTGGTTCTGCATAAAGAAGGTCAATTGTCTTTTCTTATTGCAGAACCATTTTAGTTAATAAATTCATCAATTGACAACTCTGAAATTATTTTCCTGGTATGTCAATGGTCATTATAGTTAGCCATTTTGTCCCTATGCCAAGGAGTTTCCTTTTGACTCAGCATTTAAACCTATTTTGGGCAGGGAGCACAGGACAATGTATTCTCTTCTAAAACTGTTTCGAGCTGTCACTGGGGCATTGTTGTCAGGGCCCAAGAAGGCTGAAAGGCCAGTCAAAGGCTGGGCAATGGGGCATCTGTCAGAAGCATGTGGTCATTTGACCCAACTGTAGAGACAGGGAACAGTCACATTGACTAGGCTGGTCCATGCCAGCTTTCAGCAAGTCCAGAGCTCGTAGTCAGCAACTGATGCTTGAAGGTGTTTGTCAGCCAAGTGGAAACCTATTGAAACAAATTTAAACTGGGAACAGAATTTAGAATTTATGTACTTATTTTGAACTTTTAGGCCCATAGTCTTAGTAATTGGGAAAGGGGAGCATTCCAATACTAAGAGAGAGAAAAATACCATCCTCAGGAATAGACAGGTGGGGAAAAACGTAGACTGTCCTTATCTGGAGTCCTTTTGACCTCTGTGAAGTGGATCCAAGTTTTATAACTTTTTGATCCTCTGAGGCTTATATGAATTCTTTGTTTGTTTGTTTTTTGAGACAGGGTTTCTCTGTGTAGTTTTGGTGCCTCTCCTGGATCTCGCTCTGTAGACCAGGCTGGCCTCGAACTCACAGAGATTCCCCTGGCTCTGCCTCCGGAGTGCTGGAATTAAAGGCATGTGCCACCACTGCCCAGCTTATTAATTCTTATTTTACAAAAGGATATAGAAATTTTAGATACATTAGTATTACCAGTCAGTACTGGAATCCATATCATAGAAAAAGCAGGTAATGGGTATCTATAAAACAGCAGGAATGGACTCATACCTTTGAGTTCTAGCAAAAACTGCAGATTTGGGTTAAAAGCATGTACATTTTCCTTCTGTCCGTAGAGCCAGGTATAGATTGGACAGAGATGTCTTTGACCTGATGAGAAGCACCTTTAAGTTTATATTTAGATGATAACCAAAATAAATCTAAAATCTCGAATTTGTGACTGTAAGTAGTCATTGTTCTACCAGTTTATCATAAGTATATTATATCATAGAAAGGGAAAGCAATACAAAACATTTCTCATATCCTAAATCATTCATTTATATCTTTATAACTTGCATTACATCTTAAATCATTTTCTGAGACCCTCAAAGCTTATAATCTTTCACATCCTCAGACCTTCATATATCTTAAAACATTCTTAAACCCTCAAAACTTGCATAGACTTTCATATCTTAGAACATTTTTTTAATCAAGAGACCTAGCTTTAGAAAAGGCAAGGCTTGATTTTCATATATAAAAATAGCTAACAAGCTGGCTATATCCTTGTGGGAGGATCGTGTTGTCTGATGCTACCAAGCTCACAAAATTATAGCTAACCTAGCCATCAATACTATCAGAGATCTGAGAAGGATAAATTATGCCTGAGTGTAGACCAAGCAGCTTCTGAATCTATTAAAAATGACAGAGACCAGTCCATACCCAATTAGCCATACGTAGGTCTTCATAACATTGGAGGTAGAAGTTTCAGAACAGCATCACTCTGGCCACTAGGTCTATAAGGAGAGAATTTTTCCTGTAAAAGAGGAACATAGGAAAGACCAGCCTTACTTTGTCTAGGCAAAAGGGGTGCAATCAATTCTCCAGTGTCCTGCTGCTTGTCCACAGTCTGAGCCAGGTCCTGGCAGTAGGTGTTGCATCAGGGCGTCTTGCCCAGTGGTCAGTGTTAGCATTTAGGCATCTGTACTTGTCTACATTTAGGGTCCTGACAGGATATATCCTCAGCTGCAGCCACTAAGAGCACCCCCTGTGTGCATTCACTATGTTTCCTTATAGAAGGTGGGCCTTGCCCACCTCCCGTCTCTTTCTCTTTCTCTTTCTCTTTCTTTGCTCTCATTCCCAGGGACCAGTGTCTGCCCTCTTCTCTGCCCCTTCTCTCCCCTCCCCTCAGTAAACCTCCCACATGGACCCTGTTGTATGGCATGACTCCTTCCTGTCGTTTTTAAAATACAACAGTCAGTGTTGCCACAATCCAGGTGGAGACATCATGTTGCCCCGTAATCTTCTTTGGAGACTTGGGTCATTGCTAGAATCTGGGCGCCTCTGTCTGATATAATAAGCTTTTTAATCAACATTTTAAATGCCATATTCTGCAGATCTCTGAAGTATTTGAGGGCTGCCTAGGTATATCTGAATAGACAGCTTTGTTTCTAGTTACTGTTTTAAGCTCAATCCTGAAAACATATACAAGGTAAAGCTTATCCCTATAATTAATCATATCAGTGTACCTACAATTAAGTAATTTGATCATTTATAAGGATGACTGGCTATTTATTCATGTTTCCTAACAGTCTACAATAAGTTAGCAGCTTCCATAAGACTGTGACTTTGCACTCTTTTCCTGTCAGGTCAAGCCTTCAAAACAATGGTTTCGAATTGAAGCTCTTCTAGTATCAAAAGAAAACCTTTTAATCATAGCTATTGGGCTCAGTAAAGAAACCAAAACAAAATAGCCATTCTGTGTGTAAAAACAAAACAAGTTTGTACCTAGCTGTTAAGGCAGTCTTCTGGGAAGACAATGGAAAGTGACAAGGGAAAAGATCCCAGGGGAAATGGGAACAGGAGAAAGGGGTGAGTTGGCGTGTGGCCCATGAGCAGGGATGAGGAGCCTAGAGGCTAGCATTGCCCTAGACAAATTCTAAGGTACCACAGCCATATGTTAATGGAAGGGTTTTTTTTTTTGTTTTTGTTTTTTTTTTTTTTTGGCCAGAGATAAGGAGGGTGACTTCTTTTTTAGCAAGCAGGAACTTTCTTCAAGCCCCTGAGAGAATGGGAGCTTTATCTGAATGCCTGACCTTTGGAAAGGGACTTTGTACTTTTATCTCTGTAAAATATGAGCCTTAAAAAACAATTTCTCAATTGAAGCTCCTTTCAGTATCAATACAAAACATTTACATGACTCAGTTTATCCAGATAGCTTAAGCTTAACAAAGTTAGCAAAGACAAGGAGGCTAGACATACATTCTTAAGCCTGAATAGACCTTGAGTAAGGAGAGACATTCTATAAGCCACTAGTTCTCAATTTTCTCTGTGCTTTGACTTTTCAATATAGTTCCCCATGTTGTGGTGCCCCCCCCACTGCAAAATTTTTCCCATTGTTATTTCATAACTGCAGTTTTGTCATTGTTAGGAATCTCAATGGAAACATCTGACATGCAGGTGGTCCTAGGCTACCCCTGTATAAAGGTTGAGACTCATGGAGTCAGAAGCTGTTCCAAGCTCTTTGCCAGACCAGTTAGGTCATTATCTTTCTGAATCACAAGAAATGAGCATCCCAGTTTCTGGTTAGTATTTGGTGCTTATGGCTGTGACCCTAGTTTTAGCCTTTTATTTTAAGTTCAAACATTAACAATAAAATAAAATTAAAATAAATTTTTTTATAAACTTAAAATGTCCCATAGCCTTATAAATTTAAATATTTTAAAAACTTTTTTTTAAAGGTTTAAGATCTCTCAAATGTCTTCCTGCAATGTAAAACATAAAGTGCCCTCTTACACTTCAAGAGGGAGAAAACATGGCATCACCACAATCCGTGTAATGCAAAACCAAGCTTCAATAGTGCAAACAGTCCCAAGTTCAATATCCGGGATTCATTCATAATTTTTTTGGTTCTCTTTTTTAGAAGTTTCAATCATTCCTTTGACCCCACCCTTGGCAGCATAAACATAGCCTGCCTTCTAGATCTCAGCCTGCTCCATTTTACTGTGGCTGGTGCTTCCTGTGATCATCACCTGGCACTGGCATTTCAAAACTGTCAAGGTCCACCATTGGAACTCTAGCCCTGTCGTACATTTTCAAAACTCAGCTGTTCCCTATGATCCCTTCATGTTCTTAAAACCATTATCACCTGGGTCACTATTAAATTACAAAGTTTAGCTGCCAGAGCAAGGTACATTCTTGTGTATAAAAGCATTGAGGTGCAGCTTTAATACTGTATTTTCTTTTTAAATCTTATGTTTTATAAACCTTTATAAACTCAAGATAGCCAAAAGAATCCTGTACAATAAAACAACCTCTGGAGGCATCACGATCCCTGACTTCAAGCTCTATTATAGAGCTACAGTAATAAAAACAGTTTGGTACTGGCATAAAAACCAACATGTGGACCAATGGAACCGAACTGAAGACCCTGACATTAATTCTCACATCTATGAACATATGATTTTCAACAAAGAAGCCAAAACTATACAATGGAAAAAAGAAAGCATCTTCAACAAATAGTTCTGGCATAACTAGATGTCAACATGTAGAAGAATGAACATAGATCCATATCTGTCACCGTGCATAAAACCTAAGTCCAAGTGGATCAAAGACCTCAACATAAATCCAGTTACTCTGAACCGGATAGAAGAGAAAGTAGGAAGTAGTCTTGAACACATTGGTACTGGAGATCATTTCCTAAATATAACACCAGTAGCACAGATACTGAGAGAAACAATTAATAAATGGGACCTCTTGAAACTGAGAAGCTTTTGTAGGGCAAAGGACATGGTCAACAAGACAAAATGACAGCCTACATAATGGGAAAAGATCTTCACCAACCCCACATCTGGCAGAGGGCTGATATCCAGAACATATAGAGAACTCAAGAAATTAGACACCAAAACACCCAACAGTCCAATTTAGAAATTGGCTATAGAGCTAGACAGAGAATTCTCAACAGAAGAAGCTCAAATGGCCGAAAGACATTTAAAGAATTGCTCAACATCCTTAGTCATCAGAGAAATGCAAATCAAAATGACTCTGAGATACCATCTTACACCTGTCAGAATGGCTATGATCAAAAACACCAAAAACAGCTTATGCTGGAGAGGATGTGGACCAAGGGGAACACTCCTACACTGCTGGTAGGAATGCAGACTTGTACAGCCACTTTGGAAATCAATATGGTTCTTTCTTAGAAAATTGGGAATCAACCTCCCTCAAGACCCAGCTATACCATGGGCATATATCCAAGGAATACTCAATCATGTCAAAAGGACACATGCTTAATTATGTTTGTAGCAGCATTATTTGTAATAGCCAGAACCTGGAAACAACCTAGATGCCCTTCAACTGAAGAATGGATAAATAAAATGTGGTACATATACACAATGGAGTACTACTCAGCAGAGAAAAACATTGACATCATGAGGTTTGCAGGCAAATGGATGGATCTAGAAAATATCATCCTGAGTGAGGTAACCCAGACTCAGAAAGACAAACATGTACTCACTCATAAGTGGATACTAGATGTAAAGCAAAGGATAACCAGACTGCAACTCACAACTCCAGGAAGGCTACCTAGTAAAGAGGGCCCTAAGAAAGACACAGGGATCACCCAACGACAGAGAAATCGATGAGATATACATGAGCAAACTGGATGTAGGGGAGGGGGGTAATGAAGGGCAAGGGTCAGGGGAAAGAGAGCTTAGGGGAGTGGGAGATCCCAGCTGGATCAGGAACAGAGTGGGAGAACAAGGAAAGAGATACCATGATAAATGAAGACCCCATGGGAATAGGAAAAAGCAGAGGTCTCCAGAAATCCACAAAGATACCTCCACTATAGACTACTGGCAATGGTCAAGAGAGTGCCTGAGCTGACCTACTCTGGTGATCAGATGGCCGAACACCCTAACTGTCATAATAGAACTCTCATCTAGTGACTGATGGAAGCAGATGCAAAGACCCATGGCCAAACCCCAGATGGAGCTCCAGGAGTCCAATCAGTGAGAGAGAGGAGGGATTATATGGGCAAGAGATATTGAGACCATGACTGGAAAAAGCACAGGGACAAAAAGCCAAACTAGTGGGAACACATGAACTATGAATCAATAGCTGAGGAGCCCCCATGGAACTGGATCAGGCCCTCTGGATAAGTGAGACAGTGGATTAACTTGAACTATTTAGGAGGCCCCCAGGCAGTGGAATCAGGACCTGTCCTTGGTGCATGAGCTGGCTTTTTGGAACCTAGGGCCTATGCTGGGACACTTTGCTCAGCCTAGGTGAAGGGAGGAGGGGACTGGACCTGCCTTAACTGAATCTACCAGGCTGGTCTGACTCCCCAGGGAAGACCTTGCCTTGGAGGAGGTGGGAATGGGGGGTGGATTTGGAGGGAAGTTTGGAGGGTGGGAGGAGGGAGGACAGGGGAATCTATGGCTGATATGTAAAATTAAATTAATTATAAAATAAAAATACTAAACCCTGAAAAAAAATCTTACGTTTTATAAACTTTGTTTTCAGGACAGGACACGAATTATCATACAAAAATCCATACTAATCCAAAATGTCTTGAAGACCTGTTGTGACCTCCTTAGAAGGCCCACTCCACATGGTCACCTTTAATCAAGATGGTGGTGAAATCATATGACGTCCATCTTTTCTAATCCTAAAGATTGTGAAATCACATCAAGTCCACCTTCTCTAACCCTAGCAAAATGGCCACCAGTCATGTGGCTTACTAAAAATGGAGGCAATCCAAAATGGAACCGTGCCATATGGTTCCTTTAAATTTACCCACACATAGAATTTAAATGATCAATTCCCAGTGTTGCTAGTTTTAACTTTTTATCTAGTTGTTTTAATTTTAACAGATTTTTTTCACCATATCCAATGAAATAAACTTATAAATCTTAAGGCACAGAACGTTCACATGAACCAAGTCCAATTTTTGGCCACTCTGCTTTGTTTCCTTCTCCCTGTCACTGTGTCAGGGGCTCAGAGTGACATAGAGGAAACTTTTAAATAAGCATGCCTGGGTCTAGCAAAGGAAGAGCTATGATCCAACCCTAGAGTCAGCTTTCTAATAAAGAACAGCATAAAACAATTTTAACATTCTCTGTATCTAAAGTCATCTGAACTCCTGCTAACCTGAATCCAGTGACCAGAGCTTAGAGAGAAATTCTGAGCTCTGGCCATAAATGCAGCCACAGCACCGGTGGGTGGGTGGTGACTGGCTGCTGCTGGCAGCAGAGACAGCAAAAATACCCACACCATTTCTGTTTCAGCTCTGTGCTTTCAACAAAACTTACAAACACACCAGAAAACACAAACAAACATTTCCAACAAAATAAGCATTCATAACTTTCTCAAGAAATAGATAACTTCCAACAAGATAAACAAAACTTTCCAACCAGGATTAACCTAATATGGTCAAATTTCCAACTTATTTTACAGTTTCTTTTCAAATTTAATGTTTGCATGTATGAGAAAACCACAGCAAACATAGTTTACATCCCCTCTGGCCTTCTATGATGTTCTATATAACTTCAATCTGTTCCTCTGATTCCTCAGACATTTTTATTTCAGACAAATTCCTCTTTTCCCTTTCCTAGTCTTTATTATTCCAGTCTCCTGCCTTCTCTCTCTCTTTTCAGACAAAACAGAAACCTTTACCAAAGTCTTTATTGTGGTTCCCCTCAGTACTCTAGAATATATTGTATGGCTACAATATCTTAAACATACATATGCCATAATAAAAGTAACTCTAAATTTGTATCAACATTGTACCAATGTAAAACATGGGAAACTAGCAGTAGGTTTGCTTTTTTTTTTTTTTTCCTAACCAATACTCTAAGCTGTGAGCAGCTCTCCAAGCCCATTCAGGGGTCATGGAATTTTCCCCAAGCATTTCAGTGTTGCCCCCCTGACCCCCCGAGTGGCAGGGGGTGGCTCTCAAGGCAAAACCAAACCTCTGCCATGTGTGGACAGAGCGATGTCATGCCAGGCAGCCCCCTGGGATGTGAGGGAACAGCACACACACACACACACACACACACACACACACACACACACACACAGCTGGGTTGGGAAGGAGGGTCCCCCAGGGGGCCAGTTCAAGGCCCAGGCAGGCAGAGAACAGTGCAACACACAAGACCCAGAGACAGAAAGAGACCCCCGAGAAGGCGGAGGAGGGTAGAATGAAACCAGGAGGGACCGGCTGCCCCACCACACTGCCCATATCAATGTGACCCCACCCCCGTAAGAGCTGTGGCAGCTGCAGATCTCTTCAGCCTGCCAATCTGCATCACACATCACTCAACCTTGCCTCCTTCGCTAGGGATGCTGCAGGCTGGAGAGTGACTGAGGGAGGTTGCCTCTTTTTAATAAAGTGCTCAAGGGGGTGGACAGAGGTTGTTTCCTCATCCCTTCCAGGAAAATAAAGGAGGTTGGTAGACAGAATCACAGAAACAGCAGTGACACAGTCAACCTGGTACCAGTGTGCCAAAATCGGATGACAGAGTTGTGTTTGCAGTAGCGACCTGCTGCTTCCCAGTTCAATCAGGGGGACCTTTGTCCTTCCACTGGCCATCCGGCCCCAAAGGCTGGCCATGTACAGTTTCTATCTGGAGTCACAAACACACACAAACCCAGGCATAGAACAAGCATATGGCAGCCACATTACTCACACATTCACACATTCACGTAGGCAGGGCATTCCAACAGAAAGGCATACAAAACTTTCCCCAGGGAAACAGTGTCAGCTGACCAACTTAAAAACCCTAAAATGAAAGTTACAGTCTAAAGTAGCATAGGAAAGCACAGTACAGACAGTTCCTAGCCACGGTGTCAGCCTTGTGAGTCAGAAAGAGAACAGTGCAACACACAAGACAACAAACAGCTCTCCTGGCACCCGGAGACACCACCCAAAGGGTCCTGAGACGTCTCCCAGGTACCCCACCTGTGGTCCTCCTGCGTGCCCGCTTAGACCGTCTACAGGATTATAAACTTTGGGCTCACTTACAAAAGCATATCCAAAGCAGAAAGACATAGAAAAACATAGAAAACATGAAAGTAAACACAGACACAGAAAACTAACCAGCTGGCTGAAGGCTCTATGGGCCATGGTCCTGGTTGGCTTGGGGGTCCCAGATGAGCCCCCAAATGTTATGCCCAGATCGTGGGGACCCCCAAAAGACCACCAGAGAGACCAAATCCCGTATGTAAAAGCAAAGAGCCTTTACTTCAATCTCGAGCTTGGGCTCTCCATCTGTCCGATGCAGTGGTGAGAACAGAGAGCCCCGAGCCTGGGCGGGGTAGAGTTTTTTATCATAGCAGAGGTTGGGGTATCTTGGTAAAAAGGAAATAGGTGTATGCTAGGCTCGGGACGTCTGAGGATCTTATCTAATCTTATCTAACGGTTGGATGTTTGGAATGTCAGGTACTTCCCCTCAGGTGCTGGCCCTTCCTGGGTGGGGTCAGCTTATAGTTTTTCCTGGGGACCAGGAGGTACCTGTCAGTAAGCCTGTCATGACAGGTATGTCTGGGTCCCTAAGCCTGTCATGGCAGCTGTGTGGTCAAGCTGTTTTGGGTCCCCCACAGACACAGCTGCCACTTTGCATCTGCAGTAGGAAGCAGAGAGAGATTGTGCATTTTCTTCTGTTTATTCAGGTGTGGACCACAGCCCATGGAAGCTGTCAGCCTGGCTGAGGGGCGTCTTCCTGCCTCAGTGAGTCTGACCTAGATGACACCTCACTGACATGCCCAGGTGTTTCTGGATCCTGTCCAGTTGTCAAAATCAACATTACCGATGGCAAGGTCATAAGGTGCTACTGTGGCCTCTGACTTGGGCTATGTCCTCTTAGGTAGACGCTGGAAGACTTTATGGCCAACATGTCAAACCAGTTCCTGCCTTTCAGTTTTATGTCCTTGTCACTTGTATATGGTCACATATGTACCAAAGAAATTGACACAATTGCAGGACATGGTCGGCAGTCTTATTAGTGAAACACAGGATCAAAAATTTCCCTAAAATTTTAGTTTGTAAATATGCCTTTAAAAATTCACCTTCCAGCTTCTGCTAATGTGCAAGAGTTGTAGAAGGCACTAATTTCATCTGTCTTAGTTAGGGTTTCTATTGCTGTGAAGAGACAGCAACCCTTACCAAGGATAGCATTTACCTGGGGCTTGCTTACAGTTTCAGAGACTTAGTCTTTATTGTCACGGCAGGTAGCTCAGTGGCACGCAGGCAGACACAGTGCTGGAGAAGGAGCAGAGGGTTTCACATCCTGATCTGAAGGCAGCAGAAAGAGAGAGACACTGGGCTTGTCTTGAGCATTTGAAACCCCAAAGCCCACCCCCAGTGACACACTTCCTCCAACATGGCCGTACTTCCCAATCCCTGTCAAGTAGCACCACTCCCTAATGACCAAGCATTCAAATACATGCGCCTCTGGGGGCCATTTGTGGTCCAAACACTGCACTGCCATACATAAGAAACTAAAGTAGACACTCCTCTTCAGCCTGGCAGATGATCATAGGATGAACTCATTGAAATCATCGGATGAACAGCTGACATAAAAGCTGGGGTGGGGAAGGGGAGTGAGTCAGAAAACAGAAATGCTCTGTCAAGTCTTTCGTATGGACTTGTGTTATTCATATGCAGTTCATAAAAGACTTGGCAACTGTAAAAGGTTTCTGAACATGCAACAGACAAAACTTAATTCGAAATCAAACACATAATTAATCCGAGGTAATTCTGGCAACGATTGCCTGTTTCATCGGATGACATCACTTCAGTCTTGTTTCTGAACAAAATATGTGCACTGTGCACAGGACATGCCTTCACGCCATGCAAGGGCAGTGACTGCAGCCTGTGATGGCCAGGCTCAGACTGAGCCCATTCGATACGGTGGCTTGCAGTGTGAGCAAGTTTACTGTCCACACCGAGTTTTCTGCTCCTGTAGAAACAAAGTGGTTTAATTACAGAAAACAAAGACTTCCACTGTTTCCTTACTATCATGTTTCAGAATGCAAGTGTCAAGTCTGGCTACTGGGGATTGTATTTTATCAGAATGTTTGATTGTAAGAATTGCTGTTTGAGTCATCGTATTGAGTTTCATAAAAAATCAATCAATGCATTGTGGTTTGAGACTGGAACAGAATTTTCAGCAATTTCTGCAATTGCCCTAAAATATTTCTGCTGCTTTTTATTACATATTTATATGAAGTACCATTCTCAGCATTGATGATGATTAAATCAAAGTATTCATTAACCCTCAAAAACACTGAAGATGCTCTAATCCTGCAGGATTAAATATTCAGCTAAGATCTGACTCTGTAAAATAAACAAGTACCATCTCATTAATATGTAAATTTGCTTTCAACTTTAATGAATGTCGAAATTTTATTAATTACATGTATACTAGCTAATTGTGTTGAACTAAATTTTTTATGATTTCTTGCCAGTAAATGGTTTCCTCACCTATCTATTATTCTTATATATATCCTGGGTCACATAAGCATTCCTCAGGCCAAAAAGGTCAAGGAAGAACCTTCAGCCCTGTATGGAGACTGGAGAGGTGTTTCAGAGGTTAAGGGCATGTGTGGTTCTAGCAGAGGACCCACATTCAGTTCCCAGTGCCCAGGTCGGGCAGCTCACAACCCCCTGTAACTCAGCTCTAGGGGATCAAATGCCCTCTTCTGGCCTCCACAGGCACCTGTACTTACATTCACATACCTACACACTGACACATGCATACACATAATTTAAAAGTAAAGTAAACTTTTTTTTTTTTTTTAAGAAGCCCTGTACTAGAACAGAAAGCCAGGAGCACACATGGCCACAGGAGCCAATGGCAGGTCAGAGAGATCTAAGCTGTGACTGATGAATTCCTAGGGACTTGGTATAGACAGCTGGAGAGTTAAAATACCAGCATGCTACAATTACAAGAAGGAATGTCCGATGTTTTTTCATGAGGAAAATGCAAATCAAAAGTACACAGAGAGCCTGTTTCACCCATCAAAATGGGTGTCATCAAGGAAACAAGCAACAACAAGGCTTGGAAGGATGCCCAGGGCAGTGGGGGTCAGGAAAGAGACCAGAGAGGATACAGTGAAAGACAGCAATGGGTGAATACGGTGGAAGTGTATCACGTGCACGTGCACAACTATCACACAGGAGCATATTGTTTCATACAGTTAACATGGACTTAGAATAGAAATTTCAGTGCCAGACTGGAGGAGGTAGGGTGTAAGATGAAGTGCTAAACAGTCTTATTAATAAAAAACCCGGAGCCAGACATTGGGGTTAAAACCAAGAGATCAGAAAAGCAGAAAGAAGCCAGCCACATTCTCATCACTTGGAGATCCTCAGCCAAAGAGACCTACTTCCTGTCTACCCACGCCTATATGCCTTTCTGTTTTACAATCTCATTTCCTTTCTCTGCCCAGCTACAACATTTCCTCTTCCTGCCCAGCTCTGTCACTTCCTATCTGTCTGTACAGACCTCCAGACCTTTATGGTTATCTACTGTTGGAATTCAAGGCATGTGCCACCATGCCTGGGTCTGTTCCCAGTGTGGCCTTGAACTCACAGAGATCCAGACGGATCTCTGCTTTCTAAGTGATAGGATTAAAGGCGTGTGCTTTAGTGGCTGGCTTTTTCCTCTGATCCTCAGATAAACTTTATTGGGGTACACAGATAAAATATCACCACAGTAGGGGGCAGCCTTAAGGGACATCCATATCCTCATGAATTCTTCCTCCAGGAGATATATCAAGTTCTCACAGTAAAGATTAGAAGAAAAAGAAATCCCATTTTGCTTCTGACAGTGGGAGGAGGAATGTATTCATTTTGCAATAGCCCAGAGCACTGTTCTCTTTAATCAAAGTGACTTCTACCAGATCCCAACTGTCTTGTAGAAAGATAAACACCAAAATCTAGTCCCTTCTTGCCTTCCTGCTTCAGCTGAGAGGGAAGAAGAACGTGAGAAGTATTTGTGAAAGTCACAGTTCAAGGACATGTGATCACTTACACAGTGAGATTGCATCACAAGGCTCTAGAATGCTTCTCTTCACATCTTACTGGTTCCTCAGTAAATCTCCTCTGAATAATGAACTGTTTTTCTCAGGCCTAAATTATGAAAATGTCGAACAAAAGGAGAAACAATAACAAGTTCTCCTGGGATGTTTTGGCCCCTAGTGTCTCCAACCACAGCAAAAAGTGAAGTGTCTAACTCCTCCACACATAAGCAGATAGCTGTACACTGCTTACTGGAGCCCTTACTTTACCCTTTTAGTTGGCACACTGTGGTCTACATTCAACAGAAAACAACAAGGCACATTAAAATCCAATCCATTTAAAGAGAGCATCAGCCCAGACAGAGATGACAGAGAATTTGGAATGATGACTCTCAGGCATGTCAATAAATTATGATTGTGTTGCAGGTCCTCAAGGGAAAAGTGAGCAACATGCATCACAGGAAAATGTAAGCAGAAGATAGAAGTTAAAGAAAATAAATCAAAAGAAAATCTTACAATCAAAACCACCAAACAAAAACACTGAGTTTTTGAGAGGCTTTGCAATGGACTAGACATAGTTGAAGAAACAATCAGTAATCTGGAAAGTATGTCAATGGAAATTTCCCAGAGGAAAACATGAAAAGAAAAAACTACGAACTATACGGACTATGTAAGAACTGTGGGTGAAGTGGCAATATTGTCAGGTGCCTTACAAAAGCAGAGTCAGACATACTGACATTTTTTGCTTTGCTTGATTAGACCGTTCTGTCTTTGATTCATTTTGTCTGATTTGTTTAGCCTTTTGTTTTTCAAGAATTTGTGTGATCTTATTTCAGACATATTTATTGATGTGCTGCTGATCCTCTTCTAGATGATAAAGAGCCTGCATGGGGCTGTGCTCAAGAACAGAGTGAACAATCAGAGGCCATGGGAAGCCAGAGTCTGTGAACTCAGCCCCAGTCCATTCTTCCACACAACCATAGCAAAGGTAGGTGACATTGAAATTTGGAAGACCTGTATGTATGTGCCGGGTAGGTTTTGTTTGTTTTTTTGTTTTAATCTTTTACATGCACATGAGTCTTAGTCTGAAAATATCATTGCCACAAATAATGCTTTCTCCAACTTGATAAACTCATTATAAAGAAATATTTTGGACCCTTTATTGTACTAAAGCCACAAATAATTATCACACAGTCAGATTAAGGTAGCCACTCTAACACTCGTCCAGCCCCAAATTCTAAGTGTTCTCTGTGAACTTCTCTCCAGTTGGAATGGTCATTCTGAAGCTATGGAGCTTCACTTAAGGTTTTAAACTTTCGCTAGTGATTATCTTTTTGTGGACTTATCTACCACAAGGGAAAGAAAGAAATAAAGGATTAACGGCACATCCTGGGGATGTGTATGGTGACATGAAAACTGACAGCACTGAGGCAAGACCACGGACATCCTTACCACTCGCCCCATCAGGCCCTCTGAGCTGCTGCAATAGAAATCCTACAGACTGAGTGCACCAAACAACAGAAATTTATTTCTCCAAGTCTAGATGTTACAAAGTCCAAGGTACCAGCAGATTCAGTCCCTGCTGAGGATGCTCTTCCTGGTCTGCAGATGGATGCCTTCCTTCTGCAGATGCTCCCATAGAGGACAGAGAGACATTCACCAGGGCTCCGACCTTATGACCCAATTCCTTCTGATATTATCACACTGATAATTTAGGCTTCAATACATCAGTTAGGATAGGGGACCATCACACCCCCTGTGCCGGGGCAAGCCCACCATGAGTCCTGAGTGCCCCTGAGCATCATTGCTGGATGTACTGTAAACCCTGACCTCTGTTCACTCAGTGGCATCTTATTGCCCTGTTGGCCCTGAGAAGACTGAAAGGATGGGATTGCTCATCCTCCCAGACACACACACACACACACACACACACACACACACACACACACTACTTAGAACAAAAGCAGTAAGTTTCTCAAGTTCAGAGTTCCTCTCTAGCATGCAAACCACTGAGTGAGTGGGAATATTCTTGGCCTGTCTATGTGATTGTCCTTTTTTCTCTCTGTGGGACTTGGTAGGTGTGCTGGATAGTTTTATGTCAACTTGACACAAGCTAAAGTCATCTGAGAGGAAGGAACCTCAGTTAAGAAAATGCCTCCATAAGATCCGGTTGCAGGCATGCTTGTAATGCTTTTTCTCAATCAATGATTGATGGGAGAGGACCCAGCCCACTGTCGGTGGTGCCGGCCCCGTTCTGGTGGTCCTGGGTTCTATAAGAAGGCAGGCTGAGCAAGTCATGAGGAGCAAGCCAGTAAGCAGCACTCCTCCATGGTCTCTGCATCAGCTCCTGCCTTCAGGTTTCTGCCCTGCTTGAGTTCCTGTCCTGACTTCCTCCAGTGATGAACAGTGCTGTGGAAGTATAAATGGAGTAAACCTTTTCCTTCCTGAGTTCTTTTCAGTCATGATGTTTCATCACAGCAATAGTCACCCTAATTAAGACAATAAGTATAGGGAACCACTCCAAGTGAACATAGAGCTGTCACTACTACTCACCTGACAGTGATAAAGCCCTTTGTGTCTAACTCAGGAGTCTTACATCCTTCACCACCATCCATGAAACCATGGCAGAATAAGTGGCTAGTTTGCAAATGTGGCAGAACTTTGGGCCCTACACAATTTCTGATGACCATATCAAGACAAAAGGCTTCTTTTTTTCTCTGATAATAGCCATTGAGAAGAGAAGCTTTCCAAGCCACTAACTCTCCCGTCTGTTACAGGCTTGTTAGCTGCAGTAGTGCACATCTGACTCGGGACCTCTGATAGGGTGACTCCCTGTGTAGAACTGCAATAAGTAGTTCATTGTCATACTCTATGATCCATCAGATTTTCAAAGAAGTAGAGGCTTAGACCAGAAGAGACTGTTACAGGAACCTCTTCAGCTTTGATGACAGTATTAATCCTCGTGATTCTTCAAGGCTTGTGTTATCACCCTGGCAATTGTTGACAGCTAGGGCAGTTTCAGGAGTTCATACAAGGCCAGTGGCTCTCAGTCGGCATGGATTTTGCCCTTGTAAGTGACATGGCAGTGTCTAGAATCAAACTTTGTGTCATAATCAGAAGATGTCACTGGCATTAGTGGGTGAAGGTGAAGGATCCATTAAACATATAACACCCAGGAAAAACCACGGCAAATCCTACCTATTCCAATGGCAGCTGTGACGAGTCTGGAAACTGCCCTTTTTACTGCCCTTCACTACTCTGACTCCACAGGGCAGGCAACCCAGTCAAGGCTACTGCCAGAAGCAGAACATTACTGTCTCCATCATACACCTGAGAACCAAAGAAGTTATTGCAAGTGGGTACCTCAAGTCCCTGAACACGCCAGTAAACACTTGTCTCCATAAGTCTGTCTTCTGGTGCCGGGGCTGTGGTGGTGTTTCCAGTCTCCTGCTCTCCATGTCTTCTCATGCACTGTAGATGACAGTCTTTGAAAACTCTAAGCCTCACTCTTTCCCAAGTGTCCAGTTAGCTAGGAATTTGCTTTTTCCCTTGAGGGGATGATTGAGAGGAACAGTTACAGTATGTACTAATAATGTAGAGCCTTTCCTCTAAAGGATCCAAGATCAGTGGGTCTGGGTTTTTTAGCTGACTTCGATCTGGAAACTTCTTAATGGAGTCAGTCAGCCTTCTAAGATGGAAGTCAGTCCTCTGTTGAACAGCTCTTGATTTTTAATTACCAAAGGCAAGCACCAACTTCTATTTTCCATTGCTGGGTGGTTTGAGACCAAGGCCCCCTCATTCATCCTGGGGCTTTGCTGCTAACAGTGAGAACTAGGTCTACTTTTCCTTGGATGGTTGAAGACTGGTCCTTGACAGTTCCTATTCCTTTTACCAGCGTGAATGCAAGAGCCATAGCTGCAATTCCCACTGTGGACTCCAGAGTGTTCTACAGAGGACAGCCACCACTGGGCTTCTTAAAGGCAACCTACCTGACTTTATCTTATTTCTCCATTTGCATGGCATCCTTTTGGCCATGGAAATGGAGTCCTTCTGAGAAGTATAACCAGGTGGAAAGCCTTAAAAACTGAATCCATTCCTCATACCTACTTCATTGAAACTGCTGACCCTTTTCTCAAAACTGTGTCCAAAATGTGTCAATACCCCAAGGCTCCAGAGAGGCTCTAGAGGATCAGTAGGTAAGAGCATTTGGTATGCAAGCATGAGGTCCTGAGTTCAAATCCACAGCACCTTGTAAAAAAAAAAAAAACAGTCCTGGCTGTGCACATGCTTGCAATACCAAAACTGCAGGCACAGAGGCAAGAAGATCACCAAGGTGTGCTAGATGCCATTCTAGCTCCAAGTTCAGTGGCAGACCCAGGCTGAAGAGCATCAGGTGGAGAATTAGTAGAGTAGGACACCTGCTGTCCTCTGGCCTCTGCACATGTACACATATGTCACACTGTCACACACACTGTGTTTCCTTTAGACCACCGTGGGCAGTAGGCTTGAAGAAGCCATTGAGTAACATTCTTGGACCAGCTTCAAGTGTCTCTGCAAGACTACTAAATCCAGAGTCACAAATTAGCATCTATCAAGCCATGCTAGACCCGGCATCTGCTTCTGGCTGTGTCGTAACCCCCAGGTCCAGCCCCACGGCGTCCGACAGCTCGAGGCAGCACATGTCCCTCTGCAGCACTGCTTTCGGCCGGTGTCCATTCCTTTCCCAGTAGAGCCTGCACATCTTATGGAAATACACTTGTGGAGTGTGCTTACCCTGAATCTGTGTATATCCAGGGGACATTTTCCTGAATCAGTATATATTCAGGGCACATTTCGGTGGGCTTTGAGGGACCCTGAAGAACAAAGTGTCATTCTGGAAGATGACTGCTTCCAGTGAGATTGTACATTCCCAAGCAAGGGATGCTTCTTCAGCCCTCATGAGGGGAAACCATCTGATTCTGCCAGTCATAGGGATCTAGGCTTCTCTATACGAATGTCCCCAAATCACATTTTTTTTTCCCACTCTTCCTATCAGACCCTGGCTTTAACATAGGAGACCTACTGAAGTTGCATATCCGGTTTTCCACCTTCCTCCTTCCCTTTCTCCCTCCCTCCCTCCATCTCCCCCCCCCCCATCTCTCTGAGACATCTTTTCTCCATATACGTAGCCTAGGCTGTCCTCAAACTTGAGCTCCTCCTGTGTCCATCCTCTAAATGTGTACCAGGTGTGTACCAGCATGTGTGGCCCACATTTACTTGTATTTACATCCCTGCCATGCTTGTGATCACACTCTGAGACAACTTTGAGCCCAGCAGGATATGAAGGCCTTCATTCATTCTGATTCACCATGGAGGGTGCTGGCTTTCAGAGCATGACTTGAATCGGTCCTCAGATGCTCTGAGCCTGTCAAATATCTCAAAAGCAGCCACCCTGCACTTTAATTGTTCCCTTTCAGGGGTGAGGCAATGGCTTCTTGCCTAGAGATTCACTGATCAAACATGGTAGATCTGCACTGCGGCCTATTTAACCAGGGGTGAAAGAATCAGTAACTTGAAACCACTGTGAGGAGCCATGATCATCCCTCGTACCTGTTTTCAAAAAGATGCCCACAATATCCGAAAATCTCACTCTAGGAACTTTGTATGACTTTCTTACTAAACATAGGCCAGAGTAAGTTTCTGCACCATCCTTTCTTGGGGATTGTGTGATCTCGGATAACTAGATTCAAGGCAAAGGAAGTGAAGCCGGAAAGGAAAGAGGAACCCTGACATCCCCACCCAGCCAGAGCTCTGCAGGAAGAAAACACAGCTGTAGGTGGATTTTTCTGTCCCACCATCCAGCCCCCAAAACTTAACATGGAGACTTATTATTAATTATGAATGCTCGGCTGATAGATTAGAACCTTCTCATTTAGACAAAAAGGGGAAATGTAGTGGTATTTGCTCTGCCCATGACCTTGGGCTATACGGCCCAAAGGAGGCGGTGCTTCCTGCCATTGTACATGACCTCTTATAAGGTGTCAGAGACCAAACATGGACCATGGAAAAGTACTAGCTAAGTCAGAGAACAAGCCCCTACCCTAAACCAAAGATAAGGAACAGGTCAGGCAGGTCAGGTAGCATAGCAACAGAACAATGGGCCCTGACCAGTGACCTTACCACCTAGCAGCCTCACGACTTGCATGACTTGCACGTAGCCCTTCACCTGCACGTCCCCCTTCACCTGCACGTACTGCACGTCGTGCACCCCTTCCCTCCTTCCCTCCCCCTCCCATGCTATATAAGCCTTGCTGAGGAGAATAAAATTTGCAGCTTGATCAGAACACACTGTCTTGCTGTCGTTCTCTCGTGTCTCCCCCATCCCTCTCATTCTCTCCCACAGGTGGGTCGCCCCCGTTGACACCCCGCTGGCCGGGGCAATAAGGAGTTGGAGAAAGGTCACATGCCCCTTCTCCCTGCACCTGCCTGTGAGGTGGATTCCCTCCCAGTCAGGTCAGAGGACGATTTCTGCTGTCTACTCCATTCTGTAGTCATGAGTGTATTTCCTCAATTTATATCTTAATAAATTCTGTTACCCATTTAATAGACTCACGTAGATTGATCATATTAGATAGTTTATGCTTGTTTCTAGCTAGCTCTTATAACTTAAATTAATCCATTTCTATTAATTTACATGCTGCCACATGGCTCATGGCTTGTTACCTCATCTCCTACATGTCATGCTTCGTCCACATCTCCTTGAGATTCTGCCTTTCTTCCCAGCATTCTCTGTGCCTGGAAATCCTGCCTAGCTATTGGTCATTCAGCTCTTTATTAAACCAATCAGAGTGACATTTTTACACAGTATAATTAAATATCTCACAACATTTCCCCCTTTTTGTCTAAATAAAAAGAAAGGGTTTTAACTCTATAATTTTTCAGTTTTTTATAGTTTTTGTTTTTATAGCTTTACTTTGTATAATTTTAACATAGTAAAACTATATATAATAAGAACAATTATCAAATAAGGATTACATTTACAATATCCAATCCATTTGTATTTGGCAGTATTTCAAAGAATATACTCCATTATTTATCCTATTTTGGTGAGTCAAAAGTTTTGTACCTAATTTACTTCCTATCATAACTAAGGAAAAGTATAACTAAAACTATCTAGTCTTCAACTTCATCAAAGACCCCAGATAGTTATAGTATTGCCTGAGTAAACAGGAAGTGAATTGCAAGCCACTTCCAAACCTATAGAAATGACAGACATCTGGCTGCCTGGACAGTCACCCAAGGTTACTCTACAATGTTGGGGCATTTATCTTCGGCCTACAGGTTGAGAATATCTGACAGACTTTTCTGTGAAGCAGGAATTTTAAAGAACTGTCCTGCCTTACCTTGGAAAAGTTTGAGTCTTTTTCTTTGTGTTCTGCTTGTCCAGTTTGTACAGCATACTGTCAGCAGTCAAGGCAAGAACAGTTTCTTTGCCCAGTGACTAACCTTGCCACAATGAAAGCAAACTCCATAAAGAGTTTCATTGATGTCCATTATCTTGTCTGAAGTAAATTGGTACTGCCAGGAGCAGATGAGTCATGAAAAGCCTTATGTTACTAGAACACTTTAAATGCCATATTCTGTAGGTCTTTGAGGTGTTTGAAGATCACCTATCTATCTAAAATATATCTCTATTTGACTTTGAAAATATACACAACTATAAATTTTATTGTTATAGGTGACTAACTACTGACCTGCATTTCTTTATAATCCTAAATAGTTTGTAATAATAACTTTTAAGGACTAGAAATTTGCATTACATTGTTAAATGAGCTACATAGGTATGATACCTTAAACAAGGGTACAACATACATTTACTGTAACAAAAATAACTTTAAATTTGTACCAATATAGAAAATTCCATATCAATGGAAAATATTTGAGGTTAATAGTTGTCTTTTTATCCCATATTATATTTCTATATCCCCCCTAACAATGACAAACATTCCTCACCCACTGAATAACCAAAAACCACCCATTCCACCTGTTGGGAATGTGGACATTGTGCTCTCTAGATTGCTTCCTGTTGTCTGTGGGTGCTTGCATATTTAAGGGACCCTGGAAAATTAGAATAGTGGTCAAGTCCTGGCTAGAAGAGTCTGTGAGGCTGGACCATCTCAGCCAGCAGCTTTGAAGCTGTTCTAGATGCAGAACTCTGAGGAAATTGCAACACAGCCACTCTGAGAGGCTGGATCACCTGGGCTGCCCATTTTCATTGGTGTCTGGTCCCCTTGCTCTGAAAACACACAAACTTTCAAAGATAACATACATATCTGCATTAACACAAGTATGGACTATGCATTGTACACAAGCCAACCAAAGATAATTCTTTGTTATGTTTGAGCAGGTAAAATATATGTTACTTGTTTTATAGTTTTCCTAGGTTTATTTCTTTATGTCTGTAGTGGGGATTTTCAGAGGATCTTTCCTGATCAAACCTGATCCTCTTTAACCTTGAATGAACCCACAGCCTTTTGTTTTCTGTGAAAACAAAAGCATAACCTCTTCTCCAACACAACATACTTTTTGACTTCCATTTTCAGGTAAAGACATTATTAAAATATATAGGTTGGTTTAACTCAGCAGTTTCCACAATCCAGTGTCTCTCACCAGCTATTTGTTTGTTCATCAGCAATCAAAAAAAAAATTCAAAGTCAACACAACAACATACAAGATCCAGACTCCCTGTGTATGTTTCATCCTTATATGGCTTATCCTTTTTATATTATTTTATTTTTTATTTAAAGACTTTGTCTTATTATTTATAAACTATTTTTTTTCTGTTACTGTCTATACCCCTTTTCTTTTCTTTTTTTTTTAAGCCTAAGCAATTTTTTAAACACACTGTAATTTGTTTAGAGTTTTTTTCCTGTCTGGATCTGATTTAATACATATCTGTAACCTTTTCCATCTGTATGAGCAAAACTTAAACTGCCACATAGCTTAGCTCATGATGCACTGGTGGTTCAAGCTTGCAGGCATTGGCAGGAAGACGTGTCTCTGTACTGTGGCTTTCAAGAGAGACTGCAGGACTAGGAAGCCTTATTTGTCTCTGTTTCTGTGTGTTTGGAACCTTTTTTTTTTTTAAGCTTTCTCAGGTTTTATGTGGAAATACATGGCACCCTTTGGGTACCATTTGTAGGTAAATATTTCTGTCATATCATAACAGGAGGACTTATTATTAATTATGAAAGTTCAGCTGATAGCTTAGGCTCATTTCTAACTAGCTCTTATAACTTAAATTACTCCATTTCTATTAATTTGCATGCTGCCACATGGCTCATGGCTTGTTACCTCATCTCCTACATGTCATGCTTCCTCAGCATTTCCTTGAGACTCTGCCCTTCTTCTTCCTAGCATCCTCTGTGCCTGGAAATCCTGCCTAGCTATTGGTCATTCAGCTCTTTATTAAGTCAATCAGAATGACATATATAATTCCACAGTATAATCAAATATCTTACAACCTACAGCCAGCCACTTTACCCTACGGTAAGTATCCAACCATCCAGGTCCCTCTCCATCCATTTCAAGCTTAAAGGGATCTTACTCATGTTTATCCACCCTGACTATGGTCTACAAGTCTGTCTGAGGTAACTAGTACAAAGGGCCAAGAGGAAATCAAGGAATGAGATAAGGTTTTGGGGCTGGCCACATCCCATTTACCACAGCATAGCACTGCCAACCACCAGGGGCTCTCACATCAGTCCTGTCAGCAAAGGGCCTTCCAAAGCAGCCCTGGATACTGGCTTCCTTTACCACAGTCTGCACCTTTACAAAGAAACCACTTCCAAGCTTGATTAGAGGTTGGTGTGTGCCTTGTTTCCTGTTGGGGCTCTAAACACACAGGTAGACGCAGGAATACAGTGCCCACCCAAAGATTTTCCCCAAAGAAAGGCCTAATCATTCTCAGCAAATTACCAGTAGATGTCTTTAGTTGTATGTAAAAATAAATGCGGTGTGATTGGCACATTGGTCTCCTGTAACCAGGAAATAAAAGACTTCATATTTTCAATCACTTTGAGATTCATCTGGAGAGGCTGTGGGGCTCAGCTAGTCTCTTCCTCGGCCAAAGTGAAATGCCAGTGGTATTCTCGAGGGGCATAGATGGAGTTCTCATTTCCACCATCTGCCAGGGAAGGACTGGAAGGAAGAGGCAATAAAAAGAGCTAATTTACTCTTTTTGGGAAATTAGGCAAATCCCAACATTGATTTTACAAAAGCAAAAAGAACATTACTATGTGGCAAGTTTCCACAGACACTTTTATCCAAATGTAATTCAACCAATGCTAACTCCAGAGCTAAGAGACCAACATGCTCGCTACTCTCCATGTGTGGCTATTTACATTTACATTAATTAAAATTAAGTATAATTAAACTCTCACCCCTCAGTCACCCCTGGACATGTCAGGAATGCTCAGTGGTTGCAAGTGACTAATGGTCACAATTACCACAAAGTGTCTCCACCATTTTCTTTTGTGGATGCCATTACTCCTAAAAAGTCCACTCCATATTTTTTTTTTATGCTGTGCTTTAAAACTTATCATGTTTATTGAATTTTTAAGACATTAACAGATACCAGTAAAGTATTTTAAGTCCAAGTGTGTGGTGGCTAATCCCACCAATCATGGAAGCTGAGGCAGGAGGACTGCTGTAAGTTCAAATCCAGCCTGGATTTTATGATGACATGAGAGCCTGTCTCAAACAAAAACAAAAACCAACCAAACAAAACCCTATGAGTGGGTTTTGTGATATGCAGAAGTTGGAGATTTCTTTCTGTGTTGTGGTTCTAAAAGGAGCAAAGATTAGCTTATTTCATAAAATTTTAAACTATTCATTTCAAACTTTGCATAGTTTTTTCTCTCTCTAGATATCAGTATCAACAGCGGGGGAACTAAACTGATTTTAAAATTAATTCTTTTATGAAGTTTAATTCTTTAAGAAGTATTGTATAATGTGTTCAAGATTTCTTCTAACACATTAAAAGGAATAGTTTTAAGTCAAAGTATGAAAATCTACCACTGATGCTGACATTCTGCCCACCTGCTAGACTAAAGACCAGTGAAAACTCCTGCTACTTAGATGCACAATTTGTTTGAAAACCACAGAAAAGTGAAAGTCGCCAAGCATTCTAGCCACAATAAAAAAAAAAAGCCACAAATAAACTTATGAAAAAGAGGGGAAGTCTATGCCAGCCTGACAAAACTAGAATTCTAACAGTCTAAAACATTAGAATGGGCTAGTATCCAAGGAAGCCAAAACAAAGAGCAAGCTTCACATTAGTGGAGATCTCTAGATGATGTTTGTGTGCACTGTGGCGTGTGTCTTTTATAATGTTTTACGTGGAACCACGTGGCAATTTTTCTCTTTGAAGCTCTGACCCAGAGGACTGGGGTGTTCTCAGAGGGGCTTTCATCACGGCCAGCTGGAGCATCTTCTCCTGAAAAATACATTACATTCCAGACTACAGTGGAGGGTACTGAAAGCAAGCTGTTGACTGCTTGATGTTGACATGTGGTTTTTCTGGAAAAACAAAATGAAATCAAGAGATGTGGGGGAAAGGTACATTGAGGTCACTTTGGTTAAAGTTGACTAAGATTGGCTGTGAAGATTTTTTCAAGGATTTAAAAAAAAATCACGGTCTTTTTTTAAAAAAAAAAGATTTTGCGTGTGCTTGTGTGTCTGTATCCCCACCCCCACCCCCGTGTGTGTGTGTGTGTGTGTGTGTGTGTGTGTGTGTGTGTGTGTATGTGTGTGGTGTTCCCAGAAACCAGTGAAGGGACTAACAGCATCCTTTGGAGCTGGAGTTACAGCCCGTGTGAGTGCTGGGATCTAAATTCCAGTCCTCTGATAGAGTGGCAAGTGCTCTCAACCACGGAGACGTCTCTCCAGCCCCACACTTTTTAAAATCACAAAAACAATTCATATTTGTTATAGAGGCATTAGAAAACAGAAGTGAACAGACTGGTGGGTGTAACAGGATCAAGTTACCCTCCCAAGAGGCAAACGTATTCACAGTGTAAGACATACTCTCAGGATTTGTGTCTCTTGGATAACATTAATCTATTGCTTGAAGGGGTACAAGGACATTGTTAAGTTGAAATCATATTTTAAATATTGTTGGTCAGCCTTTTCCACATACCAAAGCGTCTTGTATTGTTAGAAATATTGAAAACATTGATTTTTGAGTAGACCTGTTCTGCACATTCTGAGGTGTATAAAGATTTTGTGTGGGTATGGAGTGTTCCCTTCTCATCAAGAGCCTGATTCAGACTGTTTGGTCCAGTGAGTTACAAAAGAACCAGCTCTCAGGTTAAAAACATTCAACGTCAACAAATGTCTCCTACTTTTGTGCTCCCCAAATCCACTTTAATTCTTTCACTGCCTTCCCAAATCCAAGACATACACATTTGTATCTCTTCAAGTACTAGAGAATCTCCCCCTTTAAACAACAGAAAACCAAGAAAAAATAGCTGCTCATCTTGAATTAAACAGAGCCTATGTACCTGAGGACAACATGGTTGTGTTGAGCCCGAGATAATGTCAGTCTGTGGTTGGGACCATCCATCTGGAGAATCAAAGGTCCCAAGAAACAACGTAAGTGGGAGGGGATTTTGGTTCCCCATCATGCAAAAAACGGCACACATAATTGAGACAAGATCTGCATGCAACATTATATGGCCTGAGCAGGTTGTGTTTATGTATTTAGGAATATGATATAATTGCATATGTGTGCATATATATATGTATATACATACATAAATATATGTAACAACAATTAAAAAACAAGAGGCCATAAATTTGAAAGAGAGGTGAAACTTGGGAGGGTTTTGAGGGAGAAATGATGTAATTATAATCCTAAAATAGTTTAGAAAGTTAAAATGAATAAATAAATAAATAAGATTGGTAGCTACTATTTGAAAAGAAGAAATCCAAGGCAGAGCTCAACTTTAGGAATACACAGTAGAGTAACATAAGAGATGTGTGGGAGACTTGGCCTGTTTTCTTACAGAACAGGAGGCTTGTGTAGATTTCAGTCTGTGGTGTGATCCCCAAAAGCTTCAGCATAGCTGGGCATGGTTGTCTGTGACCTCCAAACTCTGGAAAATGACACATGGAGATCGCGAGCCTGGGAGACACAGTGAGACCCTGTCTCAAAGCCGTTTTCTACATCTCCATCCTCCTCCTCCTCATCGTCGCCATTTGGTGACCCTGGTTTTCATGGTCAGTTTCAAGCAATTGCTGGATGTTATTAATTTCAGAGCTGGGAGAAGATGCAGAGAGATTCTACCATACAGACTAGATGGATGCAAACAACCTTAAGGTGACTGAAAATAGAAAATTGTGAGTAATTACTGCTTTGTTTTTTAATAGAATTTCTTAAATTGCTGGTTTATATAATTTAGTTTTAAATAATATTTGTGTTTAGCAGCCACAAGGAAAATCATAGTAAAGTACCGTCTCCTGCCCTTGGCCCCTTGGTGGGGTTCTGAATACCGCTGATCCAGGTTCCAGAGCCATACACATCGGGTATCAGCAGCACCCACAGCGATGGCTCTGATGTCCCTGAGACACTGGTGGTCCTCCCTGGGAGGAGTGACAAGCTGCTGAGCAAGGCCCGCTGCGACACTGAAGTTTGCATCAGCTTCTGGCCACGAAGCTTCGTCTTCTTAGGCCGATGGCAGAACAGAACAGCAGCACAGGCTCTGAGAAGTTGTCTACATTTCCACAGACATCCCCCCCGCCCCCCGCCCGCTTGCTATCAGTCCTTCAGTCTAAATTCTTTGGCTGAAATTTGTTTTATTTTCATATCCCACTATCTTTTCCAAAATGAAATTTTTAGCTTTACATGAATTTATTACTTTAATTTTATTTAAAAATTTTAAATTATGTGTGTGCGCACGCGCACGCGCACGCGCGTGCAGGCAGGTGCCTGAAGAGGCCAGCATCTCAGATCCCCCTGGAGCTGGAGTTATAGGCAGTTGTAAGGCACTCTGTATGGGTTCTGGGAATCAGGCCCAGCCCTCTGCAAGGGCAATATGTACTCTTAATTGCTGAATCATCTCTCTAGGCCTTTATTTTTCGTTTAAAAAATTCTAAACACATTTATTTGCTGTCCGTGTATGAACACACGCTAGGGTGCACAGTGGAGGTCGGAGGACAGCTTGTGGGAGTCGGTTCTCTCTTCCCCCAGGTGGATCCCAGGGATGCAACTCAGGCCATCAGGCCTCACTGCGAGCATCTTTACCTGCCGATTTCGAGCCCGTGTTTCTTATTTTACATTGATTTATTTTATTTTGTTTGTGAGTGTTTAACCTGCGTATATGTATGTGCACCACATTCATGCCCGAGAGTCCCTAGAACTGGTCTTAGGCATGGTTGTAAAACACATTGTGGGTACTGGGAACCAAGCCTGGGTCTTCCAGAGGAGCAGCCAGTGCTCTTAACCACCGATGTGGTTATTTTAAGAAGCAAACGTAGCTTCTAGGGAGAAATGGGAAAATACAGTACGATGCTTGTCTGGATTGTCGGCTGGAAAGACTGTGGAATCACCCATGAGTCACACATCTGGACATGTCTGTGAGGCTGTTTCTAGAGAGGATTAGTTGAGTGGAGAGGAAACTGCTTTCTGAGTAGGTGGCGCCTTCCAACCAGCAGGTGAGACGTGAGGAAAAGTAGTCTGCCTTTGCTTCCGCCCAGGCGAGTGTCTCTCACTGACAGTGCCGTGCTCCTTGGATATCAGTCTGCAGCTCCCTCTGCTTTCCAATGCGTTCTGACGACCAGCGACTCCCCAGGAATCCTCCAGGCCTTCAGCACCGGATTGGGACTGCTGAAGTGTGCAGATTGAACTGCTACCAGGTCATCGGCCTCTCCAGCTTGCAGTCAGCCGTGGTTGAACTATCAAGCCCTTATCACGTAAGCCAATCTAATGAAATGAATACTATTAGGTTTTATTATGTGTATACGTATATTTTATATTATATATGTACATACACATGTTCTATTGATTCTGTTCCTCTAGAGAACTTTTCTTAATACAAATTGTTACATAAAAAGGATATAGAATGAGGCTACCAACTCCAGGAAAAGATATTGCTAACATTATTATCCTTGTTTTCTTATTCCCCGGGAGGCTCTGGGGCCTTCACCTGAACTTGCCTAACTTAGATTGAAGTTTATTATTAGCAACATTCTCAAGAAGGAGCCCGTTTGGGGTTTTCTTCTTTTGGGAGAATAAATTCTCACCGTTCCCTTTCACGTATGAATGGCTGTAATTAACAGCATTACTCCCTCACACCCCCCTGTTCTGTCTCCCCTAGCCTCTTCTCTCACTGACGTCTGTCTTCAGGAGATGGAGCAGGAGCTTGCTGAGAGAGGACAACAGTGACACTGTGAGGCCAGTGTGCTGGCTCCGCGGTGAGAGAGGTCATGCAGGCCTGATGATGCAGGTTCAGAATTCGCGGATGGTGGAAGTCATCCTTTGACCGCCACGTGTGTGTGGTGAGAACACAGTGGCAGCTCAATCTGCAAAGCTGCGTGTCTCAGCATGTGCTTACCTGCATACATGTCACACACACGCACACACAAATGCACACACTCACATGCAGGCACACACACACACACATACACACACACACACACACACATGCACACACACACTCACATGCAGGCACACACACACACACATGCACACATTCACATGCAGGCACACACACTCATACACACACATACACACACACTCACTCTCATACACACACATACACACACACTCACACACACACACACACACTCACGTGCAGGCACACACATGCTCTCATACACATTAACACACCTACACATAAACATACACACTTTCACACACACTCTTACACACACTCTCACACCTATACACAAATGCACACACACAGCAGTGTTTCCTCGTTCATAGTGCCAAACCTGCCCAGCCCCGACCCCAGCCCACAGAGCATCGATTTCTGTCCATGTTTCAGCCATCTCACTGAGGGCAGCTCGTGGCCTGGACAGGAAGGACACTCTACACTTCTTGTAAAGCCTTTCTGTGCCCCATATTACCCACATTTGTGCCTCTGCCTTCAGCAAGAGGAACTTTCACTTCAAATAGCGCTTCTACAGAATCTTGCCATTCCAATTTCTACCCTCACAAGAAAATGTGCAGAATAATAAAAATAGTGTGGTGATGAAATATTTCCATAGAGACATTCCTTGGAGGGGAACATGGGGTCCCCCCTCTGGCCACACTGGCCACAGGAAAGCTCTTCACCCATATGCTATGTCACTTGCTTCAGACCCCATCTGAGCCAGGGCCGGACTGGCAGGCTGCCTTGTTGAAAGTGGCTCTGTACCTTGTTGAAGTGGGCCGGCTGCCATGCTAATTGGTGGCTGTGAGTGCAGACACTAGAACACTAGTGTGCACATCAGAGCTGGGTGGGAGGAAGGCTTCAGCCCCGACACGTCAGCACAGTCCATTGTGCTGACTCTGTGTGCCAAGGCAAAGGAGCAGACGGTACCAAGGTCACTCTGGTAGCTCACCATTTGCAAGTGCCTTGTGTAGCTGAGAAAAACAAGGAAATACAGCCTGAGCAGGAAAGGCCAAGGCTACTGGCTTCTAAGAGAAAGAGGTGGCACCTGTGTCTCGGGCACACGGTTTTTATTTAGGTGGCTCCTTGGTGAGAGAAACTTGCTAGCAGAGTGCTTGGGTGGCTAGAGAAGCCACTGCGTGGGGGCTTGTGGGTGAATCACAGTGGGGGCTGATGAGGTTGTATGTCCATTCAGCTTCCTACACAGGAAATGTCTGCTCCTGCTTGCCCTTGGCATTCCAGTGTGCCACAGATCTGCCAGCTCAGAACAAGGGCATCCAGCAAGTAAACCTGTGTCATCCACGAGTTACAGGTCTGTGAAAACCCGAGTTTTGTGGGGAAGAGATGAAAAAGCACCATAAGGATAAGGGAGGCATGGGAGACTGCTCTAAGTGCACAGTGGCACAGAGCATCCCACGTTCCTAGACCGGGCAGTGGCCTTCTCAACAACTTCACAATCACCACCCCGGAAGAAAATGCAGTTCACAACAGAAATCACAATAGAAGACCAGATGAAGAACTACACTGATAACTGGCGAGGATGAAGCTGGACCTCAATGCAGACATCTCCCTCAGTACAGTGTACCTGACCAAAATGACTGACGTTCAAGAGGGATCCTGTTTGAAGACTTAACGCTTAGTCCTTTAACTGTGCATTGCCGCTTGAATCAAATGACCACGTCCTGGAATACGGACCCAGCCATTCACCCTCCCTCAGCTTTTCAACTGGCTCCTTTTAAAAAGCATTTTGATTTTTCCTTGGAAGAAAGTGTTGCTCCAAGTCCAATTGTACCTAATTTCTCCCTTTCTGATTATAAGAATGCTTCCTTTATTTTTGATGTTTAAATCATAAAGATGAAATAAAAACCTGCCATGTTCAGAGGGAAATGGTAGTCAAAGTCAATGGAATCACGTTTTTCTCACTTTTACGTCTTTCTTGGTTTTTGAAAATGTCATTTTAAAAAATATCTGCCTCAGAGAAGCAGGATGAGGTGCGGTAGTCTGCAACTGGAGATAAAGTTCTGAATCCTTACCACGGGGCCTGCATCGCTCACTTTAAGCCAATGGAAACGCGTTGAGTTTAGGAGGGAAAGCCCACACCCTGTGTCCTACTTGAATGGAGTGTTGACACAATGGGGGAGTGCTCCAGGGTAGCGTTCATCAATAGGTAAGAAAAGCCATTTGGGCTTAGTGACTCTCTCCAGCATCTTCTAAGTTTGGATGTATTCTAAGCCTTTGGCACAGCAACATGTGTCCATAATTCCCAGAAGCCCTCATTAGGATGACTTGTGCAAGTGAACATTTCCTTACCCTTGATTCAAATGATGTAATTTTTAATCATTCCAATCTGCTTTCTAAATGGCCACCACCCCATCTGTTTTCATACAAACCGCCCTATTCACAAGGACCTTTGAAAAGCTTCAGGTTGGTGGGTGACACGTTTTTTTCAAATGTTCTCTCTTCGAGGCTGATTCAGGGTTAGAGGACGGAAGTAGGGTCATTTCCCATCCCCAGTTTCCCTCGTATCATTTCTTAGTCTATGCTACCTAGTAACCTTTAAACTTCTAACTCCACATTTACTTCTGACATTCTAAATAGTGCATGAACTAGTTTCCACTCTGAGCTTCCCTTTATCATGTTTACTTCTGAAACAGAGGTGGTAGGCAGTGGAGGACTCATTCAGCTTTGGGTGGTTTCCCCACACAATTCTGACTTCTTAGCCACTCAACATCCTTTTCCACATGGTATAAGAACTAACTTCCCTCTCCCCAAAGGCACGGTTCTCCTCAGTCCTCGGAGTTCTGACTGGAATCCATCTTTGATGGATTCAGTAGAGTCTGTCACTTGGAATTTCCTTCCTGCATTTCCTGAACCTGTCTTGACTCAGTGTGATTGCAGTCCAGGCCATTGGCTAGTGATGTCTGTCACTAGCTCGGTTACCCAGTACTTGGAGTGTTTGGATACCTAGGATCTGCAAATGTTCCTGTATTGGTTTCCTAAGACTACGACTACAGAATATCACAACTAGGTAGGTGAGAGAGGCAGGATTCATGATCTCATGGTCTGTAGATGGGAAGTTTAGACCTAGACATTGGCAGGACCCCATTCTTTCTAAAACCTGTAGGACAGAGTTTGGACTTTAAAGTCCCTCTTTGGAAGACACAACTGAACCCATAATGCTCCCTGTTCATCTCTGCTGTGTTAGCCCAGTTTATCTGTATTCTTTGTCTAACTAGGTTTAATTAATGTATTAGTTAACACTGGTGGGTCACAGGAGGAAGCAGGGAAGAAGTATGTAGTGGGTAGCCATTCCAGCTTTGATCTGGAAGTTCCAACCCCCATTGAGACTTCGGCAACTGTCACGCCTACAAGGCAGGGCCAAGGGAGGCGCCTGGAGACCTGAGATCTGGATGGGCCTGCGCTCTCTCTGTTCCGGGACCCTGGATGGTGGAGGTGGGCCAAGCAGAGCTCCAGAGAACACCGCTGGACTGCGATACACCTTCCCCAGACCCCGCGACCTACCTATCCCTTAATTTGTAAGTTACGCCATTAAATAAATCTCCTTTTAACTACGTGGAGTGGCCATAATAATTTCACCAATAGAAGTACAATCCCGTCACTGTCTGCACGGAGCTTCCGCTGGAACGACAATCTCAGACAATGAGCCAGCACACAAGAGGTGGTGTGAGACAAAATTCTATGGTGGGAACAAGCAGGATCTCCTGTAAGGGAAACAGACCCGGGGGGTGGGGGGAGGCTGCTTTAGAAAGGACATTGGTGCCAGGCCTGGGGGAGTGTCTCAGTGCCAGAGCATTTGCCTGGCATGTTCAGTTCTCAGGGCTCTGTCCCAGCATAAAAATAAAAAGGTTATCCAGAAAGGCTTGCAAGAAGGGTCTCTGCTGCAAAGGTAAGGTGGGGAAGAGGTGGAACAGTATTCCCGAGAAAGCGAAGGGAAAGTCAGACAAATGGAGACAGGGAGAACTTATTGGTTCAGGGAACTGTCCGAAGGCCACTGCGGATGGAACGTGGTGAGCGACAGTGAAGAGAGTGCAGCACAGATGTGGCCAGATGTGGCCTGAAATGAGAACAGCACTATAGCAAGCAGGACCTTGCGGCCATCGGAAGCTCTGGGAATGTGATTTTTAGGGACAAAGACTTAGACAGACATGATCATATTTGTGATTTTCAAAGGACCACTCCATCTTGCGTGAAGTACAGAGCACAGCATCAGTGACCTCAGGGGAATGGCCAGAATGGTGTCCCTGTTGTTCCAGTAGAGCGTGGGGCTGGCTGGGCAGGTGGCGACATTAAGAAGCACCAAGAGGAAGCTGACTCAAAGGCTTACAGGGCCTGCTTCTGGGAGGACATTGGAGAAGAGAGAAAGCTTGGCTATGGTGAGGCTTTGCACCCAGCTCCACACCCTCTGCCACACACCACTCTGCCACCCTGATACCTGCTGCTCATTCAGTTGGCCTCACCTGAATCCCATGGACACCACTCATACATTCTACATGGAGAATCCTGACGGGCTAGATCTCAGAACTGCCAGCTTCCAGCTGAGGTCTGGGCTTCTGAGGGACCTTGGGCCTCTGTCCTACCTTCAAGGTGAGAGCTGGCTTTAGTCTTCAGGCCTCCATCCCCTCAGTGCCCTTCCCTTCCTGTCCACTCTATTGGCTGAACCCCCCACCCCAACCCACTGTGTTTAGACCCTCAAACTCCACTGAAGAGCTTTCTGACACAATAACAAGTCTACAACTCTACTCCAAAGGCAGTGAGACAAAGAGGATGACTCCAGACGACATGCAGCACAGTCACATGCCACTCCTCCTCTGGAGGTCTGACAGGACTCATGCAACAAATGCAAAGTTGAGGAGGGGCATCACACACCACAGTCCCTGAGTGGGACTATTGTGGGGGCCTCTATTCAATGAGCTCCTTGCCTCTTAGGATCAGCCCCACCCTACACACATGGGATAATGAGCTAAAGATGGAGAGACTTTAGAGAGGACTATCTCTGGAATAACTTAGCTATCAGAGGCTGGCCAAGGGGATAAGGGGGTTTGTCCTCCTGATCACTCAGAACTAACTTGGGTCTAGTTTTTACATCATTGAAGCTGAGTGCTTGTTTCTTGGAAGAATCATCTCATTCTGGGTGGATAGCCACCCACCAGGAAAGCAAACAGCATGAAGTATTCCCCATGTCCCGCCTAGGAATATACAGTTCTCTTCAAAGATGTGGACTCCTTAGTTCAGTGGAACAATAGTCAGGAGGCTCAGAAGGTACTGACTGTGAAAGGTGGAGCTGGTACCTTGAACATGCCACTGCTCCAGATGTCTAGCTGTGGCCCTTGTCTCATCCCCCAAGGTGGAATGTTGATCTCCTCCCCCTGCTCTTATGGAACACTTCTTCACAGTTTGAATGGCATGGGTCATGTGAGCTGCATGATGGTCAAGAGTCTTACCCTGGGGTTTTAGACATTGGGAGGATGTGTAGCAGGCCCTTTCTCAAGATGGACAGTTGAAGATGTGAGACAAGTTGTAGAGGAAGCTGGCTACAAAGAGATGCTTCATGTCTCCCTCTTTGAATTTTATTATTTCCTTTGAGAAAACACAGTCGTTTTCCTTGGTGGGTAACTTCATTTTTTTTTTTTAAATTGCAGTCCATAGTTGTAACTAATTTGAATCTGCTGTCCCATTTTACAAGTAAGGACACTGAGTCTTGGAGAAGCCATAATTTGCATGTGGTTACATGGGCAGTTGGTGGTGGAAAAAAGTCTTAGATCTGGGTTTGGGAGACGCCAGTGTGGTAATATATTGTGTACCCTAATAAAATTTGCCAGAAGATTAGAGAACAAAACAAGCCACTAGATTAAACATAGATACTAGACAGTGGTGGCACACATCTTTAATCCTAGCACTTTAATCCAAGTGGGAGTCAGAGATCTGTCTGGATCTTGGTGAGTTCAAAGCCACCCTGGATTACATGAGATTAACTCAGTCTAGGAGAGAAACAGAGCCAGGCAGTGTTGGCACACAACTTTAATCCAAGTACTTGGGAGGCACACACCTTTAATCCCAGCACTTGAGATCTCATGCCTTTGCTTGGGAAGCACACACGCCATTAATCCCAGCACTAGGAAGGAAGTGATGCCTGGGTGGAGAAAGGTATTTAAGGTGTGAGGAGACAGGAACTAAAGGCTTTTGGGCAGAAGTGTCCCTTTCAGCTAGAGGCTTTTTCGGCTGGAGCCTTTCGGGTGAGGACTCAGAGAGGATTCGTGAAGTTGGTGAGGTGAGCTGTGGCTTGTTTCTTTGTCTCTCTGATCTTTCAGCATTTACCCCAATATCTGGCCCTGGGTTTTTATTAAAAGACCATTTAGCATTTCGTGTTACACTCCAGAAATTTCTTTTGTGTACATAACAGACTTTTTACAGCAGGAAGCTCTAGTTACATGTTATTTCCATGAAACCCACTTATAGAATAGAAAGCTGCCATTGGTTGAATGAAAAAAGTAGGCCGTGCTATACCAGCTAAATAAGATATTTGCTTGTGAAAACTGCCATAGAGGTTAGTACAATTATCATTAGATAGTGAATGAGATATTTTATGTTGACTTATAATGATGTTGCAGACTATTTGTTTAACTATGTAAAGATGTGTTGCATTTGTTTAATTATGTAAATATGTGTTGCTGTTTTACCTTGCCTGCCTAAGGCACCTGATTGGTCTAATAAAATCTGAATGGCCAAGAGTGAGGGATGAGGTAAAGGCGGGAATTCTGGGCAGGGAGAGTAATAGGAGGAGGAATCCAGGCTTGGGGGAAAAAAGAAAAAGAGACAGAGACAGAGAAGGAGAAGCCAGGGAGACACCAGGGGTCATCCAGACAGAGAGATACAGAGGAAGCAGGAAAGTAAGACATACAGAATGAAAAAAAGGTAAAAAGCACCAAGGCAAAATGTAGATGAATGTAAACAGGTTAAATTAAGGTATAAGAGCTAGTGGGACAAGCCTAAGCTAAAGGCCAAGCTTTCATAATTAATAATAAGTCTCTGTGTCTTTATTTGAGAGCTAGTAGGCAGCCCAAAGAAAATACCAAGTACATGCAACTTTGTATGACACACAAAGAAGATATTATACCCCAAAGCGTTTTATCCCAATCACAAACATACATAAATATCAGTAAGTTATGAATGTAAAGTATCTTAGGTTTCTTTTTGTTTGTTTGTTTGTTTTGTTTGTTTGTTTTTTGAGACAGGGTTTCTCTGTGTAGTTTTGGTGCCTGTCCTGGATCTGGCTCTGTAGACTAGGCTGGCCTCAAACTCACAGAGATCCACTGGCTCTGCCTCCCAAGTGCTGAGATTAAAGGCATGCGCTGCCACCACCCAGCATTAGTTAGGTTTCTAGTTGCTGTAATATAACACCATGGCCAAAAGAAACTTGGGGAGGAAAAGTTTTATTTATTTCAGCTCATAGCTTATAGTCCATCATCAAAGAAAGTCAACAGGCACTAAAGCAGAAGCAATGATGGGACACTGCTGTGGAATAATCCTCTTGTACACCGTAAAGATTTGTCACTCAAATGGTTTAATAAAATGCTGATTGACCAGTAGCCAGTCAGAATGTATAGGTGAGGTGACCAAACAAAAGATGATGAGAAGGAGGATGGAGTCACTGTCACCAGCCAGAGGCAGAGGGAGCAGGAGATGAACATGCCATGCTAATAAAGATACTGCCACATGGCAGAGCATAAATAAGGAATATAGGTTAACTTAAAACATAAGAACTAGTTAGTAATAAGCCTGAGCTATTGGCCAAACATTTATAATTCATATTCAGCCTCTGAGTTGGTTATTTGGGACTGGGTGGTCGGGACAGGAAACATCTGTTTACATATGCATTCCAATGTGTGGCCAAAATTTTCATGTAAAACCTGACAAAGCTTTAAAAAGGATTCTAGACACACAAGAATGGAGTTAAGCATGGCTTCTTGGTAAGTACCTTTTCTCTAGTGGGCTCTGTTTGCTGGTGGTGAGCAGAGGCATGGCTCCTTTAAGAGATGGCTTTCTGGCTCAGTGCTAGTGGCAAAAATGGGTGGCTTTTTTAAGAGGTTCTACTGCCAAACACTTATATGGTGTTTATGAGCAGCTGGCGGCATGCTACTCAGTGCCGCATGCACCTAGAAACTTCCCAGAGTTGGGGCGGTAAACATACCTTTCAAAATTGGTGGTAAATGTGCCACTGCCATGAGACTAGCCTCTCAGGGAACAGGGGGGAGGGGGTGGGGAGGGGGGTAGGATCTAGCACCAGACGCCATGATCTAAGTTACATAGCAGTTTTTGCTCATGTATACACAAAAGGTTACAGATGCACAATAAGGACAGATTCGGACAAAAAGAGACTCTAAATGGGTTGCAGTGTGTTTAAAAATATATGTAGGCTTGGGAGAGAAAAGAAAAAGTGTAAATAAAGTCTTTAAATGTGAAATAGAGCAATAAAAAACACAGTAAGCCACATAAAGATGGAGAATATACAGAGAATCTGAATTATGTATATTATTGTGTTGTATTTAAAATTTTGGGCTACTAAAAGACCTTGAATCATGGAAACTGCTATGTTAAACAAACCTATATATTTAAAAAATATCTTGACTTGAAAATTTAATTCAAAAGATATGTTGCTTTGGGATAGAGGTTCTGCTCTTATTTCCACAGAAAATGAGAGGTTCTGGATTCATTCGGGGTTAAGAAAAATCAGGTTTGATTGAGGAAGACTCTTGAAAAATCTCTGATGAAAATGGATGGCCCAGATGATCCAACATTTCAGAGCACCTCTGTTGCAGTTTCCTCTGAGTTCTGTATCCAGAACAGCTTCAAGGCTGCTGGTTGAGATGATCCAGCCTCACAGAATACTCAGGTCATGACTTGATGATAATTCTAAATTTTCTCAGGGTCCCCCAAAGATTACCAGTTCCCCCAATCAGTAGGAAGTAGTCTAGAGAACTATGCCCACATTCCCAAAAATAAATTATGAATGTTTGTTATTGTCTAGAGGGATTGGTTATAAGTTATTATTGGTAATGGTCAGAAAAAAGTTGAACAGAGGAGATTAGATTCAGAGATCTAATTCTAAAAAGAAAAAGGGGGTATAGAAATAGGATAAAAGAGTAGATTATTGAATCTACTTTTAAAAAGCAACTATTAGTTTTAAATATTTTACATTGGCTTGGATTTTTGTATATTGATACAAATTTAAGGTTATTTTTGTTAGAACATACTGTACATATGTTTCTACTTTTGTTTAAGGTATTGTACCTATACAGCTCATTTAACAATGTAATATAAATTTCTAGTCCTTGAAAGTTATTATTACAAACTATTTAGGATAATAAAGAAATGCATGTTAGTAGTTAGTCACTTATTAAATCAAACTTGTAGTCATGTTAGGTATGTTTTCAAGGTCAAACAGAGATAGACAGGTGGTCTTCAGACACTTCAGAGACCTACAGAATATGGCATTTTAAGATGTTTTAATAACATGCACTTCTTTTTGTGTGTGTGGCAATGAGACATGTCTGCTCCTGGCAGCACCAATCTACTTCAGAGAAGATGATAGGCATTGAAGAAACTCCTCATGGAATTTACTTTTATTGTGGCATAAGCTAGCCATTGGGGAAGAAACTGCCCTTGCCTTGACTGCTGAGAGTATGCTGTCCAAACTGGACAAGCAGGATGCAAGAAAGGCAACAGCCAAACTTTGCCAAGACAAGGTAGGACAGTCCTTCAAAATTCCCTGCTTCACAGGAAAGTCTGTCAGACATGCTAGGCATGTTGGTCAGATTTGGATGATCCAATGTTGCAGAGAAACTTTGAGTGACTGTCCAGAAAGCTTGATGTTCCTGTCCTTAGGTAACATTTCATCCTTCTGGAGTCTTGGATGGAGTTGAAGACTAGATAGTCATAGTTATAATTTTTCTTAGTTATGATAAAAGGGTAAGTTAGATATAAAACTTTGGACTCACCAAGATATGATGGATAATTAAATGTTTTCTCTGATTTTTTCAAATACAAATAGACTTGATATTGTAACTCTAATTATTACTTGATAACTGTTTTTGTTGTAGATAATCTTGCTATGTTAAAGTTAAAACCTTCCTTTTTAATTGGACAAAAAGGGGGGAAATGCTGTGGAATCATCCCCTTGTACACTGTAAAGATTTATCACTCAAATTGGTTTAATAAAACACTGATTGGCCAGCAGCCAGGCAGGAAGTATAGGTGGAAAACTAAGAATGCTGGGAAGAGGAAGAGTGGAGTCAGGAGTCACCAACCAGATGCAGAGGAAGCAAGATGAGAATGCCATACTGAGAAAAGGTACCAAGCCACATGGCTAAACATAGATAAGAATTATGGGTTAATTTAAGTATAAGAGCTAGTTAGTAATAAGCCTGAGCTACTGGCCGAGCATTTGTATTTCATATTCAGCCTCTGAGTTGGTTATTTGGGAAGCCATGGGAAAAAAGTCTGTTTACAGGACACTGCTTACTGGCTTACTCCTCCTCAAAGCTTGCTCAGCCTGCTTTCTTATACAGCTTAGGACCACCTGTCCCGAGATGGCACCACCCACAGTGGGTGATGCCCTCCCATATAAATCATTAACTGAGAAAAGGTCCCAAAGGTTTGCCTACAGGTCAGTCTGGTGGGAGCATGTTCTCAATTGAGGTTTCTTCTCAAATGACTCTAGCATATGTCAAGTTGACAAAAAACTAACCAGAACAAAAGATTTTCAAGCTACCAGCTTAATGGGAGACTCATACCTCCCAAAACCTGGCAAGTTGATTAGTTGCAAATCTATAGTTTTATAGAGAATTTGAATCATAAACAATTAACAAGCTAGTCAAAATACAAAAACTAGACATTCTTTCCAAAACCCCATGGAACATTTAAAATTTTTATTACATATTAGGCCATGAAGAAAATCTCAATAAAGTCCAAATATTACATGCAATCACATTCCCCGATCGTGAATCAAGAAAGCTGATGTCAAGGACAAAGTATAAAGTCTAATGACCGGGCAGGGCTATTTTAATAATTCTGGGGAAAAAGAGCTACAGAATAAGGTATGTCTGCATGTGTGGTTTTGGCTATGTCACTAAACTAAATGAAACACAGTATATATTATACAATGATTCATAAAGCAGTTGAATTTTTATGTATTTAAAAAGAAAATTCACATTATATGTATTTAATATACATATATATTAAATACATAAATAAGCTTCCTAAAAGAATGCACGAGGAACTGCTGACACTGGATGTCTAAAGAGAGAGGAGGTACAGGAGAGAGGCAGAAAACAGACTTTGTAAACAGTTTAAATTGCACATAATTAATGAGGTACCCAGTGTTCATAGCTACATATTCTTTACAAGTCCCCACTGAGCATTTTTTTAAAATATATTATATAGCCATGAAGAAACTTTAATAAGTTCTAAATACTATACACAGATTATGCTATGTTTGTACTGGATTTTCTTTCCACCTAAAGAAATACAAAAAAGGAGAGCATTTGCAATAATGACCATTACAAAAATACAAATCTTCCAAGTTATTCTAAGAACATCCCTTTGACACACACATAAATAGTCTCAAGAGTGGAAAAACATCTTTAAAATCATGTAATTAAAGCATAGTATTTTAAAATGATACTGATGAAGGTGTCTGTCAAGTTGGATTAAAAGAAAATCCAATTTTGTGTTGTTTACATAAAGAATGCTTAAAATGATTAGTATTTAATGAAAGCTAAACAACAGAAAAGAACAATGGTATGACTTGAAAATATATGCATACAAAAAAGAATCGGGGGTCACATCTTAATATCAGATAGGGTGACTATTAGAAATTAAGTACTAAAAACTGGGATTTTCTAGTGTTAAATTTGTAATTTGTTGTAAAGATACATATGAACACATGATGGATAATTGCATAGAAAAGATGTTTTCTAAAACTGAATCTGGACATCTACATGGATCAATTCATTATTTTTAAGTTATTATGTAATAAATATAATTAGTTATATAAATTTTGATCGTCATTGGCCTAGTTCTTTCACCTGTGTGTACTGTGTACACACACCTCTGCAAACAGTGCACCTGCAACCTGAGAACCCTCTTGACCCCACCCCCACCCCCTCATAAGGCTGCATACAATCCCATCTCTGGACAGTAGAGTGGATTCCCCCACCCCTGGTAGGAGTCAGATTTGGACAATAGTTCTATTCAAGTGTATCCCCAACATATCAGAGTGTGAGAAATAGAAGAGTCAGTGTGACCTAAACTGGTTTGGGATGCATGCACGGTAAGGAAAACCTGTGTTCTCTGGAACGCTTTCAGTGAATGTACTAGTTAGCACTAACTGTCAAATTGACATAGCCTGGAGTCATCTGAGAGGAAAACCCAGCCTGAGGAATTCACCAGATAAGACTGGCCCGTGAGCATGTCTGTGGGGGCACTGTCTTGGTTATTAACTGATGCAGGAGGGCCCAGCCCACTGTAGAAAGCACCATCCCTAAGTGGCCTTGGGTCATGTAAGAAAGCTAGCTAGCTAAGCGTGATTCAGTGGAGCCAGCCAGTGAGCAGCGGTCCTCAAGGTTCCCACCTTGATCTGACAATACAAGCTGCTTTCCCCACCCAACTTGCTTTTGCTCAGAGTGTTTTACCACAGCAGCAGAGAGGAAACAAGACAGTCACATCTCTATGGAGCCCAACACAGGGTCCTCAACACAGAAAACTTTCAATCAGGCACTGTCTGAGTGACAGTGCACATCTCGTGCTCTGCCGATTTGCAGGACCCTGATTATGTATAAATTGATTGGCTACTCTCTTTGTTTCCACCCCACCACCACCACCCCACCACCCCACCACCCTACCACCCCACCACCCTGGGATTCTCTCTTAAAGAAATGAGAGTCACAATGGACTAATTGGTGATAGAATGTCTCCTTAAAAGATCATAGAAATGGAACAACTAGAAAAACAGGATGCCAACTCCTTACAGGGTCAATTTGTGAGCAAATACCTGGACTAAGCTACCTGGTCTTTTTCTGAACAGAGAATACGGAAAGTTAGCTGGCCACACACACAAATGTCTGCTAGCCAACGGACTTCATCTGTCATAGCGAGGTCTGCTGCTTTTCTGTCCTGTTCAAGTGGCTGCTGCTTCCTCAGGATACAAGTGTGGGCGCTCAAAACAGAACTCACCAAGCACTCCCAGCAAAGCCGAGAAATGCCCGTGCTTAAATAACTCCTTTGTCATTCAGCCTAGAAGACCATTTTGGAATGGAGGAAAGGGATGTCCAACACCAACTGTGCTGCAAGCATGTTTCTTGTCCAAGCTCTGGTACAGGCCTCGTAGAGCATCAGTTCTGGTCAATGCTATCAGATTTGCTGCTAATAATGAGAATCAGACCATGACAGGGAAGACTGCTGTCGGCCGCAGAAACTGCCTCTTGTTATACGCATCACTTTACTGGTCTCTGACCTGCTTCTCGGGGTGATGAATATGTGACAGGCTTTTTGTGTGCCTGTCCAGTAAAATATATTGTTCCTTACAGCAAAAGGAAACTGTATGTTGGGACTCTGTACAATATACAGGTTAACATTTTCTTAGCTATTGGCTAGAATTAATCCTGTTACAAGGCTCTTTAGATCTGACAAATAAAATAAAATGGAATAAAACCCACACTTGCTTTTTGAAGGAATGATTTCTGAGTCTCTAACAGATTCTTCACTCCATCTAGTCTCCCTCTCTCTGGATTTACAAGCTCAATGCTGGACACAAGAGCTCAAGTTGTTTTTGAATCTCTTATCTGAGGAGTTCATGATCTAAATTCCACAGATCTGCCCCCCTCAAAATTGCAAAGAGATTGACAGTTAATGTAAATGGTTAGTGTAAGAAGACTGCATTAGATGTTCTCCTAATACAGAATAGCAGCAAGAGCCCAAAGGTAGGGGTGTCTGTGGGCACAGGTAGGGTGTCTGTGGGCACAGGTAGGGGTGTCTGTGGGCACAGGTAGGGTGACTGTAGGCACAGGTAGGGTGTCTGTGGGCACAGGTAGGGTGACTGTGGGCACAGGTAGGGTGTCTGTGGGCACAGGTAGGGTGACTGTGGGCACAGGTAGGGTGTCTGTGGGCACAGGTAGGGTGTCTGTGGGCACAGGTGGGGTGACAGTGGGCACAGGTAGGGTGTCTGTGGGCACAAGGGAGGAGGAATGAGAAGCATTGTTACAGATGTTCCTTTGTCATTCACACCACACAGAACTCTGTAGGTCATGCCAGAGACAGTCCAAGGAGACCTGGAAATGGAGGCTAGCAAATCCAAACCCAGCAATCCGGCCAAGATTTAATGAGTGTTCATGAACAAAACCATGACCCCCATGTAGGATTAATATTTTAAAGAAGCGAGGGGCATAGGGGGGTAGGGGGAGAAGAATGAGGGGGCTGAGCAAAGAAATCAGGCATTGTCTACATCTTGCCAGGACAAAGCCTAACAACGTAGCCCTCTGGATTGGAATTTTCTATGCTCTTTTGTCTATTGCCAGGGATGGATTATTTGTGGGGTTAGGATCAAGTGTGCTCTTTTTACCACATCCCTGGTAATGCTCCCACTGCAACCCGGAGGCACCACTGTGAGCAAAGCCTCCACAGGTCGGCAGAGACAAGAGGATACAGTGCCCACCCTGTGGCACATTCCTGTAGAACTTTCCTCTTGGTCAACACATTGTGATTCATCCGCCAACTCCAAATTCACCAGGAATTCTCATTTCTCCTGGAAGTTCCTTAATGGTGCTTTACCAGAGGCCTCCTTAGCCAAAACGGCAGACTGAACAGGGAACAAGCATGCTTACTGGTTACAACGTCCTCATTCTGAGAAGTACTTGCCACGGCCACAGCATTTCCCCAAGAACTCCTTAAATACTGTCTCCTAAGTTGCAATAAGGTTTTGCCCTGTGATGGCTTTGCTTGGGTTATTTTGACTTTTTCTGGACTTCCTTATTTTCCTGTGTAATCTTGCAAAGAAGGAAAGTGCAATGATGTTCTATGTTCTGTACATCCCATAAACCCTAAGTAACTCTCTGGCTTGCCTTGTGAACGGGTCAGAGCCACATGCTTATATGTGGTATCTTATAAAATGTGAGACCCACCAGACTGGACCTGCTTCAGTACGGCTCTTCTGTCATTCCCGCTGCAGAAGCCACCCGGCATTCCCGAACCATCCTGCTACACTAGCCATCCGGCATTCCTGAACCATCCCAGCACTTTCCTGCTGTTTCATGGAATATGATCATTTCCTTCTTATACATACCAAGGCATCCAAGATTCTTCTTAGTTACTGCTCATCGACTCCTGTCAGCATGATGCCATCCATCTAGCTTACGTGTTGTGTCCTGCAGGGTGACGAGTTTTGAGTATGGCATGTATTGCATTGTGGAATAATGCCTGAAGTTTTATAAACCTCTGAGCCAAAATGTCAAAGGTGTCCTAGTATTCCCACCAGACAGAAGCAGGCTTGGCTCTACTTAATGGGATAGAATAGGGGCAGCAAGTATCAGAGGTCAGATCAGGTTTACTGCCTTCCTATGTTTTCATATTGGTAGCAGTCTTTAGTTTCTCTTCCTGTAATGCTAGAGTTGGAACCGAGGGCTTCACACACACAATGTAAGGGTTCTTCTCCTGAGATGCTGCTGCAGCTCCTAGTCTTTAATTATTGGAATAATTTTTGTTGGAAGAGTTGAGCAGACAGTAGTTTTCCATGATTTTCCTGCTACTAACATATCTGTATAGTGCATTTGCGATAATGAACCAACATTGATACACTATTAGTAAATACAGTCCAGAGTTCATCGAGGCAACTGCTATCCTTTTTCTGTTCCAATACGCCACCCAGAGTACTGCATTGCATTCATCTTTCCTTAGACTGCATGTTTTTACAAAAGTGCCCCAGATTCTTCTTGTTTCTAAAACTCCTGTGATTGTGAGTGGTGACCAGGTCCTTTGTACAGGTCCTCCACCAGAATGTGTTTGATGTTTTTCTCCTGGTTAGACTGGACACATAGAATTCTGGGGGAAAAAATCACAAGTGTAAATTCTCCTTTTGATCACATCCTACCCATGGCGTGAATGATCGACATGACTGATCACTTTCAACAATAGCTTTGATGGTACAGCACTGTGTGCCCCATTCCCACTGTACAGTTATGAATCCTGCCTTTCTATACAGCACTCTTTGAGGAGTGGTCATTACACAGCTCACAGGCAGAACTTAGAGAGTCTGAACTAACAAACGATGCCAACCCGCTCACTTTCCTGCCTTAGGAAGTTGGCGGTTTTCATCATTCCCCATAATAGATTATCCACCACTCCTCATCTTTAGCTCATGAGTTCCTCACTGAGTCTTGGGTAGGAGGCTGATTGGCCAGCCCAAGCTACATGCCCCCGCTTTAGGCCAGGGGACAAGAAAGAAGCCCCTCATCTGTCTAACTTGTTTAGTGGAGAGAGCAGTTACTTCCTCAGAAATTAATACTGTTGGATGTGGCTCCCTAAATAGGAAAGGAGGAGCCATGTGCTCCAGAGTGGTCCAAATGGCAAAAGTCTCTGATAATAGCTCTCCCTCAATTTAGAAGCCTGACCAAGAGCTGTCCAGATTTCTCTCCCAAGAGTTTCCGAAGACAGGCTGATGGACAATACAGATGCTCATGCTTGTATCACTCTAGAAGAATCATTTAATCTCTAAGTCTGATGCTTCACCTGTAAAACTATCACAAGATGAGCCTAGCAGGCTTCATGTGGGGATTAAGTTCAATAATACATGAAAACTCTACATATGATTAATAGATTACTGTACACTGGATGAGCCCTGCTCCATGGCAAGAGTAAGTGTGTAGGCAGAAGTCTGTCCTGCTAGCAACTCTGAAATACCCAAGAGCTGCTTCCCAAATTACCACACAGAGGCTTATATTAATTATAAATACTCAGCTGGTAGCTCAGGCTTATTACTAACTAGCTCTTAAACTTAAATTAAGCTATAATTCTTATCTATGTTTAGCCATGTGGCTTGGTAACTTTTCTCAGTACAGCATTCTCATCCTGTTTCCTTGCATCTGACTGGTGACTCCTGACTCTACCTAGCATTCTTAGTTTGGTCTCCCCACCTACACTTCCTGCCTGGCTACTGGCCAATCAGTGTTTTATTAAACCAATTTGAGTGACAAATCTTTACAGTGTACAAGAGGATTATTCCACAGCATAACTGTTAAGATCTGTGGGAAAAATTCTAAAGAATCTGAGCTTATACTAGCTCAGAGCTTTGGGTTAGTATTGTTACCAACCCACTCTGTCATTCATCTGACCTCACCCCTGCCTCCACCTGGCATTTGTCTACTTTGTATATAATTGGATCCTTCCTTTATTTCAACATCACAGCATATACTAGTCATACAGCACATATTTGTACACACACACACACACACACACACATACACCACACCACACCACACCACACCACACTTACTGAGAGTTTAAGAACAACATGAAGTAATGCATTGCAGATAGGGATATAAAAACGCCATGGTGTTGCTTCTAAAGTCCATGGCCTAAAGTCCTTCAAAAGAACTCCCTCCAACTAAACTCTGTTCTCCAGCATTTGCTGGTCACTATAAGGCTAAGGACATTTCTCCTCTGCCTCTGCACAGTCCTCATTTTCCACTCTCTGGAACCTGCTTCTCCCCCAAGGAAGCCATAAAATCTATTAGAAAAAAAACCAAAAACGTAAGTCCCTGGAGAGCAGATTAGCTTTTCTCTGCCTTAAGCTTTTTTCTTCAAAACAAGCGCAGCCCTCCATATTTTACTTGATCAAAAAGACTGTTCTGATGTCTTCCCAATCAAAAGGCTAGTCTTCCTGAAAATGAGTTCTCTCTCCACCTGTAGAGGAATGGCCACAAACTCTCAGAGGATTTAAAAAATTTCAGAGTTCGTACTAAAACAGACTGTTTGAAATGCCATAGTAATATCTAATTCCTTGAATGCTGATTTTTTTAAAAAGGCAGAGTTCCCAAGCCTACCTTACACCATTCCACCCTGTCCCCTAACATAACCATGTGTAGAGGTAGGGAGTGGGGAGGGGCCCATGGTAATCAGTGGCCTCATGCTCTTGGGTTCTAAGGCTTCTGTTCTGCTTTGATTTGTTATTAGCCTGGGCTTTCAACATGACTGCAGGTCCTGTCCCCATGGGCTCGATTGAGCTGCTTCCTCTCAGCTCTGTGACATCCTACCCAAAAACTGGTGTTAACTCTTCCCATACCAATGACAACAAGGACCATTTCCCTGTCCAGCTTCTTCTTCTAGACTGAGAACCTAGGACACCAGTGTCCTTGTTTCCATGGCACCTGATGCCTAGCAGAGTCTCAGGGCAAACTCATGAACTCTGCAGAACTGATGCCATAGATCAGTGTCACATGTGACTACTTGGGTAAAAATGGAAGCTTGGAAGTGCACGCAAACCAGTGACTCCACATTTGTTTGCTAAAGTGTGTGTGTGTGTGTGTGTGTGTGTGTGTGTGTGTGCGTGTGCGTGTGCGTGTGCATGTGCGTGTGTGTGTGTGTGTGTGTGTGTGTGTGTGTGAATATGAACACGAGCTTCCTCTGTCTTCCTATCATACGCTCATCCCCAAGATCGCCAACCCACACGTGTTCCTTTATCTCTCTTGGACGTTGGACATTTCTGTCCATCCTTACATGAGCAAAATCTTTCATTTTACTTTTTCTTCCTTGTTTCTTTGACTTCAGATCAAATATGAGCTGTAACCTGACTTTAATCTAACTCAGAATAAATTACTACTGATTTCATGCAGAAAACAATCAGAAAGGCTCACTTAACAACTGTTTTCTGTTTAGCTTGCTTTTCCTCAAAAAGACACCTCCTACCAAGGGCTGAGCACTTTGCTCACAGACACTCCCTCAGTTCTCATGGTGACTTAGGAGACAGATCTGTTCCTATATCCATGTTATAGATGAGGAAATGTGTGGAGACAGGAATTACAACTTGCCAACACCAGGAAGTTACAGCTGGAAAGGGATAGAGACAGACACAAAGTCAGACAGGCCAGGATGTCCCAAACTGCCTACCCCCTGGGAGGCTTTTTGTTTCACTGTGAGGCCCAATTTCAAGATACTCCTGACGTCACTTTAGCAGTCTATGTTGAAAATGACAAAATCTTCAGGTTAGAACAGACCAACCTAACGTGTTCCCCCAGCACAAAATCCTTTCTGAAACTTTCCAGAAGGATGGAGGTCTTCATTCAGCTCTGCTAGAAACCCCAACATAAATCAAAAATATAAACTGCTGATAGTAAATTATCACATACTGAAAATATACCACAGGGCTATTTTCTTTAAAATATTCTGGTGGCACTTTTCTACAGACTTGTTTTTATAAATCTTTGTTTATAGAAAGTTTCACCATAATTATCTTAAGACACCTGTTTTCCTTTTTGCCTCCTTTATGGTTGATTGGCTTATGTTCAGGGAGGAAAACACAATACAAGGAAAAGAGGGAAATCATTGTGTCACTCATGTTTTTTTTCCTACTTTGGGGTTAAAAACTAAATTTATGCAGTGGTTAAATGGTTCTTGTAATACTTTCAGTTAATTTCCCACATGGACTTCTAAAAGTACTATGGTACCATTTTCTCCCAGTGTTTTATTTTAAAAAATCTATTTGAAATGAACTGCTGAAAGAGTTAGAACATAATAAATTATACCAAACAGTGTACTTTGATATTCAATCTCCAATTATAATGGAAATATCAATCGCAGCTATTTTTTAGGTGTGTTCATAGTTTGTGTTTAAGCCCCAACAGGGAATGAAATTCCAGGATTCCGTAATTTTAGAAAGATTTCTAAATGCTTTGTATTACACAAAACTTCAAACAAAGCATCATGGGAAAGACCACAGACCACAGCTAAGAGTGTAGACTCTGGGGTCTGACTGCTTGAGTTAAGTCCCGATAGACCCTGCTCCTTAGGATGTGGAGGACACTGAGTGTTCTTAGTATCATGGCTGGTGCTTTAGGTAACTAATCCAAGAATGCTAAGGATGTTATTCTCCTTCCCTGAAGTCCTCTTAGAGGTAGAGGCAGAACTGGGCCTGAGAAGGACAGGTCAAATTCGAAGTTCCGTAGCCCAAGATCTTTCTGTTTCCTCCAGTATATACTAAAATAAGTAGAGGGTGTACATGAACCCGTGATTAAGACATCAAAGTAGAGCAGCAAAGACCATGAACATTTAAGGTAGAAAATGACCAGGACCTAGATCAGGTAATGAAGTGGACCTCAGATCTGGAATGTCCCTTAAAAGCGCCGGATGTTTAAAGTTTGGTCCCTGGTTCACATGCTGCTGGAAAATAGTAGAGACATTAGGGGCAGAAGGCAGGGGTGTTTTTAGACCAATGGGGGTGTTACATCAGGGGCCCTGTGTGACCCTTTTCTCTTCCTCTTCTTGTCTTTCATGACTTATAAATGGTTTTATTTCACCACACACACCTCCCACACTCTGTGTGCCACCACAGGCCCAAAGGAAGAGACAACTGGCTGTGGATTGAAAGCCATCAAACTAGGAGACACAAAATCCTTCCCTCTTTGTAAGTTCATTTATCTCAAGCATTGTTATAGTAACAGAAAGTTAATCAATGTAGAAGGGGTGTTCAGAGGCCAGAGATCCAATTCTGGAGCAAGAGAAGGAACACACTGCAGATACCTTGAAGCTGAGCAGTCTATGAGATCGTCTTTATCGAGGGCCAGCTCAGCTTCCTAATACCTGAATAGCATCCGGGGGGGGGGGGGGGGGGCACTCTGTTAGATGACGTCAAGTAGATCATTTAAATTCTCCAAGCCTGAGGCCCAGAGAGATGTCTCAGTGATAAGTACTTGCCATGAAAGCACCAGGACTGTATTCAGTGACCAGCACCCACATAAAAAAACTGCATGTGGGAGCCTGTGCTTGTGATCCCAGTGCTGGGGGAAAGGAGAGAGGAGTTCCTAGGACTCCCTGGATGTAGGGCCCTGGCCCCCCGGTTTGGGTAGCTGTTGCCTTGCTTGCTGAATTTGACCTTGATATCCTCCCTATGCTTATTCCCTGCTGGTTTCCACCCTCCTGAATGCTTAAGAGACGTTCCTTGTTTGTGTATCCTGCATATTGGGTGTTAACAGCTTAGATGCAAGATTGTAAAACATCAGTAGTGAGCTTCTGCCCTCTGGGGTTCTCCCTTTGTGCTGTAAGCCTGTATTTAAGGTTTCCTCCCTCCTTCAATAAACAGCATTCGGCATTCTGCTGAGGTGAATGACCCGCTGTCTCTTGTCTCTGTTTTTTGATCCACAGCCCCTTGCTCAGACATGGTGAACGGGTGGTGGTAGTTATACCTGGCCAGCCCAGCCTAATCTGCATGCCCCAACTTCCAGTGAGAGACTGTCTCAAAAAACAAGGCGAACCAACCACTCCTGGGGAACAACACTCAAGGCCTTCACACACATGCATGTATGTGCACACATGTTCGTCCACACACACATACACACTTCTCATAACCTCAATTTCCTCATAGCAGTATTTTTTTCTGACTTTTATAGGTTGTGGAGATTCTGTATGCAAAAATGCCTTGAGACAAAATCTCAGGGCACTATCTACACAGCTGTCACGATTTCTCACCATTAGCCATATCTTATGACACAATTACCGACTTCCCAAGACTGGGCAGTCAGGGCCTGGAGGCTGATGGCAAGAGTGACCAGCCACACCTGATAAAACCCAGGACTGGCTTCATTTCTCCTCTCATGAGCCTAGCTTAGGGGTAAACACACGGCCTAGGCCAGCAGTGTCCCATGGTCCGGACTGGTTCTCCTCACCTTGCAATATTCAAGGACTCATGACACTTGTGTGTGACTATGTGACATCACATGTTCAGTAAAAAATCTCCTAGGGGAAAGGGAATTCCTTCTAGAAGCAACTAGGATGGAAGCGCAAAAGTGGACCCTCCTATACGTATTTCAGTACAAAGAGACAAGTGTGGGGCTCACTGTGTTCAGTGACGTGGTCAAAGTTTATAGGGCACTACATACTGTGCAAGGATAGACCACAGTTTTTGTTTTTAATGCTCTGGAATATCTCTACATTAAAAATTTAAATATAAGAATTTCTTAAAGTGAATGAGGTATGATGCCGTCTTTTCATACTACATTGTGGCGTTTTTCTATATTAACAAAACAATTATTTTTGTTCAACTGAGTGGTGGCATTAATCAAAATGAACAACAGGGGAGACAGCAATTTCAGAGCCAGCGAGATTTCTGACCAAACTCAACCTGGTTCTCTCGGTTACCATACAAGCCAGACTGTGTTTCTGTACCATCGGGGCCATCAAAGGCTCTTCAAGCCTTCAAACTCCCTTTGCCTTGTTTTTGTTCCATGAGGTTCTGGACTAATAAACTACTGTTCACTGAGTTTTTTCTAGTGGTAGCTGAGTGTACATGTTAAACCAACAATAATTCATATGATTTTCTACATTTCACACAAAATGGGGTGTTTGGCTGGATTCAAATTCACTTCTGTCCTAGTTTGGGTTTCTATTGCTGTGAAGAGACACCATGACCACAGCAACTCTTATAAAAGAAACATTTAATTGGGGTGGCTTACAGGCATATTCTGGAGAAAAAAACATCCCCCTCTGAAATACCATTGGGGTGTATTCTATTATCACACGAGCTTCCAATGAAGTGAGCGTAAAATCCTAACTATATTGATGAATATAAACTTGTTGATGCTCACTGACACTTGGGTGTACATAGTGGGCACACATAGAGTTTAGAAAAATCATTTGAGATTTTTCTACCATGTCAGGACATTCTGTTGCTCATTTATATGAAAACCAATGGTGCCCAAAGTTCCTTCTTCAACCAAATGTATGTTGACATGACAGTTAGAACAGATGATGCAAATGTATCCATGCAGAATAATCTGAGTATCCAGTTTTATGGTTTGGACTATATTACCACGCAGTATTTCCAAGCAATAGCAGACATTATTGTTTCTCAAAGGTTTCTCAAGTTTCTCAAAAACTTGGCTAGTGCTTCCAGCAGTTGCTGTGGAGTGGGTAAGATGCTGACATACCCTCAGGTTTTGAGTTTGAGTACAGTGGCACAAGACTTTCTGTGGTCCGCCCAGGCATGCCTGGGATAGACAGCTTCATCTTTGCAAATATAAGACATCACCAATTCAAGGATAGCACAGCTTCCCAAGTCTGGTAATAGTAGGGACGGTTATTTCCAAAATGAAAACAAAGGCATTCAAACTCGGAAGTGTTAATACTGTGCAGACTGCAGAACTGGTTCTAGGTGTGGTGTCGGATGGGGAGGGGTCCTTACTTCTGACTACCTCTCCTGTTGCCTTTATTTTCCCATTTCCTTGGTCACTCTTTGCCTTTTAATTAAAAAAGAAAGAGAGAAAGAAAGAAAGAAAGAAAGAAAGAAAGAAAGAAAGAAAGAAAGAAAGAAAGAAAGAAAGAAAGAAAGAAAGAAAGAGATGTAATGTGCTTTAGCCGGATATTTGCTAAGTCAGTGCACTACCATTTATGATGGCCTGGGGTATTTGTGGCCCTCAAGATTGAGGGTAGAGGTGGGAGGACCTGTCCCCCCTCATTTTAATAATTACCCTCTTTTTAGTAATTGGGAAAATAATGATTGAGGTTAGAACTGCTTGATGCTTCCTGTTTACCAAATAGTTTTCCGTCAGTGTTCATTTTTTTCTTTTCTTATTTATTTATACTTTAAAAAGTTGAGACAAGATCTCATTATGTAGCCCTGGCTGGCCTGAACTCATTATGTAGACCAGACTGGCCTCAAACTCACGGAGATCCACCTGCCTCTGCCTCCTGAGCACTGGGATTAAAGGCGTGCGCCCTGGTGCCTGGTCTTTTCTTCCATTCTTTCTTCTATTCTTTTACATCTTTTTTTGTAATTTCTAATGGCAACCTCTACCACTCAGGACAAGGACAGCACTGTAGTATGTCTGCTGTGTCACAGGGAGCATCCATTACAGCTGGTCAGTGGGCACACTGCCCAAGGGAACCTGCTTCCTGGTGATGCGGCTGTCTGTGATGAAGTTGGTGGGTCTGACACCAGCAAAGAGTAGCCTCTGGTTATGGGGTAAAAATGGCCCTACACCTTCAGAGGCCTTGTTCTCTTGCCCTTTGTACTGCTACAAATACAAGCCAGCCCATGCTAATTTTTTCACAGTATTTCACATTATTTTTAAATAATCCATAAACATAAAGCATTGTTATCATTCTATCAAAAAAAAAAAAAACCCTGAGGCCTGAAGAGATCCTCAGAATGTATTTTGAGAGGACAGTGTAAAATTCAGACTCATGTTTTACTCACTAGAAAACACTGGCATTCGCCACATCTCACTCCTGTTCATAACACCTTCGGTATCTGACCCTCACTTACCTCCACCTCCCTATCCCCCATGACTCTAAGTCTCTATCATCAGAGCTTCCACCTACAGGTGAGGAGGTGCAAGAAGGAAAGGAACCGGTTCCTCCATTCCCCATCTACGCACCTGTCTCGCCTCCCCACATACAAACTCATTTAAGTCTTCCTCGTCACTGAGAAAGAACATCTCCACTTTGGAATCTGCCACCGTGAAGACTTTGTCTATAAAGCTAAACTCAGAAGTTATCACCCAAACTGATCAAGTTGTCCCAAGCCTGTGTTTATCATGTTTGAATTTGAGTATAAAATGCTCCCTTCTGCTCTCAGCTTCCCCTCTCACAGCATGCCGAGGGGTCTTCATGAAGTGCACTGGATTATAATGATGAAAAATTAGAAGCAGTCTGTGCCAAAGATGGGTCTTAGCTACATAAGTGATGAGACACCCATGCATTACAATAGCATGTGGTCATAAAAGGAGATTTTATAAGGAATATGCAATGATTTGAAGAAGTGATCATGAAATATTAAGCAAATAAAGAATATTTCAAGGACTTTCAATATATGCACCAGTCCCCTATGCCTATTTGAATTTTAATTAATTATAATTCAATAAAATTAAAAATTTAGTTCTTCAGCCACACAAGACATGTTTCAAGTACTCCACAGTTCTCATCCTGGACAGTGAAGATTGAGAATATCTATCAAATGCAAAAGTGAGAGACAAAAGTAGATGTTTCATTTATTCCAATGCATGTATGCACAGAGAAAGATGTTAGCAGGGAATACACCACTGAATGATTATGCTAGTGTTTAGTTGGTAAGATTAGATAAGAGTGAGGCAGATATTTTCTATAAAGACCTGCACAGTAAATATTTTAATGTTATGAGTACTATGCACAATATTACAGCCATTGAATTCTGCTGTTCTAATAGAGAAGCAGTGTGTAAGCTAACAGACATGGCTGTTCTAATAAAACTTTATAAGAACAGGTGGGACATAGTATTCATCTATAATCCCAGCACTTCAAAAGCAGAGGGAAGACCAGAGAGAAGGCTCAACAGGTAAAGGCCTTTGCTTGCCAAGCCTGAAACCTGAGTATGATCCTGGAGACACACATCATGGAAAGAGAGAACTAACTCCTGCACTCCTGCAAGCTGTCTTCTGACCTTCACATGTGTGCCATGGCACATGTGTGCATATGCGTACACACACACAAGGAAATAAATGGAAGACAATTGTTTTCACAGAGGCAGAGGTAGGAAAATCTTGAAGCTAGTTTGGGCTACACAGTGAGGCCCTGTCTCAAAAGACAAACAAAACCAAGAACAGACAAACAGCCTCCAATTAGGTGGCTTCTTAAATTTGATCATAATTTGTTCACTCCTGACTTAAGTGAGGAAAAGTGAGAGCCTTTTGTGGTTTTCTGTGCACTTATTCAAATTTAAATTTTAAAAAGTAACTTGTGTATTTTTTGTTCTAAAATACAACTCACTAGACAAACACTATGTATATATAGTATACTGTAGTGTCATGGGCCCCATACCACCTGCACTTTCATTCCTGAAGTTTCAGTTACTCAGGCTACTACAATCTAAAATACAAAATGGAAAATTCTAGAAATCATAAAGCCATAATTTAAAAGTAACATTTATTATAGTAATTATAATATTCTATTTTATTATTGTTATTAATTTCTTAATGTGACTAATTTATAAGTTAAGCTCTTCTGTGAGTGTGTCTATGTAGGGAAGAACACTGTGCATGGGGATTTGGAACAATCCTTGGATTTTGGTATCAAGAGTGAGTCAGGAACTGTATCTCAGTGGCTGAAGGAAGGCAGAGACCACACTTGTGTGTGCATCTCCAGGCTCAAGAGCAAGGTGCAAGCAGATGTGCCTCTTTGCCAAGCAATGCTGGGCTATTTAGTCTCTCGCACACCCACTGTCCCATCCTACGCACTCAGGACCTGCCCTGCGTCGCATCCTCTCTGCTCCTCTCCACACAAAGTGCACCCACATTATCCCACTACTGGAGCACTTCTTCTGAATGTATCAGTTACTTTATCTTGGGGGAGCAGTCCCTGGGTGTTTGTTTCTGGGTTGCTGGATGGAAAGGTATACTTGAGAAACAGTTCCTAGAAGAAGGGAGCTTCTGGGTCCTCAGATCCACCAGTTTCACGCGTATGACCCATGATAATCGTGGGCAATGGACAAGTTGTGGGCCTGAGTAAACCGGGTCTCTATGGAGCCCTGGCAGGCACACCTGGTGAGGGCTTTGAGCCCTGGTGCTCCCGGAGTCTGGGAGAAGAGTTCCAGGGACAGAGCTCTAATCACAGCGTCTCCCAGGGTATCTACTCCACACACTGAGCTTTGGAGCTTGGCTTTGATAAACGGGATTCTGCCCCCTTGCTGCTGCAGCCTACAGGTGAGGAAAAAGCAAAGTTAGTTTCCACAAATGGGGTATAGCCACGTTCCTTTGGTTTTAAATGTTATAGTATTGTCTTTTGAAATCTTGAGCCAGTGTTTAAAAACCAAAAGAGTTCATACCCAAAATTAGGGAAAAAAATAATAACCGCACAGGCAGTCTCCGGCTTCTCAAAAAACTTAGTTTTGTCAAGATTCATCTCAGAGTCCCTTATGACAACAGTTAGATGGTGCTGAGGAGAAAGGATGTCTGTGCCCAGACCTCACTCCCACTTCCCTGGCCCCCTCGGTCATGCGTGCTGATCCTCATAGCACTGAAGACGCAGCACCCTGCGACCAATGGCCGACTGGGTCCTTGCTGGTCTTCACAGTCTATTGGCTTTCCATTACATTTTCAGTAGTTAGGACTAAAATTAAAGTTAAAAGCCTTTTCCTAAAGTTAAACCTAAAGTCCTTTCCCTAAAGTTTTCCCGAGTTTATGATTGGCTCAGCTATGAATTTTCTGCTATGTTCAGAGACAGCTGGTTTTCTCATAAACAAAGAAAGTTGTGGAAGCCACATCCCAGCCAGCGGGTATTCCTCCCAACAAGCATCATGGAGGAATAGCCAGGGATGCTCCCCGAATATCTTTTTCCTTTCCCAGGTCAGGGCGGAGGGCAACAGATGACTGTCGGACCTCCTCCCCTTTCTAAAGTGACCGTGGAGAGGGTTCGAGCAGAAGCAACGGGAGTGACTTCTGGACCTTAGTGTGGGGTCTGTTGATTAACTCTGGGCTCTCACAGTTTCCCAAAGTGGAGCCTGGAAAGCGCAAGGTGGTGTCTCACTGTCGTGACTTTACGTGGTTTATTATATTAGTCAGGGCTCTCTGGAGGAACAGAATGGGTGTAATGAGTATATATTATAAAGACTTTTTAGGATGGCTTCCATGAAGCTTCCATGGCTTCCACAGGCAGAATAACCCAGCAGCAGCTGTCTGCGTGCTGAAAAGGCTGGGAACGCAATAGCTTGTCCTTCCAATCTGGCAGTGAAGGCCTGGGTATTCCTGGAGAGCCCCTGCTACTCAGTCTACATTAAAGGCCAAAGAAGCTGGGTCCTCAGGGCACTAGGACAGATGCACTAACCAGGGAGAGGTGAAGCTCGCCCACCAGCAGGTAGCACTGCCGTCCTCAGACTCTATGTCTGGACCTCCACAGGAAGGTGCTGCTTATGCTGGGAGAGGGTCTCCCTCTCTCAGCTAATTGCTCCTGGAAATGCCCTCACACACACACTCCAGAGGTATATTTCATGGTTTATCCTAGAGCCAATAATTTTTTTTATTGTTTTTTGGGGACAGCATCTCACTATGTAGCTCTGGTTGTTTAATATATAAACCAGGCTGGTCTGGAACTCACAGAGATCACCTACCTCTCTCTCCTGAATGCTGGTATTAAAGGCATGCGCCACCACAACTAGCTTAGCATCAATAAATTTAATAGTCAAAATTAACCTCTACAACTCTTGTATAATATTAGAGGGACCAGCCTTGATATTATACATCCCAGGGGCTCAGGAGAGAGAACTACTAATGGCGAGGACTATTATTGGGAAATAGAATCTCAGCACACTGAGCTCTATAGTCCACTTGCTTTAATTCCTCTGGCATAACATCCTATATACACAGTTCCAGTTCTGTTTTCGTGTCTAGCTCCTTTCTTGCCTGATTTCTCTCTATACTTATCTATTGCTCCCTCTAAGTTCTATCTTAATTCTCTTGTCTTAATTCTGCCTCATCTAGGTCCTTTTCAGTTTGTTCTTACCCAGCTAGTAATTCCCCATCTGGCTCTTCCTCATCTTCCATCTCATTCCTCTAGTACTCTCTTCTAGCCCTTCAATCTAGTTCTTCCCCATCTCAGTTTGTTCCTCTCAAGTTCTTACTCATCTAGTTCTTCCATTCTCTTTTCTCTTCTCTGTCCTCCATGCCCTGGGAGTCCCAGTATATACACTTACAAGCAGTATTCCCTTAGCAGTGCAAAGCCAGGCTTCCAGGGTCAAACGGAGGGGTGATAAGAATCACATTGAGAGGCAATAACTGTTAATTATCATTTGCAACTCCAAAGGGAAGTGACCAATGGGGAAATGAATTAACTAAAGGCTAAATTCGGGTAATATCTAAGAAGAGGGATCTTATGTGCTCAACTATAACCTCAAACATGATTGGTAGAAAATGTTAAGAATCTATAAGTTGCTAGGTCAATGAGAGAAAATAAAACCATCTTCTTTTTCCTATGGCTCCTATCTGTCCAAGCTATCTGCTGTTTTTTTCTGCAGGGTGGGGGAAAGTGTGCTCAGTCGCTAGGCAACCTGTGTACATCTGGATGCCTCTGGTGATAGTAAAAGGGAGATCTGGAACTAGAGGTAAAGTTTGGGAAAGGAGGAAGTAAAGCTTAATTGGCACATCCGCCAGGCCTTCTCAAATAGGTAGCCTGGATGCTTAAGTCTGTTCTTAGAGAGTATGGAGGTATCTCTGATAAGGTACTTTCCTCCATCTTGGGATGGTCCTGGCTGGATGCTGCCAATGATGATAATTACAAGGAGGCTTGAACTGGGGTTCTGGCTGAGCATAGCTGTTAGCGCAGAAGGTTATCTAAATATACCTAGAAGTGGTTAGGTAAGGAGTTAAAGGTCTATAAAGTTAGTAAGGCTGTAAGAAAGGAAGGTTCGAGCTGAATTGTGCAAAGCTATTACTTAACGTCCACCTGACCTAGGTGGTGTCTCCTTGTGGAATTTACCTTAAATCAGGAGACTTGCATGTGGACTGTTATTACTGCTAGTCCTTGAAAGTGGCTAAGGGAGATATCTGATTCCAGAGAAAGCCTTTCCTGAGGCTGTTCTCCAAATACCTGGAATGTGTATGTCCAGAGAGTGATCAGTCCACACTGTTAGCCCTTCTTAGGGAAAAGTCAATTGGGAAAACTATGAAGGCACACATGATTTTCGTAACAGAAGACAGCTGATATATAATAAGGCAAGTAACACCAAAAGCTCCTTGGAATTTAGCTTCCTCTGGAGGAAATCCTTGATCTCTCCAGGTAGTGACTTTGCCATAACCAGCCGAGTTCTTATGATATATTCCTGCGGCCTGCAGCATACAACAATAACATTAACAGTTCATGATAAACATGCACCTTGAGCAAGAAATAAATCTGTGTTGCTTTGAGGCACTGACACTTGGAGTTATTTGTTATTGCAGTATAGCCTGGGCTATCTTGACTCCTGGGAGGTCCTAACTACTTCAAGATCAGACTCTCTCTCCAGACTATTTCCAGGATCCAGTCACACCTCTCCTTTGTAGGCAGACTTTTTCTGTCCCGTCTGCCAGCTCCCAAATAATCACATGGAGATTTATTAATTATGAAAGCTCAGCCTATAGCTTAGGCTTGTCTAACTAGCTCTTATAACCTGAATCCACCCATTTCTATTAATTTACTTTCTGCTTGGTGCTTTATTATCTTTACTTCGCCCATGCTGCTCTCCTGCTTCCTCTGTGTCTGGTTGGCGGCTCTTTGCACCTCTGCCCTTTTTCCTCCCAGGGTTCTCTTTGCCCCCAAAATCCTCCTAGCTATTGGCCATTTAACTTTTTATTAAACCAGTCACAGTGCAATATCTTCACACAGTGTGGAGGACTATTCAGCACCACTCCTTTCTCTGACACCCTTCCCTAGAGGTGAAGCATCAGGTCAGGCAGGGTACCACCGAGCCTGCCCCACAGTCTGTCCGTGCCTTGCCATCCTCTGTCCTGAACTTTGCCACTTGCCCTGTTACATAACAGACTGCAGGTCACATGTTCCCACTTTGAATAATTTATCTCCACAGACTCTCAGTATTTCAGTCAGAACATTTATTTCTTTCATTTTAATATTTTATCATTTTTGTCCTAAATGTATGACCTCAACTGGTTGCCATGCACTTCATTTTTTCTTGCCTTAAATATTTTAAAAGTTTCAAAGTACAAACATTACTCACAGAGTATAACAGAAAACGCTCCGTTTTAGTTCTGCACCGTTTAATTATCTGTCGTTAAGATGGCGTCCCCGCTCCGAGTTCTCCTGGCTTTGGCTGCAGCTTCATCTCGCCTGAAATACTTCGACACTTGGTACTTGGCCACAGTGCCTGTTGCTGGAGGGTGAACTGTTTGGCATCGAGACCTCTGGGCCTTTTCCACATTAAACTGCCAAGGCTTTGGAAAGCGGCAGAGCTGGTACATTTGCTGAGGGCCAGAAACCAAAGCCACACCTCGGAGGCCGGAGAAGCTGGAGTGATGGAGTTCACTCCCGGGTCTGGATCCCAGATGTCTCCCCCAGGCCTGTGTGTTAAAACCTTGGCGCCCGACCTGTGCTTCTGGGAGCTGGGGGGACCTTTATGGGGTCCAGTGGCAGGTCCTCAGTTCACTAGGGGTGTACCCTTGCAGGTGACCGTGGGACCCCAGCCCCATTCTTTGGTTCCCTGATTCCTAATCAGGTTTTTCTCTTCACATAGTCCCATCATGGTACACTGCTTCACCACGGGCCCAAAGCATCGGCCAAACCATTTCCGAACCTCCAGAAATCATCTTTCTCTTCGTAAGTTGACTGCTCGGATATTTTATTATGGTGACAGAAAGCTGACCAAAACAATCATGCACAGAGAAGTGTTAATAGATCATTGTTTAATAACGGCTCTGACATAAAGTCACTCCTCAACCTGGACGGGGCGACAGTTTAAGAGCTTCAGTAACCATGGCTGCCCTCAGAAGAGAGGTTCCAGAAATTCTCACTGCCAAAGACAAGGCAACCAGGGTGGGGTGGGGTAATTTGCCGGGTGCTCCGTTTCCGTACCCCAGGGACAGGGAGGTTAAGGCTAGTGGAGGAAAGGAGGCCTCCTCAGCTTGCTCACTCACTCCTCTGGAGGAGTTTGCTCCTTCACGCAGTCGGGGTAATGTGGTAACGGGGTCCTGCCATGCCCCGCCCAGTTATCAGCTTCAAACAGCTGTGTTTATAAAGGATGGGATTCCCTGCCTTCTGCTCTCGCAGGACCTGCTTGCATCTTTACCCTAAATTCACACACGCTGGTTTGACACAAGATCCGCTCTCTTCATGGATTTCCTCAATGGGTTTGGTCACATTAAACTCATCATGTGTCTCAAATCATTACTGCCGCTTTACAGAATGCCACAGATGGAGTAAGTCATAAACAGGAGTCTGACTGGTGGAGGCTGCAAGACCGAAAACAGAGTTCCACTTCCGGTGAGAGCCTCATGCTGCGTCATACATGACATGGAAAAGGGCCCTGAGAAAACAGGCCTGAACACTCCCCTTTTTAAATATTTCACACCGTTGCAGTGGGGTTTGAATGCCAATGTCCCCCACGGGCTCATGTGTTTGAACTCATGGCCCAGGTGGTGGTGCTGTTTGCGGAGGTTGTAGACCCTGCTGGAGGTAGAAGCTTGGGGAAAAAAATACATCGTGTGTGTGTGTGTGTGTGTGTGTGTGTGCGTGTGTGTGCGCGTGTGCGTGCGTGTGTGTGCGTGTGTGCGCGTGCTGTGTGCGTATGTGCGTGTGTGCGCGCGCGTGTGCGTGTGTGCGTGTGCGCGCGCGTGTGTGTGCGTGCGTGTGTGTGCATGTGCGCGTGTGTGTATGTGCGTGTTCGCGCGTGCGCGTGCGTGCGCGTGCGCGTGTGCGTGCGTGCGTGCGTGTGTGTGTGTGTGTGTGTGTGTGTGTGTGTGTGTGTGTGGTGAGGGGCTTGAAGTTTTATAGCTGGCCCCTTGTCCTGTCTGTTCCCTCTGCTTCCTGCTCCATCAGGATGTGAGGAGAAGGGTCTTAGATTTTCTCTTCGGTTTCCTGACTGAATGCATCTCACTGCTCCGGTTGCCACGCCTTCCCCGTATGGAAGACTGTAGTAGCCCACGGATAATTGGCCCAAATAAACCGCTGTAATAAAACATCCTAATAAAGAAGCAACCAGGGAAGAAAGGGCTTATTTTAGTCCACAATTCTAGGTTGTCAGTCTGTTACTTCAGGGACTTCATGGGGCAGGGGCTCCAGACAGTGGGTCACAGCCACAGAGCTGAGGCAAGAGAGTGCGTGTGTGCTCAGTGTTCAGTCAGTTTTCTCTACTCCTACGTGATTTCGGGCTGCGGAGTGGTACCACACACTTTCAGACTGGGTCTTTCCACTTCAGTTTATGTGTTATCATAATAGCTCCCACAGACATGCTCAGGTCAACCTGATCTAGACAGTGCCTCGCTGAGACGCACTTCCCAGGTGACTCTAGCTTGTCCCGAGCTGACAATTAAAACTAACCATCCCAGTGATCTTAATGCAATCGTGATGGCAGAGCCCCAGTGACCAAATGACCTCCCGAAGGCCCCACCGCTGATCCTGTAACTGTAGCAATCAAGTTTCAACACCGGTTTAGGGGGTGTCTTCGAACTGTGGTGTGCTGCGCTCAGTCACTTTCCCCTTTGATGGCCACAGAGGTCACTTCTGTCCGGTCACCTCCATCTGATCCTCTCCCTCTGCCTCCCACAATGCACATGGGCGGCTCCTGGGCTAAGTGGTCCTGTTTCTGCTCATAATGAACCTAACAGGCTCAGCGAGATCCTCTTCAAAGATGTTCTCCTCAGAGCAGCGGCAACAGAGCAGCATTGTCTGTCTGTCTCCACACTCCACCACGGGTATTTGACTGAATGCTTACCTAAGCCTTGGCCAGAGAGGCAGTGCCTAAGAATCACACATATTTTGTCATCTTAATCTGAAGAACATATCAAAAATGGGGATCGTGTAGCTCACTTCAGCCTTAATAATCTGAAGACAAAGAGGAATTATTAATAAAATACCAGTGATTTAGCTAAGTCAGCATTGTAGAACCTACACACTCTGAAAGCAGAGGGCTCTGGGCCTGAATTAGTGAAATGCTCTACACAGCAAGACAGCTGTCCCTCACCACACTGCACCGACCTCTCTGACTAGTTAAGGCTTCAGCTTGCCAGGAATGAAGCAGTAACTCCCTGAAGCCAAGGAATAATTTCCTTTATATTTGTTCTTCAGTTCTTGGTCTTGTAAGTCTCTTATGTCCGTTTCTTCTCACCACGACTAATGCTCGAATGGTGGTGGCCGGTGGCCTCATCTCCAGCTGAGTCCTTCCAAAGCCGTTTGTCTGTAGGTCAAGCGCCATCAGCTCCGCACTGACGCTGTGGCTCGGTAAGAATCTAACGTAGCTCTGTGTAGTACAGTAAACAGAGCAGAAGGATGGAGTCACCTCCTTCATGTTCTCTGGTGGCTGGTTTACAAATTGATGAAGATGCTTTGGTGGACAGATTTGGAGAAAATAGGCTGGATCGACTGGTTTCACTCTAGTATAAGTCAAATGTCCCAAATGGCCTGCATCTTCTTGTCCCTAGCGCCCTCCTCAGCACACATCCATAAACCAACTCCTGTCCTTGCCTCGGCCACCACTCTCCTCTCTGGGGCCTTAAACCTGCTGGCCTGGCCTGTAGAGATGGCTCAGGGGCTGAGTCCATAGTGTTCTCACAGAAGACCTGAATTCAACTTCTCTCAACCACATCAGGGGATCTGAAGTTGCTGGCATCTACAGGCACTACCCTCACATGACATACCCCCGCCACACACACAAAGTTAAAAATAATAAAAATAGAGGCCTTTTTTAAAATGCTTGACCAAATTATAAATGCCATTTTTTGGGGTCCTTGCTTAGATTCCCCCTTAAAACATACCCTTTACAAAGTGAAAATATCATTCCAACACAAGACTAGAAATACATTACAGCTTTGACTTAGCCTTGCTTGTGTGAGCCACATGGTGAAACATTGGTACACTGTTGGGTCTTCCGATAAAAACAATGATATCGCCCTCAGAATGCTCTAACACTAAAGTGTTTATTTAGCTCACATTTTCATTTCAGCCTTGTTAGCCTTATCATTGACAACTTGACCTTGAGTAGTAGTTTCACTGTTACCTCATGGTGATCCCAACCAGACAACGAATCTGACTTTGGCTTGTTCAATTATCTTCCTAAGTGCCCACTCTTCCACACGTCCAGTTGTTTGCAGGGACTCTCCTACTTACCCACTGGCTCCTTGAGAATAAAAAGCCTGGAGAAGATATTGATACTATTTTCAGTTCATATAATTAACTGCGTGAAGTGTTCATATATGAACACCTCGTTTTAAAAGCACAGTTTTACAAGCAACCAAGCTTAACTGCTCTACAGCGCCATCTAGTGACATCCCAGCCCAATCCATCAAAGCCCATTGAAGACCTATTTTCCTGGTATCTTCAGGCCCTACACAGCTCTACTGCCTTTCCCAAGAGCCCCTGGGCTTCACACACAGAGTCCGTGTGAATGAATCGATGCAAACAGACCTAGTCCTCTTTCATTTGGGAAGTTGATTATAATTCTTCATGCTTATCAGTTCTTCTGACTGGACACCCTTCTGTCAACCATTTCTCAGCCAGGTTCTACATGCCGCTTACGAGTCCCGGCTATGCATCAGGCTCTGATCCAAGCGTTTTGACATGTGTGACTTCTTTGATTTTTCACCCCATCCCAGACAAAGGGCAGCTGCTCATATCCGCATTCCACATTTGTGCAAAAATAAGGCCTGCTGCTGAGTGCCACACAGCTAGTAAACATTGGTCTTTTCAGAGTATGTGTTCTTTTTACCTTACCAACTTCCCTTCTCAAATCTCATTCCAAGGACTAAGAAAAGAGGAGAATTGAGATTTTTGAGTAACTTACAATATCAAGCATGGTTCATCTAAAAAGTTATAGAAATTGCTTCTCTCAGAACAGGTTGGAGAGAATTTTCATTCCTTCTGAAGGCTTAAAGTCAGCTACAGGATGGGTGTTTTGTTATTTGGAGATCTGAGACTCTGGCTCAGGAGTGTCAAGTACCTATAATTAACATGGAAAAATTAGGGTACATGAGTGAGACAGGAGGGTCAGACAAAAATATGAAAGATAGATAGACAATAATATGAAAGAAAAATAGACAATAATATGAAGGGTAGATAGACGACAATATGAAGGCTAGATAGACGACAATATGAATGATAATATGAAGGATAGATAGACGACAAAATGAAGGATATAGAACATAGAAGTGACAAAAAACTTAGGAAAAGAAACACTACAGCAACCATATTATTCTTTTCCCAAACAGAAAGAGACTCATAACAGGACTTAGAAAATGTGCCAAGAATGAGGTCGTATTTATCCACAACTGCCTACAGGGATGGGAGTATAGGCATGTTCTCGCAATAAAGAGGTGCGCTCTGTTCTGGGTCGGGAAGAGTTTGTGCAGTTTTCTTTGGCCTTGATTGGTTTATTTTCAAACACTATCCACTTTTCTGTGGATTAATGACATGTTGACTGACTTATCAGTCACCATCTCTCAGCTCCAGGGCCACTCTATCATCTGAGAATGAGGCTCAGCCCCCTGTCTCCCTCTGCCATCTGGCATGATGTTATGCGTGTTGGAGTGTACAAGAGGGACGGTACAGAAGGGAGATTTTTCTTCCTCGTTCTCCAGGATTGTTCAGTGTGTGTGATGTATCCACAGGCAGCAGATACTAGCCAAGAGAGCTTCAGTAGTGACTTGTCCTGCTGCTTTGATACAAACACTTGGCAAATACAAGTTAAGGAGGACAGGTTTATTTTTGTCTCACAGTTTAAGGGTGCAGCATCATGGTGGGGAAACCCCAAAGGCAGCTTGAAGCAGCTGGTCACACCAAACCCGCAAGCAAGAAGCAGAGAGCAATCCATCCTGGTACCCAGCTCACTTTCTCATTTTTATTCACTTCGTACTCTAGCACCTGCATATAGGGTGGGTCTTCCAACCCCAGTGAACCTAATCTAGACTATCAACCCCCACACCCCCAGAGGCTTGTCTCCTAGGTGACCAGGTCCCATCAGGTTAACAATCGGTATTAGCATCACAAGCATGGAGAGGCTAAAAGCTTTCTGTGGCACCTCTGAGTGACTCTGCAGTGAGTTCGAAGGGGTTGCACCTCTCTGTGGATCATGTCTCTAACAGCCTAAAGGGCAGGCTTCCAGCAAGTTCTACTGCAAGGCCTCGCGGTTAGCTGACAGCCATCCAGCAGTGACTGCACCCTCTCCAGCATGAGCTATTCTTCCTTAGCATCCCGCTTGGTAACTGCCTCTTCTAGCTGTTCTTCCTGAATGGGGTAGTTACTCTAGTTCCTACCAGCCAATCCTTGTTACTTCAATTTTTACAGTAATAAGTATTATTATTATTATTATTATTATTATTATTATTATTATTATTTTTGCAGTGCTGGAGTTCGAACCCAGGCATCCATACCAGGCAAGCACACTAGCAGCCAGCTCTATTACCACCTGGACAGTTTGCAAATCTTTTCATTAAGCATTCCCAGTGGGAGTGGGATCTGTTTCTCTCTCAGAGTACCAAGTTCTCATCACAAATAAACAAGTTTGTGAAATCCACTTAGCTTCCCAGAAACCAAAACTATTCAAAAGAGAAATCCTCACATATGGGGCATAAGCAGTCTGCTCGTTAGAGACCAACATTTCCCACTATAAAGAAATCAGTTTTCACATCAGTCCCTTGTGGGTCTGGGTGTGTGCTGTTTTCCCTTGGCCTGGGCAAGTCTGCACAGACAGAAGGAAGCAGTTCTAGAGCTGACATTCCCACTGATTTCAACCCATGATGTCTATCATCTTTCTGACTCTCGGAGCTCTGCTTCAGTTCTTAAAATTATAATGTTTAATGCTACTTTGCGATATAAGAAGACATATAAATTTGCCAAAATGGAAAATAGTAATGATCCAAGAAAAAGTTTTATCTCCTGGTTCATTTGCTTTGTGGTCAGTGGGAGAGGTTAGGATAATATGATGGTTACTTACAATGAACTTGACCTACTAACGGTTTACAAGCCAGTAGCCATCAATGTGCCATGAAAGCAGGCTAGCGGCAGTTCCAAATGCTTATCGTTCCATCTTATAGACTAGAATTGTTCTTCTGCACAAGAAAGGTAATATTAACATTAACTGCCCTAAAAAAGACTTACCAGCTCTGCTTCGTAAGGTGTAAAAAAGTCTATGTCAAAAGACATTTCTACTTTGAATCTGCAGTATGGACTTGTTTTTAATCTGTTGTTGCTAAGTTAAAATGAAAGAGTCCAAAATAGACCTTGACCATATTAGGTCAAGAACTTCATCTCCAAATCACTTAAAAAAAATTGTCCAGCATTGTTTATATCAAAGTCACTCTATTCAGACCCAAAGCAAAGCATTTGGAACAGAATGGTGTCTTCCCATAGCTATAGGGTATCATTCACACATACAGTGAGAAAGGAGAACCTCCATTTATGGAAAAGGATGCTTTCTTTCTGTTAGAATTCTGCACTCACTCCAGCCGCATGACCGCACATGTGCAGTTCGGGAGCTAAACAAAGGGTCTTGCTTCTTACGTCATCCATGTGCGCTGGTGACTACGTGCTCATGGCGTGGTCACACAATCAGCGCTTGCCTGGCATAGCCCACCTGCTCCTTAAAAAGCCTGACACAGACCCCCCTTCTCCCCTTCTCTGTTCCCTCTTCCCCCCACTATCTCTTCTCCCCCCCTCTCTGTATGTGCATCTCCAATAAAGCTCTGATACTGGGTTTTGTCGTGGCTCATGACTTTCCTCATGGTAACCAGTGCCACTTATCACTTTTAAAACCATCATTTTCTGTCCTTGCTCTTGCATATCACCCATCATTGTATATCAAAGACTTTAGAGCTAAAAATGACTCCATTAAGTTCCTTTGATTTCACGTAGAGAGGAGGATCTTTAGGGCTTAGCCTACTTGACTGACAACCAGAGCCCAGAGCCTGGAACTCAAGCTGCTCTCCAAAACAACAACAACTTCTTCTTCTTCTTCTTCTTCTTCTTCTTCTTCTTCTTCTTCTTCTTCTTCTTCTTCTTCTTTTCTTCTTCTTCTTCTTCTTCTTCTTCTTCTTCTTCCTCTTCTTCTTCTTCTTCCTCTTCCTCCTCCTCCTCCTCCTCCTTCTCCCCCTTCTTCTCCACCTCCTCCTTTTCTTCTCTATATACTTACTGTGCTCTTCCTCTAAGCTGCAAAGCCACATAATCTGTACTCCTAAAGTGTGTCTGCTAATGGAAAATAGGTTGTCACATTAAATGTATCTCCATCCTGATACTGAGGGACATTGCCTTACTTTCCCTTTGAAATGAAGGAAACTACCCCGCAGATAGACTTTTACATTAGACTTGACTGCTAATTACATCTATTTGCTTCTGAGAACCAATCCTTTGGGTAGTTTCTGCAGAGCAGTAATCTTATTCATTATGCATTGGGGTTGTTTGGTTTTTGTTTGTTTTTGTTTTGCAGTGCTAGGCTACAGACCTGGGGTCTCACACACATTAGGCCATCATTCTGCCACTGTGCCACACCCCAGCTCTGTCTGCTGGTTTTCACTGTTTCATCTCTCTATTGCCGTGCTCTCAGGAGGCATCCCATTGGGTCCTGCTCTACATTATCCACTCAGTAGACCGATTCTCTAGAAACTGTCACTTGTTTGCAATGCAGAATAAGAACAAGTTTCACCCAGAGCTGGATTAATGAGTTCCACCCAGAGTTGGATTAATAGGACTCTGGACTTTCTAAGCTGGTGTGTGTGTGTATGTGTGTGTGTGTGTGTGTGTGTGTGTGTGTGTGTGTGTGTGTATGTGTTTAAGGGGGGGATGGGGGACATTGTCTTTCATGTTCCTTACTTCTGGTCAGTTTTCATTGTCAACTTGGCACAACCTAGAGCCACCTGGGAAGTGAGCACCTCAACTGAAGAATTGCCTCTACCAGATTGGCCTGTAGACATGTCTATGAGGAAGTGTCTTTATTGATGATTGCTGTAGAAGGACCCAGCCCACTGTGAGTGGTGCAACCTCTGAGGCACAAAGAGGGAGCAAGCTAGTAAGTAGCGTTCATCCAAGGCTGTCAGTTCCTGTTCCCGGGTTCCTGCCTTGACTTCTCTCAGTGACGGACTGTCACTTGGAAGTGTAAGAGAAATACCCTCTCTCCTCCCCTGGGTTGCTTTCAGTCAGAGTGGGGTGTTTGTTTGTTTGTTTGTTTTTCAAGACAGGATTTCTCTCTGTAGCCCTGACTGCCTGGAACTAGTTCTGTAGACCAGGCTGGCCTCGAACTCAAACAGATTCTCCTTTCTCTCCTGCTGGGATTAAAGACGTGCTTCACCACCTCCTGGCCTGGTCAGAGTGTTTCATCACAGCAACAGAAAAGCAAACTAGGCACACAGCAGTCCTCTTTCCTGCCTATTCTCTCCATGGCTACTTCCTCCATCTGTCAAGTTCAGTTTCAATTTGCTCTATCAGTCTAGAGCAATGGTTCTCAACCTGCGGGGCATGACCCCACAGGGGGTTGCATATCAGATATTTACATTACAATTCATAACAGTAGCAAAATTACAGTTATGAAGCAGCAATCAAACAACTTTCTGGTTGGGGGTCACCACTGTATATATAATAATAATAACTGTATTAAAGGGTTTCAGTGTTAGGAAGGTGGAGAACCACTGGTTTAGAGACATACAACACAGAATCAAAGGGAACCATTTGGGCCGATCCATTTTCGAGTAAGCATTTTGCAGAGCTCCCAAAGTAGCAAAAAAAATTTTTAGTATTTTTATTTTATTGGTGCTGATATTTTAACATTTACATATTCCATTTTTTCCTCAGAATTTCATTACATTTTATTATACACTAATTACATTTTAGTATTTTGCTAAAAAAATGATAATCACATGTTACAAGATGGAATGATCTAGAAGTTAGGTTCATTGTCACAGACCTTACTTCTGTTTGGTGATATGACAGAGCCTTCAAAATTAGTCACTCACGCACTAAGTCTCAAATACAGTAAAAAAAATGCATTCATACAATAAAGGTAATTGACCGTGACAAATAAGGAATGCAATTTTTCTTGGCCATGTTTCAGAAATTCAAGGTCAATGGCCTTTGTCAAGGCACAGAGCAGGAAGAGAGTACGCACAGCTGTGTCTGGGAGCAGCAGGGTAGGTGTGTACACTTACTCGATGATGCGGGTGTTGCATGCCAAGTGTTTACAGCTATGTTCTCTTAGAAAAGCCAACTGCGATGAAAAAAAAAATGTTTCAGCTGCCCCCGCAATGCAGCCTGGGTCAAGCCCACAGTCTACGTCTTCATTTAGAAAGTGGAGTTGGCATGGGTCTCCCAAGCTTATCTGTGGTTGTGTAAATGAGACAGAATGTTGTGCCCATCTTGCCCCCAGCTTGTGTGTCCTGCACTGGGACATGTGTCTCACAAAGTGACATTTGTGTTGTTCTGTGACAATTATAGAGTGGGGGAAAAAGCTGGAAACCCAAATCTGTTATCCTTTCTACCAGTTCAATGGCAACGGGAAATGGAGACTACTGATTCAGGCAAAGTTTCTGGATTTTTGTGAGTGTTCTGATTGCAACAATAACTTAAAGTTGACCACACAGAAGCATCCTCATTGTATTGGCAGGAATGCATACATAAAAATGAATGTTCACATCTTGAGGATTCAATCAGCAAGCGCTTCTCAACTTTGACTAGTTTCCATTTTATTACAATCTGATCTGTTTGAGCTTGTGAGACCAGAGAGATTTGTGTTGACATGAAACGAAACCTATGGCTTTCTCACCCTCCCAGCACTTGTTCCATCCTCTAAAGCACTTGTGAATTATTGCCTGCTATGGATATCACTCTATATAAATAAACACTGATTGGCCAATAGCCAGACAGGAAGTATAGGTGGGACTAACAGAGAGGAGAATTGAGGAAGGAGGAAGGATAGGAGGGACTGCCTGGAGCCGCCGCCAGGACAAGGAAGATGTAAAGTACTGGTAAGCCACAAGCCACGTGGCAAAGTATAGATTAATAGAAATGGGCTAAATATAAGAGTAAGAGCTAGACAATGATAGGCCTGAGCTAATGGCCAAGCAGTTTAAATAATGTAAGCGTCTGTGTGTTTATTTTATAAGTGGGCTCCAGGACTGGTGGGACTTGGTGGGACTGGGAGGGAAAAGCTCTCCAGCTACAATTGCCTGTGCTCATGTATGCATGCACATGTTTAAACACTGGAGATAAGGGGAGGGCTAAAAGATAGGATAGGAAGGCATCTCATTGCAGGCAGCCAGAGCCATTTTCCTCTTTTTTTCTTTTGTATAGTTTGTTCGTTTATTTTATTTTGTTTTTTAATTTTTATTTATTCTTCTCCCATACAATACATTCCGATCACATCTTCCCCTCCCTTCACTCCTCCCAGTCCCCCACCTCTCCTTTCACCCAGATCCACTTCCCCGGCCCCTGTCTCCCCCCAGAAAAGAGCATGCCTCCCAGGGACATCAATAGAACACAGCACAACTCAATACAATCAGACTAGGCACAAACCCTCATATCAAGGCTGGGCAAGGAAACCCAGTAGGAGGAAAAAGGTCCCAAGAGCAGACAAAAGAGTGAGAGACATCCTCACTCCCACTGTCAGGAGTCCCCCCAAAACATCAAGCTAACAACCACTGCATATGTGCAGAGGACCTAGTGGAGACCCATGCAGGCTCTGCAATTGCTGCCTCAGTCTCTATGAGCCCCCATGAGCTTGCTTAGTTGATTCTGCAGGCCATGCAGAGCCATTTTTCTAATTTATACATGTGTGTGATTTCATACCATTTCCAAGAAGTAGATATACAGCTAAGATTGGCAGGAGGTGAAGCAGCTTAGTGAGATTAACTGATTTGCCCAAGAACTTACAGCTAATAAATAATGGGCACTAAACTGGCACCTGGTTTTTCCTAGTGCCCAGATCTATCCTCCTTTTAAACATCCACTTGTTGTTCTAATTATAAAAAAAAAATTACAAACACAAGAGATGGAAATAACAGCTACTTTCACTTATGATGGAGTTACGACCCCAAACCCCTCTGTAAATTGAATGTCATTGAGGGGCTAGAGAGGTTCAATAGTTAAGCTCTTTCAGAGGACCTGAACTGTGTTCCCAGCACCAACATGGGACAGCTCACAACCACCTGTAACTATTTTTTCATTTTTATTTATTTATTTATTTATTTTTCTATTGTCAGCTTGATACAGTACAAATTCTTATCCTAATAGTGAAATGTTTCCTTGAGGCTTGCCCAGTGATTGAGTAAACCCAAAACTTATTATAAGCCACAGTCATCCTAGGGTCCCCCCTGCTATATAGCCTCCCTGGTTCTGTGGGTTGCAGTCTGATTGTTCTTTGCTTTATATCTGGTATCCTCCTATGAGTGAGTACATACTGTGTTTGTCCTTCTGGGTTTGGGTTACCTCACTCAAGATGATTTTTTTTTTTTAGTTCCATCCATTTGCCTGCAAATTTCATGCTGTCATTGTTTTTCTCTGCTGAGTAGTACTCCATTGTGTATATGTACCACATTTTCTTAATCCACTCTTCAGTTGATGGGCATCTAGGTTGTTTCCAGGTTCTGGCTATTACGAATAGTGCTGCTATGAACATAGTTGAGCATGTATCTTTGTGGTATGATTGAGCATTCCTGGGGTATATGCCCAAGAGTGGTATGGCTGGGCCACCTGTAAGTTTAATTCCAGGGATCCAATACCTTCTTCCAACCTCTATAGGCATCTGCATGCATTTGTTCACACACACACACACACACACACACACACACACACACACGCACGCACGCATGCACACGCACGCACGCACGCACGCACAGCCCGCTTAGCAGTGTTGACTGGTCACCAGCAGGTGTGGCTGTGTTGGAGCTGCAGGCCCTGTCTGCTGCCTGCTGCTTCCCTGCATCACTGTGGAGGATCTTGCACTGTGATCCACCCAGAAAGAGACCAAACTGTAAATGACAAAGTATTATTTCTATACATTACATCTTCTTGCCTTGATAAAGTGGAAAGTCTCCCAGGAAGCCATTGTGAATGGGGGACTTCTATCTCCAATGACCACGGACCAGGTAGGTGTTTGGTTCTGCCACAGTTACTTCAGAGACTCTGTGCCTCAGAGTAAAATGCAAGAGACAAAATGTGTGATCCTATTTATTCCCAGCCAGCTTTCTTCTCTAAAGCCAACTGCTAGCCTGAGACAATACCATCCACACTGCTGTAGTAGATGTCACCAACTGTCTTATTAAATAAGAAACACAGAACCAATGCAAAGAAGAAAGCCAAGAGATCAGAGCTAAGAGCCTTACCCGTCTGCTGCAGCTAGCCACTTCAGCCAAGAGAGCTACTTCCTGTGTGTTTGTCTTTATAGAGACTTCTGTTGTGCCTTCTCATTGGTTGTAAACCCAACCACATGACTGCCTCGTCACTGCCTGTCTGTACAGACCTCCAGGTCTTCTATGGTTGGTATTGAGATTAAAGGTGTGTGTCTCCAATGCTGGCTGTATCCTTGAGCACACAGAGATCTACCTAGCTCTGCCTACCAAGTGCTGGGATTAAAGGCGTGCACCACCACTGCCCAGCTTTTGCTATGGCTCTAATAGATCTGACCACTGGGAAACTTTATTTATTAACATACAAATCACATTTTAGTACAAATAAAATATCACTATACTGCTGTGCTACAGATGTATTCTCTTCATATGAATATGTCCACATGGAAATACACACTGCTTCTCTTCCTACACTGATGGCATCATGATGTATATGTACCTTTTGTAGCTTGAATTTTATATCCAGAATTTAATGCTCACTCTTGTCGGTTGAGCCCAAACACCTACATCTTGACTGTTCCTCCTCTGCCCTTCTCCTCTTCCTCCTGTTCTCTTCTGGCATGTGTGAGTCTTCACACCTGTGCACATACTTAAAGAAGCTAGAGGAGGTAGTTTCTACCAGTGTTCATCATATTCCCTGATCTCAGGGTCTCTCACAGAACTTAGAGCTTGATTGGTGGCCTCTTGCCTCCACCCACCACCAAATTCACCAGTCACACACCCAGATTGATGGATAGATGAATGGATGGATGAATGGATGGATGGATGGATGGATGGATGGATGGATGGATGGATGGGTCTGTCTGTCTGTCTATCTGTCTATCTATCCATCCATCCATCTTCCTTCCTTCCTTCTTTCCTTCCTTCCTTCCTTCCTTCCTTCCTTCCTTCCTTCTTTTTTTGATACAAAGTCCCACTATGTAGCTCTGGCTGGCCTGGAACTTTCTGTATAGACCAGACTGGCCTTGAACTCACAGAGATCTACCTGTTTCTGCTTCCTAAGTTCTGGAATTAAAGTGTGTGCCACCACACTCAGTCCCACACCCAGCTTTTTATGTGGATGGTAAGATCTGAACTCAGGTCCTTCTACTTGTGCAGCAAGCCCCTTATCCAGAACCATCTGTAGTTCTTGTTTGGGCTTTCTAATTGCTGTGATTATTTTACTATTTGACTATTCCATAACCTCTTCTTCACTTTCTTACATAACTGTTTAGATTCTTAAATGTTGATATTATAAATAATGCAACAAAGTGTGTTTTTCTATGCACTCCTTTGTGAGCATGTCCCTCTATTTCTCTAGGAAATGACTAGGTCATAGAAGTGCAATTTCATAGTTCTTGAATGTTTGCATTGATATGGATTAAATTGTGTCTCCTCAAAATTCCTATATTGAAGCCCTAAATCCCAACAGGGCTGGATTTACTAACAGCATTTGTAAGGAGGAGATTAAGACTAGACAAAGTTATAAGGGTGGAGCTGCGATCAGATAGGATTAGCGACCTTCTGTGAGCGGTGTTCGGACCGCTGCAGCTGCCAGGGCACAAGGCACACTGGGTCATCCATCTACAAGCCTAGACAAGAGACCTCATTTGAAGCCAGGCTTTGCTGGCCCCTTGATCTTAAACTCGGGCCTCCAGGACTGTGACGGAAACAAATTCCTATTGTCTACCACACCCAGCCCTTGGTATTCTGTCAGCAGCCTGAGCAGACTAATATATGCGACTTTTGGATGTTTCCCACTGCCAAGTTGTTTCCCAAAATGTCCCGGCCCCCCGCCCCACCAGCAACGAAGATCTCTCTCATGATGTCCAAGCCTCACCAGAGCACCCGCCCCCTCCCGGGATCTGCAGGAGGCCAAAGGCTCTTAGTCCTTGAATTACAGACCCAGTGAAGCTATGCAGGAATTCGCTGCATAATGAAGGGTAATTTTAGCTTTGCTAAGTGTGAGGGGTGTTTGGGTGGCTGTGTTTCCAGTTTTGTATGTAGCAACAATTCTTCACAGTTTAGCTGCTTTGAAATAAAAATGAGAGGTTGCTTTGGTGTATTGTGTTAATCTCTTCTAATTTCTTTTTGTTTTGTTTTGTTTCATTTTGAATCAGCAATTGCTATGTACCCTAAGCTAGCCTCAAACTTGCAATCCTCCTGCCTCAACATTTTAAGTACTATGCCACCCTGCCCGGCTCGTCAGAATTAAAAAACAAATATTGGTTTGTTTGTTTGTTTGTTTTTACATGTGAGCAGTATGTGGGTGACTGTGCACCAGAGAGTGCATGTGGAGATCAGAAGACAACTTCTGGAGTAGTTTCTCTCCCGTTATGTGTCTCGGGGATGGAACTGGGGCACGGGGTTTGGCGGCAAGGGCCTTTATTGGCTGGGCCATCTCACACGCTCTCATGCATTTTTAACTTGGGGTGTTTTAAACTGGGTATTTCAATGCAGTTAATAAATGTTGAGGGTGGGGATGGAGAGATTGCTCAGCAGTTAAGAGCACTGGCTGCTCTTCCAGAGGACCTGGGTTTGATTTCCAGCACCCACATGGCAGCTCACAACCGTCTGTAACTCCAGTTGCAGGGGATCCAACACTCTCTTCTGGCCTCTATGGGAACTGTGCACATGTGGTACATAAACATGTAAGCAAAACGTCCAAACACATAAAAGAAAAAATAATTAATTAAAAATAAAAGGTTGAGGTGGATATTCTTGCTTTGCTTTTGTGTTTTTCTTTAATCTTAATCAGGTGGAGTTCACAAAAGGAACTTTAACATACTTTATTCTTGATTCTTATTTAAGTTATACTTAATATTTTACATGTTAACATGGACTTAAATATTAATAAAAATATTCCAAATGGCCAGGGAAACGCTTTCCGGACAGAGGGCAGATCTGTCACGGGCTCACTGCTTTAATATCTTCCTACTGGAAAGAGAGCTCTCACTGGTGGCCTCAGCGTTGTGGTCAGCCCCACATGATACAGCAGGCAGGTCCTCCAGGACCCTTCCTGTGGTGTCATTGCAAGCCAGCTCATGCAGAATTGTCATCTCTCCCTCTACAATCGCAGCTTAGCTCATTGCACATGAAAAGCCTTTAATCAAGGTGCCTAAACCCACGAGGGCTAGATTTCAGCTGAGTTTTTCTGATTGGCCCCCTGGAATCTCTGCCATCTAAGCCAGTACAGCCGCAGATCAGTGCAGGAACTCAAGTCAATTAACCTCCCACCCCAGCCTCCTCCCTGAGCCTGTGTAGAGATGCTTTTCGGTAGCATGTACCTGAGCGTTCATTACAGCACTGTTCACAATGTCCATGTCACGGAGCCAGCCTAGGCGTCCAATGACAGCAGCCAGAGGAAGAAAGGTATGATACATATGCACAGTGGAATTTTTCTTGGTCATGAAGCAGAATGAGGTTAGAGCTTCTGCAGGAAAACAGATACAACCAGAGACAATGTATAAAGAGAATCACACCAGTTCCAGCAAGACAAACACCATGCTTTCTTTCATTTGTGACTCCGAGGGTTATATAGTCCCATAAAATCATGTGTGTCTATAAATGGAAAGTGTATAAAATGAAGTAGAAGAGAAATTGTCGAGGGGACCAAAGGAGTGGGGAGGGGTGAGAATAGAAGGAGTGAGAAGTGCGGATATGTTCAACACACAATATACACTATATGGTTTTTTAACTTAAAAATGAAAAGAAATGGCAAAATAACCAGGATGGACACAGAGTTTGGTATTCAGATATTTCAACTCTTCAACTCCTAGGAATAGATCTTGCAAGAATTCAGGCAGATTAGTCTATAATCAGGGCTTTTGTGACAGTCAGCTAGGTTGCTATGTCTTATTGTGACCTCTTCTACAATGCTAATGCATGCAAAGCCCCTTTCGTGTGGCTTAGGAACACGTAACCACGTGTACCTCATGGGCTCCTGGAAGTCCTAAAGACATTTTGGCATCTTACCAAGTCAAAGCACTTTTACAATATTTCTCCACTGTCACAGTCTGTGTACTGACAAGAAACGCAGTGACAGACAGGCTGCTGGTGCCACAGGACCCTGGAGGCACCGGCTCGAAGCTGCACATCTCCATGCTTTTTCTTTTTTCTCACGGCCACACAGTTGGAGATGGACATGTCAGTTCCACTGAAGTTCTACTGCCTGGTGAAGTAGTAGAAATGATTAATTATATTAAGTATATAAGCACTTGAACACAAGTGGTTTAAAACAGTCTAGATCAAGAGATGGGAATCATATATAAAACATGGCTGCTGCCGCTGCACGCTGAGAACCACAGTTGGCTGAGGACCGGCACCCGAGCCATTGCTGAAATAACTGCTGTTTTCATAGGACACCATCTTTACCTGAAAAGACATGCAAACTGCACTTCCCGCTTTCCTTCCTCCCTCCCTCCTCCCGTCTCCCCCTCCGCCAGTTCTTCTTCCTTCCTTCTTTTGTGAAGTTTTTTGAGACAGATTCTTGCATGTCACCCTGCCTAATGTGGTACTGCTTTGCTCCAAGTTGGCCTGAAAACTGCAGGACTTGTCCTGCCTCAGCCTCTCTGACGCTGGAATTCCCGACGCGTGCCTCACACTCAGTAAGCTGTAGCTTTTCTCAGCATACTTGGCAGATGTGTTGCGGTGTTTGTTTAACGAATGAGATGGTCTCGTCACTATAAACTTTACCGTGAAAAAAACACCAAGAGTTTGTGCTGCCCAGAATAAAATTAAAGAATTCCCAAGGAACTTGGACTTTTCAAACCTGTCCTGGTGCTCATTGGCCTGATAATTTTCCAATGTTTGAAGAGTTTTAAAATGAGTTAGGTGATGGCACTTTTGAATGCTGTCCTATCAACATTTGGAATTTCTGCTTATTCAGTAAACCAGCATTTTCAAAATGACCAATGCATAGCACAAAATCATTTAAAAATAGATTTGAGTCACTTACTGACGTGGTTTCAGACTCCACACGGCCCCTAACCTCTAGGAAAACACCACTTGTCAAGTCGCACTGTGGTATCAGAGAATATTCACAAGTGTGATAAGGCCACTAAAACGTTCCTTTCTTTGCCACATGTCTGGGAGAAGCTTTAATAAAAACAGTGTAGCGACAGATGAATTCAGAAGAGTCTCTGGGAATGCTCTAGTCTGCGGTTAAGCCAGAGGTTTGAAATGGATTGGTAAAATGGAAAAAAAGGCAGAGTGTGCTGGCACTTGCCTCTGACGTTGGCACCCAGGTGGCTGAAGGAGAAGAATATTGAATTTGAGGCCAGCCTGGATAACATAGTAGGACCTTGTCAAAGAAAGAAAGGAAAAAAGAGAAAAAAGAAAGGAAGAAAGGGGGAGAAAGAGAGGAAGGGGAGGAGAAGGAGGAAAAGCAAAATGATGGCATTCTCAATGACAATTTGGCCTTAGAAAAGAAAGCAACTTAAGCCGATTTAGTTTTTAACTGTATCCTAAATGTTTGCCCACAGCTAAGTGCGGCTCTCGCCTCTCATCAAAGAGGTGTGCTTTTCAGCAGATCGAGAACACTAGCCCGAGTTCACAACTGATGGAAATGCACATATAGTTGCCATACAGAATTTGCTTAATAGCATTACCAACTGCCATGCCCACGGGAGTGGGGGAAATTCACAAGGCCCCACCCTAGATGAAACACTACAGACAATTAATGGCTGAGAGAAGGAGATTCAGTCTCTCCAGAGGTAAATCCAGATAGTTATCCTATCCTAAGAGGCCAGCTCTAAAATCATGTGCACATGTAAGGAGACTGATAAATGGGCTCAGTAGGGCGTGTGTGTGTGTGTGTGTGTGTGTGTGTGTGTGTGTGTGTGTGTGTGTAGTATGTATAATGCCCATGGAAGAACAGGTCATGAGCTTGAGAGGCAGTTGGAGTGGGGACATGGGAGGAGATGCAGAAGAGACAGAAAGGTAGAAATAATGTAAAGACAGTACTCATGTATGAAATTTTAAAAAATCTTAAAAAAGAATAAAGCAGTTCTTTTCATTAAATGTTATATGTAGCAAAGAATGAGATCTGTAATTTTATTTAAATGAATTAGTAGCTAATTTAAATTTTCTGTTTTTATTTCCAGTTGGGCGACTTAACACAATGAACCAAAGCTCTTCAGACACTCAGTGAGTCTTGAAAGGGGTCTGGAGGCCAAGGCCTTTGAGGACTTCTGTGTTAAGCCAGGAGAGATCCCTGTAGTGGACCACAGAGATCTTCTCACCTTCCACAGGCAGGATTTGCACTGTCTGAGGGCTCCTAGTGACAAGCAACAGACACCAACTGCAGCTGCTTAACAAAGAAAGCGCATTGGAAGACCCTTGTTCACTCTTAGGATCAAGTGAGCAGGAGCCAGAGGAGCAAGGCCCAACCAAAATCTACTCTCTGCCTTGGCAACAGCCTGTGTGTGATGGTGTGAAGCTGGGACAGCCTGTGTGTGATGGTGTGAAGCTGGGACAGCCTGTGTGTGGTGGTGTGAAGCTGGGACAGCCTGTGTGTGGTGGTGTGAAGCTGGGACAGCCTGTGTGTGGTGGTGTGCTGCTGGGACAGCCTGTGTGTGGTGGTGTGAAGCTGGGACAGCCTGTGTGTGGTGGTGTGAAGCTGGGACAGCCTGTGTGTGATGGTGTGAAGCTAGGACAGCCTGTGTGTGGTGGTGTGAAGCTGGGACAGCCTGTGTGTGATAGTGTGCTGCTGGGACAGCCTGTGTGTGATGGTGTGCTGCTGGGACAGCCTGTGTGTGGTGGTGTGAAGCTGGGACAGCCTGTGTGTGATGGTGTGAAGCTAGGACAGCCTGTGTGTGGTGGTGTGAAGCTGGGACAGCCTGTGTGTGATGGTGTGAAGCTGGGACAGCCTGTGTGTGGTGGTGTGCTGCTGGGACAGCCTGTGTGTGGTGGTGTGAAGCTGGGACAGCCTCTGTGTGATGGTGTGCTGCTGCGACAGCCTGTGTGTGATGGTGTGAAGCTGGGCCAGCCTGTGTGTGGTGGTGGAATAGAGTAGCTAGCTGCTCCTGCATTCTCCCCGCCACTGCATGACCTTTGACTCCACTCGAGCCTCCTCCAGTAGTTCCCAGCCTGCTTTCCCCACAGTCAGCAGTCCACACCACCATCAGCACAGCAAGGGGATCAAATGTCCTCATCTTGTTGCCAGGTTCCAACATGAAGGACGAGTGCCTACCTCCTGCTTTCTTCTGGAGTACCTCCCGACAGACAGATGGTTTACATTATACTCAAATTTGATGAGAATCTGAAGCTCTTATGAAGGAGCAAGGAGGCAGTGATGTAATGGAATGCATGCTTTCTGTAGTTGCTGTGTGACCTTTCCTGCGGAGATGGGAGGAAGGCCCCTTTAATGGCTCTTCTCAGTGCCAACCTGACTACTTCTGGAATGAACCCAAACAGCCTGGTACACTTGTGAGAATTTTTTTCTTAGTTAATTCATTTGAAATGGAAGACTCACCCTAAATCTGAATCTTTTGAGGTAGAAAGATCCCCCCGAAATCTGAGCACTGCCTTCTGTGGGCAGCCTATGCCAGGACACGGAAGGAGGAAGCTTCCATTCTCTCTCTGCATGTCCCACTCTCCCTGGCAAGCCCATTCCTCCATGAGCAGTAGAGCCTACTTCTTTGGGATTCCAGTGTATACTAAGGACCAGTTAGTTGAGACATCTATCCTCGTGGACTGAACGACTACTGAATTCTTGGACTTTCCATTGGTAGACAGCCATGGTTGAACTAGTCGGACTACAGCCTGTAAGCCACTAATAAATTCCACAGATACAAGATTCATTCTATCAGTTCCTACAGCTAAACTTTCTGCCCTAGAGGAGTCTACTGCTGGGACTCTTCTGAGATGCTCCAGGTCTTTCTCACTGATTTGTTTAATTTATAAGCTATCTTCCTAGAAACTGAGTTATTTGTTGTAAGAACCTCCATGTTTCAAATGAAGGCTATCTAGGCAATAAGAAGGAACTTAAGTGGAAAAAAATTAATGTTAAGAAAAACCCACTTTCTTTTTGTCAGGTGATTTTGGCTGTTAGCTTCCGAGTGAGTAGTGTTTCCCGGGGCACCTGGGCCATGGCTTCAGATATTCACCTTAGTCTTGGTTGGTCTGATAGTTAACTCTACGCATCAACCTGTGGACTGTTCCCAGATGTGTGAACAAAGAGCTCACGCCAGTGTTCTTTTGAAGATGTTTTTGGAGGTATGAGTAACATCTAACCAGGGCAGTAAAGAAGCTCACACTCCATGATGTTGGGTGGCCCTCTCCCCACCCCCTGAGTTGAAGGCTTTAAGGGGAAAAGGACTCAGATCCCTTGAGGATGAGACATTCTCCCCCCAGCTTACCTTCCCGCTCCTGTGCATCATCAGCTCTACCTGGCTCTCCAGCCTGTGGGCCTGTCCTGCAGATTTCTCCAGAGCTAGTTTCCACAATTGTGTGCTCACTCCGTAGGTACATCTGGACACACTCACTCTTGTTCTGTTCCTCTGGAGAACGCTAATTATACAGTTGGGAGCTCCTAGTTGCTATGATTTCTCTAATATGGCAAGCTCATTGCTAATTTTGTAAGGATTAACTAAAGACAATGATGGTGACATTCCATTACTCTTCAGCATTCTCCCACACAGTCACCACCAGCCACATGGAGACTCTGGGAACTTAAAATACAACTATACCACATGTTGATATGATAATAATGTTAACATATCAGATTAAGTAAAAATAAGCTATTAATATTAATTTCAAATTTCTCCGACTTACTTGTGATGTGGCTACTAGTTGATTTAAAATTCCCTATGCAGCACCCATTATATTTAGACAGCACAGCCCTAGTCTAGCATTTCTTCCAAACCTCTTCCCTGCAGTGCTCATAAAGGTCTTTGTTTCCACCCCCATAAATGCTGTCACCTAATCATCGTGTGTGCAGCTTTCAGCCACCGATGCCTCTGAGATGGGACTAGTCTAAGAACCAGGGTGGGCGTGGCCAGACACAGAACTTGGGAACCAGGTATGGAAAATATGGGCTAGTCAGTGGTTGTCCTGACAGACAATGACAAGATGTTGTCACTCAGTCAATAGTCAGAAGCCACAGTGAGAAGGGCAGCCTTGGTCATGTTTGCTGTGGAGCCTTCAACCATCGTGTGAAGATGTGCTCTCCGTGACTCAGAGTGACTCTGGGCTGCTTCTGTGTGCCTCACAACTGTGATTTTATTCAAGTAGGGTATGAATGAAGCTGTTTGGAGCTATGTAGAGACACCACCAGTGAACGATTCAAGAGTTTCTACCGTCAGTTTCTCTGTGTGGCTACTTCAGCTGTGCTCTCATGTGATCTCCCAAACAAGCAATGATTTTGTAAAGAATTAGGAACAGGGCTAGTTGGTGAACTAATATGGGGAGGTCCATTGTCTTCTTCTTTGGGCGGTGGCAAAGTGGACAAGATGGCCTTTTGTTATGTTCTTTTGTGAGACAAAGTCTCACTCTGTAGCCCAGGCTGACCTAGAACTTATTGTGTAGCCCAGGCTGGCTGCAAACTCCCAGTGGTAATCCTGATTAAGCCTCCTGAGTGATGGGATTACAGGTGTGAACCACCACACACAACTGACTTACGTTCCATATGTTCTTTCCTAGTTTACGATGCTGTGCATCTATAAAGACTCCAGAAGCTTCTGATGTGTACTGTTATTTTCCATAGGATGTTGGCGTTTGTCATTATCTTCCCGATCCTTGGACGCGCTTTCGTTGTACTATCAGACGGAGCAGTAGAGGAAGAAGATTAGACCGAGAGTGAACGCAGGGCTCCTAGTTTGAGCTCTGGAAAGGTGACTTGGCCACTCTGTGTCTATATTTATTATTCTGTTAAACAGAAGGTTCAGCCTCATGGTCCTTCAGGACCCTCCCTCCTTCCTCTGATACACGTTGAGATTGGAAATGACTCTGAAGACCATCAGAGTCTTTGGACTTTGCACTGCATTAAATAGTCTTGGCAGTAATTGAAAACCTTAAGTAAACTGACTTTTGAGGTCCTTTTTAGTTCAATAATAATTGAGACCTTTCGTACTTAGAAAATTACAGACACCTTGTCAAATGCCCTTTTTCACAATGGCAGGGATGAAGATATGTCTCACAGCTTAGCATTAGGAGTAGTACCATATGGCTCAGCTGTACATACAAAATGTATTCATTTGAAATGACCACACTCTTTTAGGCTTGTGAGACTGTGGTTGTCTGCCTACGTTACCATCTAGGTTCTGGGATCAACAGGGAGCAGGCTCTGGGTTCTGCTGTGACAGTATGGCTTAGGGGCTGGACTCAGACCAGGGCTCCATGGCAGCGGTTGGCAAGGCCACTTGCAGGGAGAAGATTCTAAATGTCAGATTTTAAGTGCTGTGAAGTAAAATGTTAATATTGGGCAAGTCTTCAATCCAGAGTCTTCTAGAAGCCTCTTTCCAGTTAAGAATCAAATATTCCAGCACAATTAACAGTATCTCCATGAAAGGTACCCAACACAGAGGCAATATTCCTCTTATAGAGAGAGGAAATTTAAAATAACAACGAACATGCTTAAGGCTAAAGCCTGTGCAGACTTTGGAATGGCCTTACTCACTTCTCAGACATGTTCTGGAGACCTCAGAAATGAGACTCAACCTTTGTTTACAGTAAAAGACACCTTAACCTCCCTGCAACTCTGTGACCTAAGAGTTGCCTTATCAGCTCTAATCGGACCCAACACACAGCAGTCACTTAGGTTTGTCAACAACCCTTTGCCGTGTAGCTTCAGAAGTCACCCAAAACAGTGTACACTGCTCCTGTAAAGACTCTTAACCATGACTCTCTGGAGAAGCCCATGTCCCTCTCTCAAATGTGCCTCACTCTTTCTCTGAGCTTCTTTCTCTTAACCCCATCCTCAAATCTGTTTTTTAAATGCCTTTTAATATGCTCCAACTCTTCCTCATCTGATTAATTTATTAATGTGAAAACTGGGCAAGTGACAAAGACTAGGCCTGTAGCCCCAAACAAGCCCAGGTAGAGGTCTGGGTTGATGGCTTTGTCAGTAAAATACTCGTCACACAAGCAAGAGGACCCCAGGACCCACGTGAAAGAGCCAGGAGAAGCAGGGCATGTCTGTAATACCAGCACTGGGGAGGCAGAGACAGGAAGATCCCTGGGACTTGCTGGCCAGCCAGTCATGATAAATCAGCAAGCTATAGATTCAGTGAGAGACCTTGTCTCAAAAAACAAGATGGAGGGCCACTGAGGCAGCTCGTCAGGTTAAGATGCTTGCTGTACAAGCTCAAAAGCCTGTGTTCAGTTCCAGGGCCCACATGAAAGTGAGAGAAGAACTGACTCCTGACTTGCTTGAGCATCTCTCTCTCTCTCTCTCTCTCTCTCTCTCTCTCTCTCTCTCTCTCTCTCTCTCTCTCTCTCTCTCACACACACACACACACACACACACACACACACACACACACACACACAAGCACACCAGTTTACAGGTAAGTTCTGGCCTCGGGAGGAACGGAGCAGAGCAGGAGGTATGGGGATGTGTGGCAGACAGGTGGAGGCTGGAACTGTATAAAACCCCCGCTCTTCTTCATACTCACATGGAAATAGAGAGGAGCCTTACTGAACATTGTTCCTCAAGTGTTCTGAAGTTTAATGGATGCAGAAGCTGCTGAAATTTGTGACTGGGAGCTGCAAGCGAGTGCAGGGAGTCACCCTAGGGTTTATCATCTTTATGTAGATATATACTATTTTGACTGAAATTGCCAGAAAGCTCAGGGATCGCTATATCTTAATCCACTAATTTATCTTAACCCACTTCTTTTATGTACAGTAGCTATCTGTGATAAGCAGCTCATTGGGGACACTTAAAAATCCTGTATCGACCAAGACTTAGACTCCAGAGAATGAATCTAGGATGTGGTGTCAGCCTCACCTATAAATGTCTAGGATTTGTAGTGCTATGTCAGGGGCTTTATATTATTTTAACATTGCCTTGAATTTTGTTTTTTTACCTTAACCAATGGGAATGGAGAAAAGTCGAGGATTTATCTGTCCAATGGACTAAGATGCTCTGGAGGCAGAGAAGTTCAGTGCGAGCATTTTGTGGTGCAAGCTCACAGTGGTAAGAAAGCGCTTTCCTGTGCAGACACTCAGAACAGCTGCCGTCAAGTGAATCATGCAAGTGCTGTAAAAGAAGAGCAAAGAAGAGCAAGGGGGCTGGAGGGGAGGGGGCTGGAGGGGAGGGGGCTGGAGGGGAGGGGGCTGGAGGGAGGGGGCTGGAGGGGTGGGGGCTGGAGGGGTGGGGCCTGGAGGGGAGGGGGCTGGAGGGGTGGGGGCTGGAGGGGAGGGGGATGGAGGGGAGGGGGATGGAGGGGAGGGGGATGGAGGGGAGGGGGATGGAGGGGTGGCTTGCGACTCCTTCAGAGGAGCCAAGTTCAATTCCCAGCTCTCACAACCAGCTCACAACTTCCTGTAACTCCTGCTGCAGGGGATAAAACACCCTCTTCTGGCTTCTGCAGATACTACACTCATGTGTACGCACTCCACACAGACACACATACACACATAATTTTAAATTTTTAAATTTTAAAACAAGATCTTAACAATAAAAACCTTAAAAAAATGTAAAATTGATCAAAAGTTAAAACAAAAAGTTAAGACCAAGCAAGATTTTTCTTTCCCAATAAGGAACTGAGGCAATATAATATTTTTAAATAGTTTCATTAACATCTCATTATAATAATAGCTGGCAGCTTAGAAGACAGACAGAGGACCATATTAATAAAATGTGAGGCTGATGTGGTGCCAGAGGGATCACAAATGCAGGAGGAATTGAATTATAGTACATAAAACCTGAACGAACTGGAGCAGAGGATAAGCTTGGTGAGCGGGTTTAATAATGATAAACAGGGAACAGCTTTCAGAAGACAGCAATGACTCAATGTGCGAATTAAACAGACTAAGAGGGTTAGGGAGCAATACAACAAGGAAAATATGGTCTTATGCGGGGGGGGGATATTTTTAAAGACTCAAAATGAATGGGGTACTGAGGGCCCACATTAACTCTTCATGGGTTTGAGGCCTGTGAATTACACATACATCCCTTGAGTTCACACTTGGACCCACCTCGTATTCCTCCCGTGGGAGGAGGTTTTGGGGGAAAGGCGGTGTAGATGGGGATGGTGTGGAAGATGGATAGAGTGACTCACCCCAGAGAAATGGGAATCTTCAGACAGGGGGCACACCCAAGCAGTAGCAGCATCAGAACAGGTGGTCTCACAAGCCACTACTTTTGTGTTTATAAAAGATGGCTCCATGGCTTTACCCAGCGCTTCAGTCTGTGTCCTGCCACCATGACAGAACACCTGTGGATTATTGCTGTTCTCATTGTTGTGACAAAATAAATACTGGACAAAAAAGCAGCTCAAGGGAGAAAAGGTTTATTCTGGGATGTGGTTTAAGAGAACAATCTATGATGTTTGAGAAAGCATGGTAGCTGGAGCATGAAGTGGATGGTCACGTTTTGTCAGGAGCATAAGGTGGTGGTCACACTGCATCCAGCAGGAGCATAAGGTGGCTGGTCTCATTGCATCCAGCAGGAGCATAAGGTGGCTGCTCACATTGTAACAGCAGGAACATGTGACTGGTCACACTGCATCCAGCAGGAACATAGGTGGCTGGTCTTGTATCTAGCAGAAGCATAAGGTAGATGGTCACACTGCATCCAGTAGGAGCATAAGGTTATGGTCACATGCAGCCAGAAGGTTTCTCTGGTCCTGCCTGGCCCTGTGGTTGGGACAAATCTCTCCCACCCTTGGACCCAAATAAACATACAGAGCCTTATAGTATTTTCAAACTATATAGCCTAATGGTTCAGGCTTCTCACTAGCTGGCTCTCACGACTTAACTCAGCCCATTTCTACTAATCTATGCATCGCCACATGGCTTCATGGCTTACTGTTACTTTCACATCTTGCTTCTCCTGGAGCTGGCTCGCAGCGTCTGCCCCACTGTCCTTTCTTCTCCTCTCTCTCCAGCTCGAATGTACCGCCTAACCTTCTTCTGCCTCACCTTTGGCCAAACAGCTTTATTTATCAACCAGTCAAAGCAACACATATTCACAACGTACATAAAGACATCCCACATCACTTCCCCTTTTTTGTCTAATCAAAAAGGAAGGTTTTAACTTTAACATAGTAAAATTACAAATAATAGAACAGTTACCAAGAAAGAATTACAGTTACTATATCTAGTCTATTTGTTTTTGTTTGGGGGGGTGCGTTTTTGAGACAGGGTTTCTCTGTGTCTTTTTGGTGCCTGTCCTGGGTCTCACTCTGTAGACCAGGCTGGCCTCGAATTCACAGAGATTCACCTGGCTCTGTCTCCTGAGTGCTGGGATTAAAGGTGTGCACCGCCACCGCCCGGCTCTAGTCTATTTGTATTTTGCAAAATTAAAGAAAATATTCTATCATCTATGATATATTTGTGAGTCTAAAGTTTCATATCTAATTTATCTTTTATCATAACCAAAGAAAATTATAACTATTTAGTCTTCAACTACATCAAAGACCCCAGAAGGATATAATATTACCTAAGTAAACAGGAAGAACATTGTAAGCAACTTCCAAAATCTAGAACAACAGAGACAGCTGGCTGCCTGGACAGTCACCCAAAGTTCCTCTGCAGTGTTGGGGCATCCATCTTTAGCCCATAGGTCTAGAGTCTCTCAGTCACTTTTCCCTGTGTCCTGTAGAATGTCTGGCAGTCTCCTCTGTGAAGCAGGAACCTGAAGAACCATCTCACTTTGTTTTGGCAAAAACAAAAAAAAATTATTTTTCAATGGGTCCTGCATGTCCAGTCACTACAAAGTTTTGTTAAGCAGTCCAGGCAAGAGCAGTTTCTTGCTCAAATGGCCAGTTCTGCCAAGTAGAAAATAAACTCCGTATGGAGTTTCTTCAATGCCCATCTTTCTCTTTGAAGTAAATCAGTGCTGCCAGGAGCAGACGTGTCTCATTGTCCAGGAAAGTCTAAGTTTTTAAAACATTTTAAATGCCATATTCTGTAAGTCTTTGAAGTATTTGAAGGTTACCTACCTAACTGAAATATATCTATGTATACCTAAAGCTAAAAAATGGCTAACATGACTACAAGTTTGATTATCATGGATTACAATTATTAATCTGTTTTTCTTAATTATACATTACAATTTCAAATGAGTTGCACAAACATAATACCTTAAACAAGAGTAGAGATATACATATAGAATAACAAAATTAACTTTAAAATTGTGTCAATAAACTAAAATCCATAGCAATGTAAGCATTTTAAACAAGTTGTTGTTCTTTAAAAGTAGATTCAATAATCTACCCTTTCATCCTATCGTGTCTATAATATCATCTCTTTTATTCTTTAGAAAAAGATTGCAAAAAATAAAAATAAAAAAGAAAGAGATTGCATTTATAATCAACCTGCTTTAAATAAAAATAAACATTCATAAACAATATTTTGAGAATTTGGGTGTAGCTTCTCATACTACTTCCTGCTAGATGGGGGCGCTGGCATCTTATGGGGATCCTGAGAAAATTAAGAATTATGGTCAAGTCCTAACTGGAGTAGTCTGTGATGCTGTATTCTTTGAGCCAGTTGCCTCAAAGCTGTTCTGGATGTTGGATCATCTGGAGACCTCTCAAGGGGTCTTGGTATATCAAACCATATTAACCTAGAAGCAATCTATAGGTTCTCATTTTCTGTGGAAACAAAAGCAGAACCTCTTTTCCAAAGCAACATATCCTTAAACACAAATTTTAAAGTCAAGATACCTTTATATATATATATATATATATATATATATATATATTTGTTTAACTCAGCAGCCTTTACAAATATCTTTTTGCAGTTAAAAATCCCAAAGACAATATAATCCAGATTCTCTGTGTAATTTCCATCTTTACATGGCTTATTTTTATATTACTTTTACTGTCTCTTTAAAGGCTTTATTTTTTTAAACTACCTGTTTCTTTATATAACTGTCTATGTTCCTTTTCCTCTCTACTCCAAGCCTACATACATTTTTACACACACTGTACACAATTTAGAGTTTTATTCCATCTGAATCTGTCTCATTATGAATCTATAATCCTTCTCCGACCAGGAGAGATTTTAAAATGCTAAGCTGTTTGGCTAGGACCAGAAGCCTTGTCTGCTGACTCTGCCCACCTCAGCTTTTCAACATGGTGGAGGTACCCAGGAGAGTCACACTTACCCTGCTAACTCTGGGGTCCATGCTGCCATCAGGGAGCATGCAGCTGGCCTATAAACCCTTTTTGTCTGTATGATTAAAAGCTAAATCCACCATGCAGTGTGCTGCATGGCTTGGAGACACCTCTGTGTACCATGGCAGGAATTTGCCATGCTGCAATCAACCCCACATGCCATGAACCTGCCATACTGTAGCTCAAGTCTATGTGCTATGGCATTCTGTACCCTGATGTCTCTATATCTCGGCCCGCAGGAGACATGAAGTAGAAAGCTGTCTTAGCTCAATTTTAGAATTTGTCTTTAAGTTCTCTCAAGTTTTAGGTGGAAACTTGAGCCAACATGCTGGGCAGCCAAATGTAGCTGTAAAGTTTCTCTGGTCCTGCCCGGCCCTGTGGTCGGGATGAATCTCTCCCACCCATGCTTGGACCCAAATAAGCACACAAAGGTTTATAGTATTTTCAAACTATATGGCCTAATGGCTCAGGCTTCTCACTAGTTAGATCTTACAACTTTTTTTTTTAAAGATTTATTTATTACGTATACAGCATGTGTCCCTGCAGGCCAGAAGAGGGCACCAGATCTCATTACTGATGGTTGTGAGCCACCATGTGGTTGCTGGGAATTGAACTCAGGACCTCTGGAAGAGCCAGTCAGTGCTCTTAACCTCTGAGCCATCTCTCCCTAGCTCTTACAACTTAACTCAGCCCATTTCTATTAGTCTATGCATTGCCACGTGGCTTCGTGGCTTCCCGGTCTTTTCACATCTTGCGTCTCCTGACAGCAGCTCATGGTGTCTGCCCCACTCTCCTTTCCTCAATGTAGCCAGAAGGTTTTTCCAGTCTTGCCCGGCCCCAAGGTCCCACAGCAGCTTATAAAATAATCATTCAGAGGCTTAATATTAATTACCAATTGCATGGTCTATGGCAGGCCTCTTGCTAGCTAGCTCTTATATCTTAAATTAACCCATTTCTATTAATCTATGTTTTGCCACGTATTCCATGGCTTATCAGTCTGTTGGCATGATGCTTCTCCTTTGGTGGTGGCTGGCATCTCTCCCAAATCTATCCTTCTCTTTCCTGTCTCTCTCTTTCAATTTCCTGCCTGCCTGCCTCTAAGCTGCCTTGCCATAGGCCAATGCAGCTTCACTTATTAGCCAATGGGAGCAACACATATTCACAGCATCCAGAAAGATATCCCACAGCAGTCACACTATATCCAGTAGGAGCATAAGGTAGCTGGCCACACTTTCCACAGCTAGGTAACAGAGATGGCTGCTGGCACTCCCTTTCTGTGTATTCCTTTCAGGACTAGCTCATGATATGATGCCACTCACTACCAGGGTAGGTCTTCCATCCTCAGAAAACCTCTCTGACTGGCCTCATTACACATCCAGAGGTGTGTCTCCTAGGTGATTCTAATTCCAGTTAGGTTGACAACGAAGATGACACTCCACACTGAGACTAGGTGACTTGTAAGGACAGATTTCTGTTTCTTACAGTTCTGGAGGTTGAGAAGCCCAAGAGCAAGGGGCCCATGTTTGCAGGAATCCCATGTTGCATTAACCATGGCAAATCTTGCTCAAAGTCAAGAGTTCAAACTCATAATTTCAAGCTCTTTCATAATTAGCATCCATCCACTCATAAATATAAAGTCTTAACTTAAGCCATGCCATCAGGCTCCACACCCCAATGTTATCATTGTCAGGGGTTGATATTTTCAGAAGACTACAGACTTTGTTTTGTTTTGCTTTGGGGATGAAGTCTCACTAAGTAGCCCAGGCTGGCTATGAAACTTGGGATCTTCCTGCTCCTATCTAAGGCGCTAAGATTACAGGCCAATACCACCATACTGGCTCCAACACGCACTCTTGTGGGGAACATATTCAAACCATAGCCTATATAGTCATGAGTCAGCAGTCTGCCAAGGACATCTCATGTGCTGATTAAGTATTTGATATTTTCCGAGAATGAGGCCTTTGCAGTGCAATGGCTTGAGGGATTTGTCCACTTGGAATCAACAGTTGAGAGTTTCCTGGATGACTTCTCATCCTCACATTCTTTGTATTTTATTTAGTGATTCCCAACCTGGCAGCTTGGGACAAAGTGGGAACTGTTTTTCAAGTAATGATTGCCATGCCAACTCAAGCATACTGGATGTGGGATGTTTGAGGACTGGGCTTGCATTTTGAAAGATTTGTCGAGATGGTTCAAATATGGACGGCCAAGTTTGAGGGCCAACTGAGCGGGTACTCAGCGTTCATTTAGAGTTCTTAGAATTACAGTCCATAAGACTGCTAACTCACTGAATTGGATTTGTATTTATCTTATAAATAAACTTAGTGGGGTAAAACATTCCCTTTGGTAGGCAGCCATACTCCAGCAGATGGCCCCACACAAACTGGACTAGGTGAGTTATTAAAAAATAAAAAAGGACATAAACTTAGGAGAGGATGGAGAGGTGAGGGGTGGATCTGAGAGGCATTAAGAGAAGGAGGAGTGGGGTTGAATGTGGTCCAAAGATATTTGAAGAAACTCTCAAAGAATTAATACAAGAATTACACTTAAAACACCCCTTTGCTCTGTGAGACTAGTTAAATAAGTTGTTTAAATGAATACAAATATCAATATAGGCGCCATCTATTAATTTGCTGGTTGATACGCATAAGCAGCGGAGATAAACAGGAAATGTGGGGCTGAATTTATCACCTTCACCTCTAATGACTGCTGACTTCAATCACTTCACTCAGCATGAAATGGACCTCAGAATTTACGGCTCCCTTCTTGAGTGCTGAGATGCGGAATACTCAAGGGTCTTGGGAACTGTAATAAATATAAAGTATTTTTCCTAGGCTGATTTCTTTCAGCTAGTATCACTTAAAGGCTCTCATGAAACTGCATCCAAATATTGGCTTTGAAGTGCCAAGAATGGGTGGGAAAAACCCCGCACAAAGACACATAAAAATAATGGCAAACCACTCTGACTTCCATCCAGCTCCATTTCCCTTCCCACAAGGCGAGGGTAATAGTGACTGATAAGTCTCCACAACGTAAGGTGAATTAACAGGGTAATGGCTGGATCCTCATCTGCTCTGTGCCTGGCCAAGGGTGCCAAGGAGCATGATGTCAGATCACCCAAGAGGCATGTTTTTAAATAAGAGAGAAGGTGTCAAAACTCATAGCAATTAAATACTGTGTGAGCTGCAAGCTAGAAGGCATTGCCCCATAATATTTAATTTACTAAGCTACATTATTACATATAAAAACTTGTATTTAGGCATTTAGGCCTTGTTTTTGAAGACAGAAACCAAACTGCTGGGGAGTTAGTATTATGTTCCTTAAATGCCCATGGAGAATTGTCTATAAGAATTAGGCTAGTTTGGCTAGAGCTAGTGTATTGGGCATGAGCTAAGCTTGGGGTTCTTGGGGATATAAAGAAATCTCAAGATGAAAACCTCACAGCAATTTATTTCATTGAATGGATTATTTTTTTTCTGAAGAGAGAGTCCAGGCTAGATCAAAAGAACCTATTAGGGTTGAGGAAACTATTAAAAATAAAAACAGGGTGCAAAGCTTCTCTTGGCTTCCCTTGACCATGCCGGGCTTCAGTAAAGAAGGGATGGACAATAATTCACAAATATAATGCACAAGCCAATCGTGTCAGGTGACCTAGACTGTAGACAGCGTCTAACACTTTAGTCTATCTCCCGAATGCTGCTTGGGTCACACAACTAACTTCCTTATTGGTGTTAATAATTAATATACCATTATTAAGTAACACAATTGACTAACTAATTGGCACACTTTAATGGGAAGAAAGTATCCGTTGTCTACCTGAAATTATCATTGCACCTTTACCCACTAATCTATCTCAACTGCCCTTAAATAAGGAAAACAGATTGTCTTGAATATTAGCATATGTATTTTTCTACACACAAAACACAAGATTTGACGATATAATTTTTAAATTGAAATTTATCATTAAAAGGATAATAAAAGAAGGAATAATGGCTATGAGTGCTTTAATAACAAAGTGTATGACTTATATAATAAAAACTGTAAAACAAGATCTAAATAAGCAGAGAGATGGGCTGCTATTGAGAAAAATACAAACATGATTCTAATTCTTGTGATAATGAATGTGTAATTATGATGTAGTTCCCATTGGAACCATGGTGCTGTATTTTACTCCTTCAAGCTAATAAAATATCATAGGCTAGGCAGCTTGTAGATTTATTCCTCCTGGTTCTGGAAGCTGAGCCATGCAAGATCCGGACTCAGGAGTATTTGGTGTCAGGGGATGTTTATTCCTTGGCTTAGAGATGGTGCCTTCCTGCTGGGCTCTCACATGCTGAAAGGGGTAAGCCAGACTCCCAGACCTCTTATAAAGGCAGGTCCCATGTGGAGGGCTTTGCCACATTCACCACCTTGTGGGTTAGGATTTCAGTGCTTGAACCTTTGAGCAACACGAAGACAGAGGCCATAACAAGTCACTTTACAGAGTTGCCATACATTATTTTAAAATTCACTTGAAAATACAAGTGAACATCCAAGAAGAGGCAGGGAAATTGTGAAAACAAAGGGTAGAAATGGGGAGACTCACTTATCAGTCTTAATCTGTAACATGGAATCATTGTCATCAAAATCTACACTAACGTAGTGGGAAAGTGTATGAGTAGATCAACTGACCCCAGTAAATAGACATATCTAGAAGAGTCCAAATCTGGGAAATGTACCATTTCAATTTAGTGGATGTGGGTGATTTATCTTTTCAGCATGACTGTAAAGTGGACATCGATCTAGAAGAAGGCTGAGCTAACCCCACTTCACACCAACCACAGAAATAAGTTTCTGATGACAGAGACTTAAATGGAAGAAATAAAGAATATGAACATATAATGTACATGGTTTATAATATAAAATATATACTCAGTGGCATAAGAGCTCAGGCACAGGGAGACTAACTAGATTACATTTCACCTCAGTTTAGGAAATGAGACAAAGCCCTCCTGACTGCAGGAGGGGGTCACAAGTTGCTAGGATGTCACTTTTATTTTCTTTGCAAACAAAGCGCACTGCACACAAACATGCTCACCTTTCTGTATCTGCAGGAGCGTAAGGAATGACGTTCACCAAGTGCATCAGTCTGTCCCTCTTGTGAGGTAGAGGGAACCAGAATGGTATTGATGTTGTCTTGATGTGACTTGGAAATATTCCACTTTTTTCAATTAACATAGTTGTTTTATAAAATTTAAAAATAATACTTTTAAACATCTAGCCTAATTGGAAGTGGAAACACCAAGAAGAGTGATTTAGATTTAAAGTATCACAGCCATTATCCTATAGTGGTAAGGAAAAGATAACTACGTGAATGACTGAGTTATTAGTTATTAGAAACTAATGTACACACAGAACGATGGCAGCCTGGGGTGGGGATGCACGGGTGTAGGGCAGAGCCCTTGCTCTCTGACAAACTCTGCCTGGGAAATAGAGTGCTGGAGATTATTTAAATGTGGTGACTCAAGTCCCTCAAAGGCTTTCTGACTGTTTTATACCTATAGGTTTTGTTTTGTTTCCAGTCAACAAAAATGTGAAATTTCCTTAGCATGTTACAGAGTTTAAAGTGTGGCATGTCTGCTTTAGGAGGAGTTGTAGAAATTAACCAAACTGGACGAGACCCAAGGGAATAGATTAAAACCTGTTTGTTGGAGGGGAGAGATTAAAACCTGTTTGTTTGTTGGAGAGAATAGATTAAAACCTGTTTGTTTTTTGGAGGTATCTGAGAAATTTGTTAAGCAGTTAAGACTCTAGCTCTGGGACCAAGCTTTGCTTAGAGATAAATGGTCTCATTTCTATAAATGGGCTCTCCCCTAGTTTTAATAATGCAGGTGTTCTGGGAGCGAAAATGTGGAGACATAATCATTTTTGTTAATTTTAGTAGTATAGGCAGACTGTGCCTGGAGAAGGCTCTGGGTTTTTTAAAATGGAAGCCTCCATGGGAGGTGGGATGTAAAATAGAGTGGGTGGAAGCCCAGCCCTCCTTCTTGGGAGCTGGGTTAGAAATGCCAAGACAGCTCAGTGCGTAAGTCACTTGCACCGCAAGCCTGAGGACCAGAGTTCAGAGCCTCAAACCCATGTAAAAGCTTGGGGGATAGCAGCACCCAGCACTGATAGGGAGATGGCGTCCCTGGCGCAAGCTGGTGCCTGGACTGGCCAATGAGTGGACAACCTACTATAGTAAAATAAAGTGGAAAATGATGAAGCGCGATACTTAGTGTCAAGCTCTGGCCTTCACATGCACACACATACACACGTGTACACCCTCCCATGTCCCCCCATCCTCTCCCCAGGGAGGGAAAGGAGACCCCCAGGCATTACCTGGCCTTCACACATTCCTCACCTATAGTCTTTTTGTAAGAATTTTCTTACCCAAGCTTGCCAATCAAGATTAATCACTCTAGACAAGGTGTTGAGCTCATGAGCTGGGCTCTAGAGACAAACAGCCCAAGATGCTCTGGAAGCTACCTCCGCTGACTGTGCTCCCTGACAAGAGTTCACTCCCTTTGACATATCAGGCACTCTCACCCTGCACAGCCCACAGCTGTGGGGCCAGGAAGCTAGATGTCCCCTGTGAGTCATTAGAAAGGATGGAGAGCTAGTGAGACACACTGGTGGAAACAGCGGGACTCTTGCCTCCACACTTTTGTTCCCAAACCCAAAGGTCTTCATATTGATGACACATCTCCCAGCTCCATGAAGAAGTCTCGGTTTGAAGTACCTTAGGACCCTGGAGACACTGACAATGACAGAGCGTAGCATCTATGCTAGCATTGGGCTTCAGCCAGCAGAAAGTTGTTCTTGAGCTTCTGCGGGAGGCCACCTCTGCATGGTGTGGTTGATGTGGTTAGGGGCAAATTGAACTGGTCTCATGGTGTGGAGTTCCCTGTAGTCGATCTGCTCCTGCGTGGGGGGTTGTGTATGAGTTCACACCAAGAGATCGGGAAGTTTATAAGCATCCAAACTGATGCAGAATGAGGATCTGTGGGCTACATACACAAGAGCAGTTGTCCCTTTAGAGAGGATGAATCATGGGCCCTTTCCAGAGGAAGACACTCAATACAGGTGGCGAGTGGGTCTCTGGAGATAGTGCCGTACTGCAGCTCCCTGTTAGCGTCCATGGCTGGAAGGTCAGTCAGTCCCAGCAACAGCGCCATCACAGGAGCCGTGCTGCTGGGGGTGGGTAGCCACCACCTCGTCCCCGTCATACCAGATCTGGGTGGCCTGTGACGAAGACAGGCTAGCACCAGCTGAGCAGTCATGTTCCAACCTGCTCATAGTCACTGTTTCTCCATGGCAAATTCTTTGTAAAGTCTGTAACTGTCTCGTGTTCCCAGGAGCCATCCAGCCATAAATTTGCCTCATCTCCTACAGTCCATAGCAGGGTGTTAAATCCAGTGTCTCAAGAGAGTGTGACAAGCTTGTGGCCCCTTGTTTATCTAGTCATATATTCTAGCTTCTCTGATCACCAACTCAATCCCCTGGCTCCTGTTCTTTGATGCTGACTCTTTCTTCCTGCTTCTGTGGGATGCAGTCTCCTTCTCCACTTAGTAGACCAGGCCTCTTCTCAGAGGATGCTGGGACTTAACCGGATTTACCCACCCAATTCACAGCAGGAGAAGGCTGCATCCTAACAGGACACTTGTGCTGAGAGAAGAGACACTGTGGTGTCCTACCTGAATGAAGTTCTTAACGTAGGGACAGGAGGATTTTTCCAGTCCCTGGGGACACCCACCCAGATGTCCCATTCCACATTTCAGAGCCCATTTTTCTCAACTAGAGCCTTGACTTTGGCCTAACAGACCCAACTTGCCTGGGCATCTTTGCAATCTGTGTCTCTATTAAGTGCTGACTGCATACCTCAGCTGTGACTCTATTAAGTGCTGACTGCATACCTCAGCTGTGACTCTATTAAGTGCTGGCTGCATACCTCAGCTCTGACTCTATTAAGTGCTGACTGCATACCTCAGCTGTGACTCTATTAAGTGCTGACTGCATACCTCAGCTGTAACTCTATTAAGTGCTGACTGCATACCTCAGCTGTGCTCAACTTCCACCGCTAAACACGGGCTGCATTTCAAGGCTGTTTGGGGTTTATTTTACTTTAAAGATTTATTTATTTTTATTTTATGTGTAAGTATGATTGCTCATGTGTGTATAACATGTGCATGCTTGGTGCCCGGGGAGACCAGAACAGAGTATTAGACCCCTGGAAGTGGAGTTCCAGACTGTTGTGAGCTGCCAGGGGGTGCTGGGAACAGAACCCAGGTCCTCTGCAAGAAAACTGCTGAGCCATCTCTACAGCCCTTGTCTGGGGGTTCTTAGTTGGGTCAATTAAGGTAAAATTTTACACACCGCATAATTTGGATGCACAGTTTGGTCAGGTTTGACAAGTGTGTACAACAGAGAGGAAAAACCAGGAAAAGGAAGTATAGAGTACCGCCTTCACCAAGGGTGCCCCGTACTGTAGGGGCATGCTGTACCCCCTGGGCCAGCCCTGGAGCCATGGATCAGATGCCCTCCCATTCTGATGACTTTTTATACAGTATTGTGTAGGTGGAGTCATAAGTCAGCTCTCTTGTATCCGGCTCTTCCCACTTGAATGCATTTGAGAGTCATCCATGCTTCTCATATCAATATTTCATTCCTTTTTATTGCAATAGATTCCACTGTATGGCTGCGTTGAAATGTGTTTATCCATTTCCCATTAGGCATTTGATTTGTTCCAGTTCTTAGTGATTATGAATTGAACAGCTATGAAATTTCATGTCCACATGTTTATGGGATATGTGCTCTCATTTCTCCTGGGTAAATAGCTAGAGTGAGGTTGGTGAGTTATATGATATTCTGTGTGCTTAAGTTTGTTTTTATCAATTTTTTAATTTTTATTTTTTGTGTATGTGTATGAGTGTTTTGCCTATTTGTCTGTGTACCGTGTACATGCCTAGTTCCCAAGAAGACCAGAGGAGGACATTGGATCCCCAGAAGTGGAGTTAGAGATGGTCGTGAGCAGCCATGTGAGTGCCAGAAACGAAACCCAGGTCCTCTGCAAGAACAGCAAGTGCTCTTACCCACTGAGCCATCTCTCCATGCTGAAGTTTATTTTTTTAAAGAATTAGCAAGAAACTGAGATTGCTCAGCGGGTGGAGACACCTCCTGCCAAGCCTGACAACCAAAGTTCAGTCCCCAGGATCCACGTGGTGGAAAGAGAGAATCAGTTCTCCTGGGATGTCCTTCCAGCCTCCACATGCATGCCATGGCATGGACATAACCTTCTGTAAGTAAGTTAGTTAGTTAGTTAGTTAGTTAGTTAGTTAGTTAGTTAGTTAGTAAATGCAATTGTAAAAGAGCGAGAGAGGCTGTCAGTCGGGTACAGGAGTTTGCCACACAAAGCTGAAGAGCTAAATTCAATCCCCAGAATCCAAGTAAAGGTGGAAGGAGAGAGCCAACTTCACAAGGTTGTCCATAGACCTGTACATGCACTCTGTGACGCGTAACACACATCCACCAACATAATCTTCTCTACTTCAAAAACTGGTGAACCTGCTGGCTGTAACGCCAGCACTGTGGGGGCTTCAGAGAAGATCACAAATTTGAGCCAGTGTGGGCTGTGTAGCAAGACCCTGCCCCATCAACCACGGAAAAGCAAACTGTGTAGCACAGAAGCTTCCGTTTGCACCTCACTGGCAATCTGTGGGAGCTACAGGGGTTACACATCTTTGTGAGGATGTTGTGACACTTCTGTTATTTATTTTAGTGATCAAATTAGAGTCTCTATTGCTCTTGATGCTTCTTCCATAAATACTTGGGGGGAAATCTATTCAAGTCTCCTCCTTATTTAAAAAATTTGTGTGTGTGTGTGTGTGTGTGTGTGTGTGTGTGTGTGTGTCTGTGTCTGTGTGTGTGTGTGTCTGTGTGTTGTACTTAACAAGTATGTACGGGTATTGTCTTAGGGTTTCTATTGCTGTGAAGAGACACCATGACCACAGCAACTTTTATAAAGAAAAACATTTAATTGGGCCTGCTTTGCATTTTCAGAGGTTTAGTCCATTATCATCATGGCAGGAAACATGGCAGTCTGCAGGCAAACGTGGGGTGTGCAGGCAGACATGGTGCTTGAGAAGGAGCTGAGAGTTCTACATCTTGATCTGCAGGCAGCAGCAGAAGACTGTCCTACTGGGCATAGCTTGGGCATATGAGACCTCAAAGCCCACCCCCACAGTGACACACTTCTGCCAACAAGGACAAATCCACCCCAACAAGGCCAAACATTCAAACACAGGAGACTACAGGCACCATACCTATTCAAACCATCACATTCCACTCCCTGGCCCCCATAGGCTTGTAGCCATAACATAATGTAAAATACATTTAGTCCAACTTCAAAAGTCCCCATAGTCTGTCACAGTCTCAACAATGTTTAAAAGTCCAAAGTTCAAAGTCTCTTCTGAGATTCATGGAATCTCTTAACTGTAATCTCCTACAAAATAAAAAATTTTTAAAAAGCAGATCACATACTTCCAACATTTAATGGCACAGGAACCATATATTATGGTTCCAAAGTTGAGCATAGTGAGGAAATACTGGACCAAAGCAAGACTGAAAACCATCTGGGCACACTCCAAATTCTGCATCCCCATGTCTGATGTCAATACGCTCTTCAGATCTCCAACTCCTCTCAGTTTGGTTGACAATAACACACTTCTTTCTCTTGGGCTGGTTCCATTTCCCTGTTAGCAGCTCTCCTCAGCAGGTATCCCATGACTCGGGCATCTCCAACATCTTGGAGTCTCCAAGGCAATCCAGGGTTCACCTTCACAGCTTCACTCAGTGGCTGCTATGGGCCTCCATTCAGGGGCACTCCTGACATATGACTGACCTTAGCAGCTTTCTTTAGTTGTGGAGGAAGATTCCATAACCCCTTTCTTCTATCCTTGGCTCTAAAGTGAGAATCATGTGACCAAAGCTGCCAAAGTCTTCTGCTTGCTGGAGTTGGAACATGGTCCTCTCATTCAATTACATCTTCACCAGCTTTCTGTCTTTCACTGCCTAAGCTTGGCTGTCCTGAAGCTGGATCTGTAGACCAGGCTGGTCTTAAACCCTGAGATCTGCCAGCCTCTGCCTCTGGAGTCCTGGAATTAAAGGTGTGCACCACCACACCTGGCTTTAAGCTTTTCTTTAATTCCTTTTTGCAAGTTGGAAACTTACCTGGGTGGGATCTGAGGTCACTACTCCCTTTATTCCATTTTTTAATTTGTTTATCTCCTTGAACATAGGGGTTAGCTCCATTCCACTTCCTGGTGCTCCTTTTCTCCTCATATTGTACATTTTGTATTTTTCCTTGCTCAGCTTGCTCCTTTTCATTATAAAGCTTCTTTAGAGTTAACACTAATCACCACACAAACAGAGTCTATACTAAGCTGTTTTGAGTTCTCTGACAACAGAATTAATCCAAATATCTTCACTTTAGCCTCAGGCAGACTCTTCAGACAAGGGAAAAAAGTAACCACATTCTTCACCAAACTATCACAAGAATGATCTCTAGGCAACATACTAAAATTCTTCTCCCCTGAAACTTCTTGAGCCAGGCCCCCACATTTCAAATCACCTTCAGCACCACTGTCTCCTATGTTCCTACTAGTATGGCTCATTAAGCAGCATTTAAAGCATTCTGCTGCTTTCCTAACCCAAACTTCTGTCTTAGTTTGGGTTTCTATTGCTGTGAAGAGACACCATGACCACAGCAACTCTTATAAAAGAAAACATTTAATTTGGGCTAGCTTACAATTTCAGAGGTTTAGTCCATTATCATCATGGTGAGACATGGTAGTGTGCAGGCAGACATGGTGCTGGAGAAGGAACTGAGAGGCCAAACACACTCCAACAAGGCCACACCTCCTAATAGTGCCACTCCCCACGGCCAAGCATTCACACATATGAGACTATGGGGGCCATACCCACTGAAACCATCGTACCCATAGAATCCAGAGGAGGGTGCTTGATCCCCTGCAGCTGGAGTCACAGGTGGTTTTGAGCCTATATGTGTATGCTGGGAGCTGAACCCAGGTCCTCTGTAAGTGCACCTGTGCTCTTAACTGCTGAACTGTCTCTCCAGCCCCTCCTCCATACTTTTAAAATGGTACCACGTGTGGAGTAATGGTTAATCTCCACAGTCAGTTTGACAATGTCTAGACTCACTTGGGAGACAGACCTCTAGAGGTACCCATGAGATGGTCTTGATTAGGTTAACTGAGGTGGGAAGACTTGCCCACTCTGGGCAGCACCATTCCCTGAGATCCTGGATTGTATAAAAAGGAGACCATGAGCAGGGCACCAGCATTCATCACTCTCTGCTTCGTGACTTTGTATGCAATGTGACCAGCTGTCTCACTCTCCTGCCGTCTTGACTTCCCCGTCATGATGGACTGTACCTCAAACCATGAACCAAATAAACCCCCTTCCTTCCTTTCTTCCTCCCTCCTTCCCTCTTCCTTCTCTTTCTTCCCTCCCTCCCTCCAACCCTCTTTTCTTTCCTCCCTCCTTCCTTCCATGTTACTTTTGTCAGGATACTTTATCATAGCAACAGAAATAACTAAGACATATGGTATTTAGTAGCTCTTTCCCATAATCCCTCTTCAGGTCAGAAAAATCCTCCAAGGTTGTTGTCTTCATGGTTTTCCACTCCCCTCATAGGGCCTGATTTCCCACATCACCACTGAAGAGAGCTTTAGAAAGTGGACCACAGCTTCCTCTATGCCCTACACTCCATTCCAGATGGGATCCTTCTCCCTACCCAGTGAGTCATTCCCCAAACCTCGCTTCCTACTGTCTTTCTTGAATAGATCTGGTTCTAACTGTGACAGCTCAGTTTTCTGAGAAGCATGTATCAGAGGAAACTAAAAGTGTAAAACAGTTACTGGACAGAAGACCTGGGAAAGAGAAGAGTCAACCCTCAGGTCACAATGGAGGGCTGACATCTGTGAAGGGCAGGGAAAGGCTCAAACGGAAGTACACATCAGAAATAATCTTAGCCCCAGAAGTGGAGAACTCCAGAGCTCCTGCTGGTCCTTAGAAGAGTCCAGTGACCAACTCTGCTGTACTGTACCATTGCCTGAAAGCAATCTCTGGAGGCCATGACCTTGTAGTGCACCCCCTGGTGGAAACCATGGGTACTGCACTGGAGCCTGTCAATTCAAAGCTGGATTCTTTGAAGGGAAAATTAAATGGCCCAGCTATATAACTGCCAGCAGCTTTACTTGGGATTATACAGGCAGAGATGGAGGGGGACATGGCTGAGACAGAAGACTCAGTAGATGTATATCAAAAGAGGGGCTTTGGGGAAAGTGTGGGATTATCCAGAAAGAGTTTCACTAAACTCTCCTATCTCCTCCACTGCCCATAGTCTCTCTCAGTCACCAGCAGTAACTGAAGTATGAAAAAATCTAGAAATAAACAGTTCCTAACTTTTGAACACTGTTTGTTACAGCATATAGCTGTAATTGTTCTTTTTTATTATTAGTTGATGCTGTGAAACTCCTATTTCACCTAATTCATAAAACAAACTTTTTTTTTTCAGGTATAGAAAGAAAAAGATCCAGAGTGTGGCATTGCCCACAGTTGGGTTGTCTACGGAGGGTCTTGGCTGAGGGGGGCTGCTGTGCAGTGGAGACCTTCCCTCTGTCTTCCCTCTCATTACTTGTCAGCATTTCCAGTCCGAAGGTGACAGAGAGATCATCCAACTTCACAGGGCGACCACCTTCCAGGCTGACATGAAACTAACTTTGACCCCGTTTTGCAGTTTAAAAAAAAACACACAAAAGCACCAATCCTTTAAAATCATATCTTTAAATAAAACAGTATTCTAGTCTTTTCCATGACTCACTCATCCTTCACCCAGCTACCAAATATATCTTCCTGAAACATTCTCTCACACATTTTCTCTTGAATGACCTGTTAACAGGACTCTGGGCCCCACCTCACTCTCTCACTCCTTTTGCTATTGTTCAATACAAACCACCCTCTGCAGGCCTCCTTTTGGGGATATAAATGCTTCTTCCACACTTTGCCTTCCCACGTCCCCCACTATGGCTATTAGACAATTTTGGATTAAGCTGTTCCTATGACTGTGAAAGTATTGTCCACAGGAGACGTGTAAGATATCGTGATTGTATTGACCATTTCTTGCCCAGTTGCTGTTTCCTACACAGAAAACCATCCACCAATTTTCTACAAAATGTTCATGTATTATCCCCAAACTACAAAGTCGTGTGTGTGTCCTAATCTCAGCAGACGCATTAGGCAACTTCAATGTCATTTTCTTTCTCCGCATTGTACCCTTCCTGGACTTACTGACATCACCCAGGACTTCCCAGCACAGTCCCCCTGGAAACTCCCACTGCCACCCTTTGGGGTCAGATGCCCAATTTCCTTTTTTGGGTTACGGGGTCATGTCAGCTAAGCACACCATCCACGAGCTTCCTGAAAGAGAAATGGAAGAGAAATTTGTTGAGACCTTGTACATTTTGTGTGTCCCTTTACCCACGAATTTGCTAGTCTAGACATCTGGAGAGTTACAGCTTGAACATACTTTCTGGCAGTCTCTAACAGGCATTGCTATTTTGTCTCTTAACATGATATCTAAGAAAAAAGACTCCAAAAAGTAAAGGAGTAGGTCACTGAGAGAAGAACTTTCTAGAACAGTGTTTCTCAACCTGTGGGTCTCAATCCCTTTGGGGTAACATATCAGATATTTTGCATATCAGATATTTACATTATGATTCATAACAGTAACAAATTTATAGTTATGAAGTAGCAATGAAAATAATTTTATGGTTGGGGGTCACTACAACATGAGGAACTTTATTAAAGGGTCACAGCATTAGGAAGGTTGAGAACCACTGAGCTAGATCATAGGTATTTGGTACAAAGAGTCTACAGGAGTGGACTCAGCCTGTAGAATAACAAGACCCACAAAAACTGCGGAGGGAGGGGAAGGTAAAGGGTAAGGTCAAGAGGTCAGTGATTATATCCCATTAGCACTGAGTGAAGGTCCTTATAAGCTTGGGCTTTATCCTCAGTAAGCTAGGCAATGAAGACACACAGGCAGAAATGTCAGTCTACTATGTATGGACACACACTGGACTAAGGAGAGACCAAAGGCAGAAGCAGGAAGGTGGTAAGTGACTACTGTAAGCCAGGCAAACCATAACACATTCGTTCCCAGATAGTCGGATTCCAGTTAGTGAGGAAAGTGTCCAGAAGTTTCTGGTTGTGCTTTGAACTTGGAGCCAACAGGATATGCTGATGAATACAGGAATGAGCTGATGATCCAGGGTGCGGGAAGAGGGCAGTCCAACATGACACAGTGCTTTGACGCTGGGTGAATGGAAAGGAGGAGTGGTTTGAGATGGAAAAGTCTGCAGGGAGCACAGGGCCTTCATTCTGGACATCTTATTTGAGATTCCCATTAGACATCTACAGAGAGAGCTCAAGTGGGGAGCTGTATATGTGAGTTAAGAAGAGCAGTCTCGGCGAGGAATGTGGGCTGTGATCTGTCCACACAACAGATCAGTGTGATGGAGGAGTCTGAGACATGAGTTACACCTGCTGCATTGCTGTCAGGGATTCCTGAAGACGACACAGGAGACTGAGAAGGAATGGCTGCAGAGGTGGAGAGGGAATCAGGGGACAATTACACGAAGAAGGATGTGGTTGGCTGCTGACTGAGAAGTTAGGCAGGAGCTGAGACTCAGGAGCACAGAGGTCCTGGTGACTGAGCAGCTCTGCTCAACAGTGAACACGTGACTTGAGTAGGTTCAAGAAGTCAGACAGGAAACATGGAAAACCATTTACAGTGTGTCCTGGAGCAGAGACATGAGAAAGAAGTTTTCTGTGGGCATGCATGTTTGCATGTGCATTTGTGCATACATGCATGAGTGTATGTGTGTGCATGCATGTGTGTGTGCACATGTGCACATTCCTGGCATGCATGTGTGGAGACCAGAGAAGGACTTCAGTTACTTGATGTTTTATACTCTACCTTAGTCCCTAGAGGCAGGATCTCTCACTGAACCCAGAGCTAAGCTGGTGGGCAGCAGGCCCCAGCAATCCTCCTGTCTCTGCCCCAACAGCTCTGGGGTTACAGGTGCACACAGACACCTGGCTTTCCACACGATGCTGGGATCCGAACTCAGATCCTTATGCTTACACAGCAAGTACTCTTACTCACTGAGCCACCTCTCCAGCCTCAGCTTTCGTTGTTTTAAATGGAAGAAATTATAGTACAGTTGCTCTCGGATGGAGCTGATGGGGCAGTTGTTGCTGTAATGTTCAAGTGAGGAGAGAGAATCCAGATGGGCAGAGCTTGTCTTAGCTTGAGCTTGGACGGTGTGTGTTCCCCAAAGAGCAGGGCACAGGGCAGAGCTGCCTTTGGGTCGCTCTCATTTTCCTGATGAATTATGACATAAGGACAGTAACTTCAAGGGGAGGTGAGAGAGGGAAGGAGCAGATCAAGAGAAAACTCCAGGAGTCCTTTAACAGGAGGAGAAAATCACTGAACAGGGGTACTGGGCAGTGAACAGACTATGAAAATGTAGTGGGAGCCAACGGGTACAAAGGCCTCGCTGGATTTTTAATGACTGTGGGGCAGAACTGTGTAGGATGTTCCTTCAGCCACATCAACTGGATGTATGTGCAAATAGAATGGTGGGCAGCTGGATCAAACCAAGACTGGGTTCTTGTTCTTAAGAAAGTGAAAGAAAGTTCAAGAGAGCTAGAAACGCATGTGAGGCAAGTTTCTAGCAAGCCATTGACTCTGGACTGCATGGGGACACACGATGTGACAGACGCGGGGGGGGGGGGGGTCAAGTAACTGATGCTCACTCCAAAGGAAAGGAAGTGTTGGAAGAGTTGGGAAGCTCAAAGGAATGAACAAAAGACAAAACAATGAACAGTTGTAAGAAACCAGGAAGCGCAGACATGACCAGCCACACTGGTGGAAGCCCGTGAACTGTGGACTGGTGGCTGTGGAGCCCCCATGGGACTGGACTAGGCCCTCTGGATATAGAAGATGGTTGTTTGGCTCGAACTGTTTCGGGGGCACCCAGGCAGGGGGATCGGGACCTGTCCCTGGTCTATGGGCAGGCTTCTGGGAATCCGGTGCCTGTGGTGTGACACCTTGCACAGCCTTGGTGCAGTGGGAAGGGGCTTGGACTTGCCTAGGCTCAGTGAGCTGGGCTCTGCGGACTCCCTGTGGAAAACCTTGATTTGGGGGATGTGGGGATGTGGGGTGGCTTGGGAGAGAGGGCTGGGGGATGGGAGGAGGGAGGAGGTGGAATCTGTGGGTGGTATGTAGAATGAGTAGAAAATTTCTTAATAAAGAAAAATGAAAAAAAAAACACTGAAACAAACACATTAACAGACTTAAAAAAAAAGAAACCAGGAAGCTTGAAACTAAAATGATTCAATCAATATCAATTCAGTTATGGGTATCTTTTTTGTCTCCTCTTCCTCTTTCTTGATTTTTGAGGCAAAACTTCACCATGTAGCCAAAGTATTGCCTTGAACTTTCTATGTAGTCCAGGGTAGTCTTGAACTCATGACCCTCCTTTTACCTCCCTAGTGCTGACACTACAGGTATACTTCACCACACCCAGCTTTCATCTCCAATTTCTGAGGTCATCAATATTGCATTTTCAAAATGTTCTTTTCATTGTTCCGTCCAACTGCTTTTGTTCATGTACCTGTCTGTGGTTCGTGTTGGAGACTTCCACCATGTGTCTGCTGATACTTGCTCATATTGTAGCGAGTACTTTGAAAACTGAGGTAAAGTGCCATGTCTTTACACTGTCAATTGCTAGTGTTTGTTGTACAGCAACCAGTCAGGCACCTGCCAGTCACTGGGAAACTTTTGAATGTTAGCATGTGTTTTCTCCAGCGGATGGTTTTGTCCAAGGGGACTCTTCTGATTCTCCACCAAGGAAAGGGAAGGACAATAGGGTCTCATTAATCAGTAGGTGACATGTGCACATGACTCAGTCCCCCTTTTCAGTCTTACTCCCATTCCCTGCCAAACTCAGGACTGTTGAGTTTAAAGACTCTGATTCCATTACCCCAAACTAAGCTTTCTTCTGCCTGCTGGGTTGGCTGCTGCGCTGAGGAAGAAGGAACACTGAGTCCATCTGTGGTCCCTGTTGATCTGCCCTTGCAGTTTTCCTGAAGTGTAACATTAGCTTTTGGCCACATAACAGATCCCTGCGGTGATCAATGTGTAACTGGAAAGGGAGATATTACAGTTCACAGCTTCACAGGTTCCAGTCCATGCTCGGTGGCTTTGCTGCTGCCTGTTACGAGGGCAGCTCGTGAATCAGAAAAACTACTTACCTCATAGCAGGTCAGCAGAGAAAGAAGATGCACTCTAATGATGTAAAATCTCCCACCAGGCCCCTCTTAAAGGTTCCATCACTTTGGAACTAAGGATATAATGCAGTTATCCGTGTGCCCATGGTGGCACATGCCCAGCATCCCAGCTCTAGGAAAAGAGGCACAGGCAAGAGTCTCAGAAGATCGAGGGCATTCCTGGCTAAGTAGGGCATTGAGGGCAGTGGCCTTCACTCTGGACCTTTTTAGACCTAAGCTACAGGAAGAAGTAACAAATACTCATGAGTTTTAAGCCTGCCTGGGGTTTTAAAGTGGAGATGGGTGCTTCTCACTTCTGACAGTGTCCAGGGCAGAGCAACCTTCCTGCTCCTCTGTTGACTTGGCTCCTTCTGGTCTGATTGTGTCAATCAGTTTGCATTCCCTTGATTCCTCTGGAGTCAACCTGGTGGCGGGTCCATCCACAGTGCCTCTTATCCTCCGTGTCTGCTCTCACTCCTTCCACACTAAAGAGCTTGCTTAATTCCTTTTCTGGAATCGTGATAAACACATGTGTTCTGTCCACAACGTTGAGGGCAGTCCAAACTGCTGAACAGTAGAAATAGATACCCAGAGTTCCTTGTTCCATGGTCTTCCAATCCATTTCTGCTACCCTGCAGCTTCTGTGAGCCTTTCCCAAGCACACTAAGTTTCTCATCCCACATGCCAGCCTCAGTCTGCTTCTGTCTGAACATCTTCCCCAGACTGTAAGCATTTGCTCAACCTTCTCACAAGGCAGCCTGGGTTTGTTGAGGGATGAACACCTTCAAGCATAAGGAATATAACTTGAGATTAATAGCCAACTTTAGAAAAATTATTGCTGTTATTATTTATTTATTTATTTATTTATTTATTTATTTATTTATTTAGGCTTTTGGAGACAGGATTGCTCTGTGTAACACCTGTGCTGTCCTGGATCTCGCTTTGTAGACCCAGCTGGCCTGAACTCAGAGATTCACCTGTCTCTGCCTCCAGAGTGCTGGGATTAAAGGCGTGCACCACCACCACGTAGCAACAGCCAACTCTTATACCTCAGTGGGACTGTGATCAGACATGATGTGTGGCTGTTTAAAGATCCCCAGTGAAATTGTGTCCAAGTCGCTCACAGTCGTACCCATACATTAACTGGATTTTCTTTCTTTTTTTTTTTTTTTCCTCTCTCTCTCTTTCTCCTATGGGAGCTTTCTTTTCTGGGAATTCTCTTCAGAATAAACTGGTTGTACCCAAGGCTTTGTCTCCGGGTCTGACTTCAAAAGAACTTAACTGAAGAGGCACTGGGGAGTGAGCAAGGAAACGCATTCTCGATGGTATGAAGAGAGCAAAAAGCGCATGCGCAGCAGTAGTTACTGTGGCTGGGCAGCCCCCGACACTTTGAAGGATTATAGTTAGCAAATTTCCTGTCCATGGTGCACTTAGAGAGAAAGATGAAAGAAGCTTGCTGTACACAGGAGTGTTAATGCCACCAAAGCTATGGGGACTGTGACCATAAGCAACAGTGTTCTGGTCTTTCTAACTGCCTTAAAAGAGTTGGAGAAGGAGTAAGAGATTTACACCATCCAACTAACAATTCAGGCCATAGTAACAAGGCCAAAAGGCCCTCCTAAAAGCACGTAATTCATTTCATATGCTGCAGCCAGACGGGGAATGTTCTGAAAAATTGGGCCTAGGATAAAATAGACTGGAAGACCCAGTCCAGGCCTCTTTTAAAGGAGTCAAAGTTCTGGGGAAGGAGATAGGCCCTGAGAAGCCTTGGGACATAGGGTCGGTCACAGTCTCTGAATCACCTAGCCTTGCAGAAGGACCCTGCACCCTGCGAGCTGAGGAAGACACTATCCTCTGGCCTTGAGTCTCCTCGGAAGCAGACACCTTATAGACAATGCTTCTCTCCCTCAAGGTCAGCTCCTGCCTCTCCCCATGGTCTTCAGAAACTAGGGTCAGGTCTCAGGATAACCAGAGGGAGAGGTCACAGTTGCCGCTGCTAGAGATGGGATGATCTGTAACGATGGATGTCATGAGATCCCTTCATCCAATTACTCTTCCCCAAAGCCATTTGTCATTCTCCTCCTTAAGAATCTGGGAAACTGAAATTTCCTCCCCTTGATCTGAATGGGACTTCACTGGCTTTGATCAACGAACAGCGCACAGCAGAAAGGCTGCTGTGTATTTTCTAAAGCAGGTCCTAAAAGGTGAGAAAGCATCTGCTTTTAAAGAAGTCATTTGCCTCTGTGCGTCTGAGCTATCATATCAGAGCATCACCTACCCGGGTGCCACCATGCTGTCAAGAGCAGACCACATGAAGGGCATGGGGATTGTTTGCTGGTGGTGAATGTAAATTCTTATTGTGTCTTGTGGCCACAAACTGCTTTTGGGAAAGCCTCATCGTCATTTTCTTAGGCTGTATAGAGGGGGCAATGCACCATTTACTCCCTGGCCCTGGGCCATTCTTGTGGTTACTGTACAGTCTGAAGGGACCCTGATCACCTTGACATTCTACACAGCATCATTCTGGTCCATCACATAAATGACAGCTGGTACCTGGACTTGATTTCCAGGAGAGAGAAAGCATGCTAGTTCCCTCAATAAAACAGTGCATGCCAGGTGGTGGAAGATAAACCCTACACATTTGTTTGAAGCCTACTAAAATTAGGAATCCAACAACTCAGGCAACTTGAGACATTCTACCCATTTATGACCACCAGAAAAGATCAGTGTTTGATGAGTTGTTTGGGATTCAAACAAACAAAAACCTCACAAATGCACAAACAAAAAAAGCCATCATTGGGGACCAGAGAGAAGGTTCAATGGTTAAGAGCGCCTGCTGTCCTTTTTACAGGACAGCTTGGTTCCCAGCACCTAGCTTGGGCTGCGCACAACGTCCTGTAACTCCAGGTACAAAAGAAGATCAAGAACCCTCTTTTGGTGTCCACGGACACCCATACACATGTACACATATACAAGCATAAATAAAAAATGAAAATTTAAAATAAAACACCTACGCTTGAGAACATTGCTTTTGTGTCCATCAGAAGACTGGCTACAAGATACCATTGGTTTTGACAGCCCTGAGAACGGATCTCACTGGTGTCTTAAGACTTAGCAACAGCAATAACCTTTGGGGTAATGGTATCTCGCATGGTGAGCCATGGATTTCAGACACAGGTTGAACCAGTGAGCATGTGTATAGATTTTGTTCTAAGTCTACTATATCTAGAGTACAGGGATGGTAATGAAAGTGTGTTAAATAAAGTTGACTAATCACAGTTCCTGTGGTCTATTAGTGGATATTGTGGGATCTTTCATTTTTGGTGTGGGTGGTGGTGGTTTTTTGAGAGATAACCTGTCTTACTCTGGAGACTGTGATGGCCTAGAACTTACATACAGCCCATGCTACCCTCATACTTGTTGGGCTCCTCCAACCTTCGCCTCCCAAATGCTGGGATTTCAGCTGTGAGCTGCAATGCTTTGCTATATAATGCGTTTTAATCCTTATTACGTCATCCTCTTCCTGATTAAAGATAATTGGTCTTGGGTAGTATAGAAAAAGGAACTTTCCCATCAGGATGTATCATGCTTCCTATTGTATCTGTTCTAATGACTCCTCCTGACGATCTGGGGATCTTCATATTGACAGATCAGCAGGTAAGGTTGTGACTCAATAAAACTGAAGGTCCTTATAGTGACAAGAATATTTGATTATCTTGATGAGTTGGTGTTGTTGCTACACTATGGATACAAGTGTCTAGAACTTTGGGGATTCACGAAGGTCATCCCTAACTGCTTCTATGTCTGATGAACGCAGTAACAGAGTGACTTAATAAAGCATGATTTGGCAAAGGCAAGGTTGGCGGAATTTAGTCACTCAGGGATGACAATCTGCTCATACACTAAACAAGCCACTTAGTGGATGTGCTGGCTAAAATCTAGAACAGTAGATAGAAGAGAAACGGGGGGTATAGATGGTAGCCTTGGGATCAAAGCCAGCCAAAAGCGAGAGCTCTGGCTTATTCCACATATTCCAGTATTTTCAGGCTTAATAGTTTTTCTTCTTTTTTTGTTTTTTAGACTTCACTCAGCCACCACCTAAGATGTCAGCAGCCTAGTGGGATCAAGGTGAGCCCGAGCAAGGCGTGAGTGTGTTGCTGCTCTTGATGCCCCTCATAAGCCCCTGGTCCTCTTTCTACGTTCCCTGCAGCTGTAGAAACGTGCCTATAGCCTGAGCTTCCTCTCTGGAGAGCCATAACTATGGTTTTCTTTGGAGAACTCACTCAGCCCACAGTTAGTGCAACCTGGAGGTGCTGGGGTTTAATGCCTTCAAAGTCAACCTTAACTAATGAGATTCAAGAGTCAGAAGGTGCCTGCTGTAACGTCCTCATCCCCTGGTGGAGTTCCTCTGACATGTGACCTGCTGGGTTTCTCAGAAGAGCTCTGGAAATGAGTTCTGGGTGCTCAGCAAAGCAGAACTCCTGATTAAAACATTCTTTGTTAAAAGAAAAAAATCCTTTCTTTCTCTGTCTCATGAGATCCCCAGCATCACCCAAATGAAGATGCCAATTTGTCCTTGCACGTTCACCTGCCCCATGTGTTGGCTATTTGCTACAAATATCGCTAATAATTTTGACAAGAAAAATAATACTTTATTAGTTGGTAGGCTTAAATTATACATATTTGTATTTTTAATATAAATATGGAGTATAGCTTTTTCATCAGCTCATAAAGGATGAAGAAATTACACTGAAGAACATACAGTAATGTATATTAATGCCGTACAAAATGGAATATTTTACCAACTATAGAAATGGTTGGCAAGACTGTCAACTAACCAGAGATTGGTTTGAAACCACTGTCATTGACCAACTATGATGATTAATGAAATCATCACCTTCACAGTGCCGGCAAATAATGCAGCAAGTCAAATCTGATGGGTGAGTGTTTCCCCCTTAAAATTGCTGAGCTACCTGGGTTACTAGTGCCCCCCACCCCAGCTCCTCTATCTTTCATTTCACAAAAGAGTTTTCATGCACACACACACACACACACACACACACACACACACACACACACACCCATGCATGCATACATGCAAGCACACTTTCGAGCAGACACATACTTCATTTTTTATTTTATTTTTTACTTTTCGGTTCTGAGCATTTTCAAAGTGTGGCTCTGCAGATTTGTACATTTTCCCTTTGGCAGTACAGGCAATATTGACTTTGGAATGCAACTTCCACAGAAAACCACACTGAGAGCAAGTCCACAGTAGCTCTTTATCTCCCGCACAGATTAGGAAACCCTCCAGGAATGATGTTACTAAGGCAAATTTAGAAGGACCTCAGCATTCATGGGGGAAAACGTCAGTGGTGTCCAGAAAAGCCCGAGAGTGGCCAGGCTTCGGGAACAAGCTAACAGGGCTCATTTGAAGTTCTACAAATAGTTGTTGGCTAAATCCCATTTCGTTCATTTTCTCTTTGGCTGGGTGTTAGTTTCTGGACGCAGGAATGTCCAGACTCACTCTTCCTATGGGCCTACAGAGTACTCAGATGTTGTCTGGGGCCCTGATACATCGTCGCCCTTGGTGAGTGTTTTGTCTGTCTGGTACTGTTGTCCTCATCTGACAAGAGTTCCTTCACTTTCTAGAAGAAACTGTTCTTTCTCCACTTCATAGAGTGCATCCTAGATCACTTATTCTAGAACAAAGTTCTCCAGATACACCGCTATGTCTCTGTCTCAGGGACAGGGCTTATACATCATATACAGGCCATGGCTATCCCTTCAACTGGCCAAGAGAGCTAGGCCAATTAGAGGTGTTCTCTGGATCTAGGTAGCTGGGTAGGGCTCTTCCTTTCCAGTGATTGGCCTGAAATGATTTGGTCACCCTGCCACACAGAGAAAGCTGGCATAAAGGGAAGAAGCCAAATTACAGAGATTCATGATGCCAAGTGCCGAAACATGAGTCTAGTATGTGAGGTTTCCTGCCACCTGTCTCTGCCTCCCCTACAGTCTTCTGGGCTTGGCCAGTCCCCCATCTCTCTTTCCACAGTCTCCTACCGTCTACCCCATTATCCCTCTTCCCTGCTCAAATCAGGCAACACTGAGTTTCTGGTCTTCACAGCCAAGAGCTCTAATTAATGTACCTCGTTGACTTTTTTTTGCTGTTTTATTTAAATGGTTATAAAACCAACTGCTTAATTAAACAAGTATTCTCGGCCTCTGCTTTTTGATATAGTAATTGGCTTCTAAGGGAGTCTGGCACCTTTCTGGGACTGCTTTCCACTGGCATTCTTGCTCCCAGCCCCTTCCAGCGCAGATGAGGACTAAGCAGTTGGAGGTGGCAAGCTGGCTCCAGAGCGCACAGAGAAGCGTCACTCGGGTGCCATGCAGAGATGATAACGTCGTCGTCGTCGTCGGTCACTGCAGTCTGTGTCATCAAAGCTGAAGCATTTCCAATATTCTCGGGAGCGCCCAAGCAATTCCCTCTCTGACGGTTTTACTCCCAAAGTGAACAAATGATATTGGTACAGTTTCCACCCATGAGGCATTAAGGTTCCCAGAATTGTCTTTTATACAGTTCTGGAGACTTGCTTCCAGGTTGACCTCAGTTCTGTTTTATGCTTCACTGATTACTCCCCCTCCCCCCATGTTCTAATGCTTTGGAGTTACCATAAAGGTATAAACATTAATCATTTCCAGATTTGTCATTACGTCCAAAATTTAGATTTAAAAGGAGTGTCTGGTTGTCATAGCTTGGGTACCATGACCACCCTTCTCTAGGAGATGGCCAGAGCATCTATTTTAGCCCTTCAAAAAGCATCCACCAAGAAATGATAATCTTCAAGGAAACTGAGATGTTTCGAGTAAGGAGACTTTACACAAGAGAGAAAAGTAACCACCAGTGCCCACTGCAGGGAGAGTCCAGCGAAACAGTGCCCACCACGGGGAGAGTCCAGCGAACAGTGCCCACCATGGGGAGAGTCCAGCGAACAGTGCCCACTACAGGGAGAGTCCAGCGAACAGTGCCCACCATGGGGAGAGTCCAGTGAACAGTGCCCACCACAGGGAGAGTCCAGCGAACAGTGCCCACCACGGGGAGAGTCCAGCGAACAGTGCCCACCACGGGGAGCATCCAGGTACCAGCTTCCAGTTCCCACTGCAGGGAATATCCAGCTTCCAGTTCCTACTGCAAGGAGCACCCAGCATCCAGCTCCCAGCTTTCAGCTTCCAGTTCCCACTGCAGGGAGCATCCAGCTTCCAGTTCCCACTGCAGGGAGCATCCAGCTTCGAGAACCGAGTCGGTGGATGCAATTGGATTTAAGCTGCTTCACAAAATGCTACATTTTCTTCAGTATGTAAATAAGTGATGCCACTGCTCTTGAATTTCCCGTTTTCACTTTCCACCTTTTTTAGCCTTAGGCAGAATTCCTAGAATATCTCCCCCCCACACACACACACCTTTTTTCCATTTCAATAACACAAAACTATATTTCCTAAAATTCTCAAAATGAAACCTTCCTTCCAAACACTACCTCACTGTGTCTATTTTTTCCAAGTAGAAAAGTTGTGTATCATCTGCCATTAAATTGAAAACAAGCAGAGGAAGAGTGTGAAATCCCGTTTTGATAAAATATATTACAAATACAGCTAAATATGTACCCCTCAAAATCTTTACGGAGACCTACCAAACTTGAAGTAGTGGTCTGGGGAGTAGAATTATGCCTCCTAAAACATGTCCCCATTTGAGTAATTTGGAACCTGTGAATTGCTTCTATGTGTGGACATGGGAACTTTGTGAACATGAATAAAAGGAGAATCTTGAGGAGGGAAGATTAGCACGGGTTGTCTGGGAGGGGCTAATGTCATGGCTGGGGTCTTTTTAAGTGAATGAGGGGGCAGAAGAGCTTGTTTCAGAGAAATGTAGTGTGAGAAAGGCAGAGGTGCCACACTGGCTGTAGGATGGATGGCAGCCTAGGCCAGGAGGCCAGGAAAGAGCCTCTGGAGCCACAAGAGCAGGAAGTGTCTTAGTGTGTAGTTTCCAGGGGGATTCTCATCTAGGAAAAACGTGGTTTTGATTTCTGACCTCTGGGATGTAAGATAATAACTTTGGTATATTAGTCTGTAGCAACTTGTTAGAGTAGAAAATAGAAACATGCTACTTCTATGCGAAATGGATTCTTACTGACATCATATAAATGAGCTAGCTAAAAACACACTTTCAAAAGATACTACTGAATTTGCTTAAATTATAGAATTCCTGAGGGAAGATTTTGTATTTAATGTTTATAGATTTTTTAAATGTGTACACAGGGAGGTTGATTTAGTTAATAAATCTATCTATCTGCATGGATACACGGATGTGTGTTATTTGTTTACTTATTTGATCTACATCCAGATTTGTTTTCCTCTTATGTAAACTGGAGACCAGTAAGTAGTCCAGAGAAAGAGAATTCGGGGCTCGTTAGAACTCCGAGGTGAGTAGTTTCTCAGGCTCCTGCAGTCTCTCTCCAGCAGTCTGCACACATGGCTTCCATTCTCAAGCTGCTCCACGGCTGCAGGGTGACCACAGGTGCAGCAGCCGCGACGTTTGAGTTCTGGATAAAAAGAAGAAAGGGTGGGTCCGAGGGCGTACGCTTCAGATGAATCAGCCCTGTAAAAGAGCATTTTAAAACCACACTGGCAAGATTCTGACCACATCGCCACCCCTGTCACAGGGAAGCCAGGAAATGTAAATTTCAGTTGGGCACATTGCCACCCCCAACAAAATCAAGGTTGCTTAGTGAGGAAGAAGGGAAGAAATTGATTTGGGGTAACAACTAGCAGCTTGTGTACAAGCTTCAGTGGCAACCAAATCATAAAGCAGGGCCTTTATAACTCTGTCTTTAATACTAAACTTTCCTCCATAATGAACAGTCTTTAACTGTTCAAGGCAGTGTAAACACACAGACCCTAAACATTCTGTGACTCTTCAAAGCTAATGTGTTATAAAAGCAAGGGAGGCAGGGAGCAAAGGCAATAAGCTTAAAAACCTAAAAACAATAAATTCCATTATGATTAGTTCTTAGGGTATCAACTCAGTAAATTTAGTATTGAGGAAAGCATCCTCATTTAAGAAGAACTTCCTAAGGGCTGGAAACTGTGTGTATAATTTATGTGTTAGAGTATTTTTCCCCCTCATTGTAAGCTCCATAGTCCTCCCTGGAGCTGGTGACTAGAGAAAGTTTGTTAACTACACATTCAAATGTGACTTATGTTTGCAAGGTGACAGATAACAAAAGTCACTGAACTCAGAGGGGAACTGTGCTCAAGCCGATACATCGATGTGAACACTGCCTTGTGGAGTGGAGAATTGTGGGGTTCATCCAGGGTTCAGAGACTGGCCAAAGACATACATTTGATCACAAAAGGAAGAGGTTCCTGGCCTTGGACCTGTGAAGGATTCTCTACCCTAACAAGACCCCACAGGCCCTGTCAACTAGCGGCTGGTCCAGTACATGAAATCCTAGAGAGTACAGTATTTCATTTGGAGTCTGAGAAGTAAGGAAAGGAAGCACAGGCTATGTGTCTGCACCTAGTACCTACAAACAGCTCTTTGGATATAACAATACAAATGCTTATGGATCTCCAGATGCCGTTGACAAACAAATAGGAGATGTGTGTAACCTGTCACACTGCGAACATGTGAGGGAAGAGAACTCTCAACTCACAATCTCATAATTCTACCAACACAGGTTTAAGAAGACTTAGAGAGCTGGGGGAACAGGGCAGAAGAAATCTGGTTGTTTTGTCAAAAAGATCCCAAAAGAAAGAATGAAAGTGAGGATTGCATCATAATGGTTGGTTATCTGTAGAGCTGGGACTCATGTGCAAGAGAAAACGGGCCATTTCTGGGCTCCATCAGGGTGTCTGGTTCCACTTCCTGTACCTGTCCCTCTTGTAGAGGGATGGCCTGCTGTCTAGTTTGAAGGACTCCAAAGCAGAGTGTGCATGTACAACTTGCCTGTTCTCCACATCATCACTAGGGCAAGAGAATAAATATTGGAATATTTTTAATTTATCTTAAAAATAGGGAAACTATGTAATATGAATGTTCATGCTATGGACTGACAGCCAGACCATCTCTCACTGCAGGAGACATTTCTCTGGTGGAGAGCAGAGCTTCTTAGCACACTTCTCCAAGGTGGCTACTTACATGAGCTAGGCTTAGAGATTTATAGATTGTGATGTCTAATTTATATAAATTGAGCTTTATAACATATATAATTGGCCTTAAAATATTTCAGAAAATGAGAAAAATCTTTGTTGATAAAAAATAATGGGCTGGAGAGTTGGCTCAGAGGTTAAGAATATGTGCTGCTCTTTCAGAGGATCTGGGTTCGGTTCCCAGCCCCATGGAAGCTCACAGACATCTGTAACTCCAGTCTGGTGCCCTCCTCTGGCCTCTGAGGATACTACATGCACATGGTGCACATACTACAAACAGGTAAATACTCATACACAACAGATAAATAATAAACATATTTTAGAAAATAGCATTAAAGTAAACAAAGTCACATGGGATGGGGGCATGGCTGATTTGTGTGCCTAGACCAGGTTGTTTTGGTGATGTCACAAAACTGACCAGACTCAAGGAGGTCTGACAAGAGGTTGCTCTCCCAAACTGAAGTGTCCTAATAACTTACAGAAATATGAAAGTGCACCTGCTGTCTTATAAATAGACCTCATCAGCGGTGTCTATCAAGTTTCTATTGTGTCTGTGAAATATGTGTTTCAATTAGGACAGCCACTAAAACCAATGACAAACCAAACCGAACAGTGAAACAGACCTTTGAATTACAGTTATCACAGACACAAAGCCACAGTTTTCAAAAACAGCAATGGCCAGTCAATTCTATTACACTGGTTATAATAGCATTTTTAGGAAAAGATGAACACCATGAATAAAAATTAATAGACTTTCATTAGTTTATTCTAATTTAGTTCATCTTTTCAACATATCCATTTTGTGTTTGATATATAAAATGCATTAATATAGCAATGCATGCATAGAACAAAATGGAAATATATATACTTAGAAATTGCTACTTGATGTTTTATTTATGATTGCTTGTAAAGCAAAAAGCATTTAGAAACCACTGCTAAGGATCATAGGAAGTATTAATGATTTGTTCATTAAAAAAAATCTAATCCTTCCCAATTCGATGATCCTCCCGGGTAATTGGATAATCAGTTTTCCGTTGCTGTGACAGAATGACTGTGGTGAGCAACTCAGCAGAAGGAAAGCTCCTTCAACCCATGACTTCCGAGCTCCCACTGCACATCACTTCCCTCTGCCCTTTTCCAGCCTGTGGTGAGGCCGAGTGTTATGGGGAGGGAGGGATGTGTGGTGAACAGACCCACTCATGGCCAACGGGAAGAAAAAGAGAGAGGATGGGGATAGATGTCCATTCTCTCCTTGAAGGGCATACCTTTCAGTGAGCTAACCTTCTGCTAGGCCTCATCTCTAAGTGTGCCATGGCATCCCTCAGCACGCCACCTGTGGGTGAGCCTTTTGTGGACACTCAAGCTCCACATGACAGCTATGACTTACTGCCTTACCACATTAGATACAACTGTCTTCCTCATGGTCTCATAGCAGGTTCTGTCTCTGCGATGATGACGTCAGCTGACTCAGAGCACAAGAAGGGTTGCTGTCCTTGCCTGCTTGGTGGTTGCTTCTCACAGCCCTGAGCATGCCCGACAAAGGCTCACACAGAGGTAAGAAGATGAGAACGTGTGCAGGAGCTCCGTAGGCCTCCTGAGCACACTGAGAAGCACACATTTCCAGACATCATGGTGGTAAACAGTGTGCTGTCCCAATTCTCCTCCCAGACCCACCAAGCCATTGCTTCTTCAGGAGACTGCTCACTTCTTCACGTACTCAGAACAGTAAAGCATCCATCATCTCGACTCATCCTTGCATATTCCCTGTTAAATTATTCTCAGCTTTGTTCTTACATGTTTAGTCATGTCACACTTAACACAGATCTACACATACAATAAACAACCTGATATATTATGTATCGTATAGATTACGTACAAATTTGTGAACTTTAATAACCTATAGTGACAACTTTGATATTAAAAATAATCCTAATGTGCTGGAGAGATGGCTCAGTGATTATGAGCACTGTCTACTCTTCCAGAGACATAGGTTAACACACACATGATAGCTCCCAGCCACTGTAACTCCAGTTCTAGGGGTCCTACTGCCCTCTTCTGGCCTCTGCAGATGCCAGGAGCACACATGGTGCACATACATACATGCAGACAAAAACACCCATACAACCCTGTCTTGAAGAAAAAAAAAACAAAAAAACAAAAAAAAAAACACCCATACAGAAAAAAAGAAATAAGTTAATAAAAATTTAAAATAATGCTTATAACCCAATTACTGCATGCAATTCATTTTTAAACTCCATTTTTATTCTTTCCTTTAATGTTTGGCATTTAAAACTTTTGAATTTAAATTTTTCAAGGTTTTGAGAGTTTCATCCATGAGTACTACATTGACTCGTTTCTACCCCTCCCTCTGACACTTGCATTTATGCAGGACTTGGCATAGATCTGTAACTCAAGAGACTGAGGCAGGAGGATTGCAATTCTAAGATCTTCCTAGGCTACAAAGTGAGTTCAAAACCAGCTTGGGAAATTTACAGAGACCATGCCTCAAAATTTAAAACAAACAAACAAACAACAACAAAACAGTAAAAAGGGGCAGGGTGATAGCTCAGTGGTGGAGTATTTGTTCAGCATGAGTGGGGCTCTGAGTCCAGTCTCAAGTACTGAAAAAAATAGAAAAAAGTTTGTAAATTTAACAGACTCATTTTTTTTAAACTTAGTCTGATTCATGCTGTATTTGATTAAATTTGTATAAACAACCTCAGTTTGTCAGCAAATTGCACTTTACACCCAAAGGTAAGTATAGCAGTTTTCTGAGTTCTGAGGTGCAGAATATGGACCAGACACTACCTTATGACTTAGGGGAGACAAACCATATAAACATGCAATTACCTAAATGTGTGCCTAAGTACAGCTCTCGGGTTGCAGACTGGGTGTGGGAGGAGGGGGACATTTGAGCTGGTGATGGCTGCTTTTCCCTCTGTGCTAGCCTGGCATTTTCTCCTTATACCTGGAGCTGGAATTATATCACACCAGGGCAGTTATTTAGCTTATACATCACATGGGTATAAGCGAATGGTCATTAATATAAACAATGTAAAAACAAGACAGAAACACCTCTTCGTGAAAGCTTGTTGGTCTGCAAAAATATGATGGAAACAGAAAACAATACTGGATGGAGTTCAGCTCACACCAAGAAAACAGAAGCAGGCCTCTAAATCTGCGGAGAGACTAGAGAAAGAAACATAGATGCGGCTGATGACGGAGTGAATGTCATCTGTACCCTCAAGTTTTCTTCTTTGTCCTGGTCACTCTCACCCATCTGTCACACCCCCACCCCCATGTCCAGCAAACATTCTAGGCACTGTATTTTCATCAATGCATTTGATTCCCATCATAATCTCTCTGGAAAATACCAGCAACCCCATTTGACAGATGTAGAAACTGAGGCTCCAAGAAATTACACAGCTTTCCTGAGCAACTGGAACTCAAGCACATGCAGTCTGGCTTTGTGACCTGGTTGAGTCCAGTTCTACAGACTGGAGGGAAAACTCCGTGCGTTGGAACCACCAAGGGACATGGGTGGAGCGGGCAGGGAAAAGGAAAGCTTTGAAAGCTATCCTGACCTGGGGCTGAGAATTTGCAAAGAGGAAAGGAAGAGAGGACCCATGTTAGTCCTAAAGAATTTGTGAGGGACAGTGAAAGGAGCAGGAAGTGGGAGAAAGAGGCAAAGAAGTCATCTTTGCCCTGCTGAGCCTTGGTGACTGCATCGAATGGTCCAGGGCTTTTCTAACCAACCTCACTGTGTGCCCCGGGGTTCTGCAGCACCATCTAGTGCACTAGGACCTCTCTGCACAACCATGATAAGGGGATAGGGTGCTGAGATGGCTTGGGGTTCTTTCTTAAATCCTGTGACACTTGGACACCTAATGGGTCTGTTCACATAGAACTTCCAATGCCATTCTTTCTCCATGACCTTGAATCTGCTCTTAGACGACATGACCTGGGACAGCATGATATGGCATGCGTGGCATCCTGAAGGAAGAAAGATTTCCCTCCAGGAGCTGAACTACACAATCGATACACATTGTTTAGAGCCAGGATGAGCCGACTCATCATGCTGAACATAGTAATCTGATTGAGGATAATAACACAGCCAAAGGAATAATATTCCATTTAAGGTAATGTCGAGAGAAAGCTGAGGGGAGAAAGCCAATTTTGCATTCCATACCTATTTTGAAGTCTTGCTAAGCACTGCCCTAGGACATGAACAAATTCCACCCCTGACTTCGTGGGTCCCAGGGCAGGGTGAAGAGGCCATCTGAAGACAACCAAGGAAAGAAGTCACCTGAGTCGGGGCATCCGTAGGCCATCCTCATTCTTCCTCCTGCCACCTTCCCTTCTCAAGCTTGCAAGTCAGGTGACCTGCACCCATCTAACTTGCAAAGGATTCTCCAGAACTCTTAGGAGCCACCCCATAGTCACTGGATTCTTTTCTCTCCAAGATAGGAACAATTAACCTCAAGACAGCCCACCAGCTGCTAGACTCTGTGGACCAGAGGTGGTGTGACAGAGTCCACGCTTTTTTCTCTCTTCCTTTGGGGCTCTTGACCCTCCAGTCCACATGAAGCTGCTACCTTCTCTTTGCACAAGCTTCACAGGTGCGTCTGGGTGGGCACATCATGCTGACCTTCCCTAACCCCAGTTTGCACATTGAAAGGTGTTGCTGATGGCAGAGTCCCGAGCTCTCAGCACTGAGGAACTCGAACGGTTCCTGGACTGGATCTGTTCTCACTGAGTTTACTTGGGCAAAGAGTGATGGCAGACAGCTTTCTCTCCAGTAGATGCTGTGGACCAATCTTACCAGATAACATTAAGCCCCCCATAGCAACTCACATGCTCTTTCTAATTCCTTCTCAACGTGAAATTTCACTGTGTTTTGAGTTCTCATGGGCTGGTCAGGCTGGCTCCAGGGCGTTGAACTTTGCCACAGTCACTCATATGGTAAGTTAACTAGTAAGTTAACATTCTAGCTGTCCAAATCTCCACTGTGAGCTTGGGTGGCATGGACTACATGGGCGAGATCAACGCTCATCAATTCAATGACATTGTATATATGAGTCTCATCCATGACAGCCGCACAACTTTCCTCTAATTCCCCCAGGTCAGCCGTGGCAATTGTTTTCCATTTAAAACTTCCACAACAGCAACCTTGGAAGGCCTCTATGACGATCAAAGATAATGCCAAGCATCCAGCAGGTAGGTACTCGCACCCGGTAGACAATAGCATGGGAGTGATAACTGCTAGTGTTACTCACTTGTGTTTGAAGATACCTAAGCACACATGTGTTGAATCATGCCTAAAGGGGAAACAAATAACTTCTTTCTATAATAACCAGGCGAGAGGGGTGGGCAAGATTCTTTCTCTTTCTCCCAATGGCTGTGTCCAGCCCGATTCCCTAGTTGACTGTTGTTCTACCAAATTATACCCAGGTACCACTTGTTTTAAGGTGGTATGCATTTATGATTAACTTAATTAATATCTAACACTCTGGGAAGCACAGGCCATGTTTCAACCCTGCAGGTGTGAAGGTTTAATGTCCCTGTGGATACACAAGATCAGGAAAGATCTCAGCCATGTTCTTATGAACACCTCCGCAGCATCCATCAATGCCTGAAGCAGCAGGGTCTTCAGGGCTCCGATTGCCACTCACAGAAAGCAGTATACAATCCAGGGTACACATACACACATTCACCCACGGTGACCCACACATGTATGACCCACACAGAAACCTCATAAAACAATATGGCTCTGGTCTGAATATGGTTTATCCTCTTCAGAATTCATCTTGAAATTTAGTCCCGATTGTGAATTTGTAAAGGGTAGAAATTCAGCATTTCAGAAGTTGGGCCTTTGGGAATGGATTCAATTCCCACCAGTTCATCAGGGTGGGGTTGCCATGACTAAGCACTGCCGGCCTTATAAGAATAGAAATCAGAACATACGTGTTTCCTCTGTCTCCTGCTGTGTGATAGTCTGACCTTCCTGGAACTCTGCTGGGGAACAGGCCATCACCAAATGAGCCCATGGCTGTGACAAGAACAGTGATCTACACACTCTTGTGATTTACCTAGTCTGTGGCATCCTGTGATTGGCACTAGCCAAAAGACTGGCAAATACCCTTACCACACAGACTGAGCTTACATTCCTGTCCTTTGAGGGGCTAGGGCAGAGAGAAAGTAAAAGGCAGCTTTGTGAGGACACCTGTGTGTACATATATGTAAATATATGTGCATATTTGTATGTAGATGCATGTGTGTGTTTGTGTGGATGCACATGGAGGCTGGAGGACAACTTGTGGTGTGGTCTTCAGGAATGGTGTCCATCTTCTTTGGAACAAGGTCTTCCATTGGTCTGGGTTCATTAATTAGGCTAGGCTGTCTGTCCAATCAGCCCTCGGTATCATCCTGCCTCCGCCTCCCCTGCACTGGGATTACAAATGTGGTCTACGATATCTAGCGTTTTTCGTGGTGTCCTACGGTTTGAATTCAGGTCCTTGCACTTCCAAGAGAAATGGTTTACACACTGATCCATCCCTCAGGCTCTTAATTTTTTTTTTAATATTGAGAGCCTCTAAATTAGTGGTTCTTAGCCCGTGGGTCACAATCCCTTTGGGGGTTACATATCAGATGTCCTGCATATCAGATATTTATATCATGATTTATAACAGTAGTAAAATTACAGTTATGAAGTAGAAATAAAATAATTCTATGGTTGGGGGTCATCACAACATGAGGAACTGTATTAAAGGGTCACAGCATTAGGAAGGTTGAGAACAAGTGCTCTAAATCAATTTGAAACCCAAGAAGTACTGAAGCTGTCATGTTCTTATACACAGGGGTCCAGTGACATTGTGTTGTGGACGCAACCCTTTTGGTTACAGTGTTTTCATTTTGCAAGTCCTGAGAGTGATTGGTCACTATTTTTGTTTCTATTTTTTGATACTTTGGATAACAGATAATGATGTAATGTAGCTTAAATATTATTTTACATGAAACATACAAAGGTTTATTTTATGTATGTGTATGACTGTGTGTGTGTATGTGCCTAAGTGAGTGCAGAAGAGGGCATTGGGTCCTCTGGAGCTTGAGTTACAGCCTGTTGTGAGCCACCTGATGTGAATACCAAGAGCACAGTCTTAACCACTGAACCATCTCTTCAGGCCCAAGAACGGTGTTTTTATTGCCCAAAGATTTCTGAGAAACTGGTCTGTTGAGTTTGACCCCGTAGAGGGTGATAATGGTTATGATGATGTGGACAGTGACTGCACTTTGCTCTATTAAGGGATCATTGTAAAACTACAAATACTGCCCTCAAACCTAGCACCAAGGTGTATCCCATGAGAGAGGAATGGTGATCCTCGTACATTGTTATCCTGGGTCCACAGACCCATTGTGTAGATCCATCATGAGTAGAAGACTCAGGCCTACCTGAGACCCAGGCTACCATGTCACCATTTTCCAACCATGCATCCTTGAGCACATAATCTAATCCTTTTAAACTTTCACCTTTGTCTGTGGTGAGGGTATCATCCCAAATCATGGGTCCTTTGAAAGGGTTATATGAGATCACATTATATGCACAGACTCATTGTGAAGACCACTTCCCACAGTCCACAGAACATCCTTATCTCCCAAGTTCCTTTCAATGTTTTGAAGTTTTAAAATCTGAACCAGATATTCAGTGATGCCATGGAAGACAGACTCTCTTCTTTAATCCTTTTCACTCTTGGAAACATTGAATTGATTATATTTGATTCAAGACACTCTCCCATCATTGGTCCATGGGTAATCTGCTTTTGCTCATTTGGATAATTAATCATTTTTAGTAATACCATAAGCGTCCAGGTAGTCAAACCCTCTATTAAACACTAGGACCTTGACAATAGGCATCTCATGGTGAGTCGTTGGTTCCCGTTTTCCTTTTCTTCCACTCAACCACTTTACCTCTTGTCTCACTCTATCGAACGTATTTGTTTTCCTCCTTCATTCTTCAAAACCCAGAAAAGCTTCTACATTGAGTGAGTAGGATTACAGCCCATGCTGAGCTAAACTGCAATTCTATCCTGGTTGAGTTCACCGATGATTTAGCCTGGTTCTTCCGTCCCTGGCAGACAGACACATGGGTTGGAGGACCAGGATGTTTTAGGGAATCAGGATGTGCAACTTCTCATAGGACAGAATAATGATCATCTGAAGTGGTGTAGGCATGTCCTAGAATTCTTGTGTTGGAAAACAAATCCTCTAAATCAGAAGTCATTGGGAGGAAATTAAGATTAGATGTGACTATAGCCGGGCGGTGGTGGCAAACGCCCTTAATCCCAGCACTCGGGAGGCAGAGGCAGGCGGATCTCTGTGAGTTCTAGGCCAGCCTGGTCTACAAAGTGAGTTCCAGGAAAGGCGCAAAGCTACACAGAGAAACCCTGTCTTGAAAAACCAAAAACAAAAAACAGATGTGGCTATAAAAGAGAGACTCCAAGGTAGTGTGAGTGACTTCCTAAGAGACTTAAGCTAGCAGTTCCCTTTCTGGCCATGTCATCCTCTCTGCCACATTATGATACAAGAAGCCTTGCCAGACACTGAGCTGATGTATGCACCACAAGCTTGGACTTTCCAACCTCCAGAGCAATGGATCAAATGAACCTCTTTGTTTATAAGTCCCTGGAGTCAGGTACTGGAGCAACAGAAGACAACCGAGACAGTCTTCCTTCCGTCTTGTTCTGGTTGTGTGCTCATCCTGTGCCATCGTCGGGAAAACAGCATATGGGAGCTGGTGAGAGATGGGACCCAGCACATGGTAACTTGTCTCTGTTTTAGTTCTCAGAAGCTCCGTGGAAGCTCTTCCAAGCAGCGCGGTCCTTGGCTGAAGCGTGCTCTATGTGTCGGGTTTGTTCTAGCAGCTTCTGGACACAAGGCTCAGCTGAGAGATCTGGGATAGTCACAAGCTGGTGTGGCAGGACTCTGTGACGTGATTCTCTTGCATCAAAGGGATAGAAATCCTTCCTCAGAAGTTTTTCGCTGCAATAAGACAGTTCACTTGTGCCTTCTTGCTCCCCATTTCTCCTTCCCCTTCTCCATCATCCCGTTCTGTTTTCCCTGGGGTTGAAGAATGCTTATGTAATCTCTCTTCATGGACAGTTAGCTTTTCATTATCCACACTGTGGCATTAAAAAGGCCTATATAAAGTTCTTCTGCTGTCAGACACATTATCTAGCACCAGCCCATCTCTGACCTCTCCAGTATGTGTTCAAAAAGCAAGTACATATAAACTCATTAGAAAATTAGTGAAAGCATGTGTGCAAACACATGCATTTCAAAGTTGTTCATGAATTTGGAATTATCAGAATCACCACTCTCATTTCTCAGGATACTAATAAAATTTTTATTTGAAGACTATTAAATTGTTCTTTAGCTTTCTCTTTTCTGAGATAAATCATCTCATTTTTCTCTATATGTAACAAGAAACACTCACCCCCATCCCACCCCTGGTCCACACATTATAGGTTGCAATAAACCCTGTCGAAGAAATTGATCCTGCAGAAGCGCAAGAAAAATGAATTCCAAAACTCCTGCCAAGTGTGGCCGAGGACAGATGACGACATTCTCCTTAGCAAGATAGCAGAGATATCAAAAGAAGCTCAGGGAGAGACTGGGAGTTAAATTGGCTACCACGTTTGATGTGATAAGGAGGAGAAATGTAAGTAGTAGGCTCTGGGATTGGGGAGAAGGACAGGGAGAGAGAATGAACATGATAGGGCTGCAAGCTAGGGCCTGAGGTAGCAGCTGGCAACATGGAATGTCCCAGAGCGCCCATCCCTGAAGCTTTTCACACTGTGATAGCTATAATTACACTTCATTTAAGTTGTTCCCTGCTCCAAGTTGTGCCAAAATCTTCATCCTTCGTCATCAAACTCTCACTACAAGTGTCTCCCTCTGACAATCTACGGTAGTGGGTGGGGTACTGGGAATGGCTATCGGACCTCAGCATCTGTAATCTTAGGTGTTTTTAGAGAGATGGGGATGATGTTGTTTATGTCTTATTATGATGAGGACATTTGGAGCCTGGAAAGAGTGTGAAAACTACCAAAGCACAAAGGAAGGGCGTTCAAGCTAATGAAATAGCCTCTGAAGAAAAGCATGTTGGTACACACCCATGAACCCAGTAAGTACACAGTAAACTGAGGCAGCAGGCTCATGGGTTTGTAACCAACCTGGGTTATATAGTGAATGTCACAAAGTGGGCGGTGGAGTTAGGAGGGAGGAGACGCCTCTGTGTAGGGCGCTGGGTTGAACGTGGTTGAACACAGTCATAGGAAGCAGTGGGAAGTGGAGGGCTAAGTGCACCCTTCTTTGAGTTTGCCAGTCGGTTTGAACTCTGTACTCCTTCACACACCTAACACCTAATAATGCCTTGAAAACAATCAGATGTCTAACAAGCTATAATGGTTGTTGAGATCTAAACAGGAAAGAGAACTCCATGGCTGAGAAAACCCTAACTAATTCAATAGTGAAGTTTGAGTCCTATTTCTTGTAGATGCCAAATGCTGTTGCCTTGGAATCAATTTTGTTTTTATGATTCACCTCCAAATTGTTCCAAGAACTAAGGGAACCGGCTATACTAGAGGATTACCCATTCTTGGGCATCTCGGCCCCAGTCCAGAACAAGTCCAGGGGATGCCTGATTGCTGCCCTTAGCATCCCTAAGACTTAAGGGCACTCTTCAGTGCCTGAAGAGTTTCCTAGGAGGAGAGACACCGCTACTGGAGCCACGTTGTCACAAGCCCAGAGTGAGCTGAGTGCCTGGAAATTCCCCTGGTGATGCTTTTTACCAATGGCTGGTGTATGCAGGATGACATCCACCTGTCCTGCTATGATCAGGGGAGCTCTGAGGTGTCACCTACCTTGCACCTATGTAGATACACACACACTCACACATGCACACATACATGTGTACGTATACTCACACAAATAATAATAAATAAATAATAAAAATAATTCATTTCAAAAAGATCTTAAAGCTTATCGTTCTTTTATGCGTAACTGTATCTTTCTTTAACATTTCTTTGTATTCAGTAGTTAAAATAGAAATAGTTTTTTTAACCTGGGTCAACTGCCTAGATCTATATTTTATTACAATTATTTATTTATTTACCATGTATGTGCATAAATTGAGGATAAAAAGAATGATTGCAAAACATTTAATCCTAGCTTATTTTCTGATAGTACAGATGAGGGGCAATCTAAACATATACCATATAAACATATACCATAAAACATAAAATGCAGGCAAAGCCCCTATCAGGACAGCTATGGCTAGTCTCAGGTGACGGGGGCACATCCTTGGTTTGTCAGGCTGCCGTCAATCAGTACTTTCTGTGTACTGTACCCATGTAGCAGGCAGTACCAGCGCAGGTTAGAGGGCCTGAGTCGTCAGAGCAAAAGGTTAAGGAGAGACTCTCGGGGGCTCTCAGGTCACCAGGGGCCTGATGAACCAGTCTGGAAACTGAGGACGTTGTGGGGAACAGAGAAGCAGGAAGAACAGCGGACACCAGTGCCAAGCATGGTCTAATCAAGTTATCCCTGCCTGTGCTGTGGAGTACCCCGTGGTTTCTTTGCGGCACTCAGTTTTCAAAATCACATCTGAGATCATCCAATTTTCTGAATATTTTCCAAGTCAATCTGAGTTCAGATGAAGATATAATGAAAAAAGAAAACTGTAGAACAATATTTTTCATAAGCACAGATGCAAAAATCCCCAATATAATATTAGCAAAGACAATCCAATAATGTCTAAAAAGAATTACATATTATAATCAAATGGGATTTACCCCAGATCTGAAAGGCTTGTTCACCATTTGAAAATCAATTACTATAATCCATCCTATCAACAGGCTAAAGATGATACATTTTGTTATAACTGATGAAACCATATGGACACATCCTTCACGTCTATAAAAATTACATTATCATATCAATACATATAGGAAAAAGCATCTGGCAAAATGAAACACTTAATCACATTTTAAAACTCTTGGAATATTAGGAAATGCAGAAAATCCCTCTTCTTCATAAAGAATATCTACAAAACCCAATGGCTAGCATATTGCTTGATGGTGAGAAGCTAGACGTTTCCTGCTAAGGGAGTGAGGCAAGGCTTGCCCTCTCGCCACGGTTCTTTCACGTTTTCCTGGAAATCCTTCCTAGTCAAATAAGATAAGAAAAGGGAATAGAAGGTAGGTAGTTTGGTAAAGAAGAAATAAAAGTGAACTTATAGATGACATGATTATTGGTATAGGAAATCCAAATGAACTGGAGAAAAAAAAAAACATGCCTAGAACTAATGATATTGTAGCAAATTGTATCCTGATGGGTCAAAGGGTTGTATCTAGTGTCCACTGCTTTCTTATATATGAGACATGGTCAAGTAAAATTTGAAGTTAAACACATTTGCCTAAGTGGAATCACTATGTAACAGAGCAGACAAAGCCCCAACGACACAGCTGTCACCACCAAATGAGACCTTTTGTTCCAGGAATGGGTTACATTTAATTACGTTGTTGCGAGCCCCGTGGAAAACCCCCATAGCTATTGCCAAGGCTATTGGTTGCTCTCCACAAACTGATGGCAAACTCTGTTCTTGAAGACAGCACCCATATAACCCACTAAACACGGAGAAGTCAAGCCGGGGCCTACGTAGAGCCTTCAACCCTCCTGACTAGTGTTCATGGTACTTTGCATGCTTCCAGAGGAGAAAGTAAACCCACATCCAGCTACAAACTCTTTGCTCTACAGCGGCGACCCGTCTGCAAGATACACTGGCACAATAGTGGCACAGAAGTTGTGGGGGTCACCAACCACAACCTGACGGTGTTTAAGGCCCACTCCATGAGATGGAAGCTGTGTCTGATGCTGCTAGGATGGCCAAGAACCCGAGACTAGATAAACCATGGACCTAAGGGAAAACCAAATGTCACTGCTCTGCTGAAGTAACGTAGCCATAAAATGACTCCTAATGACATTCTCATAGACTCACAGATCAAAGCCTTGCCCTCAGCCACTTGATCACCCTCTTGTAGTAGATGGGAACACACACAGATACCACCACTGGACAATGTGCAGAAAGTGAGAGATCTTGGAACACTCAGTCCTAAATGGGGTGTCTCCATCAAATCCCCCCCCCTCAGGGTTCAAGGAACTCAGCAGAAGACGAAGCAGAAAGATTGTAAAGAGCCAGTGGGGATGGAAGACACTAAAGAAACAAGGTCTTCTAGACAGAGCAGGACAGAACACATATGAACTCAGAGACTGTGACAGCATGTACAGGCATGCACAGGTCTAAGTCAGACAAGATCCGCGTGCTGGAGGGAGAGGAGGACACAAGCCCTCGTTCCTAAGTCAGAAGCCATCTGCAGTTGCCAACCACTCACAAAGGAAAAATTAGTATTCTCCAATGGAGTCTCACTGAATCTACAAGCAACACATCAGGGCATGCCCCCGCCCAGCAGTAGGTGGCCAACACCAAACATTATGGTAATTTTGGAGGGTTTTATGTACTTGCTACTTTTGTTGTTGTTTATGTGTTTGTTTGTTTGTTTGTTTTTGTCTCATAATGCTTTGTCTGGGCATTATTTTGTTTTTAACTTTACAGGTCTTTTGCTTAAACATAATGACTTCCATTTTGTGTTTTTTATGGAATTTTGTGTATGTGTGAATTTGTGTGTCTCTGAACTTATCTGTGTTTCTTGTCCTTTTTCATTGGCTCTTTTTCTTCTGTTTGTTTGTTTTATCCTATTCCAGTTGGTTGGTTTTAAATTCTATATTATTTGTTTATTTATTCCCATGCCTGTTTGTTTTCTTGTGAGAGAGAGAGAAAGAGTGTGAATTTGGGAGGGTGGAAAGGTGAGGAGGTAGGGAGGATCTGAGAGAAGTTGGGCGTGGGAAAACCGTGATCAGAATATTTTATGAAAAACATTTTCAATTAAAAAATTGCCAGGCAATAATGGTGCATACTTTTAATTCCAGTACTCAGGAGGCAGAGGCAGGTGGATCTCTGAGTTCAAGGCAGCTTGGTCTACAGAGTGAGTTCCAGGACAGCCAGGGCTACACAGAGAAACCCTATCTTGAAAAAAAAATGCCATTTTTTCTCACATGTTCAAAGTAAATAAGTCAACAAAATGCATACATCTTTATGAAGAAAACCGATGAAAGAAATGAGAGCAGAACTAGATGGAAGCTTTCTGCACTCATGGACAAGATGACCCAGATTGTCAAAATAGCCAACTGGGCTCTCTTTCCCTCGACCCTCACCCTCCATTTCCCCCACTCATGTCCAGGCTGTTCATGAAGATCTCATCCATTTCTCCATCATTGGGCGATCCCCGTGTCTTTCTTGGGGTCCTGTTTTCCAGGTAGCCTCCCTGGTGATATGAGTAGCAGTCCAGTCATCCTTGTTCCACATCTAGTATCCTCCTATGAGTGAGTACATACCATCTTTGTCTTTCTGAGTCTGGGTTACCTCACTCAGGATGATTTTTTCTAGATCCATCCATTTGCCTGCAAACCTCATGATGTCATTGTTTTTCTCTGCTGAGTAGTATTCCATTGTGTATATGTACCACATTTTATTTATCCATTCTTCAGTTGAAGGGCATCTAGGTTGTTTCCAGGTTCTGGCTATTACAACCAATGCTGATATGAACATAGCTGAGCAAGTGCTCTTGTGGTGTGGTTGAGCATTCCTTGGGTATATGCCCAAAAGTGGTATAGCTGGATCTTGGGGGAGATTGATTCCCAATTTTCTAAGAAAGTGCCATATTGATTTCCAAAGTGGTTGTACAAGCTTGCATTCCCACCAGCAGTGGAGGAGAGTTCCCCTAGCTCCACATCCTCTCCAGCATAAGGTATCTTCAGTGAAGGTCAAGGGTCGAGGGAAATAGAGCTTGGGGGAGCGGGAGATCCCAGCTGGATCAACAACAGAGAAGGAGAACAAGGAATAGGAGACCATGGTAAATGAAGACCACATGAGAATAGGAAGAAGCAAAGTGCTAGAGAGGCCCACAGAAATCCACAAAGATACCCCCACAATAGACTGCTGGCAATGGTCGAGAGACAGCCCGAACTGACCTACTCTGGTGATGGGATGGCCAAACACCCTAATTGTCGTGCTAGAAACCCCATCCAACGACTGAGGGATCTGGATGCAAAGATCCTTGGCTAGGCCCCAGGTGGAGCTCTGGGAGTCCAATTAGTGAGAAAGAGGAGGGTTTATATGAGCGAGAATTGTTGAGACCAAGGTTGGATAAAGCACAAGGACAAATAGCCAAACGAACGGAAACACACGAACTATGAACCAATGGCTGAGAGGCCCCCAACTGGATCAGGCCCTCTGAATGGGTGAGACAGTTGATTGGCTTGATCTGTTTGGGAGGCATCCAGGCAGTGGGACCGGGTCCTGTGCTCATTGCATGAGTTGACTGTTTGAAATCTGGGGCTTATGCAGGGTTGTTTGGCTCGGCCTGGGAGGAGGGGCCTGGACCTGCCTGGACTGAGTCTACCAGGTTGATCTCAGTCCTCGGGGAAGGCTTTGGCCTGGAGGAGGTGGGAATGGGGGGTGGGCTGGGGGAAAGGTGAGGGGGCAGGAGGAGGGAGAACAAGGGAATCCATGGCTGATACGTAGAACTGAATTATATTGTAAAATAAAATAAAATTTATACAAATATAAAAGAAAAAAATAGCCAACTGGGAAACAGGAGTCACTGTATTCTGTCAAAATCGCCATAGTTTAGTGGATAACAACAAATCAGTCCCAAAGTTTGAACAAAGAGGCCAAAGAAGAAGAGTGGTCAACACAATGTTGTCAGCGAGGTCAAGTTGAGAGACTGCATTATACCTTTAGTTTACTATAAAGCCATTATAATTAAGACAGTGAAAGGAGGGATAGATGAATTGAACAAATCAGTTTGGAAAGCTGGTCAACTGACTTCCAAAAAAGGCTGGAAGATACGCAATGAGCAAAGAAGATACCAGACCAACGACTAGCCACACGCCAAACAAACACCATGTAGACAGCATCTTCCATCCTTTACAGAAACTCATTTGAAATGGATAGTCCACCTAAACACAGAACACAAACCTGACATCGCATATAAACCTTCTGACCTGCAAGGGTACAATTTACTATAGCATCTTTTATTCTAGGCATGCTTTTTTCTGGTTCATTTGGTTTTTCTGCACAAAGACTGCTTATATAAGTATCAACTATTTTGAAACTACAGACTAGTGATTGTCCTTCAACATGTCATACGGACAGTGACTTTCTGAGTAGGACTCACGGAGCACAGGAAATAAGATCAACAACTGAAAAATGGGATTCCCAAAACTAACCCTCAATGGAGTAAAGAAGCAGAGAAACATCTTTTCCAGCTGTACCTCCAACCGAGGACTAATATCTAGAATATACAAAGTACTAAAAAAAAAAAAAAATCAAGCAAGCTGCAATCATTTTCTCCTTTAAACACTCTCTGTGGGCATATGTACATGCATATATATGTATGTGTCCACACATGGACAGAGCTGGGACTTGAACCTAGAGCCGCACATATGGCAGGTACTCTACCACCATCCTACACCCTCGGCCCCCACTTCCACATTATCTGAATCTATTTCTCTTTCTTTAAATCATGCATTACACTTCTGGTTCTTTTCTTTTCTTGGGTAAGGATCTCATGATGTAGGCCTGACTGGCCTGAAATTTGCTATGTAGACCAAACTAACCTTGCTTCTGTCTTCTGAGTGCTGGGATTAAAGGCATGTGCCACCATGCCTGATTTAAAGCACACATTACTTTTATAATCAAAACTAAATTATATTTTATACTTATATGTATATTATAATTAACATTTAATGCAGCAATGACCAAAAGAGAGAAACCCAAACTGATGTATTAATAATAAAGCCTTGCCATGCATGCCTCTTGGGAGTTTTTGGTTGTTTTCTGTTCCTATGAAGAAGAAATGATGCCTCTTTGTTAGTATAAGACACATAAACGTGTTCCCTACAGCCTTGTACTGATTCTATTACTAGTTTTGAATCTCCCTTGTCCCTTTCCAGTCACCTCCCAGGTCCCACCTACTCTGGCCTTCAACTCATCCTCTCCACTGAGAAGAAATCTGAGGAGGCTTCCAAATCCTTATCCTCCTAACACCCTCATTCCCGCTTGCTCTCTGTCCTTCATCTGCTACTATGCTCACCCACCGCTGCCTGTACGCATCCCATGCTCCCTGACGGATGGTTGCGTTTTACAGAGCATGTGGCCCTGGTTAAACCAGCTTGTATAATCCAAAACTTGCATAATTCAAGCCTACCTTCCCCCTGGACTGAGTCTGAAGTGTGGGCAGGACAGGTACACTGGAGAGCACATAGGTCTACACATAAAACTGACCGTTGCTTTGGGGCTGATTTTTATTTTCCTGGCATTTCTTCTAATATTTTGAAATGCTCTCCCTAAGTAAAAAGTGCAGAGTATTGTGGTGGCTATTTGGCCTTCTTGGTAGAGATTTAGCACACCCGAGTTCTGTTCCCAAGCCCCTGAGTATTTTGAGTGTTTTATAGCTCTCTACTTGATGAACTCTTGGGTGACCTTGCTGCAGCATTGTAGGTAGAATATAAGGAAGATTTTAAATGATCACAGCAGCAAATGTTAAAATAACAGCGAGAGGCCATCAGCTCACACACAGCTGTTCCCACGCACATCAACAGCTGTGACTCACGGGGCACTCACAAAGAACGATGGCAGGTAAGGGGGCTCTGCCTTGTGAGCAGAGCCAACAGTACCAGCGCGCTCGGCACCTGCCCTGAGAGAAGGTGATCCCTGCTGAAGCTTATTGAGATGGCAGAGAATCAAATTGTCCCAAATTCTGACTATAAAGTGAGCCTAGCAATACTTTAGATAACTGTGATTTACCAGTTTTACATAGCACCAATAAAATATACCACATGGGAGAAAATGTCCTACTCAGCTTAGCAGTCTAGGCTCTCCTGGCTTCTACTTGTACCTCCAGCTTGCCCTCCCTTCATTCTCCTTCCAACCGTCTCAGCCCTCTCTCTAATTCCAGGCATTAAATAAGTTTTAAATAGTTCAGTTTGGAAAATGGAGCTGCTGCAAATCAGCAAACACCGAAAGCAATCGCTGCTGGTGCCCGAGATTGCATCTTCGAGCTCCGTATATGTACAAAGACCCTGGAGTATGCCCATGTGCTCACATGTATAATTTTTTTTTAACCAAAGTGGAATGTTTGGATACTATTGCTTGTAGAGCATGGTCTTTTCATGTTATGGTGCCGTTAACTGTTTTCTGTTTATTTTTAGAAATATACATGTGTCCACTATTTTTTGCATGATAGACTGAAATAATTTTGCAGTTTTGAACATTGAGATTGTTGTAAAAAACCCAGCTATTCTGGGTAATGGTAAAACAAATGTTCTAGTTGTTTAATCTCTGTGATTATTCTTAAATTAATTTCTGTAAGTAGACTTTCTGGACAAAAGAAATAAGAACCATCAAGGCTTTCAACTGTGTGTTGCCAAATCATCTAGGAAGCAGAATTGCACATAGCCCCAGTGACATCTGCCAGTCACTGCACACTTCTTCCATTGCACACAGCCCCAGTGACATCTGCCATTCACTGCATACTTCTTTCACAAGGAGCTTGCTAATTCATCTGTTTTCCAGATTCAAATCATGAGGTAGGGAAAAGGACCCACTTGAACCTGTCTGTGTTTTAGGTGACTTTTCTACTGATGCACAATGCTGGCAAGCCCTCAGCAGACTTTGCCCACTCATCATTCATAGATTTTCAACTCAGAGAATACACAGGAAAGTATATATAAGTCCCTCTTGGTACAGAACCACATAGAATCAGATTCTTAAATATCAAGAGCCATTTATTAAGTGATCTGGTAGGTGTGTTCTACTTGGAGCCTCGATTTAAAATATTTGTCTTTTCTTGGGTGGATTTGTTCATAGTAATGAATGGTGTGGCAGAGCTGCTCTCTCTCTCTCTCTCTCTCTCTCTCTCTCTCTCTCTCTCTCTCTCTCTCTCTCTCTGTGTGTGTGTGTGTGTGTGTGTGTGTGTCTGTGTGTCTGTGTGTGTGTGTGTTATTCTGCCTTGATTGTTAATTTTTCATTGACAGATTTATGCTTCTTACTTTGGGATGTATTTTATAAAGTTGTTAAAACTAATGAATTAACCCATGGCACCTCAGAGACTGGATACTCTTGTTGGGACTCAGTCTGTTCTGGCAAAACAAATATTAACCATGACACTGAATTTTCCCTCTTAACATCCAGTACTAAGTGGCAAGGCTGCTGATAAACACACGTGATAGGACTCAAGTTCATTTGTGAGATAACTGCCTCTACCCTCAGCCCGGCTTCAGTATCCACTGAATGAGTTCCTTACCATCTTGCCATGAATTTCACCTAGAATCCATTCTCTTTTTGCATACAATTAATACATGTGCATCTTGCTTTGTAACACATTTCCAAAGAAACAAAGAAAGCTAGTAGAATTAGACGGTTCTCTCCATCTCTCTCCAAGGATATCTGGTAATCTGTTAAGAGGTATTCAGTCCATTAAGAAATGGACCCACCTATCTATCGAAGTCATCCACTTAGAAAATGGCCAGTTAGTTAACATATCCAACCAAGAGTCTAGGGGAAAAAAACCACATGACAAATAATCCCAACAATTACTGTGAAAATCACATTTGCAGTATTATACGCCTCCTTTGAATACTCTCAAACCCTTCCAAATCTTTGCCAGAAGAATCTTCATTCCACATCCCTCCGTCCCCACCTCCCTTCCCACAGGATGCAGCCTTTAGATGCTTTCTCTAGGTGTTGGCTGCATCTGGCTGTGGGCTCCCAATAGGAAGAGAGTGATGCCTTTTCTGGGGAGGGAGAGACAGGGGGAGGGAGGGAGAGGAGGAGGAAGGGAAAAGGTAGAAAAGCTCCACCACTGTGAGAATGCTCTGAACCAGACGACTGTGAATGAACGACCCTTTCTTGAAGGCTTGTTCAAATGTAAGAAGCTGCTACACAGACAACACCCCCTCTCCTCTCCCACACCATGAGGAATGGAATTCTCTTTGTCGATTAGTTTCTAGTCAGCTTACCTTTAAGTTATTATAAATATCCTGTTCCTCTCCTTGGACTTTTTTTTTATAGGTCATACCTAGTTACTCCGAGTAACAAGGACAAGAAATCTGATTTTTACCTAGAAAGAGTTATAATCCAGCTGGGGTTTTGCCATAAAGATTCCAACAGTTACCTTGACGGTTAGTTTTTATTGTAACTTGACACAACCCATAATCACCTGAGAAGAGGGTCTGGATGAGGGACTGTCTAGGTGATGTTGATCTATGGACATGTCTGTGAGGGGTTTCCTTTCTTTTTTATGATTTATTTTTATTTTATTAATATGAGTATTTTGTCTGCATGCATATACATGCACCAGGTGCATGCCTGGTGGCTTTGGAAGGCAAAGGAAAGAACAGGTGTTGAGTCCTCTAAAACTGGTTATAGATATTTTTGAGCCACCATATGGGTGGTAGAAACTGAGCTCAGGTCCTTTGTAAGAATAGCAAGTGACTTTAACCGGTGAGCCATCGCTCCAGCCCTGGGTTTTCTTAACTGTGTGAGCTGATGTGGGAGGACCCACTCTAAATGCAGACAGCACTATCCCCTGGTCTTCGCTTCTGGGAGTGTGGACGAGTGGAGAAGGTGAGCTGATGTCACAGCTGCTTCAAGTCCCTGCCGCCTTGACCTCCCCCAGATGATGCCGGTAACCTGGAATTTCAAGCTAAAATAATTCCTTTCTCCCCTAAATTTCTTTTTTCATGATATTTGATCACAGCAACAGTAAAGGAGTCACGACACCAACTCTGCCACGAGTCACAGCCCTATCTCATATGAACAGTCAGTCTGCCCACAGGTACCCTCAAGGCATCCTCCCCCAGCCTGGAGAGTGAAGATAGGGTAGACAGCATCCATACTTTTTGAAAGCTAACTGAAGAAGTGCTGGAACCTTCTACCCCATTCTTCAGGAGCAGCAGAGTGCAGAGTTGACAGACACTCCGGGAGAAAATTCACTGGTTTTCTCCATCTATTCAGTTCTTTTTCCTGGCAGTATTGAGCCTCTTTAGAACTGGTTCTATTTATGTATTGATCTCATGATTTGGAAAGCACCTGTCCTAGATTAGAAAGCTCGACAGAGTGTTGAAGGAAAAATGGTGCTTGGACGTGGGGGTGGTCAGGAAACCAAACACAGCTGGCACACATGTCATCTGACCTGACAGACGCAAGGCTGTCCTTCAAGATGACGTTACCTGACCAGGAACAGTTCGCGGCCTTGAGACCATCCTCTCTCATGGAAAGACTTTTCTGCCACTGTTTTTCAAAACTGAAACTCACCACACATAATTGTCCAATAGAAACCACAGTACACATTACACACGGAGCCACTTTCTACCACGTTAGTGAATGCCAGGGCTGCAGCCTGGAATCCTCTGTCTCTTTAAACTGATTCTGCTACTGTACCTGCACTGCTCAAGATGGAGCCATCGCTCATGAAATACACCACCCCTAGAGTGCTTTGCTCTGATAACGTATGAGTCTAATATATCTGTTGCTTTAATGATATATTGGTGTAATACATTATCAGGACAAGGACAACTGGGGACATGTTATGGGAAGAATGGTGCCATTCAGAAAATGAAGGATTTAAGAACAGACTCATTAGAATTATAGGATGATAGCCAACATATGCAAGTCTGAAAACTCGAATTTTGGTCTGTTTCCTATAGTTGAATAAACAGCTCCCTGGCTCATCTCAGGAGCGGATGTCCCTAAAACATTGACTGCTATGTATCTTATAAACTCTTTATACATACTAACAATGCCTCCGGTGAACCTTGGGTCACGGAAACCTCATTGTATCCAGTTACATTGTTTTTACTAGAAAGTCCTCCTTATTTACCCCCAACCCTAGGAAGCCAAGTAGCATTGACCTCTGGACAGTTGGAACACCATATCATCCCTCATTACAATAATCTGAACTCTGGTCGTCGCTCAACATTAATTATTGCCAAGGCGATACCATTTTCTTGCTGCTGACAGTTGGTCTTCATCCTATCATTAACCTTAGGTCAATTTAATCGCACCCTCCATTTTCAGCACTATACAAACAATTTATTTTTGCATTTTTTCAACCACACAAAGACAAACAATGTCAGACTGCTGCACATTGTTTTATGCATTATGATGATTAAACGTTTTTAAAGACATTTAGACATCAAAGTTTAGAACACACCAAACAATGGGAAGTCGGAAATAAGATGTCATCAGGGTTTATATTCCTGGAGGAGTATTATCTAAGGAAGGACTCAGGATGTGTAAGTACAAGAATCAGAATATACTTCATTTTAGGATTGTTCTTTGGGTGCAATCCAAGATTTATAGGTACATCTCTATATAGATTCTGCACTAATATATGGAATACTACACACTCAATGTTCTATAAGCCACGAGAGCAAAAAAAATCAAATAATCTTATCCCCCTGTAAGATTTTGTTTCTTCCTAGGAACCAAAAGTATGAACTTATAGGGGAAAGGAAGCTGGAATTCCTGCTGAGAAATTTATTTGGTGTTTTCTGTTCTTCTTGACCTCGTGCTTATATGAAATGCCAGAAATAACAGCTTGACACAGCAAGGCTGTTGAGACAATGGTGCTTAATGTGCTGAACCGGAGAGAAAGCCAGTCTTGTAAACATAATCACATCCAATTGCAAGTTCAAGAAGTGTTTCGCAGAACTTTGTTCATCTCTTCTCTGCTGAATATAAAGCCCGAGAAAGCATTCATTAAAATAATCTAGAAAATAGGAATTTTCATAAACAAAAAATATCTGTTTTTACATCCACGACGTGTAAGATGCTAGATTGAACAATGATTAAATCGAATAAGCAACAAATATGATAACACAGATGGGAAACGCCCTGTCTACAGCTTTGTGCTCTAATAAACCTTTATTTGGATTTAATTATGGATGTGCATTACCAAGCAGTTAAGAGAAAATCTAATGTTGTCTTTTACAATCTTATATTGTAACCAAGTCATGGCACCAAATATAGACATTTAATTACTTTCCAGGCTAAACCCAGCACTCTTCTTCAGTCCCTCTCTGCACCCACCATAAAGGAAAACCGAAATACCTCTTTCTTACAAGGAAAAATAAGATGTTTACCATTTCCAAAACTAAGACTAGAAAGAAATGACATATTGCTTTGGAGAAATTATTATCTGTGTAATTTTCCATTTTGTCCAGCTGCCCCCAAGCCATGCTTTATGAAGAATGTGAGGTTGAGGGTGCTTCATATGCATGGATGCATTGAACAGTAAGTGACTTCCAGAGGCCTTCAGCTTTACTCCATGCCTCAGAGTGGTTCCTAGGGAGAGCTACGGAGTCACCTCTGTCCTTGGGTTATCAGAGGACTCAGGGACACCGGGACCCTCTTAGTCTGAGTGTGTGCACCAGTACCAGCTGCCTTCTCACTTCCAGGAAAGCAAAAGGTCCAGGGATGAGATGAAAGTCCCGCTTTGTCTCGGGCTTAGGAACTGACTGTGAAATCAGGTGGGCAGTGGGAAGTCTCGCTACCATCCTGGCAGACCAGTGTTCTGTGTCATGACCCCACATCCAAATCTGCCCTCTGTTCTGTGGGAACCAGAGATACAGGAACACAAGGCCACAGCTCCTGGAAACCCTGAATGGTCTGGAGCAAGCAGATAAGCCCACAATTACCCCTCAGACCTACAAAAGAAGGTGTGTACATATGCACACCTTGAACTGCCTGGGACTGGAGGAGTCACCTCGACACTCTATCACCAATTCTAGAAAATAAAAATTAAATAGGAAACCTTGAAAAATCAGTTTAAATTATAGCATGAGAGCTGAGTGTAAATAGGACTGCACAAGTTCATTTGGTGCAGATTTTGGTCAGGGGCCAACTTTACAACTGTACCCCAAACACACAATATCTCTGTCTTCTTCACTTTTTCCTACCCCCTCAATTTTCCTCAGCACTACCCCCCCCAAAAAAAAACAAACACAAAAAAACAAAACAAAACTCTGACTACTTTTCTGTAGCACACAGCAGTGGATTCTGGACAAGCAAACACGTTTGAGACCTAAAGTGACCTTCACTAGTGGACTGCCTGAGTTTTTGTTGTTGTTTTGTATGCTTGTTTTGTCGACTTGACACCAGCTGGGGTCATCTGTGGCCTGCTGGAGCTCATGAAGGGACTGGTCATGTAAAATGATAACCATAGGATCTCCAAGACTCGGGGCAACAGCAGGATATCTGAGGAGTTTCCGTGAGGGTCCAGTGATGATGCTGTGCCAGAGGCCTTGAACCAGACCAATGACTCATTGCAATGACCTTTTTGTGGATGGAGCTGATTGGACAAAAGGGTGTACTGTGTGACACACCACAGCTCCCGATGCCACTAGGATGAGTGAAGAGGTGTTGGAAGGACGGAGGAGAGAGGTGGCTTTTGTTTGGTTGTTTTGTTTTAAATTATTGGGGGGCATGCTGCAAGGGTGGGGGCAGATATGGAGGGACTAGGAGGTGAGCGGAACTGGGGTGCATGAGGTGAAATTCCCAAAGAATCAATAAAGAATTGTGTTTTAAAAGAGAGATTAAAAACAAAAACAAAATGTGTTGTAGACTAATATTCCAGCAAATTCCTAGAAGGCCAGTGATGAAACCCACCCAAAGAAGCCTAAATAAAATTGTATTTATATTTAATTCAAGGTAAAGTTATGAGCACATGCAAGTCTTTCTTGTATTTTCCGGGTTGTTTCTTAAAAGAGCTGTGACAGTTGGCCCTCCCAAAGCAGTGGTACAAGATCTTTGTTTCCTGCAGTCAGTTCTGTGAAAACATGTATGCCACACAAATCGTACACTACATCCCCTGGGGGTCGTGGCTTTAAGTCTCTTCCATACCTGGCAGTTACCTGGAAGATGGGCCATTTGAGGATGGAGCCTCATGCTTAAAACCACAGGCACAAGTTAGATGGAAGGAGGCGACGATTCGGGCCACTCCACGTCTCCTCTCACCCAAATTCCTAATCAGCACACAGGAAAAGTTAGATGGAAGGAGACAATGACTCGGGCCACTCCACGTCCCTCCTCACTGAAATTCCTAATCAGCACACAGGAAAAGTTCTCAGCACACCTATCGTCATGCAGTGCTGATAATGCATAACTTCCCTTCCATATTAAGTGCCTGGCTTCACCGAAGCCCTGGGAAGTGAGCCCACGGTATTAGGCAGCACAAATTCCACAGCCAAACCTGATTGGACAGTGAAGGTTAATTGTGTTAATCAGCAAGGCCAAGCTGAGCTGCCCAGTGCTCTCAGAATACTTTAGGGATACACCAATTCATATAGAACAATCATATCGAGGCCAATGTTTATATTTCAAAGCTGGAATTACAGAGGAACAAAAGTTTTTATTATCTGTCTGTTTGTTTGTTTAGTATTTTGGGGTAAGACAGGGTGTCACTACATAGGTTAGGTTCAACTGAAACTTGTTATGTAGACCAGGCTGGCCTCAAACTCCTGATCCTCCTGCCTCTGCCTCCTGGGTGCTGAGATCATGGGTGTGCCTCACCACACCTGTCACTTTTCAATGCTTTTAATCCAAGTGCCATTTTTAGGTCGAACTGCTTGAGGAGGACAGAACTCTTTCTACCCATATGTTAAGAGGCCCTCTCCCTCCTCTCCCTCCTCTCCCTCCTCTCCCTCCTCTCCCTCCTCTCCCTCCTCTCCCTCCTCTCCCTCCTCTCCCTCCTCTCCCTCCTATCTGTTTACTCTTCCCAAAGCAGGGTTTACTGTGTCATCTTTATGCATGTTAAATGTAATGGGATTGATTGCTTCCTTGTTCACACATGGAGGATCACGTATGTAATGGCTTCATGGAATCAGAGACCATATGACAAGAATAAGGACCCTAAAAAGGGCCAGCTATGAGCTTCGTACTCCCCCGTGCTCCCAGGTAAAAGGAGCCCCAATACGTGCCGCCTGTCAGAACTGTCTAGACTTCCCCATATCACAGATTGGTATGGCATTCAAAGGACAAGGTAGACAGATAAGAGTTACCGTGCTCGTCTATGCTGCAAATCTCAACCTAATTTATTCATTACAAAAAAAAAAAAAAAACCTATGGACCACTCCCCCTAAGCCCAGTTAAGTGATACCACCATTGTCCAGAGTTTTATATAATGATTCTTAAAAAAAATCATTCCTCAAGCACTTTAGAAACTGCACCAACTACATAATGAAATGAAAAGGTAAAGTGTACTAACTTTGTCCGTCACCATAGCCTGATCTGGAAGTTTGGGGCTCTCTCCATTTGCAGAGAAGGAGCCTTGCTTGGCAATTCTGTGCTTGTAGGCTGGGCTCCACTCCCTGCACTCGCCGCACAGGGCTCCAGTCGCAGAAGCATTTTGCTGCCCCTAGTTTTGTTTTTCTTTATTGAAAATAGATTTTGTTCTCAAACAGCATATCCTGATTATGGTGTCCCCCAGCCCCCGCTGCCCTCTGCTCTCCCCAGTTCCTCCTCACCTCTCCTCCTGTATGAACCCACCCCTCTCTGTCTCTTATTAGAAAGCAGACTTCTAAGTGGCAATAATAAAATAAAATTAGACAAAAATCAACACATCGGAGTTAGACAAAAAGAAATAGAAGGAAAAGAGCTCGAGAGGAGACGTGAGAAACAGAGACGCACTCAATCATACACTCAGGAATCCCACCCATCAAAACACTAAACCAGAAGCCAAAGGATGCGTACGGTGGAGAGAGAGAGAGAGAGAGAGAGAGAGAGAGAGAGAGAGAGAGAGAGAGAGAGAGAGAGAGAGAATATAAATTAAATTAAAATAAAAATAATGAGATCACTTTTTTTTATGAAAATCCCTGACAGACAGGACATTGTGGGACAGGGACCCTCCAAAGATGCTGCTGAGTTTGTTTTCTGTTGGCATCTGCTGCTGGGCATGGGGCCTCCCCAGTGAGACTCCCTTGGAGGAAACTAAATTTTCATTTGCAAGTGGTTATCAGCTGGAGATGGCTTCTGGGTTAGGGATGGGAACATGTGTTCATGTCTCTGTTCGGCTCTGAGATCCCACCTGGCGCAGACCCGTGCAGGCCCCGTGCACGCCGCCTCAGTCTCTGGGAGTTGGTACGTGCATTGATCACGTTGATTCAGAGGGCTTGTTTTCTTGGTGTCCTCCATCCCCTCCGGCTCTTGCCCGCTCTTCCCTCCTCTTCTGCTGGTTGCAGATCTTCTGTGGCAGCCGCTTTATTGACTAAGCCTTCTCCTTAGTGTTCCCACCTCCTACTTTGCCACCACACTGAAGATTCAAAGGCCTGCTTTGATCTAAGGGATTCAAGAATTGGACCCGCAGAAAGTGCTCTCCAAAGCTCAGAAAATGGTCTCAAAGAGAAGCTTGCGTGCATGTTTGCCACCCCCGTGGCCACAGGCTTTTAGTCCTAAGTTCTGAGGGGAGCAAACAACTGTGAACACACCCCGGGATCCACCCACTGAGAACTGGATTGTTTCTTCATCTTTGTTCATCTGTTTGTCGCGTTTATTAATTTCTAAAACCTCCTGAAACGTGCAGTGAGAGAACATAATTAAAATCCCCCCAAGATAAGCAAAAATTTCTCAAAGTGAACATCCTCACGGCGTTGGGAGAAAATGATCGCGTCATTTTGCTCACTTGTGTTTGTGCTGAAGCCTGACTCTTATTCACAGCACAAAAAAGCTTTTTAATTATTGTAACATAAACATGTCTGCTGCCCTTCTGGACTGAGATAATCAGACATATGTATACATGTGCGCGCGCATGTGTACACACACACACACACTTTCTTTGCTTACTGTGTGTCCAATGGTCTGTGGTCAGATATAAAGTCAGCCACATCAGAGTTAAGGACACACTTATATTCTACTTAACAACTAGCCAAAAAGTATGATATGACAACAAAAAATATATTTAAGCCAATCATTTTGTATCCCTACCTTGCCAAAAATTATTTATTAAAAAGGGTTTTCTGAGCATTTCTCACGCCCTTCCAGACTTTCCCTAACATATGTGTAATTTGGGATCACATGCAAATGAGGGGTCTAGGTTTTAGCTTTGGAGACTCCAAGCACTCCAAATAAGGAAGGAGTCTCAACTAGACTCCTGTCCCCGGGCATCTGGTTCTCTGTGTAAAATTTGGGCAATGCCTGGTCCTTGTGAACTTACAGGAGCACATAGCATAAATCCCAGAGTGCTGTAGCTGGCCTTGTTTTGGTGTTATGAATGGAGCTTTGCTCAAGAAGACATCATGAAAGCCTTCAGAGTGTTGAAAATGCAAAGTACATCCATCTTGGAAATTGTGGGCTGTTGAGTGTTTCCTGACATTCTATCTTATCCTCAGTTTCTTCCCACTTAAAAGATGTGTATCTTTGATGTTTTCAAAACTCTTGTGTTGGACAAGATTCAGTAGGTAGCCTGTATGAGTTATTTTTCTGTTGCTGTGCTTAAAAAAAAACAAAAACAAAAAACAAAACAAACAAAACTGACAGTGGGGTGGTGGTGGTTACACACCTTTACATTCAGGAGGCAGAGGCAGGTGGGTCTCTGAGTTCAAGGCCAGCCTGGTCTATAAAGTGAGGTCTAGGATAGCCAGGACTACACAAAAAAACACTCGAAAAACAAAACAAAACAATAACAAAAAACCCTGACAAGAGCAACTTATGGAATGAAGTGTTTCTTCTTGAGTTTTGGAGGGACAGAGTCCATCATGGTGAGACAGCACGGCAGCAGGATCAGGAAGATGGCCACTCACATTTCATATGCACACAGGAAGCAGAGAAAGAGAACAGGAAGTGGGGCCAGACTGTACACCCCAAACCTAACCCCAGGTACTCCCTCCAGCAAGGCCCAACAGCCTAAAGGTTCCACAATCCTCCAGATCACACCACTATCTGGGGGCCTTAGAAGGACATTCTCATTCAAACTGCTATAAGGCCCTTCAATTCATGTACTTTTAAAAAATCTCTAACCTCTCCCATGTCTAAATAAGTTTCTCGCTTTATACCCCATTCTTCCTCAGTTCTTCAGTATTTATTCCCTGCAAATGGTAACACTGAGTCCTGTAACCAAAAAAAGCCACAAAAGTGGGACACTGAGTAGATGCAAAACTATCATCCAATCCCCACAGCTCAGCTACGTTTGCCAAATGGTTCATTCCACTTGGCTACCGGAAGAATCAGTTCTGAATTGTGGGCCATGATCCCTGTCAGGGCTCCTGTGCTCTCTTCAGTCACAGCGGTCAGTCACAGCGGTCGGTCACAGCGGTCGGTCACAGCGGTCAGTCACAGTGCTCGGTCACAGCGGTCAGTCACAGCGGTCAGTCACAGTGCTCGGTCACAGTGGTCGGTCACAGTGCTTGGTCACAGTGGTCAGTCACAGCAGTCAGTCACAGTGCTCGGTCACAGCGGTCGGTCACAGCAGTCGGTCACAGTGGTCGGTCACAGTGCTCAGTCACAGCGGTCGTCATAGCGGTTGGTCACAGCGGGTCGGTCACAGCGGTCGGTCACAGCGGTCGGTCACAGCGGTCGGTCACAATGGTCAGTCACAGTGCTCGGTCACAGCGGTCGGTCACAGCAGTGGGTCACAGCGGTCGGTCACAGTGGTCAGTCACAGTGCTCGGTCACAGCGGTCGGTCACAGCGGTGGGTCACAGCAATTCTTCAAGTCTCTGACTTTTGGTAGGTGTAGGGCAGTTACTTTGCTACCTGCCCCTCAAATTGAATTTGTCTGATGTTTCCTCATTATGGATACAGGTTACATCTTGGTGAGGGAAATCAAAGAAGCCACATCTTGTTCTTTGGCTGGCATCTTACTAGGTGGTATATGATGTCAATCTCTCATTACTGCTGTTCGCTTTGATCCCTTGACTAAAGAGGTGTCCGACAGTTTTCTTCAGTAGAAACTGTTTCTTTCACTTGTGTTATTAGCAAGCAAATCAGTCACCCTCATCAATATTTCAGTTTATTCTTTAGTTTATATCAGAATGGATGTATAACTTCTGTATTCAATTGGTTATAATGCATTCCTAGCAGCATTTATTTATGTACTGTAGTAGGAAGTTTTCCTGTGTCTTGCCAGGTCCTGCAGCCGCTCAGACCCAAGTAAACACACAGAGGCTTATATTACTTACAAACTGTATGGCCTAATGGCTCAGGTTCTCACTAGCTGGCTCTCACGACTTAACTCAGCCCATTTCTACTAATCTATGCATTGCCACATGGTTTCTTGGCTTACCAGTACTTTCACATCTTGCTTCTCCTGGAGTTGGCTCGCAGCGTCTGCCCCACTGTCCTTTCTTCTCCTCTCTCTCCAGCTCGAATGTACCGCCTAACCTTCTTCTGCCTCACTGTTGGCCAAACAGCTTTATTTATTAACCAATCAGAGCAACACATATTCACAGCATACAGAAAGACATCCCACAGCAGTGTACTTAAACTCCCAGATCTGGCCAGGAGAGCCCATTTGAGCTGACTTTTGAGTCCCTGGGACACATTTCTGTCATTCTCTGAGCATTTCCTCAATTTTGGACATTAGTGGGACTCACCAGATAATTCTGTACTTTTTCTGCCAGCTCTGAGATCAGCTATTCCTCTGATCCAAGGAGCACTAGGAGCTTCCAGTGGAGAATAATGTTCAGAAGCCACATTCTGAGACCTAAGTATGCCCATGTGACTGCGATGACACCTACCTTCCCTGTCCGGTAGCTCTCGGTGGCTAGAACATATTACGTATATATGTATACACACACAACTACACTCACAAGCATATGTTTGTTATGTGTCCATGCATGTGTAGATGCACATGTGTGGAGTACACATATAAAGGTCAGAGAGCAAACCAAGCAACATGTACTTTGTTTTAGGGGCAAGTTCTCTCACTGGCCTGGAACTTGACAAGTAGGCTAGAAGGGCTGGCCAGTGGAGCCTAGGGATCCACTTATCACTGTCTCCTGTCTCCACTCTGCTGGAGTACAAGTGTGTACCGTCACACCTACATTTCTAAAAGTGAATTCTGAGAGTCAAATTCAAGTCCTCATGCATGTACAGCAGGCATTTTGCCAACTGAGCCATCTCCCAGCCCACAAATACACATTTTGATCTTTGTTTTAAAGGTGTCTGTGTATCTTAAATACCATGAGTTCATACTAACACCACCAATTCTAGACAATATCAGTGTTGACTCTAACTTCCCACAGTCCATTCTCCTCCACTGCAAATTCAACTTCCTGGTTATTCTCACCATATTGCAAGTCTGATGTTTCCCCCTAAGCAGGGGGCCGCCTTGTCCCACTCATCCTCCAACACCTTCTAGTAGACATCTTCCTCCTCCCCCATATGAACACCTTGTCATCCTGCTATGGGTCTGAATGTCCTTCTGGCAGAATGATAGTCCTCTGACACGTACCATTCCTTACCTTAGGTTCAGAACACCTGTCTGTTCTCTCACTTCTCAGCTTTAGAACCAAATCCCTGGGGAAGAGAAAGGAAAAGCAAAGAGAATGGAAAAAGAAGTAGGGAAGGGAAGAGGAAACAAGAAAAGAATTCAGGGAATGTGTGGTAAACATACGGAAAAACACTATGGCAATGGGGTGTGACTGGACCAGGAAGATGTTCCAGGAGGCTCCACAGTGTGTGTGTGTGTGTGTGTGTGTGTGTGTGTGTGTGTGAGAGAGAGAGAGAGAGACAGAGACAGAGACAGAGACAGAGAGAGAAAGTGTGTGTGTGTGAGAGACAGAGACAGAGACAGAGAGACAGAGAGAGAAAGTGTGTGTGTGTGTGTGTGTGTGTGAGAGAGAGAGAGAGAGAGAGAGAGAGAGAGAGAGAGAGAGAGAGAACAGAGAGAGACAGAGAGAGAGGGCGCTTGAGTGAGCCTTTGTATTCTCTCAGGTTTAAGATGTATGCACGTCTTTTTAATAATTTAGTAGTTTTATTTCCATATGAACAAATAGTTTTAAGAAATAACAGAGATGGGGCTGGAGAGATGGCTCAGAGGTTAAGAGCACTGGCTGTTCTTCCAGAGGTCCTGAGTTCAATTCCCCGCAACAACATGGTAGCTCACAACCATCTGTAATGAGATCTGGCTCCCTCTTCTGGCCTGCAGGCATACACGCAAACAGAACACTGTATTATATAACAAATAAATGAATAAATAAATAAATAAATCTTTAAAAAGAAAAAAAGAAAAGAAATAACAGAGATTAAACTCTATATATCCTTTACCTGTTTTCTGGGGAGTAATGTCACAGCCAGGATGCTAATATTGATACAGTAGATCTGTAGACCATTTCTGTTGGCACACGGTCCCTCATGTTTCCCTTCCACAGCCACACTCAATGCTTCTTGTTCCCAGCCCTTCCTGCATCCCTGGAAACCAAAATCAGTCCCCCACTTCTAAAATTTTACCAATTCCAGAATATTATGTCAACAAAATTCCACAGTCTGCAACTTTTTAGAGATTTTTTTATTTTTCTCTCATATATTACATCCCATCCTCAGTTTCCCTTCCCTCCCTTTCCTTAACCCCCCCAAACCCACCCACCCACCCCCCCGCCTCCTCTTAGAAAAGAGCAGATCTCCCAGTGACATCCATCAAACATGGCATAACAAGCTACAGTAAGACCAGGCCCATCCCATTACATCAAGGCTGGACAGGGCAACACAGTTGAAGGGTCACACAAGCAGACAAAAGAGTCAGAGACAGCCCCTGCCCCTCTGTTAGGAGTCCCACAAGAACACCAAGCTACTCAGCTATAACGTATATGAAGAAACCTAGGTCAGACCCACACAGGTTCCCTGATTTTGGTGAGCCAAAATGAGTCCCAGTTAGTTGACTCTGTGGGCCATGTTCTCATGGTGTCCCTCACCCATCTGGTTTCTCCGATCCTTCCTCTGCCTCCACCGCAGGACTCCCTAAGCTCCACCTAAGGAAACAGCTAATATCCACTTACAAGTGAGTACATACCATGTTTGTTTTTCTAGGTCTGAGCTATCTTACTCAGGATGATTTTTTTTTTCTAGTCCCATCCATTTGCCTGCAAATTTCATGATGTCATTTTTTAACAGCTGAGTAATACTCCATTGTGTAAATGTACCACATTTTCTTTATCCATTGTTCTGGGACATCTGGGCTGTTTCCAGTTTCTGGCTATTATGAATAAAGATGCCATAGTTGAGCAAGTGTCCTTGTGGTAGGATGGAACATCCTTTGGGTATATTCCCAGGAATGGTATGACTGGGTCTTGAGGTAGATCGATTCTCAATTTTCTGAGAAACCACCATATTGATTTCCAGCCACTTTGCTGAAGGTATTTATCAGTTGTTAGAATTTTGGGGGTCACTTATGTATACTATCATATAATGTGCAAATAGCAATACTTTGACTTCTTCCTTTCCAATTTGTATCCCCTTGATCTCCTTTAGTTGTCTTATTGCTCTAGCTAGAACTTCGAGGATATATTGAAAAGATATGGAAAGAGTGGACAGCCTTGTCTTGTTCCTGGTTTTACTGGAATCACTTTGAGTTTCTCTCCATTTAATTTGATGTTGGCTATAGGCTTGCTGTAAATGGCCTTTATTATGTTTATGAATGCCTTTTGTATCCCTGACTTCTCCAAGATTTTTATTATGAAGGAGTATTAGATTTCATCAAAGGCATCTTCAGAATCTAATGAAATGATCATGTTCTTTTTTTTTTTTCTTTCAGTTTGTTTATGTGGTGGATTACATTGACAGATTTTTATATGTTGAACCATCCCTGCATCTCTGGAACAAAGCCTACTTGATCATGGTGGGTGATCTTTTTGATGTGTTCTTGGATTCGGTTTGCAAGTGTTTTATTGAGTATTTTTGCATCAATGTTCATGAGGGAAATGGGTCTATAATTCTCTTTCTTTGTTGAATCTTTGCATTGTTTGGGTATCAGGGTGTACAGTATACAACTTTGGAATAGACTTTTTCACTGTATAATTCATCTGAGATCCCTCCAGGTAGAGTATTTATTGGTTCTTTGCTTCTGTTATTGTCATGGTTCAGAATATAACTTACAGTGTGGGCAGACTACTTATTTACCAGTAAGGGGCATCCATGCTGGTTCCAGTTTGTGACTAAAACTGGCATTGCCACGAGCATTTAATACAGTTTTGTGTAAGTGCTTATTTTCCGGGGACTGGTGCCAGAAGTGTCACTGCTGACCTGTGAGGTTTAATCACATCTTCACCAGCGTGAACTTTTGCTAGTTTTCAAAATATCAGCCACTGTACAGAGCTTGTAAGGTATTGCAACGCAGTTAAATTTTTATTGCCCTATGGCTAGTGATAGTTACTGTCTTTTCAGTATTGATATGTAGTCTCTCTATTTTCTTTAATAAACGGACTCTTCATTTCTTTTGCCCACACTCATTCAACTGGGTAGTTTCTTTTTTTACTGTAAAGTTTTGAGAGTTCTTTACATATGCTAGATAGTAAACCCTTGTTGAGTGTATGGTTTGCAGGTGTTTTCTCCCAGTCTGTAGCTGGCCTTTCAGTCTCTTTAACAAGGTATTCAAAGGGAAAAAGAGCTTAATTTTTTAATGAAATCAATTCATCTTTTTTTTCATTTTTGCAGATTATGCTATTGACTGTAGATGTAACCAACCTTCTTATTAAATAAAAAACACAGAACCAATGCAAAGAAGAAAGCCAAGAGGTCAGAGCTAAGAGCTAAAACCTTACCTTTCCTCCTGCGGTGGTCCTACCTCTCCGAACCAGAGCTACCCCTGTGTTAAAGTCTTTATATAGAGTTCTTGTTCTGCCTTCTCATTGGTTGTAAACCCAACCACATGACCACCTCATCATGGCCTGTCTGTATTCTATGATTGGTATTGAGATTAAAGGAATGTGTATCCAATACTGGCTATATCCCTGAACACACAGAGACTTACCTAGCTCTGCCTACCAAGTGCTGGGATTACAAGCATATGCCACCACTGCCCTGCTTTCCTATGGCTTGCTAATAGCTCTGACCCCTGGGCAACTTTATTTATTAACATACAAATAACATTTTAATGCAAATAAAATATCACCATAATTGACTGAGTCAAATATTTCTTGCCACTAAATCCTAAAGATTTCTATCCTACGTGTATTTGTAAGTCTTAAGACTTTCACATTTTGAGGGGCTGGAGAGATGGCTCAGAGGTTAAGAGCACTGCTTGTTCTTCCAAAGGTCCTGAGTTCAATTCCCAGCAACCACATGGTGGCTCACAACCATTTATAATGAGATCTGGTGCCCTCTTCTGGCCTGCAGGGATATGTGCAGGCAGAACACTGTACACATAATAAATAAATAAATCTTTAAAAAAAAAAAAGACTTTCACATTTTGAGTTTAATCCTGTGGTCCCTGTTGAAGAAATTTACATATAATGTGTGGGGGTTGACGTAGGGCTGTGCTTTGTTCATGCATGCCTGGTCGCTCTAGCACCATCTGCTGACAAGGCATTCCCTCCCACACTGAATTGCTTTTTCATGGAACTCATCCACCATTTGAAGCTGTAGTGGTGGGTACACACCTGTCATCTCAACACTTGGGAGGCTGAGGCAGGAGAATCAAGTGTTCAAAGCCAGCCTGAGACACATTGTGAGATCCTGTCTTTAGAAAAAACACGGGTCAGTTTGGCATATTTTTGTGGCTCCATTGGATCCCATCATTTACACAGTGACCTCACCCCAGTGCTATAGACTTCTTCATTATAACTCTGTAGAATTTTGAAATTGAGTAGGCTGATTTCTTGCCATTTTTTTCATCTTCAAAATAGTTCTACATATCCCAGCGTCTTGCCTTTCCAGAAAAAGCTTTTAATATAGTTTATAAAAAAGTATATCTATGAGTTTTACAAGGATTGAACTAAAGCCATGTGTCACTCAAGTCTTCTAATTCATGACTATAGTAAGTTTCTCTACTCACTGAAGTTTTTTTTTTTCAAAGTTTCATAGATGTCTTAATCATGATTGTTAGATCTGTACTTAAGTATCCATTTTTTGTTTTGAGAAATTATAAATGATATCACACCTTTTAATTTCAGTGTCCACGTGTCTATTGCCAATGGAGAATTGTAGTTGGCTTTTGTATATTTATCTTATATCCTGCAAGCTTTGTAAATTAGCCTATTATTTATATCAAGGTTTTTAAAAATTATTCTTGAGAGCTTTTATCTCCACAATCATGTTTTCTGAAAATGGAGATGGTTTTATTTCTTCCTTTCTAAACTTTATTTCCTTTTCTTGCCTTTTGCACTAGTTAAAAATTCCAGTACTTTGTTGATTGAATAGGGTGAGAAATGCTAATGATTTTTTTCTACCACTCAGAAGGTATCCAACTTTTCACCATTTTATGCAATGTTAGCTAGGGTTTGTTTGTTTTCATTCCCATCTTTGTGTGTGTGTGTGTGTGTGTGTGTGTGTGTGTGTGTGTGCCACTTTTGTGTGGTACACAGAAAGACCAGAAAAGGCTGTTGGATTCCCTGACACTGAAGTTACAGACAGTTGTGAGCCACCAAACCTGGGTGCTGGGAACCAAAATTAGGCCTTTTCAAATTAATTCAAAATTAATTTGATTTTAATCCAAAGCCATCTCTCTGGCCTCAAAGGCTTTTCTTGTAGATCAATTTTTATAAAGTTGAGAAAGTTTCATTCTATTCTTGTTTAGTCCAGTCTAGTCTATTCTTCTATTTGTTGAGAGCTGTTATCACAAAGAAGTGTTGAATTGTGCCAAATTCTTTTTCTATAATTGATATGTTTATGTGAGTCTTCTCTTTAGGCTGTATCATAGATTGTTTTGATTGTTTTTCAAATACTGAGCCAGCCTCAAATTCATGAAATAAGTTATTCTTGGCTATGGCGTATAATTCTTATAAACTGCTAAGTTCTGTTTGCTACTATTTTGTTAAGGATTTTACATCCATATTAATGAAGAGTATCTATCTACAGTTGTCTTTCTTTCTTTCTTCCCTTTTTTTTTTTGTATGTTTTCTGTTTTGGGAGAAGGAAAAGTTTAGCTTCAGAAAACGCCTTGGTAGTAGCTCCTTTTTTTAAATTCCACTTTTTGGGAAACATTTTGGGAGAGGGAGTTGCCTCTTTCAACATTATATGCCATCACTTTCTGTTTGGGGTAATTTACTTTTGCTGAATTTGACTTTGTCTGATTTTAACGTAACTATTCTTTTTTATTATTTGCATAACTTGTATTTTTATATCTTTTTACTTTCTACTCTGATTCATATTTGAAATACATTTCTTGTAGAACACACAGGGTTGGATCATAGTTTTATTCTATTTTGTTGACTTCCATCTTGTAATTGTTATATTTAGATCATCCACATTTAATATAACTACTTAAGTGTTAAATTCTTTCATTTTATTTTTTAAGGATTTATTAATTTTAATAATATGTATATGTCTGTGTATGTGAGTTTGTGCTTGTTGAGTATAGGTGCTCATGAGAGCCAGAAAAGGGTGTCAGATGCCCTGAACTTGAGTTCCAGGAGGTCATGAGCCACCTGGCAGCTGTGGTGTTGGGAACTGGACTTGTATCCTCTCTAGGGCAGTGCATCCTCCTTCCAGCTGAGCCATCTCCCCAGACTTCCCTTTGTTTTATTTTTGTTTTGTTTTGTTATTGTTTTCTGCTTGTTCTCTCTATTTTTTATTCCTTTCTTTTTTTTTTTCTTATTGCCTTCCTCTGGGTTAATTGGACGTGTTTTAGCTTGTTAAAAGTTTTAGAATTTGATTCTTTATGTAGATTTTTAGTGGTTATTTTAGTTGCCATAAACACATTAACTCATCAATCTACTACTATCACCATTTTACCGATTTGGATGAGTATAACAACCTTATCTGCATTTAGATTTCTTTAAAGCCTCCGCTTAATATAATTGCCTTGGACATTCCCTCTGCATATGTTTAGACACACCAGACAATGCTGCTATTTTGGCTTTAGCCAGGAAACATAATTTAGAAAACTCAAGGAGGCAAGTCTATTGTATTTATATATATTTTTGCTGACAATGTTTGTTCTCACTTCTGGGTGACCCAATCTTCTTTCTGCTATCATTGCCTTTCTGTTAGGAGAAGTTCTGGTTAGGTGTGGTTCATAATGTCCAACTTTACTTAGCAGGAGAAATCGGGAAAAATACCTTTACTTGATGCTCATGAAGACGGAAGTTTTATGATATACATTTTAACTTCTCTGACCTGTTTTCAACTACTTTTGGTCAAACTGCAGTCACAACGTAAGTGTTTATGTTTCCACAGGTGCCCATTTGATCATAGGGGTTTTGTTTTTTCAGTGTTTTGAGACAGGGTCTCACTATGTTCCTCTGGCTATACTGGAACTCACTATGTAGACCAGGCTGACCTCGAACTTACAGAGATAAAGCTGCCTCTGTCTCCAGAGTGCTGGGATTAAAGATTTGTGCTGCCACACCCAGCTGATCATAGATTTTTACAGTGGGTCATTTTGGAAGAGGACAGGGTATTATGTAGCCCGGGCTGGCCTCAAACTTGTTTTGTAGTAGAGGATGGTCTTGAACTTTTGATCTTCCTGCCTCAGCATCCTGAGTGCTAGAATTGCAGGTGTATACTACCGCATCCACTTTGTTTGATACTGGGGACTGAACCAGGGCTTTATGAGTGCTAGACAATCTTTCTACCAACCACACTACACCTCTAGCCCTTGTAACTTGTCATTTTTATTGTATGTTGGAGAAAAAAGATGACCAGAGCGTGAGATTGTCTCACAAGGACTTGAAGGAAGGAGGATTTCTTTTGTGTTAGAGGGGGATGCTTCCAGAGCTCAAAGAATGATGCGGAAATGATTAAATGTCATCTGCACAATCCACGAACTCCAAACAATTTACCCAGAGGATTCAGTTTTTATGTATATGAGTTCATGAGTAAGTCAATGTCCTGTTATTTAATTTAATCATTCTTTTCCCTAGCAATAAAGATGATGTATATGTATTAATTTAGATTTATTTTATTTTTAATTATGTGTACACATTTCTATCTGTATGTTGGTATGTGTACATAAACGCAGGTATCTGAAGAAGCCAAGGAAAGTAGTCCCCTGGAGCTGGAGTTCCAGGCAGTTTTTATCTACCAGACATGGGGGATGGGAATCAAAATTGGATCCCCTGAAAGGGCAGTAAACACTCTTAACCACTCAGCATCTGTCCAGAGCTCAGTGATAATACATTTTATGACATGTTTTTCAATTATTTTACTACTTTTTGGTTGTAATTGATATTCTTGATATCTTTTCAACTTCATTTCTATTAAAATACACTTAACATTATATTTTCCCCTTTTACAAATATTTATTTTTATTTTATGTGTACGGATGCTTTGCCTGTACATATATGCACCGTGTGCATGTGCGCTGCACTGAGGGGCCAGAAGAGGGCACTGGACCCCTGGAACTGAAGTTACAATTTGTCATGAGCTGCCATGTGGGTTCTGGGACTCAAACCCAGGTCTTCCGGAAGAGCAGACTGTGCTCTTAACTGATGAGCAATCTCTCCAGCATTTCCCCTCTTAACAATTTTCAGTGTGTAGTCAGTAGCTTGAAGTATGCTAATGAAGTGTGATAGTAATTAGTAGCAACAATGAAAACCTGGAGTCAGATATTGAGGGTGAAAGCTGAAAGATCAGAGAAGCAGAGTAGCAGCCACTAGAGAATTCTTACCTCTATAAATTCTCAGAACAAATCAGGGGCCCTGTCTCTACAAATTCTCAGTCTGAATAAGTCAATATCCTGTCTCCACCCGCCTTATATTCCTGTCTCCACCTCCCTAGTGCTGGGATTAAAGGCGTGCACCTCCACCACCTGGCTCTGTTTTTCTTTTAGACTGGTTCAAACTTGTGTAGCCCAGGGTGGCCTTGAACTCCTAATCTTCCTGCTTCCTCCTCCCAAGTGCTGAAGTTAAAGGTGTGTGCCACCACTACCTGGCCTCTCTGGTTAATTAGTGGTTGGCGCTGCCCTCTGATCTTCAGGCAAGCTTTGTCAGAACACAAACAAAATATCACACAATAATGCTTACAACTATTATAACTCCCCATCTCCAGGACTTTTTCATCCTCCCCTAAGAGAACTCTGTGTCCACTAAACAGTCATTCCCTAATCTCTCCTCCTTGTAGCCTTTGGAACTGCCTTAGACACCTCATAAAGGTGAATTGTGTAATATTTATTGTATTGTAACTGGCTTATTTCCCTTAGTATATCTTCAGAGTTCTTTTGTGTTATAGCATGTGTCTTTTTCAGGACTGAATAACATTCTATTATATGTGCAGACCACATAGCTACTGGTGGACATTCAGGTGTCTGGGCTTCCAGTTGTGCAATGTGCTGTTGTGAACATGTGTATGCAAATACCTATTTCAGTCCCTCCTTTTAAGTGGAATTGCTGGGTCATATCAACTAGGATTGAGTGAAATCCAGTACTTAAGAATAACCTACCCCAGAGGGTTATAAATCAGTTCACATATGTGGAGTATCTGAAACATTGCATGTTAATATCCTCTCTTGCCCAGCATGCCAGCATGGTTCCCTGCGCAAGGGATACCCTTGGGGTCCCCGCGTAATAAATCATAACACTGCATACCCCCTCAATAACTTTCTTGTAAATGTTGATTAATTTTATTATTATGTAATCAGACATATTTTTCTGGGCTTTGGAAGAGGATTAAGAGACACAGAAAACAAACTCATGAGTGACTTGAATGCGTAAATGGCCACAGATGCCCATAGGATAGATAAGACTCCTCTGGAGAAAGAGAATGAGAGCCCTTAGAACAGGAGACTGAGTCCTAGAGGAGAGCAGTGGTGTGGTGGAGGTGGTGTGGTGTCTAGGTCATAACAAAGTCCCCGCGGATAGACCTCGGGGGACACAGAGACCGAGATTGGTGGCCTCTTAGAAAGTAAGGAAGCATGAGGTGGGGTGTTTACTGTGTTCTCACACAGAAATGCAGTCAGCCTAGCTGACGGCAGGAAGTGAGGGAGAGGAAGGTGACAGACAGGAAGTCCTTCCAAATCAGAAGGTTACTTGGCGGCTGGAGGATTGTGGCAGGTAAAGATTGGGAGACGTAACACAGTGTCATTATCAACCAAGAATCTGTGACTCTTGGAGGAAAGGCTTTTGGATGTGGTGGATGGAACACACCGCAATGAGAAAATGGCCTTGTTCAGAGTCCTTCACTCTGGACCAGCTTCCGGTTAATATTATCTCGATGGAGAACCGTGGATTAAACTGAATAAATATTTCCACATATCTGGTTTGGATAGCTCTAAAATCTATATAATTAATGTCCTGAATTATTTCCTGTATTAATGTGGAATTCTACAAACATTCTAGTAGCTCTATGAAATCAACAGCCAGATTTGCCTAGATGGAAGAATATATTTACATATTGAATGATAATCCCAGATAGTGGCTTGACTTTATACCTGATATTTAAAATCATATGAAATAAAATAAAGTAACTTTTGAAAGTCTAGGACCATTCTATACTTTTATAATATCCCCTTGCTTCTTTGCAAAACCAAACAATTCCCAACCAGCAGAGACATAATAAGTCAGTTAGACATGTCGTAAATTAACTCCAAACAGCAAAGCCAAATATTCAAACTCAGCTTCAGAAATGATCTCTTGGCTCAGACATCAATAAACAGAGAAATGGCAGTGGGTTAATCCTTCACTTGTTGTAGGCCAAGGATAGAGATGTGGTCCTGATTATTCCCAGAAGCATACAAAAAAAAAAAAAAAAAAAAAAAAAAAAAAAAAAAAAAAAAAAAAGATGCTTGAGTGAGGTATTCATAATAAATAAGTGGTGAGGGCATGATCATGAGAATGGGAACAAATTAAATTACAGCATGAGGACCAGAGCAATAATTTAAAGAAATCCATTATTGATGAGAATAATCACAACCACTCAAAGGGAACCAGGCACTGGAGGCAAGCTGCTGTGGAGCCCAAACCTCTTCAGTAGTTGAAGAGGCAGGAGGCCGAGACTCTGGAGCTCCAGCTCTTAGCTGCCAGGAGCATTGTGAGAAAGATGGTCAAAAGAGAGGTTTTGCCTCACCCAAAAGTGTCATGGGAAATAAAAATCGAATGTGACACTCGATGTAATAAATGACTGTGGAAGGAGAGTCATTAGAGTCACATATTTTACACATTATAGGAACAGTCTCAGAGTGGGGAGCTTTTCTGCTCCTACCAGAGTCATTGAGGAGCCACTAAAAAATAATTATCGGCTGTGAGGAAATGAAAACACTTTCACTAAGAATTTCGGTTTTGAAAGATAAAAAAGACAAAGGAGTCAACTCTGGAGCTTTTAAAGCAATATTGAATCCACTAAACACAATGTTTTAAACTGGCTGTACTACGGTCAGTGTGGGGAAGAAGCCTGAGCTGGATGATGGAAGAGAAAGGGAAGGGGAGAAGATGGGTTTCTTCTACCAGCTGTGACTCTGCAAACCTGTCTCTGACCTTGTCAGCCGCAGGCCAACTCACCCTTCCCCAGATTTCTCGGGAGCCTCTGGGTCCTGGAACCACTGTCAGCACGAACTAGTGACCTTGTATTTTCCTGAGAAATTCGGAGTGATGAAGTGTAAGTGGCCCCCACGCAGACCTCCTGCTCTTCACGTGTTTCTGCTCTCCATCGAGCCTTTCCTCCAGCTACACTATTTCAGGGATGATGGTACCCATCCATCCCCACGTTCAAACCTGGTCCTTCCACCTTCATCGTGGGAAGTTCCCCAGGGCTCTTCTCCTTCCAAACACTCTAATTATGAAATAGAAGCAATATGCCGTGGTCACAGTGTTCGTATTCTGAAACCTAATCCCCAACGTGATAGATAGTACTAAGAAATGTGGCCCCGCCTCGTGGATGAGATTCCTGCCCAATGCCAGTGGAGGAGAGCTGGCTTGCTGTCTCCCCCTTCTGCTGTGTGAGAACACAGCAGAGAGGCACCCCCTTGCCAGCAGAGAAGCCTTCATTCTTACCTCTGCTGGCAACCTGGTCTATGACTTCCCAGTGCCCAGAACTGTGAGCTATACATTTTTGTTGGTTATAAATGCCCTGCCCTAAGATATTTTGCTATGGCATTCTGAAGGCACTAAAATACAACAAATAAAAAACTATTTACATTTTTAAAAATTTTCAAATGTGCCAGGCAGTGGTGGCACACGCCTTTAATCCCAGCTCTTGGGAGGCAGAGCCAAGGGAATCTCTGTGAGTTCGAGGCCAGCCTGCTCTACAGAGTGAGACCCAGGACAGGCACCAAAACTACACAGAGAAACCCTGTCTCGACAAACAAAACAAAACAAAACAAAACAAAAATTTCAATGTTCTCACATAATTTCCTTCAAATCCTTACGATCCATCTAAATATTAATAATAAACAGAGGTAAATATTTTCCCTTTTGACTTCCAGGGCTGAGGTGAGTCAACAGTGATTGCTCAGTGGAGAATTCAACTCTCCAGTTCCAAGCCCTGCACACCAGGGGCTGCCACCTCCTAGGAATCACTGTGGTAGAGCTTCCCACCAGCAGGTCACACTGGGAAGCAGTTGGGTTGAAGGGTGCTTAGATACTAAATCCCACCGTCCTCCCAAGGTTGAGATGTTGGGTCACACCCCTCCAGGGGTGAGAGTGCGCATGAACTTCCACAAAGGCCATGACTTAACTGAGGCTGGGCATTGTAGGAGGGCCAGTTTGTCCTGAACAAAGAGCAATAGCCAGATACTTTAGGAAAGCACTGACCCACAGCTTGCCTATGCCCCTCTGAGGGTGATGTCTATCCTGCCTCTTAGCACCATGTTACCAAGTCCCTCCACACACATTTGTTGAGTCTTTACTAAAGTTTTTAGCCACATAGTAGGTGCTATTACACAACAATGAGTGGTAAATGTCACATTGCTTACAGTCATGTGAGGAAGATCATATACATTCAAATGAGCACAGTGCAAAGCAAAAAAAATTATTTTAAAAACTAAATTATCCTCTGACCTCCACATTGCACCATGTAGACAATTGCATGTGCGCACACACACACACTTTGTTTTAAATAACAACTTAAGATTTTTGGAATTTCTTTGTGGGAGGTGATATGGGGTGGAGTCAGGGCATTCCGTGTAGAAATCAGAGCATGACCTTTTGCAGTCAGTTCTCTCTTTCCACCTTACATGGGTTCTAGGGATTGCACTCTGGTTGTCGGGCTTGTGCAACAAGTCTCATTAACCACTGAGTCGTCCGCCTGATCCCTTCAAATGATTCAGTTTAAACAAACACAACTTGAATCTTGTACGGAAGGACTGGAGTCTCTGGAAGGAAAGGCCACCACCGGAATCTGGTGTCAAGGCGATGGCCAGCATAAGCTAAGTTGCTGGATTGGGGCCTAGATGCAAGGAGACACCAAAGCAGTAGTGCAGCAAAGGTGCAGGAGCGGGGGAGCATGTGCCAACCCTCCTCTGTCGACGCCAGAAGACGGCACTTCCCTTGCAAACCCTAACCGGTGCCAGCTTGGTCTTCCCACCACAGCAGCTAGGACTAGGGCAGTGGACACAATCAGAGCATCAACACTGGACAAGTGGCCACTGTCACGGCCAACAGGAGACCCAGCACCCCGCCTGGGGGCATCTCTGGACTCACAAGAGCGGGGCACAGCTCAGGCTCACCCTAACTGTGAAAACAAAGCTCACAGGGAGATGGCCTTCACACCTCAGAACTCTGCTTCTCTTCAAAGCACAAATCATGCTTGACGTTATAAATCTGAATTTTGGTGGTCATCATTAGCCATGTCCCTGGGCTCCTCCTCAGAAGGAAACCTTCGTAAGACAGGGCGGAAAGACTATCACTTTATTCACTGCTGTAGCCCTGAAATGTGTATGTGCTGTCTGCTTCATATTCCTGAAGGACTGGAATGGAGATGAGTGGGTGGTGAGATGATGTGAGCAAACACAGACACCGTGCTCGGGATTTACAGAGGTGAGTGGAATGAGAGGCCACTCGGAGCACGGTGTTATCGCGGTTGAAGGAAAGGGGTGCATATGAAACATGAACGTGTTTGAAGGGTCGTCCGTGTTCCACAGGAAAGGAGGTTTGTAACTGTAACTTCCAATGGCCTCCCTCAAAGCTGGAGGTTGGCATGTCAGAGGAGATGAACTTGTAGGAGAACCAGAGACAAGTCCAAATGTTAGGAAAGGAGAGCCACACTTGACGCCATCTGTTTACCTCTGCATGGCTCTGCACCCCACACTCGGGGCGTCACATGACCATACACACCACACTCTTCCTTTTACCCCCGCAGGGTTTCGTTTGAGGAAATGGTTTCTTCAGTCTCACTACTGGAGCCTCTGCTGGAAGGAGCGGCCCGGAGCCAAGCTTTTCTCTCTCCACAGGCCTCCCTGGTAACCAGTGTGGGCTTCCTCACAGTGGACTTCTCACACGGCCTCTGATTCCCTAGAGAGGATGCAGGAGCTCCAGCCTGTCTCATTCCCACTACACTTGCCCTGAAGGCCAGTCCAGATTCCTACAGAAAAGAAATAATTTTGTTGTCTGTCTGTCTGTCTCTGTCTGTCTCTGTGTGTGTGTGTGTGTGTGTGTGTGTGTGTGTGTGGTCCATGTATGTGCGCTCAACTTTCAATATATGTGGGCATTTGTGCGGTCAGGTCGCCACAGTTTAACATGTGCACGCTTAAGTCAGTTGAACATGTGCACATGCAAGTAGAACAGGAGGCTGATGTCTGAAATCATCCTCAGTCACTCTTCCTTCTTATTCATTAAATCAGGGTCTCTGAATCAAGCCTAGAGCTCACTGATATGGCTAGTCTCGCTGGCCAGTTTGCTCTGGGGTATTCCCTCTCTCCATCTCCTGAAGCTGGTATTACACACAAGTCATCATACCTACCCAGTGTTTAGGTGGGTTATGAGGATTCAAACTCCAGTCCTCACACTGGTGCCAGTACCACCCATCTGCCACCACCACCCCAATCATTCTTTATGTGTGTAGAAGCGTGGATGTATAGATAGAAAAAAGTTGTTGGGAGCTATTTTCAGATAATAACTACCATGAAGACTGTCCAAAATGACAGTAATAGCTAAGGTGATTGTTATCCCAGAGCCCAAGAGGTGAAGAAGTTCAAAGACTGTGGTATTGTTGATAGAACACTGGAACAAGAGATGAAGAAGCTGAAGTCAGCCACGGAGGGGTGGATGTGTCCTGCCAAGTGAAAGGTGATGGTGTGCGGAATGCACAGAGGCTGACGAGGTAACGGTGGGCACTGAAGGAGAAGGCAGAAGACCGTCAGATACAGAGTCCAAGGAAGGGAACCCCGGCCTCAGAGCAGGCACCGGAGTACGAGCTCTTGGAGAGGTCTGTGAGAGGATTGTGATATAACGACTCCAGGCCTCCTTTAAACTGAGGAAATAGGAGACCGAATTTGCAACCGAGAGTGGGGGATTCCTCGTGGACATGAGCAAGTGAGAGGAAGGCGCAGCTGGAAGAAGGGAATCTGAGGTCCTGTCAAAGGCTTTGGAACAGAGAATTGTGAGAAGCTGCTGTGTTTAGGGCAGCGTTAGAGAGAAATCAGGATTTAGAAAGTCCAACATTAACAAGTGAGATGGAATGTCGCTCATCCTTGCGCTCATTCATTCATAAGGGAGAGGAGAACGGGTTGAATTTCCAGGTTGTTGTTGGGATTTTGCATCCTAAGGTTTCTGAGTTTGGAGTTATCCCTTCATTTCCTTGTGGTCTTTTAGGTTGGTATTAAGAGTGGCAATAAGGGGCCAGATCAAGGGAGAACATCAAGGCAAGAATGGGTGATCCTGGAGAAGACTCACAAAACTTAGTAGCAGAAGTCTCATCGGGCATCAGAGTAGAACTCTGAGTCTCAAATTTTAAACATCATTTCCCCTCCGTGCTTAGGGATATGGATATTTGCTGTATAAACCTAGTTGGTGAGTTAAGGTGCATACTCTGTCTGCCTTTTCAATGAAGGAAGGAAGAGATGGCACAGCATGGGCTACTCTTGCAAAAGATCTAGGTTCGACTCCCAGCATGCACAGGGTGCCTTAGAACCATCCACAGCTCCAATTCCAGATCTTTGACACCCTTTTCTGGCTTCTGTGGGCACTGGACACATGCATGATGCACATCCCTGCGAGTGAATAAACATACATATGAAGTAAAAAAGAAAAAATAGATAAATCTCTTAGGGAAGTAAAGCACTCCCTGACATTTGCTCACCTGATCAAAGATCTGTGTCCTGTCACATCAAAGGAACTGTGTGTTGTTGTAGATTTCCTCATTTACTCTGTTTCGCATTTTGCTTTTCTCCTGAGAGAGGCCAATCCTCCACTGGAACCTGTTACTGATTGAAAAGAAACCATTATAGCGTTGTAGGAAAGAGCATCATGGTGCTATGTCTTCCGGTGTGAGCTATGTTCCATATGAGCCCAGGCAGAGAGGTTAGCAGGACGTGTGGATTTTAAAGGGTTAACCTCCTGCTTCTGGTCCCATCGTAAGCTAGAGGAGAGCAGTTTGGGTGCCTCGAGAGAGCTGTAGCTACCAGCCAGGAGACTGTGGCCATTCTGTCTCTACTCTGTCCTTACACACAGAATAAGGACCGGATCTTGGATCTCTAACACCCATGTAAAAGCCCAACATACTGACACATCTGTAACATCTGTTCTGAGGGAGCAGAGACATGTGGGTCCCCAAAGTGCATGGGCCAGCTGGTTTAATTAAATCAGTGAACTCCAGATTCAGTGAGAAGTCTTGTCTCAAAATACAAGGTAACAAACAGCCAAGGAAGGTTGTCACCATCTAGACTCTGTGTGCGCATGTGCACCCATGCACACATGTACATGCCAATGCAAACACATAAAAAAGAGAGAAGGGAAGGATCCCGGCCAAGCTCTCTTGTCCAGTACTTGAGCCTGGACATCTGGCTACTGTCCAACCTGTTCACAGAAATGACTTGCTTAAGGTAACCCAGCAGAAAGAGCCATGGGGAAACCATCCACTCCTAACAACAACTTCGTTTGGGAAAACACACCTTGCTTTTGTGAGCGAAAAGACACCCACACCCAGTACTCAGGCTCAAGAATGGATCTTTTCAAGTTTTCCCTAGGGCATCCAATGTTTATCACATTTCCCTGCAACCTCTCAGTTCAAGTCCAGGCCTTTAATGCCAAACTAATCCATTACATTCTTTTTGGAGCCAAGTGTAGTGGACATTTGGTTTTTGGCCAGTCAGTGTCCATAACCGTACTTCCTGTAACTGCAGTTGGGGGGCCTGGTCCACTCAATCTTGGTGCTTCCACTGAGGCCTATGATGGTCAGTGTATTGCCACACTTTCTAGGGACTATGACTGGTCAAGATGACGCAGCTAGCTGATTTGGAGCTGAGACACTGTAAGACCCAGCAGAAACTTCTGAAAATAAGCTTCTCTCGCTTCCCATGCTAAATCTGAGGGAACAGTAGGCTAGAGCATGCTGTTTGCTGCAGTGGAGAGCCTGGGATAGAGCTTCCTCAGGAGAAGCGGTGCCTACGAGGGAGATGGAGAAAACCAAGTTCCAAAGCCACTTCTAGAGCCCTGAATATGGAAGGAAGGCCTGGAGCCTGCTAAGGCCTGGGCTTCCCAAAGAGCCATTAAGCCGTTTTCCTCAAGAAAGAACTTTGCAGCACGCTGTAGTTTGAATCTGGAACATTCCCAAAGGCTCATGCAAATGCTTAGTTCCCAGGTGGACACTAAAGTGGTAGAGGAGCCTGGTGGGGTTAGGCCACTGAGGCAGCCTTTGAAGGAGACTGTGGCCTTGTGTCCATCCTCTCCCTTCTTTTTCACCTCCCTAGAGTGATGTGAGCAGTATGACTCCACCTGACTCTCCACAATGGTGCACACCACAGGCCCAGAACAATGCCCAGGATGTTATTCACCACAGTAACAGAAAGCCAGCTAACCTGCATCCAGAGAGTCACATGTACCTGCATCTCCAATCCAAACCCTGTTTATAGGATGCCTGCTACATGTATAAACTCTCTCCTTCACATGGAAAGTGATTTCCATCCTTTACTGTCAAACAAATATTCCCTAGTAAGGACTCTCCATGTTCTTAAGAGCATCCTCATTAATCCCATGTGATCCTGTATCCAAACAAAAGCCTTTCTCATTTTGAAAGAAGCTTCTCTTTCTCTCATCCTGTCCACTAACGGAGCAGTAGTGGTTTCTGGAGTGCTCAGTCTGTGCCTTGAGACGGCACGAGGAATACAACGTCTTAGCTCCACGAAGACGAGTGATAGCAAGGAAAGGTGGTGTGCCCGGAACAGGAGAACAAAAGGGATCCCAACCGAGGCAGGGGTCTGATGGGAAGGGCTGGGGGCTCCCAGGCTATCGACCCTTTCGAGGTCTTCCCTGAGCTGTGGTGCTGGAGCCAGGAGGTGCTGTCCTCCTCCCTTTACTGGCACTTCTAATCATGCTTGTGCATTAAAGGATGAAGATTCTGAGATACAGGAAAAGTATCTACTGTCTACTTGGTCCTTTGGGGACTCGGACAGAGTAGTTAAGTGTCAGAACTTTTATTCCAGTGGGAGGAGTTGGTCAAAGTGAAATACACATAAGTATGCAATGGGTTATCAAATTATTGTTTTATCTATTTCCTTCATGCTGAAGCACCCTCCTTGGAGAGAGGAAGAGAGCTCGTACGATTTACCAGGCTCCGGAATCTTAGAAAGTTACACTCATCACAAGCCCCAAGGAGAGGAGACTGCTGTGGGGAACTTCCTGCAGGCTGTGCAGGAGCTCCATGGGTACAGCTTCCCTGAGTCATTGCCACACTGGGTGGGATTCTCCACGAGGAAGCTGCCTCTGGGGCACTCATGTCCCAGTAAGCAACCTCAGTCAATGCGCTGGTTTAGTAACCTAGAGGTGAATCTGCTGTAGCGCCCCTTCTGGGGTGACTTGATATTTGCTCACGTCTCCTGGGGACAGTCATCAGGTAACAGAGGTGATCACAGGAAAGGAGGAGCTGGGTGTGGTCTGCCTTCGATACCGTGATGACAAAAAGCCTCCCTATTTGCAGAAGTATGCGTTGAACCAGACAGTGCCCTGCACAACCATCTGGTATTAGGGCATCCCAAGCAGAGAAAATATCTGCAAAGTTCCGGAGAGAGCAAACTTCTCCATCAGGACTGAAGATGTAGGGCTTGTGATATTTCAGGGACTCATAAAATGTTTTCATTTCTCCTATGACCAGAAAAAGATAGTAATTTTCAGGCCAAAGGAAATGTTTTAATGCGTAATATTCATACATTTACTTTATACTAATATAGTCACAAAATATAAATTTAATTTTTGACTGAGACAGAAAGTCCACCAAAGTCAGAATGCAGCCCTGGGTGTTTGAAGCAGGAAAAGACTGAGTTTGTTGGAAGAAAAGCAAAACTGAGCAGAGGAGTCAGGGTAGGATAGACATAGAGCAGCAAGGGCAGTGGAGCAGCCCAGGAGACCTCAGTGCTTGGCAAGCTACTCAGGGCTGAGTAGTGAGAGCTACAGAGGAAGCAGCAAAGAAGCCTGAGTGCCTTAGAATTCCCAGCACCTCGGAGGCCCACAGTTGTCTGAACGTCATCACTGGCCATCTTCAGAAAAGGGCTTCCGTTGACTTTTCCATCTTCCAGCAGTTAAAGTAGATGACTTCTTGTGGGTACCAGTTTCCCTACATCTCAACGTAAGCTTCTGCTTCATCTGAGCTTGATTGTTTCCATCTGACTGTCCCGTTTCCACCATGGGAAAGAATAACTCAGAGTGAATATTGCACTTTGCAATATTCAGACGCCATAAAACTACAGATTGTTGTCATGATGGCTAATAATAATAAGAAGTAACACATCTGCCAGCGAATGGACTTTGGCTTGGATGCAAATGACCTTTCTTACTGGCTTGCCTACCTCGTGCCCATACCCAGCACAATCAGGAATCTCTCAGCCACAGCCAATATTTCAGGAAGGATTTGTTGCACTGAGTTGTGAGCTCATAATGTTTATGATAGTGCTCATGGCTGCCCGTGTACTAACATCCGTGATATTTAAAGCAGCTAATGGGAAGAACCTGGCCACTTGCTTCATGGCCCCTTTGCTGTCCTACATCTTGGGGAGACAATTGAGGTCGTCTCTCATTGCCTATGGAGCACATTTGAATTTAACGTGACCTGGTGGGACTGGAGTCTGAGCCGCCAAGCTGGGAACAGCGTTCTGAGACCTCAAGGACCTTTGTAAAGGTAGCTATTGGAGCAAGGAAACACCCCCTCCCCTAGGAGGAAATGCTAGGGTGCCCTAAAGTCCGGGGGTCAAAGGGCTCAAGGATATTGAGAACTACTTTAGGAAGTCACTTTTTATTACCTTCTCCGGTGTACACAAATACTAAGTGAAACATAATATAAAAGAGCCCATGTATCCTAGGGTGGGGGTAGGGAGAGTAGAGGAAGAAGAACAATTGGTTTTAATGATACCTAAAGGAAAGGAGAGTCCTACTAACAACAAAGGACCCCAAATTTAGACTGGTAAGACAACACTGTGAGAAGACATTTGCTTTTCAGAAAGACATAGGCCAGAGAAGGTGTGGAAGTGGAATTGCCTGTTGTTCTAGCATCTTTCATTTTTTTCTGTGTGTGTGTGTGTGTGTGTGTGTGTGTGTGTGTGTGTGTGTGTGTGTGTGTGGTGTATGGGGAGAATGCCTGGACATGTCTGCATGCATGGAGGCCAGAGCCCAGACGCAGACATCTTCTTCAATTGTTCTCCATCTTCTTAAGACAGCGTGTTTCAGTTTGGATAGACTGGCTGGCCAGTGAGCTCCAGAGATCTACCTGTCTCTGACTCACCCAATGCCACCGCACTTGGGTTGCACACATATACCCCGACAACCAGCTTTTACATGGATGCTGTGGATTCAAGCTCATGTTTACATGGCAGGCACTTTACCTAATCTCAGCCATCTCCTGACCTCTGTTTTAATATCTTAGGAAGGACTTCAATTATTGTGTTGAAACACCATAACCAAAAGCAACCCGAGGAGGAAAGGGTTTATTTGGCTTACACTTCCACATAACACTTCATCATCAAAGGAAGTCAGGGCAGGAACTCAAGCAGGGCAGGAACCTGGAGGCAGGAGCTGATGCAGAAGCCCTGGAGGGGTGCTGCTTACTGGCTTGCTCACCATAGCTTGCTCAACTTCCTTTCTTATAGGACGTAGGACCACCACCCTAGGGATGGCCTCACCCACAATGGACTGAGACCTCCCCCATCAATCACTAATTAAGAAAAAGCTCCACAGGCTTGTGTACAGCCTGATCTTATGAAGGCATTTTCTTAATTGAGGCTCCCTCCTCTCAGATGACTTCAGCTTGTGTCAAGTTGACATAAAAACACAGCCTCTTTCAGTAGCTCCATTTTTGAGTCTTACGTGGTTCTAGTGGACACAGCTTCCAGATGAAAAAGATCATGAGTGAACAAGAAAGCGACATTTAGGGTTTTTTTCCAACTATAAACTATTTTCTGTGGAACTCAAATCCAAACAGAAAGAAACTGAAGTATTGCTAACAGATCCCTTTGGAGACCGGCCACGGAAGAGCCGTCTTGGGGGTTGATTTCCTCTGGTCCTTTCCTTTACAGTTTTTCATTGTTCCCAAATAAGCATCACTGGTCCCTCAAAGGCTCTCGAGTTAAAGCCGTCATCCCCAGTGTGGTGCTCTGGGTGCTAAGGTGCTCTGCACAGTGGGCCCGGATGGGCAGAAGTCAGGACATTGGGGGTGGGCCCTCTGGGGTGTTGTGGGTCCCTGGTCTCCTTTCTTTCTTTATTGTTGTGTCCTGACTGTGAGGTCAATGGTTTTCCTCCACTATGAGCTTCTGTCACCATGTTCTGTCTTGCCACAGACCCAGGGCAATGGGATGCAGCACCTCCAAAACTTGAAACCCAAATAAACCTTGTCTTTTTATGACATAGTTATTTCAGGTATTTGTGATATGACAAAAAGCTGAGTGACAGTGAGGCAGATGGAAGATGCTAGAACTACCTACAACCTGGGAAGCCCCCCAGGACATGTGATGAACACTGCAACGCTCCAGCTGTGCCGTGGAAGGCAGCCTCCCAGAGGGTCTAATGTGCAGAGCAGATAGGTCTTGCTCCTGGCCTTTGGCTTGTGCACCGAGTCTGACCGGAGTGCACTCCTCAGGAGAGTGGGTACACTTCAGCAGGAGAGCAGCATGAAAGGGGAGGAGGTTGGGAAGTTCTAGCACTGCTCTGGCAGTGTCTGGAGGGCGGGCGTGTAACGCCAACCTATGCTCAAGAGCTTCGGGGAACACAGGATGGGGACGCGTGACTTCTTTTTCACTATCCTCTTTTATTATGGTCAATAGACAATAATAGAAACTTTACCATTTTAGCCACTTTTAAGGGTAGAGTTTAGTGGCTTGAAGTATGTTCACATTGTTGTGCACATGCAATCTAGAAACTTTTGTTTCCCCAAATGGAAACTCCTCCATTAAAGAACTATTAATTCTCCGTCTTTCTCAGCCCTGTTTTTCTATCCATTTTCTAGCTCTGTCAACTAACTCGACTACTCAGAGTTTCTCACATAATTGGGACCAGACAGCATTTGCTTCTTGTATCCTTTGCTCTGTGTAGCACTGTGCCTTCAAGGTCCATGCTGTCACACGTGATAGGATTTCCTTCCTTCCCTTTTCTGTTTGTTCATTTCTTTGTGAACCTTGGGCTTCACACACATTACGCATGCACTCCACCACTAAGCCATAGCTCCAGCCCTTCCTTCATCATATTTATACATTTGTCTGTAGGTGGGTGTTTAATTTGTTACTACCTTTTTCTTAGATGGAGTCTCACTGTGTAGACCACGCTCGCCTCAAACTTGAAGAGACCCACCTGCCTCTGCCTCCTAAGTGCTGGGATTAAACACATGGGCACTCACACTGAGCTCCAACTTACTTTTCTTTCTTTTTTTTTTTTTTTTTTTTTTTTTTTGGTTCTTTGAGAATTTCATACAATGAATTTGATCATACTCATTTTCCCTTCCCGAACTCTTCTGCCACGCCTGCTTCTCTGCTCACCCAGCTTTTTGTTTCTCTCCCCACATCAAGGCCAGTCTGTGCTGCCCACATACTCTTGGGTGTGTGGCCTTCCACTGGAGCCTGGCTAACTCACCAGGGGTCTACACTCCTAGGGAAAATTGACCTTCCCTTTCCCATCAGCTAGATTTGCCACCAGCTCCTAGGCTAGGGGTGGAGCTCCATGCCCACATCCTCTCTGCACTCTGGGATTCGGTCTGGCTTTGGCTTGCACAGGTCTTGTGCATGTGTCAGTCACAGCTGATATTTATAAGGGCAGCTGCCCTGGTAGTTTTGTTTTAACATTACACTTATTGAGAGGGCACGGGGTCGGGGTGGGGCGGGAGGTGGACAGAAAGAGACAGACATAGCACCACAGTGAGTGTAAAGGTCAGAGGACAGCTTGTAAAGTTTGTTAGTTCTCTCCTTCCTCCATGTGGGTTCTGGGTATCAAACTCAGATGGTTAGGCTTGGCAGCAAATGAGCCATCTTGTCGACCCCTTTTCTACCTTTTGGTAACTGTGAATAGGACTGCTGTGAGTGTGGGTGTACAAATATCTGACTGTCTGCTTTCAATTCTTTTGGATCTGCACTCGAAGTGGAATTACTGAATCACACAGTAATTTGACTTAATTTTTCAGGGCTCGTATGGGCAGTCCACAGGAATCCTGTCACTTCCATACCCTCACTGTACTTCTAAAACATAATAGCCAACCTAACAGGGTGAAGGGGAGTACTAGATTTTGAAGGACCCTAAGACAGCGTGATCTCACAGTAAGATCTCTCCAGTTAACTGACTACTAGGGATGAAAATGCTGGAGTTACTCCAGATTGCTGCTAATTCACATTAAAAACAAATGGGGAGTCTGTGAAGGTACAGTACAACATGAGGACCTTGCTGTCTGTTGTTCTTGTGTGCTCCAGGCAAGAACCATGTGTAAATGACGGTGATTTGTGTGTATCTCTAGGAGAAATCGTGAGCAAACAACCACAGATCAACATGCAGGTATGTTTTTGTATGGTATGTGTGTCTCCCAAACCTGACAACTTCTCAATTAAATCCAGATTTCTTGTTTATCTTGAAAGATGGGAAGACATGGGAATGATGGGAGCCTGGTCACTATGACTGGTTTAACAGCGTGGGATCCCTTCCACCCCAGCCCAAGATGTCCATTTAGACAAGTGGTCAAATCATAAACCCAGAATGAAATCAAGTGATTTGTTTAGAAAAAAACAAACAAACCTTTCAACGAGATGCAAGTTCTGACCAAAGCATCTGAAAGAGGAAGATATCATGTTATTATTTGCTGTGTTCAATTGTTCATTTACCAAACTAATTGTTTTCTTGTTAATTTTTAAACAAAAGTAACTATCAAAGCCTAAGGTATTTGCTTCCATGAGATTTTTCCAAAAATGACAAAGACTTGTCATTAGATACTTTTTCCATGAGACTAGCGACTGAGACTTTGTTCACACCATATTCCCAAATATAAATGGTGTGGCAAATTCCGAAGAAGTGCATGGAATACTGTTACTATTGCTGCTGCTCCTGAAGGTGCTCGGTGGTGAGTCATCAAGCTGTCATTCCAAACAAGTACCAGTCACACAGGTACTTAAAACAGTGTGACTAAAGCCATTCATTCAAAGCGATGAAGACAACCAGATTTGTTACACAGCTTTAGTCTTCCCAAGCATAGAATCCAGCTTCGGCTTTGGTTAAATATTATTCAATTTGTTTATATGAATTCTGTGATATTTTATTTGCATGTAAAAATACAACTTTCTGAATGTGGAGAGTTTGTAAAATACGATTTGCTCTCTCCCCACCCCCCTCCTATCTGCTCCTGTTGGAGGGAGAGCAACATCTCAAAAGGAGGGGCATTCCACATTCAGAATGATGCTTTCCTTAAGAGTAAACGGACTCAGAAATAATCCATTGTGAATTATGATTTATGACAGACAAGTGCCAAATAATTCTAGGTCATTCATTTTATTTCAGGCACAACAATATGGGATGGGGATGAAGAGATCATGAGAACCTCAACAAATGTTTTCTAACTGAAGGTCTTAGCGGAATAAATGTCATATTGCCTAAAATTCCTGCTGTAGACGTCACAGCCACGGTCATGGCGTGAGGATCTGGAAAGCAGAGCTAGTGTATTCCAACTTCTCCAGCCTTGAAAGCAGATGAGAATTCATCCCCTGGGAGTCTAGGGTTGGGGCTGGAAGCGGTTCCCAGGAAAAACGTCTTTGAACCTTGCCCTTTGGCCAGAAGTTCACAAAGAACATTCCAGCCACCAGGAGCAGGAGCAGTGTCCCGGAGCTGTGTCTGGACCCAGCGAAGCTACCTGCTGTCCTCTGCGTGTCTGCTGTTCCTCGCAGAGGCTCACGGGTTAAGGGCTGGTGGAAGTGAGCCGTCTGAGACCGCTAGGGCATGGCCCCAGAGGAGACTGAGACTATGGCCCCTTCTTTCATCTTCATCCTCTTGGCTGTGTTGCGAAGGGTTTTTCTCTGCCACAGGTTTTACAGGCCACAAACAGCAGCTAACCAGTGAAATCTGGCAACTCCAAAATCGTGATCAAACACAAACCTTCCTTTTTATAGCACATCTCAGGTATTTTGCTACAGTGGTGGAAGCTGACTACCATGCCGCCCAATAGCACAATTCTACCGTTATCCTTACCTTTGATGAGAAAAGCCAAGGGTGTGGGGTATAGCCATATATACATCCTAACTAAAAATTTGTAAATTATTTGAAAGTTAAATTGCTTTTCCTCAAGAACTATATGAACAAAGGAACATTCCCAGAAAGGTAATCATATTTGCCCTAGTCTTCTGGGTACTTCATATGTATTCTTATTGGAACCACATAAAAATCAGCTATTTGTATACTGAAGACATTGGCTAATTAATTCACTTATTGCCGTCTTTTAATTAGATTATTGTAATCACATAAGTTTCGTTGTTCACAACTTGAAAACTAAAAGAGAAAAAATGACTATTTCTCATCTTGTTGACTATTATTTTAGGAGAATAAAAGAATGAGGAGACCTCGGAAAATAGGACACAAATATTGAATTAAATGATAATTTAATATAGCCCCATCATCCATCAGCAGAAAGGACGTTTGGAAGGGATACCACAGTGAGTATTTCTGGGTGGTAAGAACAGGACTGGGCTGGCAAGATGGCTTAGTAGGTAATGGTGACTGCAGCCAAGCCTGACAGCCTGAGTTTGATCCCAGGGACTAATAATATGATGAAAGAGAAAACCAGCTCCCACAGGTTGTCCCCTGACCTCTCATGTGCACAATGGTATATGTACAAATACACACACATACAAATAAATAAATGTCATAAAATTTTCAAAAGTCCAGGACTTCGGAGCCAAGAACAGAAATGGTACTGACTTAGCTAAAAGGAGGCCTGAGAGGAGAGCCAAGGAAACATGGTGGGGGGTGGGGGGTGGTGTTGGGGGGCGCAGGCCTGGAGGCCAGCGGTACCCTCAGAGCAGTTGGCTAAGATCACCTTGAACTTCCACAGAGCCAAGATGGTCTTAGATCCTAGGACACCACAGCTCTCCTCCAAGCAACTGACTTACCTGTCATTTTTTCCCCTTTGGTCATCGATAATGACATTCTTAGTATTTAGCTAGGGCCCAATATTATCTCTCTCAGAGCCTCCTTCCCTGTTCTCAGGGTTCCTGGTTCACCTGGGGAATTTCTGTGTTTTGCTTTTTGGTTTTTTTTTTTAATGTCACCTCAGTTTTATGGGAAATAACAAAGAAAAGTGAACTAACCTAAAGAGAGCTGTGAAGTTTGGTAAATGCTGCAGGGTCAGACACAACATCTCTACTTGTTTCCAGTGGCTGGCCTAGCACCCGGCACGTGGTAGGCTTTCCGTGAGTATTTTGTGAATGAATGGGGTCAGGTAGAGAGACAAATTCATCTTACGTCGTTAAAATGGTAAGTCTTTCCTTTGTGTATGGGGCAATGTGTGTGTCCAGACTAACACAGGAGCTTTCTTCTAGCACTCTCCAACTTGGGTTTTTGAGAAAGGGTCTCTCCCTGAACCTGGAGTTCACAGATTTGGCTAGGCTGGCTGACCATTGAACTCCAGGGATCTGCCTGCCTCTTCATCTCTTGTTCTAGCACAGTCAGCTTCTTACGGGAGCTCTAGGGATCCAAACTCAGGTCCTCATGTTTCCATGAAAACCGGTTCACCTGCGGAGCCGCCTCCTAACCCACACGGGAAATCTTAAATAAAAGAATGACATCTGGAGCTGGGAGTGGTGGCACACAACTGTAATCCCAGGGCTTGAGAGGTAGAGGCCAAAGATTGGGGACTCAAGATCAGCCTCTGATGCAGGCTGAATTCCAGGCCAGCCCTGACTGTATGTAGGACAGGTGAGTGAAGTTGAAGGAACAACTGGAGCTAGTGGACCGTGCAGGCCCTAGTGACAGCGGCAGGCCATGACCACCGCAGGGCTGTAGTCTGAAGTCTGAAGCAGTGCACAAAGTACTCAGAGGCTGCATTTGCCAAGGAAAAAAAACTGGGAGAGAGAGAGAGAGAGACAGAGACAGAGACAGAGACAGAGAGACAGAGACAGAGACAGAGAGATAGAGAGAGAGAGAGAAAGAGAGACAGAGAGAGAGAGAGAGAGAGAGACAGAGAGAGACAGAGAGAGAGAGAGAGGCTGGAACATCCCTGCCCTCTCCTCTCCATTCCCTTCCTCTTACCTGTGCTGCTGTCCAGACCCAAGTGTGCATCAAGGCCCTGGGGAGTGGGCGGTGCATTTATAAGAGGTCGGACTCCGGAGCATGGAGAGGGGGAAGGAGAGAAGACAGTTAGGGCACACAGGTGGAAAACTAGTGTGAGGCTACGTCACGCTTGCACAGGACGTCGCTGTCCATTTTGGCATGTTTACACCCTGGTTACTCCTGGAGATGGTCTACCTGGGCGCTCATACTCGCCCTTCAGGAAACCGGGAGCAAGATTTCCTAGGGGAACGCACCCCAGGATCCAGATTACTCCTCTCTTATGAGACGAAAGCTGGCGTCTCTTGACCTTTAGGGCATACGCGATCCATCTGTTCCTTGGGTTTCTGCCTGATTGGTTTAAGAGAATGACTGGGACTTCAAGGGAATGTCAGTCATGTGTTTAACACACCCATACCCTGAGTGACCTAATTGTGTGGCCTTGCCTAAGCCATGCCTCAGTTTCCCCAGCCATACAGTGAACAAAGAAACAGTCCAGGTGGTAGACACGAAGGCATGAGGATGAATTTGTCTCTCCTTATACAGTTCTGTTTGTTTTTTGTTTTTGTTTTTGTTTTTGTTTTGTTTTGTTTTTTTGTTTTGGTTTTTTTTTTTTTTTCGAGACAGGGTTTCTCTGTGTAGCTTTGAGCCTTTCCTGTATCTCGCTCTGTAGACCAGGCTGGCCTCGAACTCACAGAGATCCACCTGCCTCTGCCTCCCGAGTGCTGGGATTAAAGGCCGGCTCTGTTGTGGGTTTTTTTTTTCTGTCTTTTTCTGTAGGTAACTGTGCCTGTGGACCCTCAGACACAGACGTCACGGAGCTGAAGCAGGCATCCCCGCTATCTTAGTAGGCAGCCAACTCTCCAAGGAGTTGGAATACATTTGTTAGTCTTTCAAAGGAAAATAAAAGAAAAAAGTTAGCAAATTAATCTTTTTCTTAAACTATAAACAATGTGTCACAAACTGAGCTTGGATCTCTTGGGGCACACACTTCTAGAAGCACAACCTTTGGAAACTAAGTCATTCCTATTACGCCTATTGTCTGTTTCTCAAGACATCTTTAATAAAATCTATATGGCGGCCGCTGCTTGGCCAAAGGAGCCTTTTCACAGAAACAGGAACCTCCCTTGGTGGCACGCAGGGCTGCTGGCAGCGCCTCCAGCACAGCCCCACTGCTCAGGGGCTGGCTGTTTCCTTCAGGACACTTGCTGAACCAGTTGTGCTTGGGACCCAGGACAAGGATGTGTATTGTAGTTTATCCATCCTGCTCCTTCCTGTTGTTTTAAGCAATTTATAGGAACCTTTTATTGTGCTGTCCCTTGTGTGAAATTCCACTTGTTCTCTCGGCCCTCAGCTAGGGACTCCTGGATGGGCATGGAGGAAGCAGAGGCTTCAAAAGCTGTCATTGCTGGACCATTCATTCCTCCGACGCGAAAACGGCTGCAGGAACTGCCAATAGAGGTGGGCTGAGTTGGTAACTCATGGTTCCCAATTTCAAGGTAATAGATTTGCTCCAGTGGCGTGAGCCTGTGACCTGGCTTTCCATGACCATGGCCCAAGGATAAGTGTACTTCTGGCTGATGTTGAATTGAGATTTGAAGGTGGGCTTCTTGTTGCTGTGGGTTTTTTGTTTTGTTTTGTTTTGTTTTGTTTTGTTTTGTTTGTTTTATATTTGAGACAGGATCTCTTTACATAACCCTGGCTGTCCTGGAGTTCACCATGTAGACCAGACTGGCCTTGAACTGATAGAGATCCGCTTGCCTCTGCCTCCTGATGGATATGAGCTTCTTAAAGATTTTTCACGAAGGTATGAAGTTTTGTTGTTGTTGTTTGTTTTTGGTTTGTTTTTGCTTTTCGAGACAGGGTTTCTCTGTACAGTCCTGGCTGTCCGGGAATGCTCTTTGTAGACCAGGCTGGCCTTGACCTCAGAGAGATCGACTTGCCTCTGCCTCCTCAGTGCTGGGACTAGAGATATGCACTTCCATACCCAGCTCAAGGTATAAGCTTTTTATTTTGAAAAACAGGTTTCTACTCAGAGGATACAATGTTTTCTCTTTGCTCCCCACCATGGTTGTTGAAAAACACTCATTGCTTAAGTTTATATGTTGCTGTATCAGGGTACACAGAAACACCTCCATATTATCTTACATCTGAACTCCCCTGTTCTGGCACAGTAAAGCACTTCCTAGCCTGAACTCAGCCAGCAGCATCTCCTAATGTTTTACTTTCCCAAGTTCTTTATACTAAAATACTAGCTCCAAATCGGCCCACGAAGTCCCATGATTCTAGTTTGGAGCACCAATTTTCTCTCTTTAGTAAAATATTAACGTATGAGATTAAATGGTGGCAGACATAACATCAGGGAAGACAGTATATAAGCTATGCTGGTTGTTACCTTTCTTTCTTTCTTTCTTTCTTTCTTTCTTTCTTTCTTTCTTTCTTTTTTTTTTTTTTTTAGCAACGACACAAGCTAGAGTCATCTGGGAAAAGGGAGCCTCAACAGAGAAAATGCCTCCATCAGACTGGTGTGTAGGACAGTTTGTGGGGCCCTTTCTTGACTGATGACTGATGTGGGGTGGCCTCTGTAGGTGCCGCTCCTGGGCAGGCAGCCTGGGTTATATAAGAGAGCAGGGTGAGCAAGCCATGGGCAGCAAGACAGTGAGCGTTCCTCTGTGGCCTCTGCTTCAGTCCCTGCTTCCAGTTCCCTTGCCCTGGTTTCCTTTTATGTTGAACTGTGATTAGAACATGCAAGCCAAATAAACCCTTTTTCCCCAAGTTGTTTTTGGTCATGGTGTTTATCACAGAAATAGAGAGCAATCTAAGATACAGGGAAACCCACAAAAAGCTTTTAGACTGGCCTTTATTTCCATTTCACTTGCTGACCACCGAAGTGTGCAATAATTAATATTTAATATATAATTATAAAACATGTAAAATATGTGTGGTGATTTGGATGAAAGTGGCCACCACAGGCTCCTATGATTGAATTCTTGGCCTTCAGAGCTGCTTGGGAAGGATTAGGAGGTGTGGCCTTGTTGAAGGTGTGTCATTGGCAGCAAGGCTGGGGTTTCAGAAAGACCCTGCCACCTCCAGTGTGTCTCTTTCTCTGCGTCCAACTTGCAGATCTAAACGGAAGCTCTCAGCTGTTCTTGCGGCTGTGGTTTTGCTCTGCCAGCATGGACTCTAACCCTTGGAATCCGTAAGGCCCAAATTAAACGTTTTCTTTTATAAGTTGCCTTGATCATGATATTTTATCACAGTAGCAGAAAAGTAACTAAGACAATATGCAATAAACAGTTTTCTGGATATGTGCTATTTTCTACAGATGGAATTGCTTAGAATGTAGCAACTTTGTCAGGATGTCCTGGGTGTCCATAGTGGGCAGAAATGATGGGGAGCCAGTCTGACAGAGAGAGACATGATAGAGTGACAGAACCAGGTGGGCAGAAAGGATGAGGAGCCAGTCTGACAGAGAAACATGACAGAGACATGGAACCACAGCTGATTGCTGCATGGGAAGCCACAATGCAGAGAGGTTTGCAAGGAGGCAACAGTATGACTTGAGGTAAGGAAGAGGGTGACTGGGTCACTAGAGGGTGACTAGGCAAAGAAGTATATTCGAGAATTAGACAAACATGTGTGGTGGTGCACGCCTTTAATCCCAGCTCTCAGGAGGCAGAGGCAGGTGGATCTCTGAGTCTAGCCTGGTTTACATACTGAGTTTCAGGACAGCCAGAGCCACATAGTGAGATCCTGTCTCAAAACAGCAACAAAAGAATTAGACAGGAACTGAATACAGCTCGACGGTTAGAGCTCTTGCCTAGCATCCTGAAGACTCTAGGTTCAGTCCTCAGCAATAGGGGTATGGAGTGGTTTTGTGGACAATCAGACCAATCAGTTTAAAATGCCTGAAAATGGGGAGCTGTTGCAAGGGGGGATTTTCACCCATCCTGATCATAAGGGCCTAAAAGAAGCTAAATTGATAGAGTCCCCAAGAGCCCTTAAGGACTGAAGAGTTCTGTTTCAAACTGGTGTTCAAATTAGGGAGAAACACAGAGGCCCGAGGTTCCAAGCTTCAGGGTAGGATGCACCCAGTGAGGGAATGGAGCACAGAAGTCGGAAATCTGCCTAAGGTGATGATGACTCCGTTCTTGGATCTGTTCCCATAGAATGCTGAGTTGAAGAACCATCGGGAGGATGTTCAGGCAAAGGTTCCCCAGTCTGTGTGTTTAGATGAAAAACGTTCAGATACCTGGAAATGTTTTCCTGTGTTTGGTCATGGAATTGTACACCCACACACTCACAACAGCTTATTTTATTATTATTATTATTATTATTATTATTATTAATTTTATTTTTGCACTAGAGATTGAATCCAAAGTCTTGTACAAACAAGGCAGGCTTGTCTACCACTGAGGCAGACCTGCCCTGGCCCTTTCTATTACTTTTTTTTTTTTTTTTTTTTTTTTTTTTGGTTTTTCGAGACAAGGTTTCTCTGTGTAGCTTTGTGCCTTTCCTGGAACTCACTTGGTAGCCCAGGCTGGCCTCGAACTCACAGAGATCCGCCTGGCTCTGCCTCCCGAGTGCTGGGATTAAAGGCGTGCGCCACCACCGCCCGGCTCTATTACTTTTAAAAACACAGTTTATCCAAATCCTAACAAAATTTGCTAGCCCCAGCTGGGCCCCACTTCCTAAGCACAAATTAGAGCAAAAGCTCCCCCAACTCTAAAGGAGGCTGGTCACCATCACCAGATACTGATTTACAACATGTGAGGTCCTGGCCAGGAGAGACGCCAAACTCTGAGCTCTGCTTTGAGAGTCGTTCATTATTTAAAATGTCTGGCTTGCTACACTTTTAGGGTAAAGAGTGCTCTATCTCAACTCATGCAGCAGATGGCTGAGGCCCCGGGAAAGAGAGAACCGATACGACTTCTTGCAAAGCTCCAAGGCCGGAAGAGCCTGGAGCTCTCTGCTTGGAGTAAGGATCCCCTCCACATGGCTGGAAAACCTGTTTCCATGAGGTTTGTGGAACATTCTGGCCAGCTCTCTGCATCTCCTAAGGGAGACATCAGAGAAACCGCTTGTGGGGTTCACAGAGCGTGTCCCCACTCCAGGGGCTAACTAGGTCAGCATGTTTGTGCTTGGATTCTATGACATCAGCATAACTCCTATACAAATGTTTTTTCCTTTAATTGCACCTTAATTTCCAGAGCATGGGTTACTAAACTCTTTGGTATCAAGATGTTCTTACACCCCAGAAGTCTGAGTTTGTGTTTATAGGCATTGCATCTGTTCTGTTGACATTTGCTGTTACTAACAACCGTACAGCTTTTTAAACGTAGAAACTTTATTTTCTCTACTTTTATAAACTTTTAAGGGGAATTACAGTTTCACGTTTGGTCAATAGTTTTTTTGTTTTTTTTTTTTTTAGATTCACTATTATGTCTTTTTTTAAGGTTTATTTATTTATTATGTATACAGAAGAGGGCGCCAGATCTCATTACAGATGGTTGTGAGCCACCATGTAGGTGCTGGGAATTGAACTCAGGACCTCTGGAAGAGCAGTGGGTGCCCTTAACCTCTCGGCCATCTCTCCAGCCCCGACTATTCTATTTCTCGAGTATTAGCGTTCTGCCTGCATGTGTGTCTGAGGTCAGAAGAGGGCATCAGATCCCTGCAACTGTAGTTACCGCCGGCTATGAGCTACCCTGTGGGTTCTGGGAACTGGACCCAGGTTCTCTGCAAGAGTATCAGGTGCTCTTTACAACAGCCACGCCATCTTTCCAGCCCTTGGTCAGTAATTTTTAAAAAGCTTGCAAACGACTGTTCAAACCACTGAACAGGAAAGCTTTATGGGTAGTCACGGTGTGATTTGCTTATTTATTTATTTATTCAGGAATGCTGGATGTTTGTTTCAAATGACGATTTATTGTAGATGTGTCCTGAAATGTCATATAATTTCCACCTTTTTGAGTCAAATACATCAAAGTTGACCTGTTTTTCTCCTCTTTTTAAAATTAGCATACAGTGTAACAGGTGTGGCCTTCATGTGTGTAGTTCTGATGGGTTCCCTACTACCAGCTCCTCTCCCCCTTTCTCCTTGTTTACCATGTCTACTTGTACCCTTCCACCCCCAGTATTTAGAAAAAAATATTCATTTATGATTAATAAAATCAATACATTACATATTTTATGAAAAAACGACAATTTTCAAAACATTTTCTCATGAGAGGGGCATCAACCTACATCAATTAATGTAATTTATCTCAGTAAACCTCTGTAATGTCAGGCCCGATGCAACACAGCTTTATTCATCTACATGCTTCTGCATTCTGTCTGTTAGCATACGTTGTTTTGGTTAAGACGT